>NC_065592.1:107715000-108315000 GCF_024542745.1 Macaca thibetana thibetana | reverse complement strand
CTGCTTTCTGTAAGGGGAAGACCAGCACAATTCATTTTTAAACGTAATCTCCCCACAATCTCTCTACTCAAGCCCAAGTCTCTGAAGTACTTCAACTCATCTGCTTTAGCGGAAAAGCTGTTTACAAATTGCCATGAGACACGAATCTCAATTTGCCCTGCTACTGGACATATATCCTGGTCCTAATCACCTTCTTTTAACAGTGTTTCATTGCTAGGGTATCAGCCCTTGGAATACAGAGCTGACTGCTGTCATACAAATACACTATTTGGCTATTTTATCTGAATCGATTCTCATTTCATTGCTGCTAATTAATAAGCAAGCAAGCAAACTTTTCCAGTATAAGGAATCTGGGAACTTCCCTGTTTTCCTGAATGACTAACTGGTTTCCAACATGAGTAATCTTGACTCCACAAAGGATTTTTGAAAGACTACTTAGGTTTCTGGCTTCCCAATATTTACTTACTTACCTACTTACAGAGACTGTCTTTCCACTATTTTCCTAGCTATTTAATAAGGTAACCAATTTAAAAAGTTCATTTGTTCGTGATCAGTCTGACCAACTGGAGAAATCCTGTCTCTACTAAAACTACAATATCAGCTGGGCATGGTGGCGCATGCCTGTAATCCCAGTTACTTGGGAGGCTGAGGCAGGAGACTTGCTTGAACCCAGGAGGCAGAAGTTGTGGTGAGCCGAGATGGTGCCATTGCACTCCAGCCTGGGCAACAAGAGCGAAACTCCGTCTCAAAAAATAAAAATAATAAAAATAATAAATAAATTCACTAAACCCACCAGGAAACTCAAAATTACAACTACACCGAGATCACAGTATGTCCCTACAAAAAAACAAATATAAACTGATATATAAGACATGTTACTTCCTGTTATTAGGTCCTTTGGATTGAGTTACCATTACTATTATAACACAGATATAGTTCAAATTGAACAATAATAGAAACTTCTCTCTGAATGAAACGGACAAGAGATACTTAAGCAGGAAGTAGAAGACGCTTTATGGTGGAGAAGGAGACAACTCGTGATTAAAAACAACAGATAAATTAGCTTTGCAATTGGGGTGTTTCTACATGTACCTAAAAATGAGTTAAGTAATAGAGTTTCTTGAATATCTTCAGGGACCAGGCAGGTAACCCCACACCAGCTTACTGGACTTAATGATCAACATGGGGAATCAGTCAGCCCATGTTCCATAATACAAAGGTCTAAGCAGCCGGGTGCAGTGGCGTGCACCTGTAGTCCTAGCTACTTGGGAGGCTGAGGCAGAAGGATCACTTAAGCCTAGGAATTTGAGTCCAGCCTGGGCAACATAGTGAGACCCTATCTCTTAAAAAAAAAAAGAAAAGAAAAGGTCAAAGCAGGAATGAGGGCAGCTGTTGCCAGATATTCCAATTTTAAAGTGAAATCAGAAATCCGGACTTTTAAATAAGAAACTCGTGATCAGTTGTTGGCAACAACTAGATTTCACTGAATTGCTGATGCCATTAATTAAGATACATCCTGAATTCGGAGGAGCTGAAACAGGAAAAAATGGGCATTGTAGAATCAATGAAAGACACTATCCCCAATTTCTAAATACACTATAATAACTGAACAAAACTGGTGTATGGGAACCTGAACAGTTCCCTGTGTTACCACACAGCTTCATGGAGGTGAAGACATCTGTGGCGTGTCCCTGCTACCCCCCAGCCCGGACCCTCCAATCTCTACAGTAGTGACAGGGGAGTTACTTAGTGCCTATATTATTCATTAACAGCATACAAAGGCATCACTGCAAAAGGAACAAATACCAACTAGTGTTTTTAGCAGTTTTGCTTACCTAGACAAAGTAACTTGTTTTAAATTTTAAAGGACAACCACAAAAAAGGTGTTACTAATTTAGCTACATTCTGTAAGTTTAAGGTGCTAGTTAAACATACATTGTACTTTAGAAATGGACTGCTATCAGAGAAGTAAAGACGGGGTTGGCCCTAATGAATCCTACAATGTATTCTTACATCTTTGGTACATCACAGTAACAACTGAGTGTCACTATTACCTGAAATTGAAAAAATAGTTCAGTTATACATAAGAGTTTGAAATCATATTTACTTCAGACATTGTGAAAAAGAGTTCTCTGAGGATTGAAGATGCTGCTACATGAAGTGCTGCTGTTTGAGGAATCGCCTCCCCATTGCTGGGGAGCAAGTCTGCTCAGGGTAACTACAGCAGGCTAAGACGACAGGAGGCTACAACTGCTCTGGGCTGAACAGGCCTTTAGCACAGTATCTTACTCATTCCCTATTTGGAGGATGAAGCTGTAGAATCAAATTACTTATTCTTTTAAAAATACATATATATGTTAAAAAACATAGAACACACCTGTGGTTTTGCCTGGCTTATCTCTCCCTGGCCCTGTCCTATCTTTTTAAGAAATGTTGTGTGGTTGGGTACGGTGGCTCACATTTGTAATCCCAGCACTTTGGGAGACCGAGGCAAGTAGATCCCTCGAGCGCAGGAGTTTGTGACCAGCCTGGGAAACGTGGCGAAATCCCATCTCTACGAAAAATTTAAAAATTAGCTGGGCATGGTGGCGTGTGCCTGTAGTCCCTGCTACTGGGAGGCTGAGGTGAGAGGATCACTTGACCCCAGAAGGTTGAGACTGCAGTGAGCCAAGATTGCACCACTGCACTCTAGCCTGGGCAGCAGAGTGAGACCTTGTCTCTGAAAAAGAAAGAAAGAAAAATAAAATAAAATAAAAATAAATCTGTTAGAAAACAAATTTTTTTTGGTCCGGCTGGTTTGATGGCGCTGACCCCGTGTCCCAGGCTCCCGGGATGGCCAGAGAAGTAAGGCTGGCCGGAGTATTCCTTAGCCCTGCCCTGCCAAAGAACACAGGCTGCTGCAGAGATGGGCACACGCTGGGAGTCAGGTCAGTGAGAGGCATTCCTGGGCCTTCTAATGGAGCTAAGATTACACTCTTCTGATCATTTTGCCAAACTGGCAGATCAAAGGTGCTGGCGGCCATCTGTCCACTACCGGAGAGGCTGGCCTGAGAATAAAACTAGCTTCAAGTCCAATTTCTGATCAAGTGTCTGAGCACCTGAAGGGCTATGCTAGAAGCCAAACCTGTTTCTGGACTTTTAATTATGTAATCCAGTAAATTTTTCCCCTTTTTTTGAGACAGAATCTCGTTCTGTCACCCAGGCTAGAGTGCAGTGAGGTAATCTCGGCTCACAGCAACCTCTGCCTCCAGGGTTCAAGTGATTCTCTTGCCTCAGCCTCCTGAGTAGCTGGGACCACAGGCACACACCACCACGCCTGGCTAACTTTTTGTATTTTAGAGATGGGGTTTCACCATGTTGCCCAGGCTGGTCTCGAACTCCTGAGCTCAGGCAATCCGCCCACCTAGGCCTCCCAAAATGCTAGGATTACAGGCATGAGCCACTGTGCCTGGCAAATTTTTCCTTTTTAATTTAAGTTATTTGTGTTTACTTTCTGTAACTTGCAACCAGAAGCATCCTGACAAAAAGAAGGTATGGTAAAGACAAAGATATTTTCCAGAGATAATTAGGTGTATAATGACTATTCATCTCATCATATTCTACGCTAAGGGTTTTAAAAGCATCTCAGTCACTGTGCGACAGTCATCAATACTAAAATACATTTAAACTGAACAGTATAAAGAACATACAGCGGCACACTCATTCACTCTGGAATTGTGCATCAAATGCAGAAATTCCCACCGAGAATTGGGACTGGAGAAATAGCGATAAGAAGATGAAGACTTGACTTTTTTTCACTCTATACACATCTAAAACAAACCAAGAATATTGCTTCTGTAAGTGAAACAGGTGATTAAGAAAGCTAAAAACAGGGTCGTGCACAGTGGCACATGTCTGTAATCCTAGCACTTTGGGAGGCCAAGGTGGGAGAAGTGCTTGAGGCCAGGAGTTCGAGTCTAGTACAGGCAACAAAGTGAAACCCCATCTCTACAAAAATAAAAATAAAAAAATTAGCCAGGCATGGTGGTACGTACCTGTGATTCCAGCTACTTGGGAGGCTGAAGAAAGAGGATCATTTAAGCCCAGAAGTTCAAGGCTGCAGGGAGCCATGCAGTGAGCCATGCACATCACTGCACTTCAGCCTAGGTAACAGAGCGAGACTTGGTCTCTCTCTCTCTTTTTTCAATTTTAAGAAAGAAAGATTAAAAACAGGCAGAGAAATTTTGGTCAGAGTACAAACCATAAGAGGATGAGTAAACTCTGGAGATCTAATGTGTGTACTGTATGCCTGACATCTGCTAGAGTATCTCTCAGGTATTCTCATCCCACACACCAAAAGACTAAATTATGTGAGGTGATGAATATGCTAATTAGCTTGATTAGGTAATAATTTCATGGTGATACATATATCAAAACATTACTTTGTACATCTTAAGTATATGTAAGTTTTATTTGTCAATTATTCCCCTCAATAAAGCTGGGGGGGGGGGGAGGCGGGAAAGAGTTGAAAACATGATCCTTGAAGACTTACTTCATAGTGTTCATATTCATCAAGGTTAAATGAGTTGAAATTAAGGAAGCCATACTGCATTGCCTAAAATCCAAAAGAAAGCTTTTAAGAACAAGGATGCAAGTAAGAAAACAGTTTCCTATCCAATTTCAGAATACTAAATATCAGGGGGCCCCCCCAAGAAAGTATTGTCATAATCAGATTACTTTCCCTTGAACAGCTTTCAAAGGAAGTGGGAGGCATCTTCTAAATGCTGCTTTTATATGGCAATTAGTTATAACTATATATAATGAGTTTGTTGTGTTTTGTTTGGATTTTGTGAGATGTGCTTTTTTTACTTTCATTCACCAATCACCCTATCCATGCATTGTTAAGTAATCATGCCCTGAAAGTAATCCTCTTCTCTTACCAGATCACCACCACCCTTGGTTGAAAATTCAGAAGTTTAGGATTCAAATATAATACACAACCCAATGGTCTCTACATCAATAAGAAAGAGGAGAGAATCCATGGGCTAGTTTATCCCAAACAAAGCCCTCATACTTCATCCATATCTTCATTTTCAACTTCTGAACAGTCTTTAGTCAATGTTCCCTAAACTAAACACAGCTCTGACATCAACACTAAAATAAAAAATTTTGAGGAAAAAAGTTATTGTTTCCATAGGAATAAAACAAAACATTTTCTGTCCTATCCTATAGCTTCACTCTGTGTGACAGCACGCAGAGTATGCTAACCAAAATAAGCAGACTGTCTATTTTCTGAGACAAGGACAAACAGAGCTGGCGGCCTCTGAGAAATGTCCTCCCAGCTTGCTGATCACTGAGACAAACAGCAGGGAAGCAAGAACTCTTGATCCACAAGGTATTCTTGGTTCAAAGAGGGGGCTTTTGTACACCCAGTTTTCAAAATGTAAACTACTGAAATGCAAATGTAAAATAAGAAGGCGAGAATACCAACTAAAAGGGTCTTCATCTTATAGAGTTATTTTAACACTAATCCCAAGACTAAGTCAATCACAAAATTTATTTCCTTGACTTCAATATATTTCATGATTTTGGACTACAGCTATTCCTAATAGAATGAAACAATAAAAAAGTAGTTTATAAGGAATTCCTATTTTCCTTTGAATTTCACGAGGTGATCTTATTGGAAGTGGATCACACTGAAAACATAATTACATTGATGCATGTTTCTTCATATATGCAATATTCAAAGTCAGTCACAAATAAAAAATGTTGACACTGAAAAACAGAAGCTAGTGACCCTTAAATAAAACTAAATATAGTGGTTGGGTGCAGTGGTGCACGCCTATAATCCTAGTACTCTGGGAGGCCAGGGTGAGTGGATCACTTGAGCTCAGGAGTTCGAGACCAGCCTAGGCAACATAGTGATACTTCGTCTCCACAAAAAAAATACAAAAATTAGCCAAGCATCACAGAAAAAAAAAAAATAATTTAAAAAACCCAAAATATAGTAGGAAAAGGGCAATCTTTGACCTATCATACCAGCTAATTGACTTCGGGTGCAATACCCAATTAAAAAAAAAAAAGCCAAAACATAACAATAGAAGCTGCGATATGGTGTTATAATAATAGATCATTTCCAAAGCCCTCAAAGCTTTGCTTTTCTCTTTTTACAGGTGAGTGTACCTACCTGCACGAGCCCACCTGGCAGGGGCTGCAACTGCAACCAGAAGGTACCATTTACCCCTGTTGCCCTTTGGTCTCCACATTTCCACTAGTGGCCCGTACCTGCCCACACTGAGGGCCCATGGAGCCGCCTCAGAGCCCATGGCAACTACCCCAATCAGCTCCATACCCCACAGGTACTGGATTCAAATCCAAACAAATTATGTTCCCATACCTCACTGATTGATACAGGAAAAAAAGTATACTAATTCGTTTCTGAATTTGTATGCTGATTAGTCCTCTCGTTTTAAGACATGTCGGTCACAATTCCCAGCAAGCCACCATGTTTCATTATACAAGAAAGTAAACCTGGGTTCCTTTTGGCTCTAAAAGCACAAGTTACAGAAAACTTGAGGCCGGGCGCGGTGGCTCAAGCACTTTGGGAGGCCGAGACGGGCGGATCACGAGGTCAGGAGATCGAGACCATCCTGGCTAACATGGTGAAACCCCGTCTCTACTAAAGAATACAAAAAACTTGGGCCGGGCGCGGTGGCTCACGCCTGTAATTCCAGCACTTTGGGAGGCCGAGGCGGGCGGATCACAAGGTCAGGAGATCGAGACCACGGTGAAACCCTGTCTCTACTAAAAATACAAAAAATTAGCCGGGCGCGGTTGTGGGCGCCTGTAGTCCCAGCTACTCGGGAGGCTGAGGCAGGAGAATGGCGTGAACCCGGGAGGCGGAGCTTGCAGTGAGCCAAGATAGCGCCACTGCACTCCAGCCTGGGCTGGGCGACAGAGCAAGACTCTGTCTCAAAAAAAAAAAAAAAAAAAAAAAAAAAAAGAATACAAAAAACTAGCTGGGCGAGGTGGCGGGCGCCTGTAGTCCCAGCTACTCGGGAGGCTGAGGCAGGAGAATGGCGTAAACCCGGGAGGCAGAGCTTGCAGTGAGCTGAGATCCGGCCACTGCACTCCAGCCTGGGTGACAGAGCCAGACTCTGTCTCAAAAAAAAAAAAAAAAAAGAAAGAAAACTTGAGATGCTGTCAAAGGCTTATTTGATCTATGGGCTACTGATTTACCATTCTAGTTTCTTGTGCTGTCCTGACATTAATACCAGGACTTGCTGCACTGTGTAACCCCCGGGGACCCTGTTCACGTAGAACGTGATGGGCATGTCCCCTGGAATCAACACAGCGGCCCTGGTCATAACCCCAAGAAATCACTTGGAAATAGTTTGACAAAGCAGCCGTGACCCACTTAGCTTCATAGAAAACCGTATAACAAACTAAATGAGGCATTCAAATTCTGTTGAACTAGAAACTGAACGCCTGGGGAAACAAAAAGGAAGTGTTTGACAGTGACTGGGTTACGTCTGTGGTAATCGTATTGGCGGGAATCAGGTATGTAGAATACACAAATCAAAGAGAAATTACCAGTAAACCAGTCATCCTTACTTTTGTTCTTTTAGATCACAATATACTCAAAACCAATTCTGGATCTAGAACCTAGTTGTATAACTCTTATTTTCCCTGTTTCTTAAGTGACTTTTCCCCCAACTTATACACAGAAGCGCTCAGAAATTCAGAATAAACCGTTTCCTGGTTTGGTCTCATTCTGACATTAGTTGGGAAATGCGTACACCTCTGTCACCATACACATCTTGGAAAAAACGCTAACAAAAAGATCTCGGGAAGAAGGCCTAGTCTTCTTGGACCACATGTTAGTTCCTCAACACAACACTGGGTGCATCCTACATGTCACTTACCTTCTTTACTGCATGAAAACAGTCAAGAAGTGTAATGTAGAAATTGCAACTTCCATAGGCAGCATCTCTGAAACCCAAAAGTAATAAAATACAGGTCAGTTACTTTTCTGCAATTACACTTACCTAAGACAAAGCTGACTAGAAATTTAAAATCAAAGGTGTACTCAGAACCATTATCAAGAAGAAAAAAATCTTGTCTTTTGACTTTTTAAATAAAAGATAAATCAATTACAAATTTCACTGCAGTTTCTACCTATTCCAATAGGTGCTGTTTCATGGGCCTGGATCAATAATGACCACTTTCTAAATTTCAAATGTTCTCTCTGGATTATTTTTGGCTCTAATAGCTGAGCTACCTTCTTGAATTCAACAAATCAATACCTATCTCTCCCCCTAAAAGGGCAAACAAAGCATTTGAATTTTTTCTTTAAACTGGAAAATACCATACGAAAATCTTACTGGGAAAGACTGCTTTTTGATCCTGTAATAAACATATGTGTGTATGTGTGTCTAAGTATACGTGCGCATCTGTGTGTGTGTGTCTCCAACCAAGTATGACAGAAATATTGAGAAATCAAGGTCATATTTAAAACACTAGGTAGAAGGTCATAAGCATTTTGTTCCTATCATTATACTAAAGACTTTTACCCACGTAACTAGATAACTTCCGGGTTTTTTAACTTTTTCATAGAGATAACGTCTTGCCCTGTTGCCCAGGTTGGGGTACAGTGGTGTAATCATAGCTCACTGCAGCCTCAAACTCCTGGGTTTAAGTGATCCTCCCACCTCAGCCTCCCCAGTAGCAAGGACCACAGGCATGTACCATTGCATCTAGTTAACTTTTTTCTTCCTTTTTTTTTTTTTTTTTTAAAAAAGGTAGAGAGGGAGTCTCATTATGATACCCAGGCTGGTCTTAAACTTCTGGCCTATGCTGGGCATGGTGACTCACGCCTGTAATCCCAGCACTTTGAGAGGCCAAGGCAGGTGGATCACGAAGTCAGGAGTTCAAGACAAGCCTGGCCAAGATGGTGAAACCCTGTCTCTACTAAAAATATAAAAATTAGCCAGGCATGGTGGCGGGCGCCTGTAATCCCAGCTACTCGGGAGGATAAGGCAGAGAACTGCTTGAACCCAGGAGATGGAGGCTGCAGCAAGCCGAAATCACGCCATTGCACTCCATCCTGGGTGACAGAGTGAGACTCTATCTCAAAAACAAACCAAAAAAAACTGGCCAGGTGTGGTGGCTCACGCCTGTAATCCCAGCACTTTGGGAGGCCGAGGCAGGCGGATCACGAGGTCAGGAGATCAAGACCATCCTGGCTAACACGGTGAAACCCTATCTCTATTAAAGATACAAAAAATGAGCTGGGCGTGGTGGTGGGCGCCTGTAATCGCAGCTACTTGGGAGGCTGAGGCAGGAGAATGGCGGGAACCGGGAGGCGGAGCTTGCAGTGAGCGGAGCTTGCGCCATTGCACTCCAGCCTGGGCGACAAAGCAAGACTCCATCTTAAAACAAAAAACAAAAAACAAAACTCCTAGCCTCAAGCAGTCCTCTCACCTTTTTGGCCTCCCGAAGTGTTGAGATGACAGGTGTACACTGCTGTGCCCTGCCTTCTTCCTGATTCTTAAAGGACAGTAGTAAGACCAATGAAACCACAGGAACTAACAAGTCAACTACCTTCCACAGGATCACTCTAGTTTTGGGAAAGTTCTTATATTACTTTACAGACAACTCCATCCACCTAAACACTGCATCAACACATAGCAGTAATCTTACTATATGAATCTCTTAATATCAAGTAAGGTTTTACCCAGAGAAATAACGCACCCCTGACCCCTACCTGCTTCTCCTTTTTGGCTACCTTGAGCCATTACAAGATGAAATTTTCTGGAATTAGGCAACATAAAAATTAATTTAATTATGATTAAGCTAGGCGTGCAGAAAAACTGTGCCTGTCTGAATGGTACTCATTTGCTTCTGGGGAAACAGGGTTGCTGGTGGAGCCATCACTAATTCCCCACCTTATCTGGGCCTTCACACTGTAATACTTCTTACTGTGAGGCAGTTACATACATATATGTAAAACCTTACTGCTGCACACTTAAGATTAGTGTTTTTGAGGCCGGACACGGTGGCTCACGCCTGTAATCCCAGCACTTTGGGAGGCCGAGGCAGGTGGATCATGAGGTCAAGAGATTGAGATCATCCTGGCCAACATGGTGAAACCCTGTCTCTACTAAAAATATAAAAATTAGCTGGGTGTGGTGGCGCACACCTGTAGTCCCAGCTACTTGGGAAGCTAAGATAGGAGAATCACTTGAACCCGGGAGGCGGAGGTTGCAGTGAGCCAAGATCGCGCCACTGCACTCCAGCCCGGTGACAGAGGGAGACTCCTATCTCAAAAAAAAAAAAAAAAAAATATTAGTTTTTGTTAAAAACTGTGAAGTTATACATTAACTTAAAAGGGGAAAAAATAAATATTCAACAAATGTTAGAATAAAAATTAAACCACATTTTAAACTTTTAATTCTTGCTCAAACCTTAAGGGCCAAGAATACAGCAATGAGGGAAAGAAAAGGCATCCTTTTCAGCTAAAATCGTCTTCAATGTTACTGACTGAGCTGCTTAGAATTACTGAGCTATGGCCGGGCGCGGTGGCTCACGCCTGTAATCCCAGCACTTTATGAGGCTGAGACCGGTGGATCACGAGGTCAGGAGATGGAGACCATCCTGGCTAACACGGTGAAACCCCGTCTCTACTAAAAATACAAAAAATTAGCCGGGCGTGGTGGTGGGCGCCTGTAGTCCCAGCTACTCGGGAGGCTGAGGCAGGAAAATGACGTGAACCCGGGAGGCGGAGTTTGCAGTGAGCCGAGATCACACCACTGCACTCCAGCCTGGATGACAGAGCGAGACTCCATTTCAAAAAAAAAAAAGAATTACTGAGCTATGAGAACCTTCATGAGGACGGAATGCAGGGTCTTGTTTTGTTTTCTTTTTTTGAGACAGGGTCTCCTCTGTTGCCCAGGCTGGAGGGCAGTGGTACAATCATGGCTCACTGCAGCCTTGACCTCCAGGGCTAAAGCGATCCTCCCACCTCAGCCTCTGGAGTAGCTGGGACCACAGGTGCACACCACCATGCCTGGCTAAGTTTTTATGTTTTTTGGTAAAGTTGGGGTTTCACCATGTTGCCCAGGCTGGTCTTGAACTCCTGAGCTCAAGCAATCTGCCTGTCTCAGCCTCCCAAAGTGCTGGGATTACAGGTGTGAGCCACTGCGTTCAGCCGACACAAGGTCTTAGAACACACCATTTTTGTTCTATAAGGTTCTGAATTGAAAATTTTCTCTTCTACATCCTAGAAAAGGTCTTTATCTAACTTAAAAGACCATGACTTTCCCAACACCTTATTGGCAATATTCAGAAAGAAAAAAAAAAACAAAAGGACTTGCAGTGGTGGTCCCCAGGCCAGCAGCACCAGGACCACCCCACCCATCAGAAATGCAAATTCTCAGGGCCACCTCACATCTACCGAATCAAAGTTCTCGGGGTAGGACCAGGTAATTTGTGTCTTAACAGGTCCTCTAGATGTCTGTGATTGTGTTTAAGTTTATGAACCACTGACCTACAAATCAACACAAATCCTGGTTTTGTAGAAATAGGGTGTTCATGGAATAAAGAACCCATTTAGGTAGAGAAACTAAGGCAGGAAAATGGAGTAGTTTAGCCTAAATCAAATCAAAATTACCAACGGAAATGGGGTAAACCCTCAAGTTGGATGCCAATGATTTTAACCATGTCTCCTCTGTGAAGGACTGATTATCTTCTTTTATTTTTGAGACAGAGTCTCCCTCTGGAGTGAGTGCAGTGGCGTGATCTTGGCTCACTGCAAGCTCTGTCTCTCGGGTTGACACCATTCTCCTGCCTCAGCCTCCCAAGTAACTGGAATTACAGGAGCCGCCACCACACGCAGCTAATTCTTTTGTATTTTTAGTAGAGACGGGGTTTCACCTTGTTAGCCAGGATGGCCTCTATCTCCTGATCTTATGACTCACCCACCTTGGCCTCCCAAAGAGCTGGGATTACAGGCTTGAGCCACCGCGCCCGGCCTGATTATCTTCTCAACCTACTGATAATTATTTTCCAATCAAGTTAAAGGCGTGTTGATTCAGTCTCTGTGACATTTTGACAAATTTCTTCAACGCTTTCTCTTTTTTTTTTTTTTTTTTGGAGAACCTACTGTGGGGCACAGCCCCACTCCAATCTGTGATGATTTCACAAGCTTTCATCTGGGCCCTGCTGAAGTCCTGCCTCATACATCATAGAATCTGAATATACGACAAGAATCTTTGTTCACTCAAGTTTATTTCATTAGCACCTCCAATTTTAGACACACCCACATCACATCTTCCTCCCACCGAGCATTCAGTCTTCCAATAGGCAGAACAGCAACTCTGAGGCTCGGTTTATAAGCCTTGGAGAGTGGGGAGGGATCCTTGTCACCAAGATCATTTAACAAATTTGGAAAACACATAAGAATCAATAAAGGCGCACTGCTTGGAAACTGCACAACAATGTCAAATACTAGTTTTAAAGAATGGCAACTTTCATAACAGCTCGTATTCACCACAGCCAAAAACTGCAAATGACCCAAATATCCATCAAAAGGACAACAGGCAAATAAATGATGGTATATTCATAGACTGGAATGCCACAAAAGCAAAAAAAAGGATGAGCTACTGATACCTGCCACAACACAGGTAGATCTCATAGACATTACATATGTGAAATCCAGTTGCCAGCTCCCCAAAATGCATACCAGTTATCTGAAGTTCAAAAGCAAGCAAAACTGATAGTGATAGAAGTCAGAGCAATGATTAGCTGGGGGTGATGACTGACTGGAAAGGGGTAGGAGGGAATCTTCCAGAAGACAGATAATTTTTTTTTTTTTTTGGGACGGAGTTTCGCTCTTGTCGCCCAGGCTGGAGTGCAATGACACGATCTCAGCTCACTGCAATCTCTGCATCCCAGGTTCAAGTGATTCTTGTGCCTCAGCCTCCCAAGTAGCTGGGATTTGAATACAGGTGTGCGCCACCATGCCCTGCTAATTTTTGTATTTTTAGTAGAGACAGGGTTTCACCACATTGGCCAGGCTGGTCTCGAACTCCTGACTTCAGGTGATCCGCCTGTCTCAGCTTCCCAAAGTGCTGGAATTACAGGTGTGAAACACTGCACCCAGCCAAGACAGTGATTTTTATAAAATGTAGGTAAATGGCCGGGCGTGGTAGCTCACGCCTGTAATCCCAGCACTTTGGGAAGCTGAGGCAGGAGGATCACGAGGTCAGAAGATGGAGACCATCCCGGCTAACACGGTGAAACCCCGTCTCTACTAAAACTACAGAAAATTAGCCAGGCATGGTGGCAGGTACCGGTAATCCCAGCTACTCAGGAGGCTGAGGCAGAAGAACTGCTTGAACCTGGGAGGAGGAGGCTGCAGTGAGCCAAGACCACACCAATGCACTCCAGCCTGGGGTGACAGAGGGAGAGTCTGTCTCAAAAAAAAAAAAAAGAAGACACAGTCTTGTTCTGTTGTGCAGGCTGAGTGCAGTGGCATAATCAAAGCCCACTGAAGCCTCCTAGGCTTGAGGGATCCTCCTGCCTTAGTCTCCCAAGTAGCTATGACTACAGAAACATGCTACCATGCCCAGCTAATTTTTTCCCCCCAAAGAGAAACGGTCTTGCTATGCTGCCCAGGCTGGTCTTCCAACTCCTGGCCTCAAGCCATCCTCCCGCCTCAGCTTTCCAAAGTGGTGGAATTATAGGCATGAGCCGCCATGCCCAGCCTATACTATGTGTTTTATATGCAGGATGTCACTTCATCCTCACAACCCCCTCAGGGAGATTTTATTATTGTTTCTGTTTAAAGACTAGGAGACCAAGGCTCAAATCTGTAAAAGACCACAGAGATATCAGTAGCAGAGCTGACAGCAAAACTCCCATCTGATGTCAAGTCAAGCTATTAACAAATACACAATACTACCTCTCGAGAAAACAGGAAGCAGAGGCAAGCCCCCTCACACAAAAACTCTAAGAAGCAGAGATAATACCAGAGAACAGAAACACACACTGTTCATAACAATGATCCTATGACATTTTTAAAAAATTAAACTATATTTTATACTATTTAATCATGCAGACCAGACACAGAGAAATATTTAATATAACTCAGTAAGAAATCATATATACACACGCACTTTAAAACTCCAAGGCTCACCCCTGTATTCCCAGCACTTTGGGAGGCCAAGGTGGGCGGATCACTTGAGGCCAGGGGTTTGAGACCAGCCTGGGCAACATAGTGAAACCCTGTCTCTACCAAAAATACAAAAATTAGCCGGGCGTGGTGGCGCCTGCTCTAGAAGCTGAGGCATGAGAATTGCTTGAACCTGGGAGGCAGAGGTTGCAGTGAGCCGACATTGTGCCACTGCACTCCAGCCTGTGCGACAGAGCAAGATTTCGTCTCAAAAAAAAATAAATAAATAAAAGAGAATTTGATCTAAGTTGAATTAAATCTAATTAAATAAAACATTGCTATGTAACATAAAATAACTTATTTACTATAAATGAATGCCATTCTTGCACAATGTCTTATTAGCAATACTTTGTTGGTTACATTTATTCTATGTACTTGAAGTGGCAAGATACAAAGAATATAATGTCATTTCTATCAAAATATTATCAGGCTTTATTAATTCTGATTGGACTACTTTCTAATTGATAAGTTCTATAGAACACTATGTAAGGAAGCACTAAATTTAAAAACTTTAAGTCAATCATAGGTTGACACTTTTGTAAAATAACTATGAAATGCATTAGTACTGTACTATTACATACCCAGTAACGCAGTAATCTTATTTTTGTGAATAAATTACTAGAAAAATGAAAGTTAAAAAAAAAAAAATACAAGTCCAAATTTCTTCTACTATTTGATTCTACAGACATAAAATTGCTCTATTCAATAACCTATAAATGCTTCTAAAATCTTACTCTCAACTTCTGTATTTATCTCATCACAGACCAGCACCAGTTCACAGGCCACACTTAAGGATCACGAGGTCAAGAAATCAAGACCATGCTGGCCAACATGGTGAAACTCTTTTCTCTACTAAAAATACAAAAATTAGCCGGGCGTGGTGGCAGGCACCTGTAGTCCCAGCTACTGGGGAGGCCGAGGCAGAAGAATCACTTGAACCTGGGAGACGGAGGTTGCAGTGAGCCCAGATCACACCACTGCACTCCAGCTTGGTGACAGAGCAAGACTCCATCTCAAAAAAAAAAAAAAAAAAACTGTCTAGATAAATCAAATACCTAGTATCTATGATAGAAGAGATTCAAATTTCACAAACCTGAATGGTTTCTAGTTGAGTCTTGTCTTTTGGAGAATTACTGACTGATGCTCCTGAGACCACAAGGAACTAACTTCATTTCTCAGTGCCAAACTTCAATAATTTGAAACATAGCAAGGCAGTAAGCAATGCTTATTCTGTTTTTGGCACCTGTATTTAAATTAACTCAAAACGTCTTTTTTCACATCAACAGTGCCACACTGTGTGAAATGTGTGAGCATGTTCCTATTTCAGGACCTTGTGCTGTAAATGTAAGAGTGGCACTGCAAAGGATTATCATTATAAAGAAGAGTTCTACAGAACAAATGTCACTACATCAGGAGATGACCAAGGTGCCTGTGACTCAAGACCAAAAATACAAGCATTTCTTTTAAAGGAAGAATGTGGTTGCTGTTATGTTATAGGTTGAGAAGAAGAATTTTCCAGCTTAGAAAATAATCTTTATCTCCCCGCTTCCCTTCCTACCCACCTCAAATAAAAGAATACTTAAGATGAGCCATGACCTAGCAGAAAGGGATGATACTGGGTTCAAGCCAATTCTAATTTGCTAAATCACCGATCTTCACAATCTTTCATGCAGTGTATTCCTGAAGTCTTCGGACTGCCCTGAGAAATTGTGATTTCATGGAGTAAGGCCACAGGCGGGCCTATAAAGTTATCTGAAAAGGAGATTCTGCCAATAATTCCAAGTACCTATGCCAAAGCTCATCTAAAATGAAGTCAGATTCACAAACTTCCTTTTTTACAGTCAGGGCCATACATTTAAAATCAGGCATTTGTGGTATATGTAACAGTCCTAATACGATAAACTAATGAACTAATTAGTTTGAACAATGAACTAATAAGCAGTAGTTATTAGTTCATTGTACAAGCAGTGAACTAATTTGTGAATGGAAGAACAAGCAGTTTTGAAAATATCAAAGTCTTCAATGAGTAAAATTATTTCACACATTTATTACCCATTAAGTACCTACCATACAAGTATTTACATTATAGAGCTATGTCAAGTATTTTGATAAACAAGCAGAAAAATTTTTAGAACTTAATTTGATTTAAGCACCAGTCTTCTCGAAATATCTTCAACACAATCGCATGCTAAGCTTGAGATGAGGATGTCATCCATTCCTGTACACATCACTATCTACCACCTCTGGGACGCAGGGACTTGACTGGTTTTTCTGGAAGTGGTACTGCATTAGCAACCTTACTGGCTGTCTCTACTGTGTCCCCAGAAAAAAAGGGGTTCATTTTGGTCCCAGAAAGTAACTACTGATTATTGGAAACATTTCTTCACTTCTCAGGAACTACACTCTTCAGTGGGAGTTTTGAGTACCACAGCCCAGGATTCTCATCTGAGTACAAAGCCTAGGTTTTGGGATTTTGTTTTTGTTTTTTTTTTTGAGACAAGTTATCTCTCTATTGCCCAGGCTTGAGTGCTGTGGTGTGACCATAGCTCACTCACTGCACCCTCGAACTCCTGGGCTCAAACAATCCTCCAGCCTCAGCCTCCCAAGTAGCTGGGACTACAGGCACATGCAACCATGCCTGGCTAATTTTTTTTTTTTTTTTTTTAATTTTTTTGTAGAGATGGGGCCTGTCTTTGTGGCCGAGGTTGGTCTGGAACTCCTGGACTCAGGTAATCATTCCACCTTGGCATCCCAATATGCTGGGATTACAGGCATGAGCCACTGTGCCCAGCCAAAGCTTAGTTTTCATCAACGGCAGTGGTTCTCAATGTAGGGAGATTTTGCTCTCCATCCCCCAAGGCCACTTACAGGAATAAATGGCAACGTCTGCAGACATTCTGAGTTTTGACAATTAGAGTGGGTGTGGGGATTTTACCAGCATCTAGTGGGCAGAAGCCATGGACGCCATTCAACATCATACGATGCACAAGATAGCCCCCACGACAAAAGGTGAGCAGTGTCACTGTGGAAACACCCAGATCTGTGGTGTTATTTGTGCTCATCCTAAAATGACTATTTACCAGATCTTCTTTTTTCAGAAACAACTATCAAGATATTTCTGGCAAGGATCTGATTACCTGAATCTACCACATCACTCTTATATTTACCTGAAAGGAATATAGGATGTCTCTCCAAAGATTAATATTCTATATGCTTCTTCTGGAGTTCTCCCCAAATATATAACCTATGTTTGGAAAAAAGAAGAAAAAGGCAATTTATTTCTAAGTGAAGGTACAGTGCTGTCACTGTGAAGTCAATTTTGTCCAATTTCCAACCAACTGAGCCGGGTTCTCCAGCCTTCCCCAGGAGCCCAGGAATCACCCAGAATCCTGTCCACAGGTTTCTTTTTTGTTTAAATCCTCCATTGCTGGTTTCTGTTGTTTGCAGCATGAGCCCTGACCAACAACTCTTCACAGCAACCTTTTGTGGTAAGACGCACGGTATTTTAAAAACAGATTTTCCGAATCAAGATGTTAGACCGATCCCATGCTTTTACCTCCCCTCCTTCCTGCAAGTGCACTGAAATGACAGCTCAGCAGCGTGTAGGAGATGGGGGCAGGGTTAGAATGGGGGGAAGTGGAAAGAGACACAAAAGCAGAACACAGACGTGATTAACTCTGTCCATGGAGGTGTAAGGGCTTGCAATACTGAACGAGTTGATTATCCAACTGCCCTTGCTTTTGATGCTCATTGACTTCTTTTGTCCTTAGAACTATGCTATGCTTTGACTTTAATCTGGGAGAATACCTCAAGTATATTCTTCAGCATTTGAGGTCTATAGTTGGTATTCCTTGCATTTCCAAACATTCCTTTTTTCCCCTTGACCTTTATTATTTGACTACTACATGTAGGATTTTTGGTCTGTAGTCATTTCCTCTCGATAGTTTCTAGATAATGTTCCCATGTCTTCTCACTTCTAGTGTTACAGAAGTATTTTACTGGTCTAAGTATCTCTGACTGCTCCTTACAAGTAACCTGTTTGTTCTAGAAATGTGGAGTTTGAGACTTTCACCACCATCTCTCTAAATAAGTCCTCTCCCTACCCCCTATTATATTTGCCTGGGACTTCAGAATCTTCCTGCAGGGCCCTTTCAACTAATGTATGGAAGGTTGGAGTTTGCGGGGGTTGTGGTGGGGAGGAGACACAACATTAAATCTGGCACTTATATTATCACCAAAATTAGGTTGAACTCCAAAGATTACTTTGGGGAAATAGATTTTAAATTTCACTAACAAAAAAAAGAAATCACTAAAAAAAAGGTTAATTGCAAACTTTTTTATCTCCATTATTTAACATGATACATGTGACCTGTTTCCACAACCAAATGGGAAGCATTCTGAAGTTGGGACTCATGTCTCACGGCTTCATTACACACCAATCTGATTCACTGATTTACTTAGCTGAACCCAAATCTACTTACAATAGTTAGGAACATTTTAAATATTTAATAAAAGTTGGTATCAATGCGAAAGTATCACTGGACTAAGAGAAATTTTTCAAAACTCAAAGATCCAGCAAGGATCTTAAAAACTGAGAAACAGACATATCCTAAAACTAGTCATAAGCACTGACTCAGCTTTCAAAGGGCATTTCACCAATTTTCTGACTCAAGACTCATAAACGGAAAATTTTCCCAATGACTAGTCTGTTTCTGTTTTTTTTTTTTTTTTTTTTTTTTTTGAGATGGGGTTTCACTCTTGTTGACTAGGCTGGAGTGCAAAGGCGCGATCTCAGCTCACTGCAACCTCCGCCTCCCAGGTTCAAGCAATTCTCCTGCCTCAGCCTCCCGAGTAGCTGGAACAATAGGCGTGCACCACCACGCCTGGCCAGTTTTTTGTATTTTTAGTAGAGATGGGGTTTCACTATGTTTGCCAGGCTGGTCTCAAACTCCTGACCTCAGGTGATCCGCCCACCTTGGCCTCCCAAAGTACTGGGATTATAGACATGAGCCACCATGCCCGGCCTACACACAGATCTTCTAAGCATCAGCTTGTAAGTCATGAAAAGTAATATATTTTAAAAATCCAGCTTGTTTTTTCCAAATTCCCTTATTCCCTTCCAGTCTCCAATGCATCTATGCCTATTCTAACACTTACCAGATAACATCAGTAAAGTCTTTCATTTTCTCCATTCTATTTTAAGACTTCCTAGCAGATTAAAAAACAAAACAAAACAAAAAAAAAAACTTAAAACTGGCCAGGTGCGGTGGCTCATGCCTGTAATCCCAGGACTTTGGGAGGCCATCGTGGGCAGATCACGAGGTCAGGAGATGGAGACCATCCTGGCTAACACAGTGAAATCCCGTTTCTACTAAAAATACAGAATATTACCCGGGCACAGTGGCAGGCGCCTGTAACCCCAGCTACTCAGGAGGCTGAGGCAGGAGAATCGCTTGAACCCAGGAGGCAGGGGCTGCCGTGAGCCAAGATCGTGCCACTGCACTCCAGCCTCAGGGACAGAGCAAGAGTCCATCTCAAAAAACAAAAACAAAAAAACAAAATCCTAAAACCAAAAAACAAAACCAAATAAAAAAACACCTCGAAGCCAGTAAGAATGAGAATAGGGTTTGATTCATTTGCGTATTAAAATGAAATCTAGAGACCCGTTTAGGAATTTCTCTAAATTTCTAAGGCCTTCTCTCAAATTTTATACAAATTTTTCCTTAAGCACCAGTTTAAGATAATTTTTCCTACTTGCAATTGCTGTTCTTTGGGTTCTTTAATTAGTAAAACTGCAATGGTATTACTTTCTCCTAACTTTCAAAACAAAAATAGTCTCTAATACATTAAGGACTGTGGTTTAGCCTTGGAACACTAGTTTGATTCAAAGAACCGCAAGAACAATGTAACATTTTTTCCTGTGGGGGAAAAAACCCTAAATTCCTGATGATGAACTTTAAAAGACTGTAATTTAAAAATCCAGTTGGGGAATGCCTGCACATAAAAAATAATGTCAAGCATAATTAGATAAACTGAAGGAAGTTTACAGATGCAGAATAATTCCACTTATGTAACTATCAAAGACATATTTGCCAATCTGTAACTTTTACCTTCTTTTCTTTTTTGGCCAGGCATGAAGGAAGTAACTTTTACTTTTACACCTACTCATCTTGCCGATTCAAAAGGCCTTCCCAAATGAAATCATTCTAAATTTATGACTAAAGAAGAATCCTGTAAATGACTCCTACATTAACACAAATTCTCAGATTAGTAAACTCTAAATGGATGCAACTTATGATCTATCACCGTGTTTCTGGCAGTCTGGACACTTGGCGTTTCTCAAATTCTTTTGATATATTTTCATGAGAAGCAATATATATAGAATGCCCACTCTAATTCCACAGTGCTGGTTAAGAACAGGAAACAACAAATGATGACCAAGAGAGCTGCTGACCAGTTGTGATCGCCAGCTTCCCAGACAACCCCAGAGAATCTCATCTGCTGGCATGTCCACCCTTGTGCGGTCCCCTCCCACAGTGAACGGGGTGTCCCGTGTAACGAACAGGATACTGTAGTAATAGGGTGTGGTTTCGGAGACCAGATCATAAAAGAGGCAGCTACTGTCTTGCTTTCTCTTAGAACCCTCGCTCTGGGTACAGCAAGCTGTTATTTTGGGAGCATACTCAAGCAGTCCACGTGGTATGGAAGAGAGGCCGCCTGCCAGCAACTGGCACTAACCTGCCAGGTATGTGACTGAGCCCCCTTATAGGTGGACCCTCCAGGTGAGTGCAGCCCAGACACGGCCCAGAACCAGACCAGACCCATCCAAGTTAAGCAACTCCCAGATGCCTAACTCACAGACACGGTCTGAGACAATGTGTACTGTCGTTTTAAGTCACAACGTTTTGCGGTAATTCGCTGGGCAGCAATAGTGTGCAGCAGCACACTCAGTGAGTAAGGAAATGGCCATTTCCATTTGTTAAAAGTGAATAAACAAATACATGAGGCGTAAGCACAGAGACTCAGCTTAGGAAGCATCAGTAATACCTTGTTTCTCTAGGATAAAGACTCTTTGAACGAGCAAATATCATACACACACACACACACACACACACACACAAATACTATGGTTGAAAATGCTTGAGACTGGTGTGGTTTTCAAAGTCATGGTACAAAGTTCTTTTTTTGCTGAACAATACCTCAGCCATTCCCAGGACTTCCCACCACCCCCGTTTTCTAGAATCACCATCTGCACGCCCGAGTCCCTGTGAGGACGCTGGACCCCTTGATTACTGACATACGTTTCAAAACCTGGGAGGTACTGAACTAGCAGTGATGGAAGAACAAGCAACTGAGGCAAAAGGATCCCAACTGCATTACTTCTCCTTTCAGTGTTTCAATGCTGACAGGACAAATCACGGAAACCCAATTAGACATGTGCTTCCTATTTCTACTAGTATGTGCAGGATTCTGAAGCTTTATTTATATACTTAGAGAGCCTCGGTACAATTTACAACCCAAACGTCACACAAGTGAGTGCATCCCAGAGCTGAGAGCCACAAAGGATATTGAAATTCCAGCAACAAATGTGGCAGCCTGAGTAACCAGGAAATCCTGGAGAGATGTCACAATGTTTCCAGCACTTCAAGACTCTTGTGACTATTTTCATGTCAGCCAGATGATACAGTCTTTCCTATGCCAAGAATTTGATTGATCATAAAAAAAAAAAAATCATTCTCTCCAGATTAACAAAGAATGCTTGCAAATCAATGCAAGTTGAAGACAGGCTCACACATTCAACTGCTCAATAAAAAAGGTGAGCAGGGGAAAGAACACAGAGAATAAAAAAGTAAATAAAAGAAAATCACTTTCATAGCTCCTGCACAAAACTGGTTAAGAAAAAAACTGTCGTTAAAAAAAAAACCTCGGATGAACTTACATTTCAATAGTTTTAACTTTTAAAATTACTTTTACTTATATATATATACGGTAGGTTAGCATAATGATGCTCAATTTCGACAAAATGAAACTGGAAGTTCAGAGTAGCAAACACGTATCTACCAACTCTGCTAATAAAAATAGTGAATTGGCCCTGGGTATTAGTACACATTTGAGTGGTAGGGACATTTTTTAAAGACAAAGTAAATAATCTTGATTTTTTTAAAAAATGAAATTTCCTAATTTTTAACCATAGAGTAAAACAATCCACAACTATTTATAATGCTCTGTGAGTTTCATAAAACTGGCAGGCTACAACTTTCCAGACCTTGGCATCAACTGCTTATCCAAGATCACACTGCCTATTATTGCTGGAAGAGGGCCTGCTCCTCGGGCTTTATTATGGACAGGAACTCATCCTATCCAAAACAAGGGCCGGAACAAAGACAGGACCCAGAATTCCAGAAAGCTTAACGGATCTGCAGTCAAGGATCTCAAGCCGTCAGAGAGCCTTTTCTCCTCACATCTTCCCCAAGTTAACAGCACCCAGCGAGCACCACAGGCAGTGGAAACGCCTGTCAGGAGCCCTCGGGTGGCAAGGGAAGTCAAACTGTGATGCAGTGTGAGCAGGGCAGCCAGCTGCCTCCCACCGGGCCGGTTCCCAAGGCAACACCAGCTTCCCACTGAGGGCCTGTGCCCTCCCTTTGCTCAGCCCAGTTCGCCTTACACTAGCTGGGGCCTGGCTACTACTGACAGTTGCCTCGTGCTATTTGCCCTGCCTTTCACAGACGCCCAGGAAGGGTGTCATGACCTCATTCTGTCCTCCAGCCTCTGCTGTCCCATCTGGGCAGCTGTTTGTTGAACTGGATTCTTAGCCAAGGCGTCTAGATCCTCATTCTCTGCTCCCTTGTCTTAACTTCCCAACTGATCCCTTCCTCCTGCAGGCAGCTTAACCCAGCACTGGCTATTCTGAGTCCAAGAAAAATCATTTAAAAAGTGGGACCACAGATTCAAAAGATCATCATTAAATAACAAAGTCCTTGAGCTCTTATCATAACCATAGAGGCAATCTCAAATTTACTGCAATTTAGAATTCTACTCACAGATTGCTGAATTACTATATTCTTAAATTTAATTTAGTATCATCATTTTCAACACAAATGCTTACAAGGTAAGCCATTCTTACAGCTATACGAACTGCTTAAACATAAAAAATAATAATATGCAGTGATAAATTCTGAACAGGGAACCTACATGTTACAATTAGCTCCACCAAAGTAATCTATTAAACATTAGAGGAAAGCAAATTTGTAAGCTATGTGCCAAAAGTTTGCTTGTGTCATTTATTTTATACACAAAATGCTTGGCATTTATTTTACACACGGAAAGATGTTAGAAATGGTGGTTAATTTCCCAGGCTAGCCCTCAAAAGTACATTTAACCCATAGAAGAGATGAATACCATGTATCTTCAGAAAACCTAACTGCTGTGGCAGGAAGATGTAACCAAAGTTGAAAGACAAATACCATTATGTTCTCACTCACATGGAGGAGCTAAGTAAGTTGATTTTATGGAGGCCAAGAGTAAAATAAGAATTACCAGAGGCTGGGAAGGGCGTTGTG
Source organism: Macaca thibetana thibetana (assembly GCF_024542745.1). Classification (NCBI taxonomy): domain Eukaryota; kingdom Metazoa; phylum Chordata; class Mammalia; order Primates; family Cercopithecidae; genus Macaca; species Macaca thibetana. Next base: position 108,291,228 of record NC_065592.1, on the reverse strand, counting down.
TGGTCAGGGGGAGTGAAGAGAGGTTGGTTCGTTGGTACAAATGTACAGTTAGAAGAAACAAGTTCTAGTGTTAGCGCAGTAGTGTGACTATAGTTTACAATAACTTACTGTGTATTTCGAAACAGGAAGATTTAAAATGCTCTCAACACAAAGAAATGACAAATGTTTGAGGTGATGGATACCACAACTGCCCTAATTTTGCTGTCACACATTATATGCATTTATCAAACTATCACATGTACCCCATAAATATGTACAATTATGTATCAATAAAAAAGTTTAAAATTGTATGTAAACATAAAACATATATGTACACAACACCCATCTGTACATATACACACACGTACACATGTCCTATTTCTATAAATATAAAAGCTTCTTTTTAAAAGATTTTTCTACATTTCTCGAAAGTACAAATATGGATTTTGTGTATGACATTTTTACAACAAAATTAACAAAACAAAATTTCCAACTTTTCTTTCCAAAAGGATCTTTTTTATTATGAATTTGTTTTGAAAAGCACTTAAAAATTTCCCCTTAAAATTTCACCTTTACTTTGAAATGACAGGTTAAGTATCATTACCCCACAATCTGGCTAGGTCACAACCACTGGCTTAAACAGGGCAGCAAACTTATTTTTAAAACAATACAGTATGTTTACCATTTTGTGAATAAACAAACAAAAGCTCAAGTCATCTTTCATATTTTTCAGCTCTTACAGTGGTGCAGAAGATTTTTAGCTTCTAATTTGTCACCTAAGAGTCTACCATTCAGATAGCTGAACGGGAAAGTCATTTACCGGGCCACATGAAGAGCAGTACTTCGAAACACAATAAAGACAAGAGTTCTCAACTCGCTCTTCTCACTTCTTGTAACACACACGTGACGCCTGACCGTCTGTCAAAAGGACTGACTGTGGGCATGTCAATTCATATTTTACACATTTGTGAAGCCTCACCTCTTCTGTTTTTAAGATAAAAAATAAATATAACACTTTATTTCCATGACAACCAAAAAAAAATCAAAAACCTCATCAACCACACCCCCAACACCAACAAAACCACATCCACAATCAACACCCTCACATCACCAACACAATCAACACACAAAAAAAACAACACTCCCACTCACAACAACACAACAAAAAAAATCCACACCACAAATCACACACCAACAAACCATAAAGGATTATCTCACACTCTCTGCCCATCCCACATTAGGTCTTTCTGTGTACACAAGCATGACGGAAACATGGTTCCTTTCAGAAGCCCTGAATTTAAAAAGGACTGATAAAAATAAACAGTCAGTCTATTTGGAATATTTCCTTCCTAAAGATTCCTCCTCCAGATTTTTTTGGTTTTGTTTTAACATTACCATGCCAAGTCAAACACTCTCCAAAATTCCCGACAACTCCAGAAAACGTTAGCAAGGATGCGGATCGATCTATAGGGAACTGTCACTCATCTCTACAAATCTTTAACCAGAGGATTTAATACATTTTAACCAGATCAAAGCTTCACTTGCTTTGATGTTTTATCTTTTGAGGTGTCCATATTTTATCTTGACACTGCTTTTCTACTATGAATACATTTCCTTTTCTTGGAAGTTTTTCTCCTGCTTCCCTGCCTATCAACACTACAGTTCCCAATTCCTATTTTAGCAGCCAGCTATGGTTGCAAAGGCTTCTGTCACAGCCAAGAGCTATAATCCTCCTGCCAAGCTAGCTCCTCACTGGGTAGAGTAATAAATGCGAGTGAAGATCCAAATTTGCTTACCTGGCACTTCCCTAACCAATCAAATCAATACTAACCTGAAGGTGTGAAATTCTGGAAGGATTTCTAAACCTATGTTAACTATAGAAAAATAAGCTTCTGTGGGCCAAAATACAACCATAAACAAAGTCAAAAGGCCAACATAAAACTGGAAACAAATACGCCAAAAAAATTTCAGTAAGTACGTCAAGGGGTTGTGGTTTGTTCACTAGTAGTTTAAAAACAACAGCAACAAGACTTAAAAAGAGTGCGTTCTTATTTATAAACATAAACTTATCACATGTTCTGTTTCTGTTTTTAAGACCACGCTGACTGAGTTCCCACCATGCCCACAGCCACCTTCAGAGGGGTTCTTCACACTGCAGTCCCTGTGCCTGGCTCCTCAAGACGCTACCATCTCAGGGACATCTCATCTGACCAGAGACAGTGACTGACCCAGAAGTAGCCCGGCCTGGCCCCTCTGCTTTGGAGTTCCGCTCAGGAGCACTTAGATGGAACTTCAGCCATCCAGACTTTGTCTAGAGCAGTGTAAAGGCAAGACACACAAAGAAGGGAGGGAACTTTTTCTGTCACAACAAGGACCCTTCTCCAGGGTTCCCTTTAATATTTTATGAATCTCAAGAATTCTGGCTGAATCCCTTTTTCTATAAAGCTGTCATGATTTATTTTAATCTAGGAGGCTCCTCTCCCCACTGACTGGCCAAGTAATAAGACCAAATGTCCCAGTTAAAACACCCACTTCTCCATACTCTCTTTCTTTCTTGGGGTGACACACAGACTTTCTTTCTTTTCTTTCTTTCTTTCTTTCTTTTTTTTTCTTTTTTTTTGAGATGGGGTCTCATTCTGTTGCCCAGGCTGGAGCGCAGTGGTGCGATCTCGGCTCACTGCAACCTCTGCCGCCCACGTTCACAGAAAATAATTTTAAAAGGGTCCGGTAAGGCATGCCAGAGGTAAGGAGCAAGCTAGAAGTACAGAAGAAAGAACTTAAAGAGCTCCAAAAGCAACCCTTTTTTTCAAGTCTAGGAGAGAGTAACTATTCCACTGATGGTGGGGTGGAGGCGGAAGAAATATCCCCTGGCCACTCCCCACTGAACAGAGTGGCCGGCTTTCCTACCACCAAACACATGGGGGTACTGCCCTGGAGGAACTCTAAGCTGGCTCTGGAAAATGGCAGCTTTCAGGGCCCCTGCAGATGAATCCACTGGGTGCCAAACAAAATATGACTCTTCAAAAAACAAATCGTTTCCATCACAGTTACAAATAAATGAAATTCACAACTCTTATGTAAATACTGCTATTCCAAGCACGTTTCCAATGATCCGAATGGAGCACCTGATGGCATGTGTATGTAATCCATGTGGTATGTAACCCATCTTCCGACAACACTGACATCCCATGGCCTCCTGCTAGATGTTTTGATGAGAAAGGAGATGACCTTAATTAGGGGAAAAATGCCTAGATTCAAATTTTATAAAGCACTCAAGTGATGTGCTTTAATTTTCTTAAAAATGTTTAGAAAATTAATAGTGGGGTCCTGACCCCAGTAAGATGATTTTACAACTCACTAAATGGATCACAAGTGAATAGAAATGCTTTGCAGCACGATTTTCCACACTTAAGTGCCATATAACATAAACCTTTGCCAAAGTAGTTGGTCACTTTTTAAAAAAATATAGACTTTTTTCCCCGAGCAGTTTTAGGTTCACAGCAAAACTAAGTGGAAGGTACAGGAGATCTCTCATCTACCCGCTCCTTCCACATAAGCACAGCTTCCTTGAGTTGGTCAATTTTTTAAAAGCAATACATGTTCTTGCTGGAGAGAAATCAAGACATTATCTTGATTTCAAAATTCTGACTGCAAATGTAAAGAAGCACTGTTGTGTGCATTTTTATGAATACATTAGGAAAACAAATACTTACCATGTAGCATCCAACAAGGAAGGCAGCATTTGCTTGTTTTCTCTGATCAGAGCCAGTAAAATGAACAATTTTCTTCCTTAACATTGTAATGGACTGCATAAAAATAAATAGCTGTTAGCATTTTCTTTTTAATTTCAAGTCTTCCACAATTTCATTTTGTGATGAAGATTAATTCCAAATCCCACAATGTATAACCATTCGCATTATTAGCAAGACCTTTGAAAAGATGAAGATTGATACCCACAAATACCATATACCTTCCCATAAAAAGGCACATTCTGGGATGAGAATGGACATACAATTAGAGAAGAGGGGAGGAGACATGAATGGACATATGCTTAAAGCACGGGCTGCCTCTAAAAGAACAAAGCAAGAGTGATAGAAAAGACAACCTTTCCTTCTGTTTGGTTTTTAAAGAAATTTAAAAAGTTAAAATAAAAAGGTCTACAGAATTGTCTACAGTGTTATAAGCCAGGGCAGTGAATAACCAGGGGAGGCGTGTGCAGAGACAGGAACTGGAAGACAGCATGGAGGGCTGCTGTGAGGCGCCGCCAGTGCACTGCTCCTGACCTGGTGATCAAGATAATCATCTATGTATATTTCATTTGTGAAAGTTTACCGAGCTCTACATCCATGATGTGTATATATTTCTATTTATATGTTAAAATTTTTCTGGCAGGTGCGGTGGCTCACGCCTGTAATCCCAGTACTTGGGGAGGCTGAGGCGGACGGATCACGAGGTCTGGAGTTTGAGACCAGCCTGACCAACATGATGACACTCCATCTCTACTAAAAATACAAATATTAGCTGGGCGTGGTGGCGCAGCACGCGCCTGCAATCCCAGCTACTCAGGAGGCTGAGGCAGGAGAATCCTTTGAACCAGGGAGGTGGAAGTTACAGTGAGCCCAGAATGATCCATTGCGCTCCAGCCTGGGCAACAAGAGCGAAACTCTGTCTCAGGAAAGAAAAAAAAAAAAAAAAAAGAAAAGGAAGAAGAAAAAATGGACTGAAACATTTTTGGTTGACCCAAAGACTAAAAGTCCACAGATGGTTGAGTACAGGAAAAAAAAATAATTTTTCCAAAATTAAAGCAAAGGAACAAATGCTGGGGGAAGAGAGAATTATTTTTAGCTTCCTAGCCCTGCATGAAACAAAAGACCTGCTACTGGCAACTGGAAAAAGGAGGGGGAACTCAAATGCACAAGGCCATAAATAGTTATACTCCTATTTAAGAAAGGCAAAAAAGAAGAGTCTCCAGCTTTGTAGCAATATGTAGTGAACAGAGCTTTGATGGTCAAAGAAAAACATCTGCCTTACCCATAAATTTTTAATTAAAGCATGTTAAAATTCTAATTAAAAAAAAATTTTATTTCCTCTCTGTACTCCATTAAAGTTTTTTTTAAGTGCCTGTCCCACAAAGCAGTATTTTCTAGTTGAGAATTTACAGTGACTGATTTGGAACTGCTAGTTAGCAGTACATACATAACTTCCTACCGTGCATGGCCAACAATTCAGTGTTTTACATACACAAATGTGGTCCAAGTTCAAACCAATACAAATATACTTGCATAACTCTCAGTGATACAGCCTTAATGACGTACTATTTGCCCTAGATTCTCATGCCCCTTAATTGTATGTATGAAGGATTATGTAGTACAATATCACGGGAGTTTCAAAATAGGAGAGAAAGTAAGATGAGTTCATCTTTCTTGTTAGTTTGCTATCACTCCCCATCAAAATGAAGGCAGAAAGAACAACAGCCAGAGCAAGGGAAGAGTTTCTCTTGTTAGGTTTCAGTTCCATTAGGTCAGACAATACACGGTTCACTTAATTAACTGATTCCCACTTTGGCTTTTCAAGTATTTGGGCATCACTAACTCAAACTAGAACCAAATGACTCAAACTGTCCATTCAAAATTCTAGAAAACAAATATGTACACTGTGACCTTATACAATAAAAAACCATATGCATGTCCCAAACACCACCGCAGTGAGAAACATGGCATTTCGTTTTTAAAAAGAGATGTTTTCCTTACCTTCGTCCCCCATCTCAAGCTAACAATGATTACTTAAGTCAAATCTTAAATAAAGACTTTACCTTTAATTTCTTATTTATCTTGCAACAATATCTGTAAACCATTGCCAGATTGAGTGGTCCAAAATCTGCGTAGAAGCTTTAAAAATGAAAAATAAAAATGTGATGTACATTCTAGATGCTCTGAATATAAATGCCTTTTTTGGGTCTATAAGATCAAATTAAGATGAGAAAGCATATACCAAATAGTTATGGGCCAATACAACTTAAAGGTACTGTTTTACTAGTGGAAGACTATTCTAGTAAATAATGCCTATTCAAAAATACCACAAGTGCTACAACGCCTATATGTAACCTCAATGAACATGAACATACCTTCTAAATTAAAAAGGGTGTTTTTCCACACATATTTCCAAGGGCAAAACCACAATATCTTACTTAGTACACATTTATATCTCATTGTAGTGTAAATATTAGATTAGCAAATCTAAAAGTTTAAATTTAGGGAGGTTTTTTATTTTTACTCTAAAGGTTTATGTTATTACTACAGGTGAAAAACAAGTATCCTGTAATTAGCAACCAACAGATTTATAATTTTCCCAGGCTGTCCCATTTATAACCATACCTTTAGATTCTTCAAAAAAAAAAAAAAGTTACAATCTTTGAAAGAGCAATACTTACTTCTCATATTCAAGTTCATTATCTATGCTGAAATAATGTACATTTGATGCACTCTTTGGTCTGCTGTAGAGAATGGCAAAACAAAGGCGATCTGAAATGGAAAAATTGCAATGTTCCTTCCTGCAGGTTACAAAAAACGTTTCATATATCATGACACAACTCTTTTCAGATGAAGTCCATTTTTCATTTTATTTCATGCACGTTTCAGATGGTAGGAGTGGTAATGGGTAATTACAAAATATTCCGGCTATTTGGGTGGGTAATAATCAATGAGCACATTTTTAAAAGAGAAACTGCCTTTAACCGTAAGTTTCAAAAGTGGTGATTTTTCATGTAGTGACATGATTTCTAAACAAACCTATTTTTGTAAAAGTTTAGCTCGCCTGGATTAAGACATTTCAGCAAATTGCAGCATGCATATGATGGCTAGCATCAACCTTCTAAGTTTCTAGATGAATTTCACTACGTTTTTCAAGACATCCTAAAAAGTCATTTCAGTAAGAAACTATTTTTTTTTTCTTAAAGAGAAAGAATGCTTTCAAAATTGCTTCAAAATTATCACTTACAGCTATAGAACAAACCATATGTTTCTCCAACTGTTCTCAGGGATCACTTCTTTCTAACTTGGAATCACTACTTCGGTATTTTTACAATTAGACAAATTACCATTAAAACAGAAGCAATGAGAGGTTTCTGCACGATGGGTCTGAGATGAATCTGTGTTGCATAAAAGCACTTAGGCTGCTGTGAGGTTAGCAAGAATGGTAGTGAGTAGTAAGGCTCAGGAGGCTCCACCCTTATTCCTTGCCTAAAAATCCTCGGGTGAAATAAAATCATCCACAATATCTAATAGTAATACTAGTGGTGCTAAGAAAATACACTCACAACGTGGCAAAATCAAGTACAGCCTTTAAAACATATATACTTTCAGCAGAGCCAGCTGGCACCCTTTCCCCAAATGGTAAACTTTTTTTTTTTTTGGATCTGCAATTCAACTCATGCAACTGCTGCGTTTATTTCCTTGTAAACTCCTCAGCTAAAATTTCTTGCAACCACAAACACTCAAACGGGTGACAGGGCTTAATCCTTTCCAACCACAAGGACCTTTGATCCCTGTGACAGAGCCCAAGGATCTCGCTCCCGCGGGTGGGGAGGTGCAGCTCACCTACTAGGCTCAGATGCAGGCACGCTAGGGTCACAGCCGCCCACGAGCGCTGAAGCCCAGAGCCTGAGGACAAGTGCCGAGGCCACCCACGCGCAGGAGACAGAGGCGGCCGGGGCCCAGACTAGGGGCACCTCCCGGCCAGCGCCGCCCGCCCCGTCCCAGCGCGGGTGCCTGAGTCCCCGGGAAGCCCCCGCCCTCCCGGCTCACCTTTGATCACCTCGGCCACCAGAGCGGCCCCCGCGCCCTCCCGGCTCATGACTCCAAAGCATCTGGAAGGCGGGGCAGAGGCAAGGACGGCCAGCCGCCGAGAGGGGAGGCGCCGCGACCACACCCCCGAAGTTTAAAAAACAAAGTTTAAAGGGCCGCGCGGGGCAGCGGGCGCAGCGACACCCCTCGGCGGCCCAACGGCCGGACGCGACAGCGCAACCCCGGAAGTCCCCCACTCCTGGAAACAGCCCGGTGGGCGACGAGGGCGCGGGGAGGGACAGCACCCCGCCCCACCTCCTACTTTCTTCCCCCGGCCCCCGCCCCGCCGCTTCGCCGCCCGCCTTCCCTCCCCAGCGGGGAACGCGGGGCGGCCTGTGCCTGCCAGGGCTCGAGTCCCAAACACCCCGCAGAGGGGACGTGGGTCAGACGCCAGCGGGCCTGCCCGGGAAGCGTCTGGGAAAGCTCCTTAGCGATTAAAGGACTTCGTGCAAAAGGGCTCGGTCCCAGACCAGGGACAGACCCGAGGGTGACGCCGGCCGGGGCGGGGGCCTCCTGGCTCCTCCCACGCCGCAGTCCTGCCGCCAGGAGGTGCTGCAGCCGAGCCAGGCCCGGGCCCCTGCAGGGCGCTCTCCCGGAGCAGGGCCCAGCGCACCCTCGCTCCGCCAAGACCCGCCAAGTGACCCAGCAGGGCCGGGTCTGATGGAAAACAGGCATCTTCAAAATCGTGCAAGATTTCCTGAGATCAGCTGCCTCAGAGAAAACGCTCTTCTTTTAATCGTGCAAGATTTAAAGGCAACCCTCTGGTCATGCGTTCCTTTAAAGGGACGGTTTGGAATGGTTTAAAGACAGAAATGTTGACGCCCGTTTTAAACAACCATTTAAAATGACTGTAGAGATAGAGAGTAGAAGGATGGTTATCGGAGGCTGGGAAAGGTAGTGTGGGGGTAATGGGCACAAAACAAAAAACCAGTACAAATGAATAAGACCTAGCATTTCACAGCACAACAGGGTGTGGGTGACTGTAGTCCACAATAGCTTAATTGTACATTTAAAAATAACTAAGAGTACAATTGGAGTGTCTGTAACACAAAAAAATGCTTGAGGGGATGGATACCCCATTCTCCATGATGCGATTATTGTGCATTGCCTGCCTGTATCAAAACATCTCATGCACCCCATAAATATATACACCTACTTGTACCCACAAAAATTAAACATTAAATAAAATATATTCTAAACCTGTGTTTGTATTTTAATCTCAAGTGAAAAAAATTGAAATCCAGCATAAGCATGATCCCAGTTGTTACAGATACCAAGGTGCTGGGACTGGGGTTCATTTTCATTCCCTCCTGTGTTTTCCCAAGTTTTCTGTAGGAAAGTGTTACTTTATACATACTTTTGCCTCAAAAGTAAACCTGCATACCTCCTAATCTTATTCTACAATTCCAGATGGATCAAAGACTTCTTAAAATATATTTTTAAAACCATGAATTCTTTTTTATACTCTCCAACTGGGGAAGACCTTGCTAAATGATACAAAATCTAAAAGCCACAAACACATTTTTAAGCAGTTTTCACAGCAAAAGACACATAAACGAAATCAAGAGATAAAATGGAAAAATATTTTAAATTCATCTCGAGAAGATACCTAACTTCAGTTTTACGTTATCACAAAAGAAATGCAAAGTTCCACTATGAGGTACTACTTTTTCCTCAGACGGGCAAAACTCAAGAGAGTTGGGTAAGGTGCTGCGGCGTGTCGGGAGGTCGAGGGCACTCACATACATCGCCTGTGGGTGGGAATACAAACTGAGCCACCTCCATGGAGCCAACAAATGGGAAGTTCGGCAGAAATGTTAAAGACTGAAAACTGAAAACTAGCCAGACGTGGCGGCTCACGCCTGTAATCACAGCATTTTGGGAGGCCAAGGTGGATGGATCATCTGAGGTTAGGCATTCGAGCCCAGCCTGGTCAACATGGTGAAACTCCGCCTCTACTAAAAATACAAAAAATTAGCCAGTCGTGTTGGTGCAGGCCTGTCATCCCAGCTACTTGGGAGGCTGAGACTGGCGAACCGCTTGAACTCGGGAGGTGGAGGTTGCAGTGAGCCAAGATCACGCTTTTGCACTCCAGCCTGGGCAACAAGAACGAAATTCCGTCTCAAAAGAAAAAAAAAAAACTGAAAACTGAAAACTAAAGATAGCCAAGATGGACTGTTAAGTACTACCACTTCTATGTGTGAGTTTAAATCCTACATACACATGTATACGATTATAGATGAAATCATGGGTAGCAAATAGGGAATGTTAAGAGAGATTTATGCCTTTTTACAGCTTTTGCATTGTACCATGTATTACCTATTCAAAATCACACCGCTTTTAAAAAGTCAACTTGCGGCCGGGCGCGGTAGCTCAAGCCTGTAATCCCAGCACTTTGGGAGGCCGAGACGGGCGGATCACGAGGTCAGGAGATCGAGACCATCCTGGCTAACACGGTGAAACCCCGTCTCTACTAAAAAATACAAAAAACTAGCCGGGCGAGGTGGCGGGCGCCTGTAGTCCCAGCTACTTGGGAGGCTGAGGCAGGAGAATGGCGGGAACCCGGGAGGCGGAGCTTGCAGTGAGCTGAGATCCGGCCACTGCACTCCAGCCTGGGCGACAGAGCGAGACTCCGTCTCAAAAAAAAAAAAAAAAAAAAAAAAGAAAGTCAACTTGCAGGCTAACAGTGTTTTTCCAAAGCTGACTCTTGATCAAGATAGGAAGCATCTAATGAGCACAGTAGGAGGCAACCTGGAAAATATCCTTTGCGCGCATTTAAACAAGGGAACTGGTTAGTAACATGTTTTGGTTTCTACCTATCTCTTGCAATTCCAGTTTCTTTCAAAAAGCCCAATTTAAACTAGAAAAGTAGCTAGATAGAAAAGGGAAGAAATTTTCCCTCCCAGCCCAAACCTTAAGTTCAATTCCCTAAGGAGTATTTTATGTATTACAGGCAGGGGAAAATCACTTATTTCTGATGTGCAATTATCTCTACATAATGCCAATATTTTATTGTTAGAGTAACACACCAATAAAGTACTACAGAAACTACGGTGCTGGGTTGAGGGTCATTTATTAGGACCTGGAACCAGAAACAGGGCTTTTTTTTTTTTTTTTTTTTTTGACGGAGTCTCGCTCTGTCGCCCAGGCTGGAGTGCAGTGGTGCAATCTTGGCTCACTGCAACCTCCACCTCCCAGGCTCAAGCGATTCTCCTGCCTCAGCCTCCCAAGTAGCTGGGATTACAGTCGCATGCCACCACTCCCAGCTAATTTTTAGTAGAGGTGTCAAACTCCCGACCTCAAGTGATCCACCCGCTTTGGCCTCCTAAAGTGCTGGAATTATAGACATGAGTCACCGTGCCCAGCCGAAATAGGGCTCTTTACAAAGTTTTGCTTAAAGCTTGACGATTAACTTTATAATCCTGTTAAAAATCCATGTATCCCCCCATTGATGTTTCTGTTGTCAGAAACAGAAAGCAGCAGTCATCTTTTTGCCTATACGTCCCTGTCGCACCACATCATCATTCCTGCTTCTTTGACTAATATGATATGGGAGAAGGAAACAAAATCTCATGATTTAAAAATGTTGGTAAAAATATTTAGGCCGGCCGCGGTGGCTCACGCCTGTAATCCCAGCACTTTGGGAGGCCGAGACGGGTGGATCACGAGGTCAGGAGATCGAGACCATCCTGGCTAACACGGTGAAACCCCGTCTCTACTAAAAATACAAAAAATTAGCCGGGCGAGGTGGCGGGCGCCTGTAGTCCCAGCTCCACGGGAGGCTGAGGTGGGAGAATGGCGTGAACCCGGGAGGCGGAGCTTGCAGTGAGTCAAGATCGCACCTCTGCACTCCAGCCTGGGCAACACAGCGAGACTTCATCTCAAAAAAAACAAAAAAAACAAAAAAAACAAACAAACTTAAAATCCATCCTTGGGCCTAATGTGTCTGTAGGTTTGATTTGACTTTTGGGCTTCCAGGTTGACTGCCTTTTCCTTTAGCAACTATCTGTTAAATTTGAAATGAAAAACATTTTCCTGGATAACAGCTATAGGTATTTGGGGATAATTAACCATAAAACAGAGAAATATGTAGGAGTTCGTGGGAATTATAATAAAGTATGTGCTTGTTAATAGGAAAGATTTAAAGAGCCCTATTTGGACCTAGAGACACAGTGGACTTTCTCCACTTTGTATTTCCCCCTTGAACTGGGTGGATGGCCTTCACAGGTCCTGGCAGAGCCAATGGAGAAACGGACAGCTTCCCTACAGGTGGGGGAAGTCAGCCTCTGCTGAGTTACCACAGACAGGCAGAAAGGAGATTTGACATGCTAGGGAGCAGGAGAGAACAGGCTCCACCTGAACACACACTGCCCCTCAGAGACAGGACCACAGACATTAGGCTGTCATCTGTATTAGCCGCTTGTTTTTTGAGGGAAGGAAAGAACATGGGGAGCAGAGGAACAAATGTTCATGAAAGTACTGATTAACAAAGCAGCAGCAGCGGCATTACCCACTCAAATGACAATGATAACCAACGATGATGGAGAGTTCAGATGATGGAGAGTTCAGAGCCACGTATTGTATTCAGCTCATTATACCCCGTGAGGTTAGTACTACCAGGGTCAACTAGCCCTAAGGAGGTGGAGTGACTAACCTGCACAAGGTCACAAAGCTTGCTGGGAAGTGGCAGAATTGGGATCTGAACACAGGCTATTGGATCTGAAGCATAAGATTAAGTCCTAGCCTCAAAGACTTACCCAAATGTAAGTCAACAGTAACTAAAACAATAGGATTTTAGCACAGCAATGTACAATCTGGACCCAGACATATATGAACACTTATAAGAAAACTGATTATTTCAATTCAGTAACAAAGAAGGCCTTATCCAATATGGGGCAGGTGTTTACACGTATGAAAAGAAAATGAGATGCTAATATCACATATTTATAAAACACACCACAGAGGAAATAATTTTGAAAAAGCTATCAGATAACTATAAAATTAAAATGGATTTTTTTTGGGGGGGACGGAGTCTCCCTCTGTTGCCAGGCTGGAGTGCAGTAGTGCAATCTCGGCTCACTGCAACCTCCGCTTCCTGGGTTCAAGCGATTCTCCTGCCTCAGCCTCCTGAATACAGGTGCCTGCCACCGCGCCCGGCTAATTTTGTGTTTTTAGTACAGACTGGGTTTCATCATGTTGGCCAGGATGATCTCAATCTCCTGACCTCGTGATCCGCCCACCTCGGCCTCCCAAAGTGCTGGGATTACAGGTGTGAGCCACCGTGCCCAGGCTATAATGAATTATTTTATTTTTTTTTTCTTCTGGTTCCCAAGTTTTATTCACGAACTCATACAAAATATTCCAGATAAATGAATTTTAATCCTCATCTTCCTCCTCTTATTTGTCCTGGCTAATTCGGAAGTAACGTAATTCATAACAATGAATAATTTTATAATTTAACACGCAGGACTTTAAAGTGTGACACAAAACAAGTCACAAAGGGAAAAACTAGGAGAGACTTGGGGGAAAACACCTATAATAAAAGTTAATTATCACAACAGATAAAATGTCTCTCCAAAGCAGTATCACCAACTGTGATATTATAATTATATACCTATTGGTTTTGATCCACAGATCCTAGCTCCCAACTCCCATAACTTTTGTTACAATATCTTGTTATATGCTGGGTGCTGTGGACCTCAGAAAGCCAGCCTTGGGAAACAGAATCTCTCTAACCGTTTCCTGCTCTCCTCTCCCCAGCCCAAGGCAGGGCTCTAATATGATTGTGAGCTGTAAGACCCTCATTCCACAAAGCATCCCGTCCCATCCCCTGGAGGAAGGCATGCTGCCCTGAGAGGCTGGAAGAATCTGAACAGACAGGCCTTGCTGCATGTAGATTATACCCTTTTTGTCCAATCAAATTTCAACACAGTTGCCCATCCTTCAATCATGGACAAGCAACGAAATCTCCACTAAAGGCCCAAAGGACAGGGTTCACAGGACTTCTGGAGAGCTGAACCATGGAGGCTGACAGAAAGGTGAGTGAGAACTCATCCACATGCCCGGAGGGTGGTGTACCCCAGCTCCACGGGGTCAGAAGCTCCTGCACTTGGGACCCTTCCAGACCTCACCTGGTGCATCTCTTCCTGTGGTTGTTTATCTGTATCCTTTAAAATAGCCTTCATAATAAACTAGTAAGCGAGTTTCCCTGATTCCTCCAGCAAATTAATTGAACCCAAAGAGGGGATCCCGGGAACCCCAACTTGAAGCCAGTCAGTCAGAAGTTCCTGAGGCCCAGACTTGTGACTTGTGGGAAGAAGGGGGTAGTTTTGGGGACTGAACCCTCAACCTGTGAGATCTGATGCTATCTCCAGGTAGATGGTGTCAAAATTGAACGGGAGGACACCCAACTGGTGTCTGCCACAGAAATCCACACATATTACAGAGGTATTTTGTGCTGATAATTGCTGTGTTGGTGTGACAGCAGAAAAACTGTTTGAGTTTTTCCCTAACACAACCCCAGAGAAAAAAATCTAGAAAGGCTATGAACACTCAATTCAGAAAAGAAATACAAACGGTCAACAGCATATGAAAAGAAAATTAATCTTATTCAACGTAGAAACAAAAAAAAAGCCTATCAACATGAACAGATTACAGAAAAAAGTCACATGATTATCTCATTAAATACAGAAAAGGAAGTCATTAAAATCAACACTCATTTCCAATTAAGTCTTTGAACAATGGAGCTAAAAGAGAACTTCCTTAAGCTGATAAAGATTGTTGCAACAGCAAATATCACACTTCATACCTTAACTTTAGAAGCATCCCTATAAAATAAAAAGCAAGAAAAACTTCCCATTATCATTACCTCTATTTAACAATGTAATAACTGGAAGTGCTAGCTGACATCAAGATACAAAAAGGAAATCAGAGAAAACTGGAAAGGAAGAATCAAAACTGTCCTTATTTGCAGGCGATTGTCTATCTAAAAAATACAGACAAGAAGCTGGGCGCAGTGGTTCACGCCTGTAATCCCAGCACTTTGGGAGGCCGAGGCGGGTGGATCACCTGAGGTCAGGAGTTCGAGACCAGCCCTATCAAAATGGTGAAACCCTGTCTCTACTAAAAATACAAAAAATTAACTAGGTGTGGGTGGCCCGCACCTGTAATCCCAGCTACTTAGGAGGCTGAGGCAGGAGAATCGCTTGAACCTGGCAAGCGGAGGTTGCCATGAGACCAGATCGTGCCACTGCACTCCAGCCTGGGTGACAGAGTAAGACTCTGTCTCAAAAAAAAAAAAAAAAAAAAAACAGATGAGAATCGGCAAACTACTCAAATAAATAAAATAATAAAGTTTTGCAATGTTTCTGAATACAAAAACCAACAGCTTTTCTATCTACTTGTAATAAGCAATTATGAAATGTAATAGAGAAAAAAAGATGTGCATATCCCTTATGGATAAATGGAGAAATAAAGTAGGTTTATCAACAGGAAGACTCAATATCATAAAGATGGTCATTTCCCTCAAAAGAAATGCAATTCTGATCAAAATCTCAACAGGTCTTTTCATGAAACCTGACATGCTAATACATGTAAATTGCATGCTAATGTATGGATTAAATGTAATAAATTTACATGTTACATGTAATAAATTACATGAAATATGACATGTTAATACATATAAATTAATCCAGAAGATCACAGGGCCAAGAAGAACCAAAAACATTTTGAAAAAGAATAAGAAGGCCGGGCGCAGTGACTCACGCCTGTAATCCCAGCACTTTGGAAGGCCAAGGTGGGCGGATCACGAGGTCAGGAGATCAAGACCATCCTGGCTAACAAAGTGAAACCCGGTCTCTACTAAAAATACAAAAACTTAGCTGGGCATGCTGGTGGGCGCCTGTAGTCGCAGCTACTTGGGAGGCTAAGGCAGGAGAATGACGTGAACCTGGGAGGCGGAGCTTGCAGTGAGCCGAGATTGTGCCGCTGCACTCCAGCCTGGGCGACAGTGAGACTCTGTCTCAAAAAAAAAAAAAAAAAAAAAAGAACAAGAAGGGGGCTCTTGCTCTACCATATATTAAAACTTACAAGAATTTAAGCAGTATTGGCACAGTGTACTACTGGCACAGATATAACAGGCAAAGATGAGAGCCACATATACATGGAAACATCACATGTGACATTAGGGGCATTACACATCGATGGATGAAGAATACTCAGTACACGTGAGACAACTGGTGTCCGTGTTGTTGGGGGTGGGGGAGGGAAGAAATTTGATCCCTATCTCATACCATACACCACTACCCACCAAAGGCAAAAAAATACCTCAAGTGGATTAAAAACCTAGATATGAAAGTTGTATAAGAATATATGGGAAAATAACTCAGCTTAGTGAAACAGGGATGGATTTCTTTTTTACTCCAAACAAAAAACACCCAAACTGTAAAGTAAAAGATTGAGAAACTTGATTACATAAAGATTTAGTGTTTCAATACAAAAATTAGCTGGGAGCTGGCACCACTGCACTCCAGCCTGTGCAACAAGAGCGAAACTCCGTCACACACACACACACACACACACACACACACACACACACACACAAAGATTTAATATTTCTGTTCAACACAGGAGCCCAGAAACAAAATTTAAAAACATAACTCACAGACTAGGAGAAGAACACACAATGTATAAAACTAAGAAAGTGTCAGTATTTAGAATTTACAAAGCACCATACATCAAAGAGGAAAAAGCTAACACCCCAGTCAATACCGTGAGCAGAGAGTGAAATAAGAAATGCACGAGATGAAGAAGGCTAACTATCCTTCCTGCTCCTTTTTCAGACTGACCGAACCTACAATTAGTATGGTTCTGGTTCTATACCCTGTGATGAATTGAGTTCATTCGTCAGAATAAGCTGTGACAACAAATAACCCTGAAATCTTAGGGATGTGATTTATAACGGATGTTTACTTCTTGCCGGTGCTACATGTTCCCCGCAGATAAGAGGGTGGAGGAGGCACTATTCTACACAGTCACCCATGGATCCGGGGTGTCGAAGGCTCTACCCCGTTTGCAGACGCACTGTCTGGAATTTGTCCTTGTGGTTGTCCGACGTGCCAGTGACTGCTTGCGCAAGTAATTCCAGTTGCCTTCGGATCTAAATGCCCACACAGATAAACCAAGCGTGGTAATTTTAATCTTTGTCTGCTTAACTCCTGTGTTTCTCAATCAGCTGGTCTGGAACTAAGATAGAAAAAAGTAATCTTATCTACAGAAGCCCTAGACATCTCCCCCAACATTATGTTAGTCTCCATACTCATTTGCGTCTCTGAAATACTTTATAAATGAGTTTTTTTTTTTTTTTAAGGGAGGCACTAGAAGAACTATGTAAGTTTTCATACTTTCCAAATCACTACACCAAGAGAGAAAATGAAACTGAGAAAATGTTAGCAAGGCACCCAAGAACAAGAAGAAATATTATGGCAAACAAACCCGAATAAGATGGTGGGAATCAGTCCAAACATACAAGCTATCATTTTACAATGCAAAACAAAATTCACCTGTTAAAAGACAAGATTTTCAAAATGAGTTTAAAAAATTCAAGCTAAGCTGGGCTCACATAATCCCAGCATTTTGGGAGGCCGAGACAAGAGGATCCCCTGAATCTGAACAAGAAAGTGAGATACCATCTCTACCAAAAACAAACCAAAAAACCCCAAAAAGTCCTCAAGCTATATGTTTAATAAAGGCAATAAAAACAAAGCCTTACAGAAGAAATTGAAATGAAAGGATAGACAAAGGTATGCTATACAGTTGCTAGGAAAAAAGAAAGCAGCAATATTAACATCAGATAAAACAGATTTCAGAGGCCAGGCTCGGTGGCTCACGCCTGTAATCCCAGCACTTTGGGAGGCCGAGGTGGGTGGATCACCTGAGGTCAAGAGTTTGAGACCAGCCTGGCCAACATGGTGAACCGTCATCTAAATACTAAAAACACAAAAATTAGCTAGGCATGGTGGCGGGCACCTGTAATCCCAGCTACTTGGGAGGTTGAGGCAGAAGAATTGCTTGAACCCAGGAGGCGGAGGCTGCAGTCAGCTGAGATAGCGCCACTGCACTCCAGCCTGTGCAATAGAGCAAAAACTCCGTCTCAAAAAAAAAAAAAAGGAATTCACAATGAAAAGCAATTAAAAGACAAAGGTGTTTAATGTTTAAAGATATATAATCACCAGGCGTGGTGGCTCATGCCTGTAATCCCAGCACTTTAGGAAGCTGAGGTAGGTGGATCACTTGTGGTCAGGAGTTCGAGATCAGCCTGGCCAACATCACGAAACCCCTTCTCTACTAAAAATACAAAAATTAGCTGGGCATGGTGGCGGGGAATACCTGTAATCCCAGATACTCAGGAAGCTGAGGCAGGAGAATTGCTTGAACCCGGGAGGCAGAGACTGAAGTGAGCTGAGATCAAGCCACTGCACTCCAAACAGGGCGACAGAGCGAGACTCCATCTCAAAAAAAAAAAAAAAAAAAAAAAGAAAGATATAATTTACCAAAAGATTATAACCATCACACATAACGACAGATTTTAAATCTATCAAGCAAAAACAAGTGAAAATAGGAGTAATTAGTACATCCATAATCATAGAAGACTAAACACACTTCAAAAAAATGAAATAAGTAATTAGTGGCATGACCCAGTAGATAGAACTGTTTTCAACATAGAACACATAAACTTTTCAAATAGGGTATTCAGTTGTCATGTGTTAGGTCACGAGGAAATCTCAACAAATTCTGGAAAGCAGAAACCATACACAAGGGCCATGTTCAATGACTACAATACAATAACAGAAATGTTTTGGCGGGGCACGGTGGCTCACGCTTGTAATCCCAACACTTTGGGAGGCTGAGGTGGGTGGATCACTAGAGGTCAGGAGTTCGAGACCAGCCTGGCCAACATGGTAAAACCCAGTCTCTACTAAAAATACAAAATTGGCTGGTGTGGTGGCGTGTACCTGTAATCCCAGTTTCTCAGGAGGCTGAGGCAGGAGAATTGCTTGAACCTGGGAGGTGTAAGTTGCGGTGAGCAAAGATCGCACCACTGCACTCCAGCCTGGGTGACAGAGCGAGACTCCATCTCCAAAAAAAAAAAAAGTTTAGAGGAGAAGATCATAAAAAATCTATCAATCTATCAATATGGAAACATTTAAAACCCATTTCTAAATAACCTTGCAATAATGGGGCATTCAAAGAAAATTCAACACAAATTACTTGAAGAGTAATGTCAGTAAGAATTCTTATTTAAATCTACGGAACGTAGGCAAACAAAAATCTGAGGAAAACTATTTGTCTAAAAATGTCTCCCTCTATCACACCATTTACAAAAAAATTAATTATTTCTGGATTAAAAAGTTGAACATAATAGTTCTGGCTCTCCACATCCCAGACCACAGTGGGACTGCTTGTGCTGACTGCTTCAGGGTTAAGTGAACAGAGGTGAGAATGCTACTCCCAGGCCAGACCACTAATCCATGGTGCAAAACCCCACAGACCTCTCCCTCTATCCTGCAGCATTTAAGATGACAGCGGCAGTACAACCGTTTTAGAAAGCTGACAGTATTTACATACAACAAATAAATAGAGCACATCTTCTGACTCAGTAATTCCAGTTCTAGATTTACATACAACAGAAATTCATACACATGTTCACCAAGAAAGGTATTTTTTAAAAGCTCCTAGAATCATTATTTATAATAGGCAAACACTGAAAACAACCCAAATGACTAGAAACAATAGAATCGAATGCTGGGTGCTTCCTTATAGTAGAATATTACATGGCAATTAGCGTGCCTGAGCTACAGCCACACACATCACAAACAATGCACACAAACATTTAGTGAAAAGCTGGAAGAAAAAAAGAGTAAATACAGTATGATTCCATTCATATAGATTTCAAAACCAGACAAATCTATGGCAATACAAATCAGGGTAGTGTTTGTCCTTGAAGGGGGTGGTCACCAGGAAATGACACAGAGGGTGGTTCCTGACGTGTGATGATACTTTCGTTTCTGAGACAGAGCCTACCTCTGTCACCTGGACTGGAGGGCAGTGATGCAATCACAGTTCACTGCAACCTCTGCCTCCCAGGCTCAAGCAATGCTCTCACCTCAACCTCCCAAGTAGCTGGAACCACAAACACGTACCACTACACCTGGCTAATTTTGTATTTTTTGTAGAGGTGGGTTTCACCATGTTGCCCAGGCTGGTCTTGAACTCCTGGGCTCAAGGGATCCTCCCACCTCAGCCTCCTGAGTAGTAGGGACTACAGGCATGCGTGCCACCACACCTGGTTAATTTTTGTCTCCCTGTATTGCCCAGACTGGTCTTGAACTCCTGGGCTCAAGCAATCCTCCTGCCTCGGCCCCTGAAAGTGCTGAGATGACAGGTGTGAGCCATCGTGCCAGGCCTATGGTGATGTCCTGTTTCTCCATCCATCTGCTACTTACTTACCCAGGACGTTCACAAGGTGTTTACAGAGCTGTGCACATTTCTGTGTGTGTATGTATCACACATTACAGATATATCTACATATATGTATTATAAAATAAATATGACTTCATTTACATTACGCTCAATAAAAAGTTACAGATGAAGTAGCCATGCTCCACCAGCCTGGTTTGCGGGAGTAATAGTTCTTACCTAACCAGTGATGGACATGTGTCATGAGCAAAAAAAATCTTTGCTTGTCACATGCCACTAAGACTTTGGGGCTGCCATCACAACATAGCCTAGCCTAGCCTAACTGATACACGGTTTAAAACTTAGACACAAAAAGGAAAAGTTATTAAGAAAAAAGACTGTTAAATGTACAGAACACACTATAAGCATATTTTTAAAGAAAACAGGGTGGGAGAAAAGTGTGAGACTGGAGCCAACCTGAAAAACTCCAACAGTCAAAGAAAGAACAATGTGAGCAACAAAATAAGTATACAATATTGGATTTTAATCCAAAGTGTAAAATAATATGCATGAATCCATACTGCCATAAGTGATAGAGTAAATAAATGCAGAGGAGACAAATCTTCCTCATAGAACAATTCCAAATTATATATACGTAGCTACTTCTCTCCAAGAAGTGATGCTTAACCCCTCTGCCCCTTTGAGTGTGGACTGGACTTAGGTGACTTGTTTCGAAGAATACAGTGTGGAAAGGGAAAAACAGTAACTTTACAGAAGAGAAACTTAGCAAACACGATTTTAACCAAATGACTGTGACTAACCCGTGATGTCATGTGGATTTCATGTACCTCTGACAAGATGTGATAGAAGGGCACTTTACCTTCTGTGGTACTCATGCCAAAAATCCAGTCTAGTCATGAGGAAAACAAGCAGACATACCCAATTTGAAGGACATTCTACAAAATACCTGACCCGTTCTCCTCAAAACTGTCAAGATGACGAAAAACAAGGAAAGGCTGACAAACTTTCACAGACCTTAGGTGGCTAGGCAGATGACAGCTAAACGCAATGTGGATTGAAATTCAGAATAGAGAAAGGTTCATGGGAAAGCTGGTGAAATCCCAATAAAGTCTACAGTATACTTAATAATAATATATCAGTATTGGTTTCTTTTTTTTTGAGACGGAGTCTAACTCTGTTGCCCAGGCTGGAGTGCAGTGGTGCCATCTCGGCTCACTGCAACCTCTGCTTCCCGGGTTCCAGTGATTCTCCTGCCTCAGCCTCCCAAGTAGCTGGGATTACAGGCATGCGCCACCATGCCTGGCTAATTTTTGTATTTTTAGTAGAGACAGGGTTTCACCATGTTGGCCATGCTGGTCTCGGACCCCTGACCTCAGGTGATCCGCCTGCCTTGGCCTCCCAAAGTGCTGGAATTATAGGCGTGAGCCACCGCGCCCAGCCCAGTGCTGGTTTCTTAAAGCGCCACAGTAATGTAAGATGATGTTATGGACTAAATTGTGCGCCTAAAATTCTTATGCCGAGGCCCTGACCCCCAATGTGACTACTGGGAATAGGGCCTTTAAGGAGGAAATCAAGGTCAAACAAGGTCATACAGGTGGGACTGACAGCCTTATAAGAAGAGAGATACGGGCCGGGCGCGGTGGCTCACGAGGTCAGGAGATCGAGACCATCCTGGCTAACATGGTGAAACCCCATCTCTTACAAAAATGAGCCAGGCGTGGTGGTGGGCACCTGCAGTCCCAGCTACTTGGGAGGCTGAGGCAGAAGAATGGCGTGAACCCGGGAGGCGGAGCTTGCAGTGAGCCGAGATCGTGCCACTGCACTCCAGCCTGGGGGACAGAGCGAGACTTCGTCTCAAAAAAAAAAGAGAGAGAGAGAGAGATACCAGAGCACTCTCTCCCACTGAATGCACAGAGGAAAGGCCATGTGGAGGTACAGGGAGAAGGCGGTAGTCTGCAAGCCAAGGAGAGAGTCCTCAGGAGAAGCCAATCCTGCTGGCTCCTTGTTCTTGGACGTCCTAAGCTTCAGAACTGTGACAAAATGCGTTTGTTGTCTACGCCAGGCAGACTATGCATAGTATATTCTGTCACAGCAGCCCTAGATGATGAAGACAGATGACAACACTAGAGAAAAGTGAAACTGCATGAGGTGGACACAGGAATGCTCTACTATTCTTATAACTTTTCTGTAACTCTAAAAGCTTTTTTGTTTTTTTTAAAGCAACTGACTAGGAGAAACTATTTGTAGCTTCCATAACAAGGAATAGATATAAATATAAAACTATTTCTATAAAAATCTTAAAATTACACACAGTGCAATGAAAATAATCATATATTAAAAAGGCAAACCAGAAAAATAAATACAGATGACCAAAAACCATGTGACATATTTGGCCTGATTAGTAATGAGAAAAATGAAAATTATAAAATAATGAAATTTCATTTCATGTCATCCAGTTGGGAAAAAATTAAAATATTGATAGCAATCCTAGGTAGAGGTTGTGGGAAGATTGCTACATTTTTCTTTGAGATCTTCCCTCTTTTTTTTGCCCAGGCTGGAGCGCAATGGCCTGATTTCAGCTCACCGCAACCTCCGCCTCCCGGGTTCAAGCGATTCTCCTGCTTCAGCCTCCTGAGTAGCTAGGATTACAGGCATGCACCACCACGCCTGGCTAATTTTGTATTTTTAGTAGAGATGCGGTTTCTCCATGTTGGTCAGCCTAGTCTTGAATTTCCAACCTCAGGTGATCCGCCCACCTCAGCCTCCCCAAGTGCTGGGATTACAGGCGCGCGCCACTGTGCCTGGCTAGACTGACACTTTTTTACAAAGACGGTGAGGCTGTAAATAGATGGGGGCGTTCTGGAGGGCAATCTGGCAGAATCTGTTATGCCTGTTAACTGGTAACCCAGCCAATCCCTCTCTTGAAATCGACCTGAGACAAATCCTGGCATAGGAGTACTAAGAAGCAATTGACAGGTGTTCACTCTAGCAGTGTCTGCAGTAAGACTAAATGGAAATAACTGTCATTAATAGGGCAATAATTAAACTATGGCAGTCATACTATCACTTAAAGTTAATAAAGTAGATCAATATGTAATCTTTCCACAGTCATACAAGGATCAACTAAGTATTTAAAAAACCTAATTGCATGATATATGTAAACAAAATAAATCAAAACTAAGCCTTATTTCTAAGGTAAATTTATATGTATAAAAATAAACAGATTTAAGCTCAGCACGGTGGCTCATGCCTGTTATCCTAACACTTTGGGAGGCAGAGGTAGGAGGATCACAAGGCCCAGAGTTCAAGATCAGCCTGATCAAGATAGTGAAACCCTGTCTTCTACTAAAAATACAAAAATTAGCCAGGCGTGGTGGCACATGCCTGTAATCCCAGCTACTCAGGAGGCTGAGGCAGGAGAATCACTGGAACCCGGGAGGCGGAGGTTGAGGTGAGCTGAGACTGCACCACTGCACTCCAACCTGGGCAACAAGAGGGAGACTCCGTCTCAAAAACGAAAAAAATAAATAACAGATTTGTATCCACTGAAGGACAAGAAGAAAATAAATAAATAAACAATCTTCTAAAATAAAGATAAACAGAGGGCCAGACACAGTGGCTCACACCTATAGTTCCAGCTACTTGGGAGGCTGAGGCAGGAGGATCACTTGAGCCCAGGAGGTTGAGGTCACAGCATGTTATGATTGCAGCACTGCACTCGAGCCTGGGCGATAGAGACCTCATCCCTAAAAAAATTAAATTAATCAAAAAATAAACAGAAAGGCAACAGAAAAATGCCCCCACCGAAGAATTACAGTGGTTACCAAGGAGATGGAACTGGGATTTGGGGGCAGGGAAGGAAGCTTTCACTTTTTGAGTATTACGTGGGTTTGAACGTGTTGGTGTTAGTTCATAAGTGAAAATATATTCCTCTGGGGAGTGAGGGAAGGATGAGGAGGAAGCCTTTCACCTTTCACAGTTATGTCCCCCTCAACCTTAGTGTCCTCTGCATCCCTGTTCAGTGTGGTCAAACAACCGCTATTTCCTGCCAGGACAAGATCCACCCTCCCAGCACAGACACAAGGTTAAACACAGCATCGGTAGCTAGCACTCTGAAATGGAAAGATGCGATAACAACTCCAGCCAGTTGCCTTTCATCATCATCCTTCCTTATCTTAGTTATCCCCTGCAGCCCTGGCTGGAGACACAAAGCTGACTCCCAGTGCGCTTCCCGGGGAGAACAGAGGGACAGCTCCATCAGCAAGCTCTCTGCTTCTCCTTCTGTTTTCCGACAAGGGGCCCTGAAACATAAGTCACTGGAAAAAACCTCTCCAGTCCCCATCCCACATGCTGTCCGTCAATATGACACTGTAAAAAGTAAAGTAGAGGTTCCTCTTCAAAGACTTTCCTCCCCGTCTAATTAGGAATAGTAACTTCTCCTAGAAGCAAAATTTATCCAAAGACCTGTGCTAACATTCTTAAATATCTGCTAGCCGTAATAAAAAAATCAATATACTTTATGTGTTTAGCTCCCACAATTTAGCCTAAGTATTTGCCCTGGCATGCTTATACTGGTCCAAGCATTAGGTCACAGCCTGTTCCCCTTCCTTATTTAAAAGTGTTTTTACCTTTCTCAGCATTCCACAAGTTACTTCCTTCTTCCTTTGTTCCACTCTACCTTTGCCTCTTTTAAAAAGTTCTAAGTTGCTAGCCAATCGGGACAAATACGGAACGTAAGGTACGGCTCCAGCCAATGGAAACCGGACACAGCAGCAGGGTGGGTCCGTCAGGTTATAAATGACCCTGTCTTCTTTGTTTGGTGTACTCTCGTGGCAAAACTGCTGGTGAGTGTACCCTTTCTGCAGTAAAAATGGCCTTGCTAAAATAAATTCAATTTATGTTCAAGTGCTACTTCTTTATGGCACCAAGGAACAAACATTTCAAACAACACAAAAGCAAAATTAAGAGTTCAAGACCTTAGTTTCCTTTGTCACTGGATGCTGTGTAATTAAACTATCATCTGAGACTTTCACCAGATTTACTAATTAAATTGATCAGGAGAGAGTATGGACTATCCAGATGAATTCTGCTTACTAATTTTATATAATGTGCCTGGGTTGTTAATTAATTTAACTTCAGAGACAAGGATAAAACATATATGATTGGTTTAAGCTACACCAGGGAGTCGATCAGGCAGATCTGGCGGCAGCTGCTCAAATCAGAAACTTACACTCCAGAGATGGATGGCCATTATTAAGGCAGGAAGTCACATTCCAGAAGTAATACAGTAGCTCTTCGGTTATCCATACCTCTGGAAAATTTATAATTCAAATACTGGGCACCAAAAATATTTTTATTGGTAAAATCAGTGGTGTGTTCATCAGAATAATCCCTGTTAGAAAGGGGCTCTCATTGGTGAAATTAGTGACCGTCCACATATGCAAATTTGCATAAAATATTTTACAGATACACCCCACATTTGCATGAACAGATTAGAGGAATCTAACGAGACTGTTCTTCAGGGATAGTGTTTGATACTTCAGTCTGGATGCATAAACCAGCACCACCATCCAGCTACCGGTTGTGAGTATTGATTTATTTTTGAGACAGAGTCTTGCTCTGTAGCTCAGGCTGGAGTGCAGTGGTGTGATCTGGGCTTACTGCAACCTCCACCTTCCGGGTTCAAGTGATTCTCCTGCCTCAGTCTCAAGAGTAGCTGGGACTACAGGTACGCACCACTACGCCTAATTTTTGTATTTTTAGTAGAGACAGGGTTTCACCATATTGGCCAGGCTGGTCTGGAAATCCTGACCTCAAGTGATCTGCCTGCCTCAGCCTCCCAAAGTGCTGGGACTACATGCGTGAGCCACCAAGCCTGGCCTGATTGTGAGGATTTCTGATTGACTGGGATGAACTATAAGCATGACAAATCCTGTACCTGTGCTTCAAGTAAGCTTTTCATAAAAGGAGGGGTCAGAGTACCTACAAAATGCAAGAGTTAAGCTTTCAGGACAGGACGCATCATCTGTTTTGTGCCTGCTTGCTAATAAATACACATTTAATAAATGACTGTTGAGTGGCAGACTTTTTCATCTGAGGCCAGCTTTTATTATAACTTGGTAGCAGTGTTGTGCGGGAGCAGCTAAACTCCATCTACCTCAAGTCTTTCTGGTTGTGACTGTAACCTGTCAAAAAGTCCTACGGGGTACGACCAGATTGGCTCAGGTCAGTTTCCAGCAGTATGGTACAAAGAATTAGATTATATATGGTATCACTAACATGCCCTAAAACATTTGGATCATGGTCAAGAAAGTCAGGCTCCTGACCCAGAGAGGAGAAGGCACAGAGGAATAAAGCATTCACTTTCAGCAGACACACATTCTTCTAGGATCATAAGCCAGGTTACATTCTAATTTTTCCATCTAAATAAGCATTTCAAAGGGGAAAAAAGATAAGCAAGTGTCTATATCATTTCAAATTTCTTGGCAGTTAATAAAACAGACTATTTTATTTATTTATTTTTTGCGACAGAGTCCCACTTTGTCGTCCAGGGTGCAGTGCAGTGGCACAATCTTGGCTTACTACAACCTCTGCCTCCCAGGTTCAAGCAGTTCTCCTGCCTCAGTCTCCCAAGTAGCTGGGATTACAGGTGCGTGCCGCAATGCCTTGCTAATTTTTTTGTCTTTTTAGTAGAGACAGTGTTTCACCATGTTGGTCAGGCTGGTCTTGAACTCCTGACCTCAGGTGATCCACCTGCCTTGGCCTCCCAAAGTGCTGGGATTACAGGCATGAGCCACCACGCCCAGCCAAGACTTACTTCAGTGCGTATTTTGAACATATAATTGCTTTATCAGAAGCAAAATATTATTCATAATATTTTATCTCCAATGATATTTCAAATCCTTCTTAACATTATTTAGGACATTCACCATTCTAGGCCACTCAACATAGTAAGTAATTCTTTCTTTAGAAAACGACTTCTCAGAGAGATTTAAAAAGCATTATCATGCCAATTGCACTATTGTTGCATTTTTAAAGAAAATGGTGCAGAAGGGATTAAGGCACTTTTTTTTTTTTTTTAAACTTTAAGTTCTGGGATACATGTGCAGAATGTGCAGGTTTGTTACATAGGTATACATGTGCCATGGTGGTTTGCTGCACCCATCAACCCGTCATGTAGGTTTTAAGCCCCACATGCGTTAGGTATCTGTCCTAATGCTCTCCCTCTCCTTGCCCCCAACCCCCGCGACAGGCACCAGTGAGTGACGTTCCCCTCCCTGCGTCCCTGTGTTCTCATTGTAAGGTACACATTAAAGTTTTTAAAATGGGAACCAGGGCAAAAGTTTTGAATACATTTCACTAAAGCAGATATAGGAATGGCCTATAAGCCCATGAAAAAAAAGCATTCAACATCAGGGAAATGCAAATTAAAACCACAATGAAATACCACTTCACACCCATTAAAATGGCTAAAATTAGAATGACACCACCAATTGCTGGAGCAGATGTAGCACAATCAGAACTCACACACTGCTAATGGGAAAGTAAACCGGTATGAAGACACTGGCAAAATTGAGCAGTTTCTTACAAAGTTACTTAGGCTTTCCCTACGACCCAGACATTCTACTCCTAAGTATATACCTAAGGCAGATTAGTATGTGTGTCGACAAAAAGATTTGCAGATGAGTATTTGCAGCAGTTTTATAAAAGCTAAAAACTGAAAGCAACCCAAATGTACATCAATAAGACAATGGAGAGACCACATATACTCATGCAAGGGAACACCGCTCCGCAGTAACAAAGAAGTGAAGTACTGACACACAGAACACGCTGTGTCCCTGAAACGCTATGCTCAGCAAAAGGAGACAGACACAAGAGTTTACGTTTTATGATTCCATATGCATCAAGTTCAAGAGCAGGTAAAACTAAGCGATAGTGACAGAAATCAGACAGCTGATGCTCGGGGTAGGGGGATGACAGGAAACACGCAGGGAACTTTAGTGTAGTTGTTCACTTGCTAAAATTCAAACCACACATAAATCCATGCATTTTACTGTATGCAAATTACACTTGATTTTTTTTAAAAGCTGGGGTGGGAGGAGGGAAGGCCACCCAAAAACTCTTAACTGAAACAGATCCATGAAAAGGCTACAGAATTAATGAAGTATTCTGTAAAGAATATAATTGAGAATGATCTTGACCTTAGTATCTGTTAGAGACTGCTGACAGTACATGACACTGCAACTTTAAAAGACCTAGCAGAAAAGATAAGGGTGGTTAAGCAGAAAAATTCTTTCAAAGATTCTTGAAATAGTATTTGTATCCTTCTTCAGTCTGCAAAAGACTGTTCACTTAAATAATTTTATTTTACAGACAGGGTCACCTGTCACCCAGGATGTTGTGCAGTAGTACAATCACAACCCACTGCAGCCTTGACCTCCTGGACTCAGGCGATCCTCCCACCTCAGCCTTCTGTGTAGCTGGGACCACAGGTGTGCACCACCACACTCAGCTCATTTTAAAATTTTTTTTTGTAGAGATAGGGTCTTGCCATGTTGCCCAGGATGGGCTCAAGCAAGCTTATGGCCTCAGCCTCCCAAAGTGCTGGGATTATAGGTCTAAGCCACCATGCCCAGCCCATATTTTAAAATTTTTTAAAGGTAGCTCTTCAGGTCCTAAAATTGTCACAAAGGAAAATTCATGGAAATAGGGCCTAAATTATCTTTAATAGATTATCTGCCATTCTCTATATTCTATCAACCCCGTTACTTTAAAAATAAAAATAAAAATAAACCGGATTTAAAATGAGAAAACAGGCCAGGTGCAGTGGCTCACGCCTGTAATCCCAGCACTTTGGGAGGCTGAGGTGGGCAGATCACTTTCAAGACCAGCCTGGCCAACTCGGCGAAACCCTGTCTCTACTAAAAATATAAAAATTAACTGGGCGTGGTGGCGCATGTCTGTAATCCCAGCTACTCAGGAGGCTGAGGCAGGAGAATCGCTTGAATCCAGGAAGCGGAGGCTGCAGTGAGCCGAGATGGCACCACTGCACTCTAGCCTAAGCAACAGAGTGAGACTCCGTCTCAAAAAAAAGAGAGAAAACAGTGACTAGGTCAAGCTCTTTCACCACCTAGATCATCATCTAAAACAACTTTCTGCAAGAAGGGGAAAGTCTCTATCTGCTCTGTCCAGTACAGGAGCCACTGCCACATGTGGGTAGTGGTCACTGCAACGGGCAGCACAGACGGAGGAAATACACCCAGCAGTTTCTCATCTGTAGCCTCTGACAAGGGGGATCCTGACAGACAAAAGGCCTCCATGGAGGCAAGGAGCAAATAGTGTTCCTTCTGCCTCGAGGGCCTTTGCTGCCAAGAGCCTTGATCCCAGCACCAGGCATCAGAGCACCCCCGGGCAGATACGCTTGGCCCTGTACTGCTGAGTTCACACCAGGCACTCAGCTGATGCCTGTTTCATAAACAAGTGAATATGAACACAGAGGCAGGGCTCCGTGGAGTACATCTTAGTCTAGGCACTTTACACATGTGATCTCCTTCACCTTTCACCAGTCTGATGACCTAGGTCTGAGCACCCTAATGTTATGAATGGAAGAGGCAGCACCAAGGGAGAGTAAGTAGCCTGCACAGGGCTTGTGACCACAGAGTGATATATGAACATAGGTAGCCAATGTATTCCGAACCAACAAATATGAAGGAGCACATATATCAACAATTGCCCTAGTGCTATTTCTTTAAAGGGCACCAACTCCCCACCCCACCCCCACAATTACTCATTATTATATCATAGTGTTATTTCAAGGAAAAGCCTACGGAAAAATAATTAAGTGACTCAGGTAAGTGACTTCCAGACTGCCTACTTTATACGATATGGCTTTTAAGATTTAATTTTTTCTTTTCCAGAAAGGAAAACCAGAAAAACCCTGAAACTCACATCATAGAAAGGTTCACTTCCCTTCAAAGCTTTGCTTCTTGTGGGGGCTGCCATACTACAAAAGAAACACTCTGGGGGTCCTGGGGAAGGGGCAGGAAGCAGCAGAACTGTGTGGAAACGCAGGAGGAGTGGGCTGTTCACTGGAAGCCCCCTATAAACCCACGCAGGGCTTTCAGCAAAGGAGTGTGCTGCCTTGACTTCCAAGCCAGCTTTTACAACAACACATTTGCACAGCAGTAACATTCAGCTCTCTGCAGCAGCCCACTGCAGTGCACAGCCTGTCAGCAGCTCCACCGGAAGCCAAAGGATTTTAAGAGAAATTTCCTTATACTTTGATGTTCAGGGCAAAAAGCTCACTAAGTTTCCCAAATTGACATTAAAATTTTGAGTTAGTTTTATCCAGAATGGGAAATGTACTTAAATTTATAGGGCTTTTCTTGTTGTTTCTGAGATAGGGCTCATCCTGTCACCCAGGCTGGAGTGCAGTGGCATAATCAAGGCTCACTGCAGCCTCCACCTCCTGGGCTCAAGCGATGCTCCCGCCTGAGCCTCCCAAGTCCCTGGGACCACAGGGACACACCACCACACCCGGCTAAGTTTTGTATTTTTGGCTAAGACAAGGTCTTGCTATGTTAACCATACTGGTCTTGGACTCCTGGACTCAAGTGACCGTCCCAAAATGTTGGGGTTACAGGCGTGAGCCCCTGCACCCAGCCAAATTTGTAGTTTTTAAAACACTGCCTTTTCTTACATGAAAAGGGCGGTTTCAGAAGAAGTCAGAAAAAATCTGGGAATTTTAATGTCAATACTGAATTATATTTATCTATTTTATAACAAAGTGATGTTTAGCTTGTAACTATGAAATAGATTTAAATTTTGTAGTATCACTTGGATAGTTATAATAGACAAAACACCACTAGAAAGCAGGAATTAAATATTTCTGTAGAACGAAATTCATAAAGTATTAAACATTTTGATTAAAAGTACCCTGGTGGCCAGGTGCAGTGGCTCATGCTGTAATCCTAGTACTCTGGAAGGCCGAGGCGGATGAATTGCCTGAGCTCAGGAGTTCAAGACCAGCTTGGGCAACACAGTGAAACCCCACCTCTACTAAAATACAAAAAAATTAGTTAGGCATGGTGGCATGCACCTGTAATCCCAGCTACTTGGAAGGCGGAGGCAGGAGAATTGCTTGAATCTGGGAAGTGGAGGTTGCAGTGAGCTGAGATTGCGCCATTGCACTCCAGCCTGGGCAACAAAGTGAGACTCCGTCTGAAAAAAAAGAAAAATTACGCCTAGTAAGTATATTTGGTTTTTTGTTTAATTTGAATGAATATGCAAGCATTCTGTTATGCTTAATCACACAGCCTAAATTGTCCTAAACAATTCTACTTTCATATTTCCATTCCATTCCTAAAAGTAACCTTTTCATTTGTCAGGTGTATGTACTTATTTGCTTAAGGTACAAGTAAAATATTCTTTGAAATCTGAAGTCTTGATCTTCAGGAGCCTAATGTAATTCAGGAAAGAAAAGCTACGCAAATAGAACATTAAGATTAGTGTGCAAATAGAAATAGATGTAACACTGAGCTTTGAAAACCAGTACGTTTTTAGGCCAGGCACGGGGGCTCATGCCTGTAATCCCAGCACTTTGGGAGGCCGAGGCAGGTGGATCACAAGGTAGGAGATCGAGACCATCCTGGTTAACGCGGTGAAACCCCGTCTCTACTAAAAAAATACAAAAAAATTAGCTGAGTGTAGTGGCGGGCGCCTGTAGTCCCAGCTACTCGGGAGGCTGAGGCAGGAGAATGGCATGAACCCGGGAGGCGGAACTTGCAGTGAGCCAAGACTGCACCACTGCACCCCAGCCTGGGCAACAGAGCGAGACTCTGTCTCAAAAAATAAATAAATAAATAAATAAGTTTTTAAATTGCAGTCAATAGCAACATAAAATTTACCATCTTAGCCATTTTAAGAGCACAGGATAATAGTGTTAACTTGTAAGTACACTGCTGTGCAATACATCTCTAAAAGTTGTTCACCTTGCTAAACTGAAACTCTATATCCACTGAACAGAACTCCTCTTTTCCCCATCCCCCAAAGCTCCTGGAAAGCACCATTCTATTTTCTGTCTCTAGGAGTCTGACTAATTTAGATACCCCATATACATGGAATCATGCAGTATTTGTCTTTTTGTGACGAGCTTAACGAACGTAGCATAATGTCCTGAAGCTTCATCCATGTTGTAGCATGTGACAGGATTTCTTTCTTTTTTAAAGCTGGATAATATTCCACTGTTACATACACACCACATTTTCTTTTTCCATCCATCTGTTGATAAACACTGAGGTGGCTTCCACCTCTTGGCTCTTGTGAAAAATGCTGAACTAGACTGGACATAAGTGTGAAAGTACCACTGGGCGATCCTGTTTTCAATTCTTTTGGTGTTATAAACAGCAGCAGGATTGCTGGATAATTTTTAGTTTTCTGAGGAACCTCTATTTTCCATAGCAACTGCACCATTTTACATTCCCATGAACAGTGTACAAGACTTCCAATTTCTCCACATCCTCGCCAACATTTATTTCCTGTTTTTTTTTTTTTTTTTCCTTTGACAGCAGCCATCCTAAAAGGTGTAGTTTTGATTTGCATTTCTCTAAAGATTAGTGTCAGTGAGCACCTTTTTTCTTTTTTAGAGATGGGGTCTCTTTTGCCCAGCCTGGCCTCAAAATCCTGGGCTCAACTGGTCCTCCCACCTCAGCCTCCCAAGTAGCTGGGCCTACATACAGGTGCATGCCACAGCTCTGGCTGTGGAGCGGTTTTCATATGCTCGTTGGTCAGCTGTGTATCTTCTTTAGAAAACTGTTGATTCAAGTCCTTTGCCTATTTTTTAATTGGTTTGTTTGGTTTGCTAAGTTGCAGAAGTTGTGTGTATACTCTCTACATTAGCCCCTTGTGCTATCTCCTTATCAGAGATATGGTTTGCTTCCATTATAGGCTGTCTTTTCACTCAGCTGTTTTCTTTGCTGAGCAGAAGTTTCAAAGTTTGAGGTAATCCCACTTGTCTATTTCTGTTTATGCTGCCTGTGCTTTTGGTATCATATCCAATAAATTATTCCCAAACCCAATGTCATGAGGCATTTTCCTATGCTTTTGTCTAAGACTTTTATAGTTTCTGGTCTTATGTTTAGGTCTTTAAGATACTTTGCATTAATTTTTGTATATAGGGTAAGGTAAGAGTCCAACCTCATTCTCTTGCAGGTGGATATCCAGTTTTCCCAAACCATTTATTGAAGACACAAATTCTTGGCATCTTTGCCAAAGATCATTTAACCATATATATAAGGGTTTATTTCTGGGCTGTTTATTCTATTCCATTGGTCTGTCCTCATGCCAGTATCATACTGCTTTGATTACTGTGAGTTTGTAATATATTCTGAAATCAGGAATTTAAGCCTCTAGCTTCCCGCCCCCTCCCCCCTCTTCAACGTTGTTTTGGCTATTCAATGTCCTTTGGGGTTCCATATAAATTTTAGGATTATTTTTCTATTTCTGCACAAAATGCCATTAGGATTCTGATAGGGACTGCATTCAATCTGCAGATAGCTTTAGGTGGTTATTAACATCTTAAGAATATTAAGTCTTCCAATTCACAAGCAACAAGATGTCTTTCCATTTATTTGTGTCTTTAATTTCTTTCAGCAATGTAAAACCTTAAGGGTTTTTTTGTTTTCTAAGATAGGGTCTCACTCTCTTGCCCAGGCTGGAGTACAGTGGAACAATCACAGCTCACTGCAGCCTTGACTTCCCCGGCTCAAGCGATCCCGCCTCATCAGTCTCCAACGTTGCTGGGACTACTGGCACATGCCACCACAGCCAGCTAATTGTTATACTGTTTGTAGAGACGGGGTCTTACTATGTTGCCCAGGCTGGTATTGAATTCCTGGACTCAAGTGATCCACCTGCCTCTGTGTGGAAGAGTGCTGGGATTACCGGTGTGAACCACCACACTCAGCCAAACCTTCAGTTTTTAAAAAGCTGTTTTGCTTCTCGAGCAAATTCCTATGTACTTATCGAGCAAAGAAATCTATTTACTGAAATATGTTCACCATCAGCTTTGTTAACTTACCCTTCAAATACAGGTTGCCGGCCGGGTACAGTAGCTCACACCTGAATCCCAGCAATTTGGGAGGCCGAGGTGGGTGGATCACGAGATCAGGATTTCAAGACCAGCCTGGTCAACATAGTGAAACCCCATTTCTACTAAAAATACAAAAATTAGTCGGCATGGTGGCAGGTGCCTGTAGTCCCAGCTACTTAGGAGGCTGAAGCTGGAGAATCACTTGAACCTGGGAGGTGGAGGTTGCAGTGAGCCCAGATCATGCCACTGCACTCCAGCTTGGGCAACAGAGTGAGACTCTGTCTCAAAAACAAAAAACAAACCAAAAAAAAAACAACCAAAAACAAAAAAACAGGTGCTAAACAAGAATATTAATAAAGTCTTATTTATAAGGGCTATAATAAGATAAAATACCTACAAGATCAGAAAGGTTAATTCCTATAATTTTATTAAATAAAAAAACAAGGCCATTTGGTATTCACCTACAATGTAAATGTAGCATTATGGAGGTTACAATAACTCCTCAGTCTTTAATTTCCAAACACTGAGGAGTCAAAGTTAAATAAAATTAAAATGTTTGCTGTAAGAGTTAACTGTTCAGAAAATGGTTCGTACGTGAAATAAAATAGAATATAAAAATCCCATTTGTAGTTCCTAAATATCTAAGAAAAAGTTTAACATGTAATATGTAAGACAGGTATGAAATTTTAATATATTACTGAGGGACCCAAAAGAAGACTTCAGCAGTCAAAAAGCCATACCATGGCCGGGCGCGGTGGCTCATGCCTGTAATCCCAGCACTTTGGGAGGCCGAGGCAGGCGGATCACAAGGTCAAGAGATAGAGACCATCCTGGCCGAGACGGGCGGATCAGGAGATCGAGAACCATCCTGGCCCATGAAACCCCTCTCCACTAAAAATACAAAAAAAAAAAACTAGCCGGGCGAGGTGGCGGGCGCCTGTAGTCCCAGCTACTCGGGAGGCTGAGGCAGGAGAATGGCGTAAACCCGGGAGGCGGAGCTTGCAGTGAGCCGAGATCGCGCCACCGCACTCCAGCCTGGGGAGACAGAGCGAGACTCCGCCTCAAAAAAAAAAAAAAAAAAAAAAAAAGAGATAGAGATGGTGAAACCCCATCTCTACTAAAAATACAAAAATTAGCTGGGCGTAGTGGCGTGCGCCTGTAGTCCCAGCTGGTCGGGAGACTGAGGCAGGAGAATTTCTTGAACCCAGGAAGAGGCTGCAGTGAGCTGAGATGGCACTACTGCACTCCAGCCCAGGCGACAGAGCAAGACGTGGTCTCAAAAAAAAAAAAAAAAAAAAAGGCAAGCCATACCATGTTTGTGAACACACAAGCCATTATAAATATTTTTTTCTGCCTAGGCTAATTCATGTAAATAATTAACAGGATTTTGTGTTTCTTCATGGAAGACAAGTGGATCCTAAAGTTCATATGGAAGAATAAGCAAGAACAAACAAGAAGAGTTTGAGAGAAAGCTGGGGGGAAAAAAACTCTAAAAAGCGCTAGCACACCTGGATGTGTAAAGATACTGAAAGTCCTCTGTTACTAAAACAGAGTTGCTGGCATCCGACAGACATACACAAAGAAGAGAAGTCAAGAGAAGTCCTAAGATAGACCTGAACACATTCAGGAATGTAAAAAATGATAAAGATGATAAACTAGATGTCAAGTAAATAAATGGTATCAGGTAGCAATCTGAAAAGATAAATAAAGTAACTCTATGACCTCACAGCTGAGTACACTTAAAATGAAGAAAACATTTAGATGTAAGAAAATAAAAACAAAAAATCTATAAGAAAACATAAGATTTCCACTACTAGACAAGATAGAGCGACAGGAACCAGATTTACTATTCCTCCGGAAAAAGCAACTTAAATTATAAAAAACAAAATACATTATATGTTTTTCAAGACTGGATATCAAGCAACGAAGGACACAGGCAATCCCTGAGACACAGGAAACAAAAAGGTGAGCCCTGCAACTGCCTCAGCTTACCGCTGCTGCACGGAGAGTAAACTGAGGCAGAACCTGGCAGATGCCCTGAATTAAGGACATGGAGCTGAGTCCAGGGAAAATCAAGGCAGCAAGAGCTCCCAGGACAGAGTAACCAAAGAGAAGAAAGCTGCACAGAATAGAGAACCCTAGAGATTTGCAAGGGGTCCAAAGTATCCAACAGAATTCAAGAGAACATAGAATATGCAAGTGAGAAAACTACTAAAGACCCAGAAGAGGGTGGGCGCAGTGGTGCACACCTGTAATCTCAGCACTTTGGGAGGCCAAGGCAGGTGGATCACTTGAGTCCAGGAGTTTAAGACCCACCTAGGCAACATGTCAAAATCCCTTCTTTACTGAAAACATAAAAATTGGCACTGTGTGGTGATGCATGCCTGTAATCCCAGCTACTCAGGAGGCTGAGGAACGAGAATCACTTGAACCTGGGAGGCAGAGGTTGCAGTGAGCCGAGATTGCGCCACTGCACTCCAGCCTGGGCAACAGAGCAAGGCTATCTCAAAAAAACAAAACAAAACAAAACGAAAAACCCAGGAGAGAATCATCTGAAAGAATTACAGCAGAATCATACAGGCTCTGATAAGCGCTTGTTCTCAGCACTCCTAAGTCATCATGGGGCACTGGATGGAGTGCTCAGGAAATAAATAATAATTAGCCCTTGGCCAGGCGTGGTGACTCACGCCTGTAATCCCAGCACTTTGGGAGTCTGCGGTGGACGGATCACGAGGTCAAGAGACACAGACCATCCTGGCCAAGATGGTGAAACCCCGTCTCTACTAAAATACAAAAACTAGCTGGGTGTGGTGGTGGGCACCTGTAGTCCCAGCTACTCAGGAGGCTGAAGCAGAAGAAATGCTTGAACCCGGGAGGCGGAGGTTGCAGTGAGCTGAGATCACACCACTGCACTCCAGCCTGGAGGGAGAGTGAGACTCCGTCTCAAAAGAAAAAAAAAAAAGAAAGATTAGCCCTCAGCTAAGCATTGGTCCAGGTCTGCCTAACAAATCACAAAAGCAAGATCTAAAAGTATCAGACTGTTTAAGTAACTTAACTACGTCTCTGAACAAAGTTCAAGATTTATAACAATACAAAAATATTTAACACCCATGAAGTAAAATTCAGCATCCAATCCAAGATTGCCAGGCATACAAAGAAGCAGAAAAGCATGACCCGTAAAGGAGAAAATAATCAACCAAAACAGACACAGAACTCATACACAGTTGGAATTAGCAGAGAAACACACTAAAAGTTACTGTAATTTATTCCATATATTCAGTAAGATAGGCATCTACCTATACACGCACACATAAAAACTTGCATGTGAATGTTCATAACAGCACTAGTCATAATAGCCTAAACGGAGAAACAGCTTGAATGTTCATCAACTGATAAACAAAATATGATACCATCATACAATGCAGTATTCAGCCATAAAACGGAGTAAGTACTAATACATACTACCAAATAGGTGGACCTCACAAACATGCTGTGTGAAAAGAAACCAGGAACAGAAGAACACAAATAGTAAGATCTCATTTACATGAAATATTCAAAATAGGAAACATGTAGTGAGAGAAAGTAGGTTTGTAGTTGCACCTAGCTGGGAGAGGCGAGGGGAAGGGAACAGCTGCTACTGGGTATAAGCATTTTTGAGGGGATAATGAAAATACATTAAAATCAGATCATGGTAACAGGTACACAACTCTACAAATATTCTATTATTTGAAAAAGCTTTAAAAATATTTAAAATTAAATAACATTTGAATACTATGTAAAATATAACTTTCAACAAACACACCATTGAAATATACATTTTAAGTTGGTGAACTGCATGGTATATGAATTAGAGCTGCTATTAAAAAAAAGAAAAAAGGCTGGGCATGGTGGCTTATGCCTGTAATCTCAGCACTGGGAGGCTGAGGGGGGCAGATCATGAGGTCAGGAGTTTGAGACTGGCCTGGCCAACATGGTGAAATCCTGTCTCTACTAAAAATACAAAAATTATCTGGGCATGGTGGTGCAGACCTGTAGTTCCAGCTACTCAGGAGGCTGGACAGGAGAACTGCTTGAATCCAGGAGGCGGACGTCATAGTCAGCCGAGATTGCACTATGACACTACAGCTTGCTGGGAGACAGAGCAAGACTCCATCTCAAAAAAAAAAAAAAAAAGACATGAAAGATATAAAAATGGCCCAAACTGAACTTTTCTGAAAATAAAAACTACAATTATGAGATGAAAAATACACTGGATAGGACTAATGGCAGATAAGACATAAGAAAAGATTAGTGAACTTAAAGGCACAGCATTAGAAACTATACAAATGAAAAGAGAGGGGAAAACAATACAAAAAAGTGAAGGCCAGGCATAGTGGCTCACTCCTATAATCCCAGCATTTTAGGAGGCCAAGGAGGGAGGATTGCTTGAGCCCAGGAGTTGGAGATCAGCCTGGACAAGATGGTGAAATCCTGTCTCTACCAAAAAATACAAAAATTAGCCAGGAGTGGTGGCGTGTGCCTGTAGTCCCAGCTACAGGAGGCTGAGGTGGGAAGATCACTTGAATCCAGGAGGTCGAGGCTGCAGTGGGCTATGATCATACCACTACACTCCCGCCTGGACAACGGAGGGAGACCTTCCTTATCTTTA
Organism: Macaca thibetana thibetana; assembly: GCF_024542745.1. Lineage (NCBI taxonomy): Eukaryota > Metazoa > Chordata > Mammalia > Primates > Cercopithecidae > Macaca > Macaca thibetana. Next base: position 108,252,194 of record NC_065592.1, on the reverse strand, counting down.
AAAAAAAAAAAAAAAAAAAAAAAGCATAAGAGTGAGCTGTACAATAACGTAAAAATGGTCTAATAAGCAGATATTTGTATGTTAAGGAGAAGGAGGCAGAAAAAATATTTACATAAATAATGGCTGAGAGCTTTCTAAACTGATGAATTCTGTAAGCACACAGATCCAAGAAGTTCAACCAATCTCAAGCACATGAAACATAAAGAAAACCACACCAATGCACATCACAAACTGCTCAAAGCCAACAAGAGAAAATCTTAAAAGCAGTCAGAGAAAAAAAAAATATTATACACAGGGAAACAAAGAAGGCTATCAGATTTATTGTTGCTACCAATCCAAGCGACAAGACAGGACAAGCGACAAGACAGGAGAGGACCAGGCGCAGTGGCTCACGCCTGTCATCCCAGTTCTTTGGGAGGCCGCGGCAGGTGGATCACCTGAGGTCAAGAGTTCGAGATGAGCCTGGCCAACATGGTGAAACCGTCTCTACTAAAAACACAAAAATTAGCTGAGCGTGGTGGCACATGCCTGTGACCCCAGCTACTCAGGAGGCTGAGGCAGGAGAATCGTCTGAACCCAGGAGGCAGAGGTTGCAGTGAGCCGAGATTGTGTCATTGCACTCCAGCCAAGGTAACAAAGAAAGACCTTGTTTGGAAAGAAAACAAACAAACAAACAAACAAACAAAACAGGAGAGAAACATCTTTAAAGTATTGAAAGAAAAAAAATGAAAAATGTAAACCTAGAGTTCACCACTAAACAAAAATCTTCAACAACAAAGGCACAATGAAGACATTTTTAGACGTTCAGAAGGAAACAGTTCATCACTAGCAGATATACACCCTAAAAAATGTTAAAAGACGTCTTCCAGGTAGAAGGAAAATGCCAGCTGGAAATCTGTATTTATACCATGGAATGAATGGCCCTAGAAATGCTAACTACTACGTGGACAAATGTTTAAGTATTGTCCTCATTTAAAAGACGATTATTTTGACAAAAGTAATTAACAAAAGTAACAGATTTATAATATATGTAAAAGTAAAATTCATGAGGACAATAGTGTGAAGGCTAGGATGGGAGAAATGGAAGAAAACATAGAGGAACTCCTCAATAAATCTGTTGAGTACAATTATGGCTTAAAATCCAGAAGCCGTAACAGAAAAGAGTAACAGAGTCAGCTATAAACTTTGTGTGGCAAACACGAAGCACTAACCAAGTATAAGCAAATCAAAAGGTAAACGACAAAAAGAAAATACATTTGTAATTCATCACAGATAATAACATAAAAATTGGAAACAGCCAATATCCCAACAGAACGATGCACAAAGAATATTTATGGCCAGTTTTCAGAAACTCAATCTATACTCAAAAGAGAAATACAAATGAAAATACAAATGAAATACAAATGAGACTCTAATTTTCTACCTATTAGATTGACAAAAATCTAAAAGTTTGGTAACACACTTTGTGAAGTTTTTTTTTGAGATGGAGTCTCATTCTGGAGTGCAGCGGCACGATCTTGGCTCACCGCAACCTCTGCCGCCCGAGTTCAAGCAATTCTCCTGCCTCAGCCTCCCGAGTAGTGGGGATTACAAGCACCTGCCACTGCGCCCAGCTAATTTTTATATTTTTTAGTAGAGATGGGGTTTCACCATCTTGGCCAGGCTCGTTTTGAACTTCTGACCTTGTGATCCACCTGCCTGGGCCTCCCAAAGTGCTGGGATTACAGGTGTGAGCCACTGCATCCGGCCTATTTGTGACGTTATTAAAAAAAAAAAAGTACTCTCATACATTGCTAGTGGGACTGTAAATTGGTAGATCTTCCATCAAAATTACAAATACATATACCTCTAACTCAGCAGTGCACTTTTGGAATGCCACTCTGATACACATCTGTATATATGTGAAATGACATATAGGTACCAGATTATTAAATACAGCATTTTCATACCTAAAGACAGAAAACAATCCAGATGAGCATCAACAAGGGATTGCTTAAAGATCTTTTGTATATTATAAAGTGAAATTCTATGTACGTACAAAAATAATGAGAAAATTCTGTGAAATAAAGTTGAAATCTTTCCAAGATGTATCATATTCCATCAAATCTAAAATGTACTTTTCTCACATTTGAATATCTCTGAAATTATGCCATATCTTATAACCAGTAACTTACAATTATAATTGGCAGCATTTCTCCTTTCTTAGAAGTACTTAAAGCTGGGTGTGGGGGCTCACGCCTATAATCCCAGCACTTTCGGAGGCCGAGGTGGGCGGATCACCTGAGGTCAGGAGTTCAAGACCAGCCTGGCCAACATGGTGAAACCCTATCTCTACTAAAAATACAAAAAATTAGCCAGGCATCGTGGTGGGTGCCTGTAATCCCAGCTACTGGAGAAGCTGAGGCAGAAGAATCACTTGAACCAGGAGGCGGAGGTTGTGGTGAGCCGAGATCACGCCATTGCACTCCAATCTGGGCAACAAGAGTGAAACTCCGTCTCAAAAAAAAAAAAAAAAGTAAGCAAAAATAATAGTAACATTATATTGGATTTTGGAATCAATGAATTATGACATCATCAGTTGAGAACAGTAAGTGCAGAGCCATGTGGAGCACAAGCTATCTCTCAATTCGAAGAGAATCTGTTTAATGCAATGTAGTGTCCTGGACTGTATCCAGGAGCAGAAAAAAGATATTAATGAAAAACCTGGGGAAATCCAAATAAAATCTAGAGTTTAGCTAATAATTCACAATGATGTTAGCTTCTTAGTTGTGACAAATACACTATGGCAACATAAACTGTTTTCATTTCAGGAAACTGGGTGAGCTCTCTGTATTATTTCTGTAACTTTTCTTCTCTTTTTTTTGAGACGGAATCTCTCTCTGTCGCCAGGCTGGAGTGCAGTGGTGCGATCGCAGCTTATTACAACTTCCACCTCCCAGGTTCAAGCGATTCTCCTGCCTCACCCTCCGAAGTAGCTGGGACTACAGGCGCGCACCACCACACCCAGCTAATTTTTGTATTTTTAGGAGACACAGGGTTTCACCATGTTGACCAGGATGCTCTCAATTTCTTGACCTTGTGATCCATCCACCTTGGCCTCCCAAAGTGCTGGGATTACAGGCATGAGCCACCGTACCCGGCCATTATTTCTAAATGTAACTTTTCTATAAATCTAAATTTATCCCAAAATAAAAAGGGTAAAATAATAATTTTTTAAAGAATCTTGGCTGAGCATGGTGGCTCACACCTGTAATCCCAGCACTTTGGTAGGCTGAGGTGGGAGAACCACTTGAGGCCAGAAGTTTGAGACCAGCCTGCACAATATAACAAGAGCCCATCTCTACTACAAAAAAAAAAAATTATCTATTTTATGCAAATACATTAAAAAAAAAAAAAAAACTCTGGAGGGAAATGAAAACTTAAAATCTGTGAGGGATAGCAGGAGTGAGAAGAACTGGACGGATGAGGACAAGGAGGGGCTGATGAGAGGCTGTTCACTTTATACTTATTCTCAGAACCATGTGAATTTATTTACCTACCAAAATATCAAGTGTAAAAAGTTATTAAAAGGTATCTTATGAGGGAGATTAATGGGATAAGGAGAGAGTATTCTAAACAGAGCTTATGTTTTTTTTTGTTGTTGTTTTTTGAGATGGGGTCTTACTCTGTCGTACAGGCTGGAGCGCAATGGTGCGATCTTGGCTCACTGCAACCTCCGCCTCCCAAGCTCGAGCGATTCTCCCGCCTCAGCCTCCCGAGTAGCTGGGATTACAGGTGTGCACCACCAAGCCCGGCTAATTTTTGTATTTTTAGTAGAGACAGGGTTTTACCATATTGGCCAGGCTGGTCTTAAACTCCTGACCTCAAGTGATCCACCTACCTCAGCTTCCCAAAGTGCTGGGATTACAGGCATGAGGCACCGCACCCGGCCTAGCGCTTGTGTTTATAACCCATAAACTGTAACAGCAAGCCATGGCTTGGCTAGGGATGGTGTCCACAACTCCTAAAATTTTCTACCCAATGTTATGCAAATGAATTTATGTACATTTTGCTCAGTAGAGGACACACAAGGAAATAGATTATTATGCAACCATATAATGGAACAGTATGCATCCACTAAAAAAAGATATCCATGTTTAGAAGTGTTTATGACAATAAAATATTCCACTACATTATATGAAATAGGAAAAAAGTAATGATATAATAGTACTTGGAATATTTATCTTGTTGATGTGAAAGTGTATGCGACAGAGCAAGACTTCTCAAAAAAAAAAGTAAGTGTATTTCTCTATACACATAGCTGTGTATCTAAACATGCTCTGAACAATCTAAAAACCTAACTGTGGGGTCAGGTGCAGTGGCTCACAACCTGTAATCCCAGCACTTTGTGAGGCCAAGGCAGGCAGATCACGAGGTAGAGAAATTGAGACCATCCTGGCCAACATGGTGAAACCCCGTCTCTACTAAAAATATAAAAATTAGCTGGGCGTGGTGGTGCATACCTGTAGTCCCAACTACTCAGGAGGCTGAGGCAGGAGAATTGCTTGAACCCGGGAGACAGAGGTTGCAGTGAGCCGAGATTGCACCACTGCACTCCAGTCTGGTGACAGGAAGAGACTCCATCTCAAAAAAAAAAAAAAAAAAAAAAAAACTTACAAAAGAGCTGGGCATGGCACACCTGTAAACCCAGCACTTTGGGAGGCCAAGGGAGCAGATCACTTGAGGTCAGGAGTTTGAGACCAGCCTGGGCAACATGGTGAAACCCCACCTACTAAAACTACAAAAATTAGCTGGGTGTGGTGGCGGGTGCCTGTAGTCCCAGTTACTTGGGAGGCTGAGGCAGGAGAATCACTTAAACCCCCGAGCCGAGATCGCGCCATTGCACTCCAGCCTGGGTGACAGAGCAAGACACTGTCTCAAAAAAAAAAAAAAAAATTGGGAGGCTGAGGCAGGCGGATCACTAGGTCAGGAGATTGAGATAATTCCGGCTAACACTGTGAAATCCCGTCTCCACTAAAAATACAAAAAATTAGCTGGGTGTGGTGGCAGGCACCTGTAGTCCCAGCTGCTTGGGAGGCTGAGGCAGGAGAATGACATGAACCCAGGAGGCGGAGCTTGCAGTGAGCCGGGATCGCGCCACTGCACTTAAACCTGGGTGACAGAGCGAGACTCAGTCGCAAAAAAAAAAAGAAAAAAAAAAACCTAACTGTGGTAGTCATTAGTGCTGTTCACCAAATATTTCTGGCTCCCTACCTAACAGGCACATTGCCTGTTGGGTGGAGCCATTTGATTACTTCTGGCCAGTGAGCTATGAGTGGAAAAAGGCATCTAAATGTTAATTCCAGACCTTCCACAGCTCTTTTCCCTCTGCACAGGGACCGGTAATACTGAGAAGATGCTGCTCATCAGCCCATGTTCCCCAAGCAGTCACAACAAGCACAGTTCCCTGCTGAAGCACAGCACCTCTGCAAAAAACAAGAATTACATCTGTATTTTCAGCTGCTGAGATCTGGGGGTCTTATTTTTTATTAACACATATAGTAGTCCATTTTCACATTGCTGATAAGGACATACCCAAGACTGGGTAATTTACAAAAGAAAGAGGTTTAATAGACTCAGAGTTCCGCGTGGCTGGAAAGCCTCAGGATCGTGGCAGAATGTCTCACATAGCAGCAGACAAGGGAAGAGAACTTGTGCAGGGAAACTCCCCTTTATAAAGCCATCAGATCTCATGAGACTTACTCACTATCGTGAGAACGGCACAGGAAAGATTCAATGACCTGCCCCCATGATTCAATGACCTCCCACCGGGGTCCCTCCCAGTACCTGTGGGAATCGTGGGAGCTACAATTCATGAGATTTGGGTGGGGACAAAGCCAAACTATATCACCACACAACCGAGTCTAACCTAACTACTGGAGTTAGCTATTTTATGCTATTAGGATCACTGATGATTTTTTTTTTCCTCTCTGCGTTCTTTTTTTAAAAGTAATGAGCACCTATATCATAGAAACTTTATTTGTGGGCTGGGGAGAGACACAGGTTTAGCATGAGCCTTAGCACTGAAGAGACACTGACTACACCAAGGCTATTATCACCACATCTCAACTTAGAGCAGCTTGAAACCATCAGCCTCCAGCCAGCTACTGGATGGAAACCAGCAGCTTAACCATCCGTTAAGATCGTCCATCTCCCTTTGTTCCAATTCTGTGCTCACTGAGTAACCCTAAGAGCAGTGAAAAAGCCAAGATGCAGAACAATGAGAATTATGTGCTGTAATTTGAGGAGATGGAAACATACACACACACACACACACACACACACACACACACACGTACACACGTAAATACACAGAACATCTCTGGTAAGACACACAAGACGTTAGTAATATTGACAGATTATGGGGAGGGAAAACAGGAAAGTGCCTTAGTCTATGTTGTTTACTCTTTTGTAAATCTTTTGAATTTTAAACTACATGCATACATTACCTATTAAAAAAATAAAATGAAATGAAAAACTTAGAAAAAGAAAGCAACTCTAGGTGAAGAGGTATAGTGCTGTCTAGTTGGTCACGTCTGAAAAATACAGGAAGCTGAACCAAGGGCCAGGCGTAGGCCAATGATAAATGCGTCATGAAACTAGAAACCTGGTTGCACCACAAGTGCAGGCTTAAAAGGGAGGAAGACCGGCACTACTTAGTCAAACACGTTCTAAATGCTGCCCACGGACATTCGAGAAACTGCAGAAAAATTATTTCTAAAATTATTATGCTTCCAATGTCAAGGCTTTTATTATTGAATCTTGATCCCATGTGAAAGTTGAGCATGTTAAATTCCACTTCTTACAAGATTAGCAGTATGACTTATTTTTCCCCTTCACTAGAACAGACTGAATTATCTCTGAAGAAAAAATGAAAAGGCACTGCACAAGATTTTAATAGCGAGGAAAGCATCCAAAAAGGTACTGATAGTAAACAGCACCGAGTGATATCACGTGGTAACCTGTGATCTCCCTACTGCCTAGCTTCGTGTAAGCATGTGACACACAGATTAGAAACCCTGAAACAATTAAACCAGTAGATCCACCTTGAAACATTCCCAGGAGTACCTAAGTATTTGTTATCTGCCCTTGTTCGAAATAAAAGACTTAAAGTGGTCGAATTTACAGGCACACACTCTGTCTAGCTGAGGACGAGGAGTTCCTGGAAATGGAACTTGAACGGAATCCGCAGTCTCTGTGGAGATCCTTTCCTGGCATGCTACACTGGCAATGGCTCAGCTTTTCCAGTCACTCCGCATTCACTGAAGTCAGGACCTGTCACTGGCCATAATTCTAGTCACACAACTGTTAGTCAAACCTCCAAGTACAGTGATGTTTATAAAGCCTTTCATAAAAATCACACAACTTCCAACAGTCCTTAATTGCATACTTATCTTTACCTGGTTTCCTTAAACATTTCCTTGAAAAGGCCTCGTGAAGCTTGCATTTATTTATTATTATTATTATTATTATTACTATTATTTTGAGACAGAGTTTCACTGTTGTTGCCCGGGCTGGAGTGCAATGGTGCAAACTCAGCTCACCGCAACCTCAGCTCACTGCAACCTCTGCCTCCCGGGTTCAAGCGATTCTCCTGCCTCAGCCTCCCAAGTAGCTGGGATTATAGGCGCGTGCCACCATGCCCGGCTACTTTTTTTGTATTTTAGTAGAGATGGGGTTTCACCATGTTGGCCGGGCTGGTCTCGAACTCCTGACCTCAGGTGATCCACCCACCTCTGCCTCCCAAAGTGCTAGGATTACAGGTGTGAGCCCCCGTGCTCGGCCGAGGCTTGCATTTTAAACAGTCAGTTTAGTACTCACCTTTCCATTGCTTCTAACAAATCCGCCCTGTCACATGCATATGCTTTCTCAACATTCACTGTCAAAAATGCCCTACCAGGACACAACATAGTGACAGTAACACATCCAATTTAGGGATAATGGTTGAGAGGGAACCAGCTAAGAACTTACAATAATAGCACTAAGAGCACAGAGGAAAAAAATAACGATAACGTAATGGAATGCAGCAGGTGCTGTTAAGAACCAGTCATATCTCCTCCCCACTTGTAGCACAATTTCCAATTGCACCAGTATTTCTTTCAGGGCTTCCTCTGGCCTAAAGAGTCCATTTTGCCTCCTGTCACAGGACTTGAAAATGATCACTCCCCACTCCCCAGCCAAGCCTCAAGCAGGGGTAAGTGACTGGCATATAAATATCCCACACCCTCAACCCTCAGGGAGGATAACTCTGCAGCATGTCTCCTATACTGGCTCCCAGGATTCCCCTGCAGCCTCTAACTCCATTCCCACAGTAGTCACCTGCCTGATAATGAGCCATTTGTGGCTAGCCTTTCCTTACCATCTCACTTCCCCACTCCCCTGTGAGTGCTTCCTGGGATCACTCCCCAAGGAAGTACTTGCACTGGACCCTTGACTCAGCATCTGTTCTGGGGAACGCAAAGCAAGACACTGACTGCAGACATATATGTGCCTACTTAGTTTCAGTAAAATATTTCAAGGGCCAGGGGCGGTGGCTCACGCCTGTCATCTCAGCACTTCGGGAGGCTGAGGCAGGAGAATCGTTTGAACCCGGCAGGCAGAGGTTGCAGTGAGGCGAGATTGAGCCACTGCACTCCAGCCTGCGCAACAAGAGCGAAACTTTGCCTCAAAAAGAATTTTTTTTCAAAAACAAATAGTTACAACAAAGCAGCACTGCTTGTGTTACGTTCAATGGGATGTGTAACAGGTACCCAAAAAATCAGCTTTTTCTAAAAAATAGCTTTTATACCATTAAAGGACAAAACTTAATATTTACATTCATAAGTCTCCATATTAAAATAATATTTGTTACCCGGGCATGGTGGCTCATGCCTGTAATCCCAGCACTTTGGGAGGCTGAGGTGGGCAGAGGTCAAAAGTTCAAGACCTGCCTGGTCTACATGGCAAAACCCCATTTCAACTAAAAATACAAAAATAAACCAGTGTGGTGACATGTGGTAATCCCAGCTACTCAGGAGGCTGAGGCAGGAGAATCGCTTGAACCCGGGAGGCGGAGGTTGCAGTGAGCCAAGATCACACAACTGTACTCTAGCCTGGGCAACAGAGCAAGACTCCATCTCAAAAAAAAAAAAAAAAATATTATTTGTTCTCTGAAATCATTTTAAACCAAGAGTTCCAGCCAGGTGCAGTGCTCATGCTTGTAATCCCAGCACTTTGGGAAGCCTGGGCAGGAGGATAGCTTGAGCCCAGGAGTTCTAGACCACCTGGGCAACGGAGTGAGACCTCATCTCTACTAAAAGTTATTTTGGGCCGGGCGCAGTGGATCATGCCTGTAATCCCAGCACTGCTCTGGCTAACATGGTGAAACCCCATCTCTACTAAAAAATACAAAAAAATTAGCAGGCGTGGTGGCGGTTGCCTGTAGTCCCAGATACTTGGGAGGCTGAGGCAGAAGAATGGCGTCAACCCGGAAGGTGAGCCAAGATCGCGCCACTGCACTCCAGCCTGGGAGACAGAGCGAGGCTCCGTCTCGGGGAAAAAAAAAAGTTTTTTTGTGTGCTTGTTTTTTTTTTTATTTTTTGGAGATGGAGTTTCGCACTTGTTACCTAGGCTGGAGTGCAATGGCATGATCTCGGCTCACCGCAACCTCTACCTCCCAGGTTCAAGTGATTCTCCTGCCTCAGCCTCCCAAGGAGCTGGGATTACAGGCACATGCCACCACGCCCAGCTAATTTTGTATTTTTAGTAGAGACGGGGTGTCTCCATGTTGGTCAGACTGGTCTCGAACTCTCGACCTCAGATGATTTGCCCGCCTCAGCCTCCCAAAGTGCTGGGATTACAGGCGTGAGCCACCGTGTCCTGCCTACTAAAAATTTTTTTTTTAATTAGCTGGGCAGGTTGGCGTGCACCTGTAGTCTCAGCTACTCAGGAGGATCACAAGTACAGGAAATGGAGGCTGCTATGACTGTGTCACTGCATGCCAGCCTGGCCAAGACAGGAAGACTATGTCTCCCAAAAAAAAAAAAAAAAAAAAAAAAAAAATTTAAATAAGAATTCTTTTTTTTTTTTTTTTTTTTTTTTTTTGAGACGGAGTCTCGCTCTACCGCCCAGGCTGGAGTGCAGTGGCCGGATCTCAGCTCACTGCAAGCTCCGCCTCCCGGGTTCATGCCATTCTCCTGCCTCAGCCTCCCGAGTAGTTGGGACTACAGGCACCTGCCACCGCGCCCGGCTAGTTTTTTGTATTTTTTAGTAGAGACGGGGTTTCACCGTGTTAGCCAGGATGGTCTCGATCTCCTGACCTCGTGATCCGCCCGTCTCGGCCTCCCAAAGTGCTGGGATTACAGGCTTGAGCCACCGCGCCCGGCCTAAGAATTCTTAATCCAGAGCTTTGATTAAAAAAAAAAAAAAAAAGATCTGAGTTTATTGGGAATTACTGGTTAGCTTTCAGAATATCCCACATATCTTTATTTTCAGAACTCCCAAAACTCTCATATTAAGAAAAAATTCTGTTAGCACTGTGGCAGGAAATGGTTGTCTTCTGAATCTATAAATTTAAGCTCTAAAAATCTGATCAATGCTACCTGAAAAGGCCCCCATGGATAAGGGATGCTTTGAGGTCCTTTTCCTGCCTTCCTCAGTAAGACAGATTTCATTAAATTTTTTTTTTTTTTCATTTTGGAGCAAAGCTGTTCCTTACTTCAGGTTTAATGTGATATCTTAATGCTTGTTAGTGGCAGAATACAAGAGCAATGTGGGATGGATCTGGGGAAGCTGGAAAAGAATCTTTCCCTCATGCTGGAGTAGAGTCCATTCCCACTCCCAGCTATCACCCACCACACAACTGCCACCACAGGGGCAATGGCGCTGTCGAGAAGCAGAAAGCAGACTCTTACGTTGCTGTGATCCAGAACGGTTCCTTCTGGTTGTGGAGGGGAAAATATGAGAATCTTTAAAACCTAGTTCAAACCTCCTTTCCAAGGATCCCATTCATTCAGAGGCACCCATCTTGTTTGACTCTCTCTGACTTTTACGGATAAGGTCTTCCATGCAAACCAGCTGGCGGCACCAGGCTATACCTTGCCTGACCCAGTCTGCGTGCTAGTGTCAATTCCCAGACGTCAGTGGTCCAGTCTGAAATCTCTACCACATCTTTTTCAGCAGCTGTTGCAAGGATGAGACTATCAAACGCACTCAAACGTATCTGGATTGAATTAGTGCTGTACGCCCTTTCAGTTACAGTAGTTTAAAATTAGAATATATTAATAGTGGAGTTAAAATCCCAGCCTCGCCGGGCGCGGTGGCTCAAGCCTGTAATCCCAGCACTTTGGGAGGCCGAGGCGGGTGGATCACGAGGTCAGGAGATCGAGACCATCCTGGCTAACATGGTGAAACCCCGTCTCTACTAAAAATACAAAAAACTAGCCGGGCGTGGTGGCGGCGCCTGTAGTCCCAGCTACTTGGGAGGCTGAGGCGGGAGAATGGCGTGAACCTGGGAGGCGGAGCTTGCAGTGAGCCGAGATCACGCCACTGCACTCCAGCCTGGGAGACACAGCGAGACTCCGTCTCAAAAAAAAAAAAAAAAAAAAAAAATCCCAGCCTCAGTTGTGTTTGTTAGCTAAACTCAAAGCTTTTTTGACAGTTCATTGTCAGAAAAGAGATACATGTTAAGATGCTTCACTTTCACATATTAGCTGCTTCCAACAAGCTACCTAATGACAGTATTACAATAATAAATTCCAAGAGCAAACTGAGAACAACTCCCCAAAATTTAAGACCGACATTCAAATTCTATTATACATTCATGTCAAAGCAGTTCTTCCCCAGCACCCATAAATGAATGGAAAATTAGAATGCTTTTCAGTTCAAGTCACACAATTAAATCTAGTTCCCGAAATATTTAGCAATCTTTATCTTTAGTGCCTTCAATTTAAGAAGCAATACTCATCTTAAAGGTGCTCTGTAATTACTTCTTACCGAGAATAAACAAGAAATCTTATTTTAAATTATATCCTCTGGGATAGCTAGAGATCCAAATTAGAGACGTAGAATTAATTGAAATGTAGACCTTTTCCTTTAGATATATTTTAGTAGAGACAGGGCTTTCAGTGAATTATTAACATATACTTATATATGATCAGTTACATGCCAAAATGACCCTTTTCCCTGTTGTTTCTTTTAAAGGTTAAAACACACACACACACACACACACACACACACACACACACACACACAAAGAAAAGACACACCATAAGACAGATTATTTTCACCAGATATTGGAAAACTTATTCGTTCATATATATATTTTTGAGATGGAGTCTCACTCTTTCACCCAGGCAGTAGTGCAGGGTGCAATCTCTGCTCAGTGCAACCTCTGGTTCAAGCGATTCTCCTGCCTCAGCTTCCTGAGTAGCTGAGATTACAGGTGCATGCCAACACGCCTGGCTAATTTTGTGCTTTTAGTAGAGACGGGGCATCACCATGTTTGCAAGGCTGGCCTTGAACTCCTGACCTACAGTAATCCGCCCGCCATGGCCTCCCCAAAGTGCTGGGATTACAGACATGAGCCACTGCGCCCAGTCCAAATTATTCATTTTGTATAGGAATGATCGAGTGACATTTCCAACACACAATTCTTTCAAACTGATGCTATTTAAATGAAGAAAAGAGCAAAACTACATGACTAATTCTTTCATTACCTGTCTTCATTGAGATGATGATTTAAGAGTGTATTCTTTCTCAGTCTTCAGGGAAAAGGGGCATGTATAAATCTTCACATCCCTTCCCCTCCGTTCTTTAGTAACACTTGGCCCAATTCAAGTAGTTGCTCAATAAATACTTGTTGAATGGATACATTAATTAATTCTATAGCACCATTCACATAAATACAAATAATAAATGAGCAAAACCCAAAGAATGATTCAGCTGACATGGTCCTAAAATTGAGAGAAGGCTTTGCAGAATTCAGAATCTGTAATGATAGTATTGCATTATGGATTGGATATAAAAAGATCAATGTCATAAACCACAAAGCAGTGCCAAGAAAGTAATTTTACTTTCAAATGAGAACTTGAAAGAACAATAAATATCACAGACATCAGGAACAAGATGTTTTTATTTTGTAAAAAGTACACTGCCAACCAAATTTTAATAGTATAAAACTGAACTACCTGAGAAATGAAGTTGATATGTGATCTTATGCAACTAGAATTTATCCAGCCTAGCTTCTTCAGCTTTTCAGACTCACAATGAATAGGACCAAATTTGTGAACCAACTGGTGAATGAAGCATTCTCTAAGAGAACTGCTCCTCTAGAATATAAACAATGCTGAGATTAAAGAAACTGTATAAAAGACCAAGAGATTAAAGTTAGAATTGTTTTAAATCGGAAAGATATATAGATACATACACACACACACACACACACACACACGCCCACGCCCATTCAGATTTGTTTTTTGCTTACTGCCCATATCTGAGGCATTTGAAAGTCAAAGTGAATAAGAATACTTTTTTATGTATTTATTTTTTTTTTTTTTTTTGAGACGGAGTCTCACTCCATTGCCCAGGTTGGAGTGCAGTGGCGCAATCTCGGCTCACTGCAAGCTCTGCCTCCCAGGTTCAGACCATTCTCCAGCCTCAGCCTCCCAAGTAGCTGGGACTACAGGCGCTTGCCACCACGGCTGGCTACTTTTTTGTATTTTTAGTAGAGATGGGGTTTCACCATGTTAGCCAGGATGGTCTCGATCTCCTGACTTTGTGATCCACCCGCCTCAGCCTCCCAAAGTGCTGGGATTATAGGCATGAGCCACCACACCCAGCAAGAATACTTTGTAAATTAAAAAAAGAATATAGAAGCACTACCCTGTTCCCCTAGTTAGCATTTCATGACATTTCCCTCTTGCCAAACTCAGTAAATAGGATATAAATCTATTAGTCAAATAAATGTCTAGAAAGAACTAAATGACCGCAAAAAAAAAAAAAATCAGGAGTAGCTGTTATAGTTATAACAACTCACTGTGAGTACCCTTTCCACAAGAGCCTACGAAAGTGAGATTCAATTTAAAAAGAAAAATTGAATATTACCAAAAAATATCTACCACCCAAAACTTGGTATTCATATTAATCCAATAAAATATCACAGAAACTACTTTCAGTATTAACCATCACAGAAACCAACAAAACCTTTCATATAAAGACAGATTTCCACTTAAGTCATAAACATGCCAACGCTGCTCTACCGTTCCAGAAAACTGACCTGCTGCCTAAGATTAAGACAAGCAAACAGGAAAGCACGGAACCAAGAACGACAACTAACAGATGAAATTCTACAGTTTAAAGTAATATAAAAGAACTGCAAAGTAGTCAATGATCTGAATACCTTTGTTGGAGCAGTATCCATGAAAAGCTATAGAAAAAAAAAAAGAGAGAAAAGGGCGTAAAACTTTCATATAAACTAGAGAGTCCAGATGAGATGTACACATTCCAGTTCAATATCCTTGAGTTTAGGAAGGTTACCATCAATTTTGGAAAATGTTTTCAAAAGCAATCCCTGCCTAATATGGAAGTCAATTCTTCTTATAACGCTAGAAATCAAATGACTCACTTTGGAAGCTAAAAATGAAACAGTGGAAAGAAACAATATTTGAAGATTGGTTAGTTCCTGCGAACCAGTCTGTTTGTCTCTAATACAATCTCTTCCACATTTGTCCTCAACAACCCCGCACCTACTTCCCTCATTCATAAAGGCGCCTGATCTAAAGGAGGCGTGGCTTTGACATGTTCAAATAGTCTATGTTTTCATGTCAACTTACAAATCCTTATAACAATTTTAATGTGAAGGATTTACTTAGGTAATAAAAATATTCAGAAGCTAAGATGGGAAGGAAAACAAAAAATACTGGCTACTAAAATTCAGTTTTCCCAGGGTAATAAAAAATAGATTTAAAGATCTAATTTCTTCTTTATATCCTACTCCCAACCTTTCCAAATAAGTTGTGTCTCTGCGACACATTAAGCATGGAAACGTCCTTTGAAAGGCAATTTGTTTTACAAACAAACAAACAAACAAAGGCCCTGTCTGCCAATAATATGCACCATCAGTTTCAAATCTTTTGGATAATTGTCTGTGAAACACTATTTTAAAACATATACAAGAACAGCATTTTTTAAATTAACCACTCTGAAAATTTATATTCTATCGGTAAATAATTTCATATATTGTTTTATTTTCTATCTCAGGCTCTCCCATGGTAGAGGGGACTCCCATCTTTAAGAAGACCTCCCCAACAATAAACTTAGCTGCAATTTAATCTTAGGCAATATAAGTCTTCAGGAGAAGGAAAATACATAACAATAGCCTCAAGAATGAAGTAACAGCTTTGGTTTATTCCTCCTCTTATAGGGCATCTTTCTCAAGAGAAACTAACGTTTCTCCCAAGGCAGAAAAGATGATCACCACGGCGCCAAACCTCCTCCGCTGCCCTGACAAGTATGGAGCCAGCCTCGCCTGGAGCTTTTCTGCCCTGAGCTCCCTCTCAGAAGCAGAGACAGGAACACATTGCATTTCCACTGTGCTGATTCACTGGACCTTTTGTGCAAGTACACAGGAAGGTTTGCTTCTTAGTTTGAAACCCTTCCAGGCGTGATGACTGTGCCTCAGCCTGCCCTTTGTCCTCGCGGCTGCTGTCACGCGTGTGACAGGAGAGAACACTGATGCAGCCCTGGCCATCAATGGGCATCAAACCAAGCACTTCACAAGCATCCCCTTCACTTCATTCTCACAACAAATCTGTGGCCCATGAGAGCATCGAGCCTCCAAAAGGCTCCTGATAACCCGCCTGTGCTCAACCCTGGGATGGGGCAGAGACCAGGTTTCCACGGTGTCCTCGTGTCTAGCAGCTAGCGTAGTTGGCCTCATAGAATTGGCTCTTCAAAAACTCTTTGAGTAAAGTTTTTCTTCCCTAAAGATTTCAATCACAATATGCGACATGGTTACTCTATATGCTAGTTCTCCCTCAGACCCTCCCAGTGTTGTTTTCCCAATTAACACAGGAAACATAAACTGCATGAGAGCAGGGACTATCTCTAGCAGTGCTCTATTTTTAGCATTTGAAGGGGGAAGAATGCTTGGCAGA
Organism: Macaca thibetana thibetana; assembly: GCF_024542745.1. NCBI lineage: Eukaryota > Metazoa > Chordata > Mammalia > Primates > Cercopithecidae > Macaca > Macaca thibetana. Next base: position 108,236,022 of record NC_065592.1, on the reverse strand, counting down.
GTAGGTATTCATTTGCACAAATTCATTATGCATTTGTTGAATGAATAAAATATCTGGAAAACGGGCTGTTAATGACAGTCAATTTGGAAAACAGCATGACCTGCAGAAGACCTGAATGATGTACTTGTTTTGCTCCTTTTCCTAAAATTCAGTAGGTAATGATTCATCTCCTAGCCTAAGTAGCACGGGACTAACTAGGGGATGTCCAATAAATCATTTATGTACAACTCTGTGAAGCAGCTTTCTCTGCCGGCAACAGTAAAAGTCAGGTAGCCATGGCTTTGCCAGAAAGAAACTACATCAATGTGGCCCAATTTTATCTCGGGCCCTTTGGCTTCTTCACAGGGGAGAGTGGAGGGTTTTGATCTCTTGAAATTCTTTCCCCTATAAAGCAAAACATCTGTCCTATCAACTCAGTGATTCCCACAGACTATCTCAGAAACTTCCAAGAAATGTCACTTGTGTGCGCCAATGCCCTTCTTCCATCCTAAATATCCACAGTGTGGTTTCAGTCCAGCTCTTCCTAACCCTAACAGAAACCGGGGACATTCCTTCCCATTCAAAAGCACAGAGCAATTACCATTTGCACTGACTGGCAACTCCCTGGCATCAGTGCCATTTCTGCAACACAATTATTCCACCTGCCCTTCATGTCTGCGCCCAGCTACTCCGTATGTCCACTTAAGTACGGAGTGACATTTGAAACTGTCAAATCGTTGCCTGCACGTGGTGTTGGGAGTGCCTAAGGAATAGAGTTAAAGCAGACGACTAACATGAGTATCAGAAGTGAAGACGCTGAAGAATTAAGCAAGCACAGAAATCAAGAAAACAAATTCACATTACAGACACATTTAAGTGTAAGTAGAGAACCAAGACACAGGCAAGAAGAAAAACGCACACTACACACTATGACGGGCTTCGATTCCTGAAACCGAATAATCTACTATAACCCAAAACTCTTGAAGAAAAAGCAATTTTTCTCCTTGACTCAGTGTTCTACATAACAGCATTCCTTTTCTATCAAGAAAAATATACTTCCATCACTGCAATGAATATGCATAACTATTTTACATAGTAGGCATGCAATAAATACTTCTTGAATTAATGAATAAATTTTCCCTAATGTCTGCTGTGAATTTTAAAGATCCTAAAAAGGAGGGAGGGAGGAGACAACGCCGTATTTGTTTATTTGATGAGTATCCAATATATCACCATTAATCAGTGCTTTAAAATGACAATCTTGACCTCAATTAGTGTTTCTCCAATAAAATTATTTGCTGTGATAATACAGACAGTCTTTAAAAGTTAGATCATGGCAGACCCAGTAGCTATTACTAATATTCTTTTTTTCTTTTTGAGACACAGTTTTGCTCTTGTCGCCCAGGAGGGAGTACAGTGGCACGATCGCGGCTCACTGCAACCTCCGCCTCCTGGGTTCAAGCAATTATCCTGCCTCAGCCTCCCAAGTAGTTGGGATTACAGGCATCCGCCACCAGCCCCAGCTGATTTTTGTATTTTCAGTAGAGACAGGGTTTCACCATCTTGGCCAGGCCGGTTTCGAACTCCTGACCTCAGGTGATCCACCCACCTTGGCCTCCCAAAGTGCTGGGATTACAGGCGTGAGTCACCACACCGGCACCAATATTCTTTACTAATCCGAATTTTTCTTTTCTTTCTTTCCTTTTTTTTTTGTTGAGACAGGGTTTCACTATGTCTCTTTTGCCCAGGGTAGAGTGCTGTGGAACGAACACAGCTCATTGCAGCCTTGACCTCCCAGGCTCAAGTGATTCTCCCACCTCAGCCTCCGGAGTAGGGGTTTTGCCATGTCGGCCAGGCTGGTCTTGAACTCCTGGGCTCAAGCGATCTGCCCACCTGGGCTTCCCAAAGTGCTGGGATTACAGGCGTGAGCTACTGCTCCCAGTCTAATCAGAAATTTAAAAAATAAAAATAGTAAAATAAATTGAAGTGCTGCACCAACTATTACATCTTATAAATTATCAAACATAGATATATGCAGTACTGTTAGAGTCTTTCAATTTTTTTTTCCTGTGGAAAGGAAAAAGTACACTGCCATGAATGGAGGTCCCTATTTAAGGGATGGGAAAATAGAGATAAAGATTCAGACCTCTGGGCCAGGAGCAGTGGCTCACGCCTGTAATCCCAGCACTTTGGGAGGCCAAGGCGGGCAGATCTCAAGGTCAGGAGATTGAGACCACGGTGAAACCCTGTCTCTACTAAAAATACAAAAAATTAGCTGGGCGTGGTGGCGGGCACCTGTAGTCCCAGCTACTTGGGAGGCTGAGGCAGGAGAATGGCGTGAACCCGGGAGGCAGAACTTGCAGTGAGCCGAGATCACACCACTGCACTCCAGCCTGGGCAACAGAGCCAGACTCCGTCTCAAAAAAAAAAAAAAAAAAAGATTCAGACCTCTGACATTAAGGAGGTTCATAGAAAAATCTAGTATTTTTTCCTTGAAAACCCTCCTCAACCTCCCCACTTCCTCCAGTTTCCTAGACTGGTAACAGCTCATTCTGATCTGTACTCAGCATCTTTTTAGCATTAACGCTTACAGTTTACACTGCCTGTTTTGTTTTGCTTTGTTTTTGAGGTGTAGTTTCACTCTGTCACCCAGGCTGGAGTGCAGTGGCGCAATCTCAGCTCACTGCAACCTCCACCTCCCTGGTTCAAGAGATTCTCCTGACTCAGCCTCCCAAGTAGCTGGGACTACAGACGCATGCCACCATGCCCAGTTAATTTTTGTATTTTTAGTAGAGAAGGGGTTTCACCATGTTGACCAGGCTGGTCTCGAACTCCTGACCTCAGGTGATCCACCTGCCTCAGCCTCCCCAAGTGCTGGAATTACAGACATGAGCCACTGCGCCCGGCCTACATTGTCTTTATGACCTTTTGTTTTCATGGTAGACTGAAACTGAACTAGCAGTACAGCTCAAGTAAAAAAATTCATGTCATTGCACATGGCAAGAGGTGAATGAATGGCTCGGTGAGAGGTGGATGGGATTGGAATGAGAATTAAACCCCTTAGTCTGCTCCTAGTAAGAGTAAATGCCCAGTATAGGGGTGTGGGTGGCTAGATACTAAACAACAGTGATGTATAACAAATGACAACAGGAAAAAAAATAGGCATTAAGCATCCTATATTAAATACACACACATGAAGTATCCTGGGATCTATGGGAATTCAATTTACAGATTAAATAGGCTGCAATAAAAATGTCAAGGGGCTAAGTTAAAAAATGATGTATTGAAGGGCAGGGTGGACAGAAGTGACAACATGCATTAATTTTTACAAACCTACTCCACTGTGAAAGAATCTTGTCAATCCAATAATAAGTGTTGGCAAGGATGTGGAATAATTGGTACACTGCTTACAGGAACGCTGGTGGTGTAGCCACTCTGCAAAAAGAGTCTGACGGTTCCTTAAAACATTAAACATGGAGATACCATGTGATCCTGCCATTCTGCTCCTGGGTGTTATACTGAAAACATGTCCATGCAACAACGTGTATATGAATGTTCACAGCAGCATTATTCCTAATAGTCAAAAAGTCCACTGAGGAATGGATAAAGTCCATATGTACTCTGGCCTGACATTTTCACTTCTAGAAATACATTCTATAGATACAGTCACACATATAGACAGACACATACATTGATGCTACTGCAGACATTTGCAATAGGGACTGGAAAACTCCCAAATAACCATCTATTTATTACTACTAAATAAATCATGATTTGGCCATACATGGCAGCCATCAAAAGATAATCAGCCGGGCACAGTGGTTCACGCCTATAACCTCAGCACTTTGGGAGGTCTAGGCTGGAGAGGATCACAAAGTCAGGAGTTCAAGACCAGTCTGGCCAACATAGTGAAACCCCATCTCTACTAAAAATACAAAAATTAGCTGGACATGGGCATGCACCTGTAGTTCCAAATACTCAGCAGGCTGAGGCAGAACTGCTTGAACCTGGGAGGCAGAGGGTGTGGTGAGCCCAGATAGCGCCACTGCACTCCAACCTGGGCAACGGAGCGAGACTCCGTCTCAAAAAAAAGAGAACTAATCTTGCTGATAAGGCACAATTTCCAGAAACTTGAATGTGCACAGAAAACTGAAGGAGGAAAAACATTACCAAGGGAGGGAGATTCCATAAAACTCATTTGATAGGCCAGGTGAAAGTTCACACCTGTAATCCCAGCACCTTGGGAGGCCGAGGCGGGCGGATCACAAGGTCAGGAGTTCAAGACTAGCCTGGCCAATATAGTGAAACCCCGTCTCTACTAAAAATGCAAAAATTAGCCAGGCGTGGTGGCAGGCACCTGTATTCCCAGCTACTTGAGAGACTGAGGCAGGAGAATTCCTTGAACCCAGGAGGCAGAGCCGAGACTGAGCCACTGCACACCAGCCTGGGAAACAGAGCAAGACTCCGTCTAAAAAAAAAAAAGAAAAAACTCATTTGACTTTTTAGAAGTGTGCATGCACTGCTTTTTAAATTAAGAAAACAATAATAGAGGGAAAAACACATTGGGAAGGAAAGGACCAGTTGCCATTTGCTGAGGACAGGCCTCAAGCCTTCCCCCAAAAGCCCTATAAAAAGTAATCTAAACTCTGTATCTGAAGATACTTTAATTGGCCTTGTATATCACACTGCAGACTATCACTGAGGACTATCACTGTGACCTAGAGAAGTCACAGGGAAAGGTGACTATAACCTTTACTCCCCTGGAGCTCCGTTACATTAAAGCTGGACCCTTCCATTATTAGGGCTTGCACTCTGATAGGAATTTTTTTTTTTTTTTTTTTTTTTTTTTTTTTTTAGCAGCAGCAAGATTTATTGTGAAGAGTGAAAGAACAAAGCTTCCACAGCGTGGAAGGGGACCCAAGAGGGTTGCCCGCCCTCTGATAGCATTTTTATTTCATATAATGCACCTCTCCTCAGTATTCTGCTTGGTTATATTTTTCTGAAGTTAATCAATTGGTGACTGCCTGACAAAGGCTAGCCACATCATATCTGATCTCCATCAAGGAGAAATATTTACTCCAATGACTTTGCCGTCACAAACCTTCTGATTGAAAACCTAAATGTTCATCAACAGGGACTGTCTAAATAGGTTAAAAAAATTTAAATCTACATATACATTTAAATCCATACGTACTCGTTAATGGTTTCATTCATAAAACCGTATGTACATTGGCCTAAGCGGTAATTAAAATCAAGCCAGTCTTGTATGCACCAACTCAGAACAATCATTCTAATAAGAAACACTACGAAAATGGAACAATGTGCAACACAACATGTTGTGTGCTACTCGCACGTGTATGGTAAAGAATATATAGCATATATAGATGCATGCACAGTCTATTTCTGGAAGGCTTCACAAGAAACTGGGAAGAGTAGTTGCCTCTAGAGAAGGACACTTGGAGGCTGTGAGACCAACTTTTCTGTAAGTACTCCTGTGCACCTTTAGAATTGGAGTTCTGCACCATGCACATGCATTAATTGTCTTAAAATTAAATTCCATTCAACACAGATCCTTTGAAGAGGTATAAATAATAACGGGCAGAAACTACGTGTAGGCCCACCCGCTCCCAGCCCCACCCGTCCTCGGTGAGGCCTTCTTCTGGGAAGTGCACAACGTTGGAGGGACCTGGCTTCTCAGCCTCAGCAGGCTTCACCTCCCGCACACCCCCCCGCAGCTATCGGCGCGGGGGGACTGGGTACTCAGGGCAACCCCTTCCTCTGCCCGCTCTGGTTCCCAAGGGCCATCCACGAAAGCCGAGAAAACCTGCTCTGCTCTCAGCTTCATTTCAAAAGGACCTTAGTTTCCAGAGTGTCTATGAACCTAGAATATTATTTCTCCTAAACGTCTGTTTGTCTCAACACTTCAACTTAATGTTCTCGCCACTCCAGCTTACCTGGTTTATCAAAGGCTAGGGGCGGGAAACAGTTCTAATTAACGCCACGCACCGAGGTTGGCACATTCCCCGCCACTGAAAACAGACTGCCAATTCCCTCAAAACCGTGGACAGCTCTGCTGTTTACACAGCGTTGGCACATACATCATCACATTTAATGCCTTTACACGCGTCACTGTCAATCCCAGCAAACCTAACAGCTGCCAAATTGGATATATGAGTCTCCAAGAACGGTCGAATCAGCACTAACAGAACAGTTATCGAAGGGCTGCTTGGCTACCTGCTCTGGCTGGCTGGGATTTCTCAAAAGTGACAACCCGGGCATTCATCTTGCCGGCTGGCTCAAATGCCATCAACGTGACACCTTCCTTCTCGAGGCCCCGGCGGGGAGCAGACCCCTGGAGACTGAGGCGCGCGGGGGCGCGCTAGGGGGCGGGGCGCGGGAGGCCCGGGAGCGGGGCTCGGGCTTCCGCGCCGGACGGGCAACGCGGCGCCCCCGGGGTCCCAAGGCTACGGAGCAGCGGGGGTTTGGCCAACGCCAAAAAGGGGCAGCTCCCGTGCCAGGCGCGGTCAGCGTGCTCGGGGAATCCTCTGGGGCTGATTGAGAGGTTGTGACTCGCCCGAGGGCCAACCGGACTCGTAACCCCTGGAGGCGGAATCCACAGGAACTCAGAAGCAGCCCGCGGGGAGGAGCGGCAGGTTCGAGACGCCAGGCTGACGCCTGTAACTTAGAAAGGTGACCCTCGGTCCATCTTGCCGGTGGAGGAGGGTGCACCGGCTAAAGTTATAGCTCGCAGCCCACGCAGCTAGAAACTCGGGGCGGGGGGCGCTCCCCAGGAGCCAGGCTCCCAAAGGGGGTGTGGCGGCCGGGGCGTTTAAGGGGGTGGGGGCGAAAGTGTTTCGGCCCGGCCCCGGAGGCCCCGGGCAGCCCGGAGGGGTGGGCCAGGGCCCCGCGCCGGGTGCGGCCGTCCGGGGCCCTCCGCGCGCCCGCCGGCCGGCTCACCGGTGATGTCCAGGTACACGTCGTCCTGGGAGTCCCGGCGGCGCAGGTCCTGCTGCGTGGAGCTGCGGATCTTCTTCACTCCCGGCGAGGTCGACGAGCAGCGCCGCGAGCAGGGGGGCGCGGCGGCCCAGCTCGACCGCCGCTCGCTTTTCCGCTTCATGGAGGCGGCCGCGGCCCGTCAGGGGGCCACGACCATGGCCCCGCGCGCCCGCGCGCCCGCCGAGGCTCCCGCCAGCCCCGCGCGGGCGCTCGGGGCGGCGGGCGCAGAGCGGCGCTGCGGGGACGGCGGGCGCCGGCGGAGCCCGGCGGGAGGCGGTCGCGCAGGAGCCGGAGGAGGAGCCCGGCCCACAGCGCCTGCCCCGCTCCCTCCCGCGGCCGCCGCGGGACCCGCGCCGCAGCCCTCTCTACAGCGCCTCCTGCCGCGGCCGGCGCCCCCAGCCCGCCCCCAGGTGCCCGCAGCCTGCTGGCGCGGCCGAGGTGACTGGGCTGCCGCTGGCGGCTGGGGCTGCCCGGGGTAACCGTGCGTGCCCACCGCGGCCGCGAGCGCTGCTGCGTAGGCGCCGGGGCACAGCCGGACGCGGCTCGTGGGGACCCCAGGAGGGCTGTTCCGTGGCGCTTCATTCACAAAAAAGGGCCCACAACCCTCCTCGGGGCCCGCAGACTGAGGCCTTTCATTGGCCAGCGCGGCGTGACGTCACGGAGACGGGGCCTTTCTACAGGCAGGTACTCGGTGACGCCATAAAGAAAACTCTGAGGGCTTCCGCCAATCAGAGATAAAGTGTGCTAGCGACCTTCGCCAGCCCCCCAACTTCTGTTTCTTCAGTGTGCTCCGGGTGCCAGCACCCCACATCCCAACTTCCTTTAGTGAGTCACCAAACATTTACACAGCCCCACCCTAGTAACTTAACTCCAGGTCTTTGGCATGTATATATCTTAAAGCATTTCTTGAATTTCCTTGTAATTCGCGCCAAGAGAAAGGGACTTTTGCCATGGCTGCCTGCTTGGGAGAGTATGGCCTGAGTACATTACCTGCAGCTGTATACATTTAAAGTAGAGTTAATTGCAGAACTTTAGTAGAACTATTTAAACAACTACGCTCTATTTATCGACCTATGTTCAAAGAGGCCAAGCAAGGGCTTCTTAAGGACCCGATAAAACTTCCGTGGAACCACAATATACCGTGGTGGTTTGCACCTCAGTTTCTCATCTCGGAATCCAGCACCCACATTAATTCAGTAATTTTATACACTCATTGCTGTGTATACCGAGGTGTCGACACGTCCGATTATATCGTGAAGGATTGACGCAAGGGGCAAATTTAGTCCTTGAATTTATCTGTCACACTGTAGGGTCATATCCTCTTCTTTTTCTACTGGATTAAAATAATGCCCTATCTTCCTGGAACTTAACCAAAAACTGTCATTTTGGAGGGCCTTTAAACAAACGTCCATGGTAGCATCTAAAAGGGTGAGAAGATTGGAAAGCAGTGTTAAGATTTCATGGCCCCCAATTTTACATCTGCAAGCTGTCCCTATTTTTCACCAGCACTTGAACGTTTTATCCTGCAGTTCCGCAGTTAACTGCCAGCCTGGGGAAAAGAAAGGTGAATTTGAGTCAGTCTCCTTGGAAGCCTCTCAGAAATGCAAATTTTCATAGAGCACCTCAGGAAGGGGCTCTTTGACTTCAATTGTTGTGGGCTTTTGCCTTAAGCACTGCTAAATAAGGAAGTAGGGGGGTTGTGTCTGAAGCTAGAGATGAGCAGCTCCGTAAGCACTTTTTCTTAAGGTTGATTCTCCTATTCATTCCTCCTCTGTTTCCCCTAAGGACATCAGTGAAGGCCTTAAATTTAAAAAGGTCTACATGTTTGTCTGTAGGGGCGGCCAAGAAAGCTAGAGAGTGGGAGGCTGTCTTAGAGAGCAGAAACGGTAGGTCACAGCCCTTTGTTTTGACGTGGAGGAAGAGGAGGAGACCTTTCAGACTGGCCCAGGGGCTCAGCCTTGGAAAGCCACCCAGTTTCCCAGACTACCAGGGATTTTAAAGGAGTGGGTCTTGTTTTGAATAGATATTACAAGGGAGTGGTCCGTGTGGCTCCCTAGAAGTACAGAAAAACAAATATCTCCATGACATTCTGGTCTTTTGAGAGTAAGTTGTTTAAATGTCGGGAATTTGGGAGGCAGAGGTTGCAGTGAGCCGAGATTGTGCCACTGCACTCCAGCTTGGGTGACAGAGCTAAACTCCGTCTCAAAAAAAAAAAAGTGTCATAAATACAGATAATTATATCATTTTAAATATTTTCATACTTTGCAAGTATATAATTTTATGCTTTGTATAGTATGAACAGACAAGGTATAGGACTTTGTAATTATGCAGAAGTATCTTTCCTTCTTGTGAATAGGAAGTCTGTGTGCTGAGTATACACATTAAAGTTTTAAACCCTATTTATCTTTTGTTTTTAGGTCATGTTTAGATAGAGGCAGAAAAGTGCTGTTTCCTAGCTGATACTTGTTTTGTGTGTGTGGCTCTGCTCTTGAACAGTTTGACTCCTCCCCCTCTTGATAAGTTGATCCCTGGGCTCTGAGAATTTGGCCACAGGAAATGTATTTTAGTTTGCTTCCCTGATTAGTTGGTTGTTCATTGCTTGACAACTCATCATAGAATTTTAGAGCTTGAAAGCTCCTTAGACAATATTTGGTCGAAGGCTATCCTTTCACAGTGAGGACATGGGGACCCAGATGAGTGGCTAGAGTGGGAACCAAAACGCTCTAGAATCTGGGTTGTCTTTTCCTGAACTGCTGAGCTTAGGGAACAGATGCATCTGGTTGATTCTCAACATTATGGCAGCACAATGAAAAGAAAAAAAGGAGGGACTCTCTAAAATATTCCTCTTTCCTAGGTAAATTCACCCTGAAATGAAAACAATTGTGGAACATTTTCTTATATGTATATTCCAGATAGATCATATTCTGAAAATGTGAAATGTTACACTAAAATCAGTAGCAACTGGTTGATAGATAGGTGATGTGAATTTCAAATAATGTAAGTTTCAGAATCTGTGAATTACAGTTTTAATTATGTGAAGATAAATAATTTGTACAAAGTCAATTTCCATAAGTTGGTTAATTTCATAAAAGGTTAAATTTGATAAATATGGTACGTTCCATAAAAAGTTAAATTTCCATAAAACTAGAGGGCTTAGGTGTCAGTCATATGGGAAAATGGGCACACACTGAAGTCTTCACTCTCATGTATAAAAAGAGTTGTTTTGGGCCAGGTGCCGTATCTCACACCTGTAATCCCAGCACTTTGGGAGGCCAAGGCAGGCAGATCACCTGAGGTCAGGAGTTCGAGACCAGCCTGCTCAACGGGGAAATCCCGTCTCTATTAAAAATACAAAAATAAGCCAGTCATGGTGATGCGTGCCTATAATCCCAGTTACTTGGGAGGCTGAGGCAGGAGAATTGCTCCAACCTGGGAGGTGGAGCTTGCAGTGAGCCAAGATCATGCCACTGCCCTCCAGCCTGGGTGACAGAGTGAGACTCCGGCTCAAAAAAAAGAAAAAGAGTTGGTTTTGTTTCATTGGATATCCTGGCAATCCCAACATTAATCTGAAGTCTGCCATGTTCATGCCCCTTAAGATGAAAATCTTTTAGAACCATAAAAATGGAAGGAATGAATGTTTGTTGAGCTACCACCAAATACTGGACACTGCTAGGGGCTTCATTCTCATGCCCTGTTGCGTGGTATTCTCATTTGAGAGGTCATGGCAGTTATCCTAGGTCACTAAATCAGTTTGGTTTGGAAACCCAGGATACAGAACCACATGTGGCTCAAGTACTGAGGGGCTGGCATCATTTTTCACTGACAAGAGCAGGGTCTAAAGGGATCCTCCTTGTAGGTGGGTTTCTGAAATTAAATAATAAGTATAGTTGTGTAAAATGTCAGCAATTTGGATGAACTTCTTTGGACCTCAGACCACACCGTAGTATTGTAGATTTTTTTATTTTTTTATTTTTATTTTTATTTTTTTTTTTTTTGAGACGGAGTCTCACTCTGTCACCCAGGCTGGAGTGCTGTGGCCGGATCTCAGCTCACTGCAAGCTCCGCCTCCCGGGTTCCCGCCATTCTCCTGCCTCAGCCTCCCGAGTAGCCGGGACTACAGGCGCCCGCCACCTCGCCCGGCTAGTTTTTTTTTTTTTTTTTTTTTTGTATTTTTTAGTAGAGACGGGGTTTCACCGTGTTAGCCAGGATGGTCTCGATCTCCTGACCTCGTGATCCGCCCGTCTCGGCCTCCCAAAGTGCTGGGATTAGTATTGTAGATTTTTAAAACAATATTTCTGCTGTTAATTTGTTTTTTGGTTATATACACTCCTGCTAAAAATAACTACAATCATGCATGGCTTAACGAAGGGAATGCTTCTAAGAGATGTGTCACTAGATTATTTCATCGTTGTGCAAATATCATAGAGTACTTACACAAACCTAGATGGTCTGGCCTACTACACACCTAGGCTGTACGCGAGAGCCTACTGCTCCTAGGTTGCAAACAGGTACAGCATGTTACTGTACTGAATACTGTAGGTGACTGTAACAGTGGTTAAGTATTCATGTATCTAAACATCATCTAAACATAGAAAAGTTACAGCAAAACTATGGTATTAAAACCTTATGGGATCATTGTCCTGTGTGTGGTCTGTTGAACAAAACATCGTTATGTGGTACATGACTGTAAATAAAATAAATAATAATAATGAAACCCCAGGGGGCAGGGGTAGGGGACGATGAGAATTCTGGTTATTTTAAGTCTTGTGTTCAGAGTATGATCGAAGTAGCCTTCACCTGAAAGCCAAAGAGGCCTGAGCCTCAAGGGACTGAATGATACCCAAATATCCCTCTAGGATTACTGTTTTTTGTTTTTTTTTTTTTTAGAGGGAGTCTTGCTCTGTCCCTCAGGCTGGAGTGCAGTGGCACGATATCAGCTCAGGAGTGAGCACCACACCTGGCTTGCGTTACCTTTTGAAAGACGCTGATAAATGAGCCGGGCGTGGTGGCATGTGACTGTAGTCCCAGCTACTCCGGAGGCCGAGACAGGAGAATCGCTTGAACCCGGGAGGCAGAGGTTGGAGTGAGCAGAGATCGCGCCATTGCACTCCAGCGAGATCCTGTGTCAAAAAAAAAAAAAGAAAAGAAAAACAAAGATGCTGACGTGCATTCTACATACTGTCAGGTAGTCAGTATGTCTCTAGAGTTGAATTTAATAATATGGGAGAAATGGGAAACAACACTCCACAAGTTCATGCTCTCTTGGCTAAATGTTTCCACCGGTGCTACTGAATGCTGTCTCCTCTCTATTCACCCTCATCACTATTCGCTTCTCTTTTTTTTTTTTTTTTTTTTTTTTGTTTGTGACGGAGTCTGGCTCTGTCGCCCAGGCTGGAGTGCAGTGGTGAGATCTCGGCTCACTGCAAGCTCCACCTCCCGGGTTCACGCCATTCTCCTGCCTCAGCCTCCCGAGTGGCTGGGACTGCAGGCGCCGCCACCACGTCCGGCTAAGTTTTTGTGTTTTTAGTAGAGACCGGATTTCACCGTGTTAGCCAGGATGGTCTTGATCTCCTGACCTTGTGATCCGCCTGTCTCGGCCTCCCAAAGTGCTAGGATTACAGGCTGAGCCACCACGCCCGGACTTCACTTCTTAAATCTAGGTCTTATTTTGTAATTTTACTTCAAAGATTTGTGCATAAGGAATTTTTTTCTCTTTGGTTTTGTCCCACAATAATACATGAACACGTGATTATATTTTTTAAAATTTTAAGTAAAAAACAAATACATATATTTATTTATTTTAAAAGTTCTCCTTTACCTTCCCACCCCAATCCTCCTATGCTCATAGATAACTGCTGCTAATGATCTGTGTTTACATAAAAACACAGATTTTGGGGCGGGGCACGGTGGCTCTCGCCTGTAATCCCAGCACTTTGGGAGGCCGAGGTGGGCGGATCACTTGAGGTCGGGAATTTGAGACCAGCCTGACCAACATGGTGAAACCCTGTCTTTATTAAAAATACAAAAATTATCCAGGCATGGTTGTGGGTGCCTGTAATCCTAACTACTCGGGAGGCCGAAGCAGGAGAATCTATTGAACCCGGAGGCAGAGGTTGCAGTGAGCCAAGATCGCCCCAGTGCATTACAGCCTGGGCGACAGAGCAAGACTCTATCTCAAAAAAAAAACCGAAAAAACAAAAAACAAACAAACAAAAAAACAGATTTTTAAAAATAAAATGCTTCATACTTGGCATATTGTTCTATGCTTTTTGTCACATAATACTGCATTTTTTTCCAGATTTGTTAATATCGAATCTTGAAATTTTTCCTTTTCAGTCCTTTTGACCAGCCTCATTCATGCTAATGGCTGCATAGTTTTCCCTTGTATCTTTTCCATCCTTTCTTTTCCTCTGGATGGATGGATGGTTAGGTTGCATGGGGAATGGAAGGAAAAGTGCTGTTATGTACAGTGCTGCAATGAATACCCTAACATATGGCAATCCACAGGAGGTGGAATTGCTGAATCAAATATACTCACTTTTTAATTTTTCATTGATACCAACAATATTTAAGGATAGCGGAGCTGGCTGGGTGCAGTGGCTCACACCTGTAATCCCAGCACTTTGGGAAGCCAAAGTGGGAGGATGGGTTGAGCCCAGGAGTCCCAGACCAGCCTGGGCAAAATAGGAAGACCTTGACTCAACAAAAAATTTAAAAATTAGCTGGGCATGGCCGTGTGCACCTGTAGTCCCAGCTCCCCGGGCGGCTGAGGTAGGAAAATAGCTTGGGGCCTGGAGGTCGAGACTGTGGTGAGCTGTAATTACCCCACTGCATTCCAGAGCAAGACCCTATCTCAGAACAAAATAAAATAAAAAGGAATCCCATTTTCCCACATCCTTAAAATCACTGGATACAACAAATATTTTTTAAGTTTTAAGAATTAAAAATTCTCACTATTAGTTTCATTGTATTTTCCTGATCACTAGTGAAGTTGAGCATGTTATAAAGTTCTCATTAGATGTTTGCAGTATTTTTTCTAAGAATTTTTTATTCCTGCTCTTTGCCTATTTTGTATTTGCTTTCTTTTTTTCAAGTTTTTTCTCCAACTCCCGACCTCAGGTGATCTGCCCGCCTCAGCCTCCCAAAGTGCTGGGATTATAGGCGTGAACCACCGCGCCCAGCTGTATTTGATTTCATTTTTGTAGATATATGGCAGCTTTTTATATATTATGGATATCACCCCTTCACCCTTTGCAGATAATGCCCGCATATCTACTCTTTGTCTTGCTGCTCTATTCACATTGGTTTACAGAAGTTTTATGGTTTTGTTTTGCTTTGCTTTGCTTTTTTGAGGCAGGGTCTTGCTCCGTCACCCAGGCTGAAGTGCAGTGGTACAATCATGGTTCACTGCAGCCTGGACCTCCCGGGCTCAAGTGGCCCTCCTGCCTCAGCCTCCCGAGTAGCTGGGACTATAGGCCCATGCCACCACACCCAGCTATTTTTTTTATTTTAATTTTTTGTAGAGATGAGGTTTCACTATGTTGCCCAGGCTGGACTTGAACTCCTGAGCTCAGGCAGTCCTCCCTTGGCCTCCCAAAGTACTAGGATTACAGGCATGAGCAACCGAGCCTGGCCAGTTTTATCTATTTTAATGTCAAATACATTTTACCAATTTTTAAGGCTTCTAGGAATGATACGTATTTTATTTTAATATTTTTATTTTCCAACAATACTCAAAATATGGCTATCACCACCTTATGTCAAACTTTGCCTCATTGGAATGAGTCACCACGATATTATGTTTCCTGGATGGTGCAGTGGTGGCTCACGCCTGTAGTCCCAACACTCGGGGAGGTCGAGGAGGGTGGATCGCTTGAGGTCAGGAGTTCGGACCAGCCTGGGCAACATGGTGAAACCCCTTCTCTACAAAAAATACAAAAATTATCCAGGCGTGGTGGTGCGTGCCTATAGTCCCAGTGACTCGAGAGGCTGAGGCAGGAGAATCGCTTGAACCTGGGAGGTGGAGGTTGTAGTGAGCTGAGATCGCACCACTGTACTCCAGCCTGGGGAACAGAGCGAGACGCAGTCTAAAAGGAAAAAAAAAAGAGAAAGAGAGGTATGATGCTTCCTGATGCAAGGCAACATGATGTACCCTGGATTACCTATAAAGTAGTATTCTATCCAAAAATGTTTATCCTGAATTGAATCAAGCCTTGAGATCTAACTTCGGTTTACAGGAAATACAGGGGGTGGAAGAACACGTTAAATGACTCATAAGGAAACAATCTGACAAATCTTGAATGTGGGATTTTCTATAAACTGTCTCTTCAACAAGTAAATGTCATGGAAAAAAATTTGTCCAAGTGGGTGAGGGGACTTGTGATAGATTAAAAGAAGCCAGGTGCGGTGGCTCACGCCTGTAATCCCAGCAAGCTGGGCGCAGTGGCTCACACCTGTAATCCCAGCACTTTGGGAGGCTGAGGCGGGCGGATCACCTGAGGTTGGGAGTTCAAGACCAGCCTGACCAACATGGTGAAACCCCATCTCTACTAAAAATACAAAAATTAGCCATGTGTGGTGGCCAGCACCTGTAGTCCCAGCTACACGGGAAGCTGAGGCAGGAGAATTGCTTGAACCTGGGAGGTGGAGGTTGCAGTGAGTCGAGATCGCGCCACTGCACTCCAGCACGGGTGACAGAGTGAGACGCCATCTCAAAAAAAAAAAAAAAAAAGAATCTTAAAGAGGTATAACAGGTTGGGTGCAGGGGCTCACGCCTGTAATCCCAGCACTTTGAGAGGCCGAGGCTGTGAATCACTTGAGGCCAAGAGTTTCTGGCCAACATGGTGAAAACCCATCTTTACTAAAATTACAAAAATTCGGCCAGACACAGTGGCTCACGCCTGTAATCCCAACACTGTGAGAGGTCAAGGCGGGCAGATCACGAGGGCAGGAGTTCGAGACCAGCCTGGCCAATATGATGAAATCCCGTCTCTACTAAAGATACAAAAAATCAGCCGGACGTGGTGGCGTGTGCCTGTAATTCCATCTACTTGGGAGGCTGAGTCAGGAGACTTGCTTGAACGCGGGAGTTGGAGGTTGCAGTAAGCCGAGATCACGCCACTGCACTCTAGCCTAGGTGACAGAGCAAGACTCCATCTCAAAAAAAAAAAAAAAAAAAAAAAAAGGAGGTATAATTGACATACAAAAGCAAAGATCTTCAGTGTTAGTGCAATGAGTTTTAAAATTATATACACCTGTATAATCACGGTCCAAAAAGAAGATATAGGAGCAACAGGCCTCTTAAAAAAAAGCCATCCATGCAAAGCTAAGGATGGTTTCCTGGTCAGCCCTCTCTCCTGACTATCTCCTGCTGCATCCTCTCCTCTTGTTGCTCTCACGCTGCTCTCCATCTCTGTCACATCTCTCCATCTCTCTCACGTCTCTCCATCTCTCTTGCATCTCTCCATTTCTCTCGCATCTCTCCAACTCTCTCGCATATTTCCATCTCTCTCACCGCTCTCCATCTCTCTTGCCGCTCTCCATCTCTCTGGCATCTCTCCATCTGTCTTATGTCTCTCCATCTCTCACCGCTGTCCATCTCTGACACCTCTTTGGCACCAGACCTCTCCGGAAACACCTCTGGCTTGCTTACTCTGACCGAGTTGGACAGGCTCTGCTGGCTGGAGTCTTGGTCCTCTTCTTCAGATAGAACTTGGCTGTTCTCTCTTGGGCGCTGCAACATTTGCTACAGATCCAAGTTGTCCCTGCCTTTGGCCCCCGCTGCCAGGCTCACCCCCCAGGTCTCCTCCCTCAGGGGAATGGGAAAGGCAGCAGAGAGCCTGCTTCACAGCTATAATCAATGGAGATCATCAGGTAATCTGAGGTAGCTAACAGCCTCCTTTATCCTCTCTACACGGTTTTCTTTCCAATCATTTCAGGACAAGAAAGACATCCTTGTCTGACTCTCCCCTTATCCACACAATTAGAAGTAAATTAAAGGCATCAATTTCAAGTCACTTCTGTAGTTGTGGAAGGGTAAAAGCAATATATTCTTTATCTCCTGTTGTGGCTGGAAAGAAAATTTCTTGCAATGACTTTTCTGGTTTTGGAAGAGAACCAGCAACCAATTCTAATATATTGGGTCATTTTTCTTTTTGTTACAAATTCTTCCGTATGTGACAAAATCCTAGCGTGCTGGGTTCCCACTCTCAACTAAAGTTCTCCTTAGGAAAAAGGAGATCAGGAATGACCAAAATGCACAGATCTATAGTTTTAAATTCTCATATGGTGGGACATTTTTCTCTATTCATGATTGTTTTTCTCTCTTCAGTGATACCAGAGCATACATTTGGGCAGATTAGGTTGGATTCTCTATTAATTTCCTCTTTCCATTTTTAAATGCAGATTCAAGTGAGCAGTGAATTATTTTATCCAAAGTTAGGGGCTATATAAAATTTAAAAAGTGAAGAAGGCTGAAATGGCCCCTTATTTAGGCAGTCATCTTCTAGAAATAGAAGCAAATGAATATTTAACAATATTTAAAGAAAGGCAATTTGTTTTCACATTTAATATATTAATTATTTCAGTTTGTGTGCATTATTAAATATTACATACCTTTTGGGAGGTTGAGGTTGGAAGATCATTTGAGCCCAGGAATTTGAGACCAACCTGGGCAACACAGCAAAACCCCATCTCTACAAAAAAATTTTAAAAATTAGCCCAGCGTGGTGGTGTCCACCTGTAGTCTCAGCTCCTCAGGAGGCTGACGTGGGAGGAACGCTTCAGCCCTGGAGGTTGAGGCTGCAGTGAGCCACGATCACCCCACTGCACCCCAGCCTGGGCCACAGAGTGAGACTCTCTCTATCGGGAGGCCGAGGTGGGCAGACCACCTGAGATCAGGAGTTCAAGACCAGCCTGGCCAACATGGGGAAAACCCATCTCTATTAAAAATACAAAATTAGCTGAACCCAGGAGGCGGAGGTTCCATTGAGTCAAGATCACACCACTGCACTCCGGCCTGGGTGATAGAGCGAGACTGTGTCTCAAAAAAGAAAAAAAAAATGCTGAGTGTGGTAGTGCACACCTATAGTCCCAGCAGCTTGGTAGGCTGACGTGGGAAGATTGCTTGTGCCCAGAAGTTCAAGGCTGCAGTTCAGAAGGCTTGAGCCTTCAGATTGCTTGAGTCCGGAAGTTCAAGACTGTGATTGTGTCACTTCACTCTGTCCTGGGCAACAGAGGGAGACCCCTGTCTTTAAAATAAGTAAATGAATAAATAAACATTATATGAAAAAGTCATGCATCTGACTTAAATCTAGCTGCCAAAATAACATTAAAATATATTTAGGGCCAGGCGCAGTGGCTCACGCCTGTAATCCCAGCACTTTGGGAGGCCGAAGCTGGCGGATCATGAAGTCAGGAGATCCAGACCATCCTGGCTAACACGGTGAAACTCCCTCTCTACGAAAAATACAAAAAATTAGCCGGGCGTGGTGCTGGGTGTGTGTAGATCCAGCTACTCAGGAGGCTGAGACAGGAGAATGGCATGAACCCGAGAGGTGAAGCTTGCAGTGAGCCAAAATTGCACCACTGCACTCCAGCCTGGGCAACAGAGGGAGACTCTGTCTCAAAAACAAAAACAAAACAAAACAAACAAAAAACATATTTAGAAAATCAAAGTGGGCCGGGCGTGGTGGCTCATGCCTGTAATCACAGCACTTTGGGAGGCTGAGGCAGGCGGATTACCTGAGGTCAGAAGTTCGAGACCAGCCTGGCCAACATGGCGAAACTCTGTTGCTACTAAAAATACAAAAATTAGCTGGGTGTGGTGGCAGGTACCTGTAATTCCAGCTACTCAAGAGGCTGAGGCAGGAGAATCGCTTGAACCCTGGAGGCGGAGGTTGCAGTGAGCCAAGATCGTTCCACTGCACTCCAACCTGGGCAATAGAGTGAAACTGTCTCAAACAAACAAACAAGAAAATTAAAATACAGAATTTGGGAATCAGATTTGTCCTTTGCCCAGCATGTCTGGCTCTGGGACCTGCTCTGCAGTAAACTTTCCAAGTGGCAAACCTAATTGTATCATTTTATCAATTAAAATTCCCCATCCCATTTAGGGAATGTCTCCTTCTACTGGATTTTCTCTTCTGAACCATCCTACACATTTTTATGGGAGTGATTTTTTTGTTTTTATTAGTTAGAAAAATTTCAAACCTGACTGGGCACGGTGGCTCACGCCTGTAATCCCAGCACTTTGGGAGGCCAAGGCGGGTAGATAACTTGAGGTCAGGAGTTCAAGACCAGCCTGGCCAACATGGTGAAACCCCATCTCTACTAAAAATACAAAAATTAGCTGGACGTGGTGATGCACGCCTGTAATCCCAGCTACTCAGGAGACTGAAGCAGGAGAATCCCTTGAACCCTGGAGGTAGAGGTTGTAGTGAGCCAAGATCATTGCAGTGCACTCCAGCCTGGGCAATAGAGCAAGAGTCCATCGAAAAAAAAAAAAAAAAAAAAAAAAAAAAAACGAAAAGAAAAAGAAAAATTTCAAACCTATGGGAAAGTTAATTTAGGGAAAATTTTAAATATCTGAACCATCAGAGTGTGTTGCAGACATCATGACTTGCATATCCCATGAACAGGTGACTCTCTCTTACATAATCCTAATGTAATTGTCAAATTCAGAAAACTTCATTTGATTACAGTATAGTTTAGTCCATCTTCATATTTCACCAATTGTCCTAAAAGTGTCCTGGATAGCATTTTTTTCTTCGTCAGATAGTAATCCTAAACCTCCTATGGATTAGCCTCAGGACATATACTTTTGCAGTTCTTTGTGACAGTATATCTTTGTTAGATCAGAGTAGGAGGCCAGGACAACAGTTTGTTTGTCCTATTCTGAGTAATACATGGACTTCGATCACTAGATTCATTAAAGTGGTATCTGCCATGTTTATCCACTGTAAATGTATAATTTTTCTCTTTTTTTTTTTTTTTTTTTTTTGAGACGGAGTCTCGCTCTGTCTCCCGGGCTGGAGTTGCAGTGGCCGGATCTCAGCTCACTGCAAGCTCCGCCTCCCGGGTTCACGCCATTCTCCTGCCTCAGCCTCCCGAGTAGCTGGGACTACAGGCGCCGCCACCTCGCCCGGCTAGTTTTTTGTATTTTTTAGTAGAGACGGGGTTTCACCATGTTCACCAGGTTGGTCTCGATCTCCTGACCTCGTGATCCGCCGGTCTCGGCCTCCCAAAGTGCTGGGATTACAGGCTTGAGCCACCGCGCCCGGCCCTCTCTTTATTATTAATAAATAATTTGTGGGGAGATACTTTAAGACCACAAACTTCCATATATTGATTTAGTATACATTGATAATGATAATTCTGAATCAGTTGTAATTTTCTAATTACCAGTCTACAACTCTTAACTGTTACTGTATAGAAAGATCTGGGCCAGGCACAGGGGCTTATGCCTTTAATCCCAGCTCTTTGGGCGGCTGAGGCAGAAGGATCTCTGAAGCCCAGGAGTTTGAGACCAGCCCGGGCAACAGAGAAAGATAGTATCTCTACAAAAGTAAATAATTTAGCCAGGTGTGGTGGTGCACACCTGTGGTCACAGCTACTCAGGAGGCTGAGGTGAGAGGATTGCCTGAGCCCAGGAGTTTGAGGCTGCAGTGAGCTATGATTGCACTACTGCACTCCAGCCTGGGCAACAAAGCAGCATCCTATCTAAAAAAATAAAAATAGCCGGGGCGCGGTGGCTCAAGCCTGTAATCCCAGCACTTTGGGAGGCCGAGACGGGCGGATCACGAGGTCAGGAGATCGAGACCATCCTGGTTAACACGGTGAAACCCCGTCTCTACTAAAAAATACAAAAAACTAGCCGGCCGAGGTGGGGGACGCCTGTAGTCCCAGCTACTCGGGAGGCGGAGGCAGGAGAATGGCGTAAACCCGGGGGGCGGAGCTTGCAGTGAGCTGAGATCCGGCCACTGCACTCCAGCCTGGGTGACAGCGCGAGGCTCCGTCTCAAAAAAAAAAATAAAAATAAAAATAAAAAAATAAAAAAAAAATAAAAATAAAATAGTCTGGATGCAGTGGCTCATGCCTGTAATCCCAGCATTTTGGGAGCCTGAGGCAGGCAGATCACTTGAGGTCAGGAGTTCGAGAACAGCCTGGCCAACATGGTGAAATGCCATCTCTACTAAAAATACAAATATTAGCCAGGCATGGTGGCAGGTGCCTGTAATCTCAGCTACCCCAGAGGCTGAGGCAGGAGAATCGCTTGAACCTGGGAGGCGGAGGTTGCAGTGAGTGATGGAGTGAGACTCTCTCCAAAAAAATAAATAGATAAATAAATTTAAAAAGAGTAAAATAAAATAAATAGAAAGTTCTTTCTGTTTTCCCTCTTTCATGTATGTACATACATATATGTATATGAAGGTGGACAGATGAGTGAATTAAAGATTATTTAATTCTTGTTTTATGCTATGGGTTATCATCTTTTTTTTTTTTTTTCAGATGGAGACGGAGTCTTGCCCAGTCACCCAGGCTGGAGTGCAGTGGCACAATCTCGGCTCACTGCAAGCTCCGCCTCCCGGGTTCACGCCATTCTCTTGCCTCAGCCTCCCAAATATCTGGGACTACAGACATCCGCCACCACACCCGGCTATTTTTTTTTTTTTTTTGTATTTTTAGTAAGACGGGGTTTCACCTTGTTAGCCAGGATGGTCTCCATCTCCTGACCTCGTGATCCACCTGCCTCGGCCTCCCAAAGTGCTGGGATTACAGGCATGAGCCACCACGCCGGGCGGGTTATCATCTCTTATTGTCGTTATTTCAATGCTCAAATTGTCCCCGGTTTGACTAGTGGGTACCGCTCATACTGGCTTCTGTGCCCTTTTAACATGTCCCATCATTTTTTTTTTTTTTTTTTTTTTGAGACGGAGTCTTGCTCTGTCACCCAGGCTGGAGTGCAGTGGCCGGATCTCAGCTCACTGCAAGCTCCGCCTCCCGGGTTTACGCCATTCTCCTGCCTCAGCCTCCCGAGTAGCTGGGACTACAGGCGCCCGCCACCTCGCCCGGCTATTTTTTTTGTATTTTTTAGTAGAGACGGGGTTTCACCGTGTTAGCCGGGATCGTCTCTCGATCTCCTGACCTCGTGATCCGCCCGTCTCGGCCTCCCAAAGTGCTGGGATTACAGGCTTGAGCCACCGCGCCCGGCCTTATTTTTTTATTTTTTTTTTTTAATGCTTTTTTACTTTCTAATACAAGATGTTCCGGGTTTAATTGGTCCTTCCCTGCCCCAGTGCTGGAACCAGCCATTTCTCCAGGAAGGTGGAGCTCCTCTCAGTGGGCGATGGTGTTGAGGAGGCATCAAGGCCGCTATGGCTTGGCATCAGCACCAGCACCTCCTCCTGTGGGTCCTCCACTTGCCCTCCTCTGCGCTTCAGCCATGCACCCCCCCAGCTTGAGCACCTGAACATGCCATGCTCCTTCCTATGCTGCTTTCGCTCATGCCCTGGCCTCTGCCTGAGGCTGCTGCCACTCCTCCTCTGGGGTGGCTGGCTCTTACTCGTTTCACCACTGTTCAAATATTCATTTAAGTGCAGTCTTCCCTGACCACCTCAGAACACCACACTGAGCTGTGCTCCTGGCAACTCTAACTTCCTAACTCCTCTCAGATATGCAGAAAAATGGCATCTCATTGATTTGATCGACATTTTCCTCATGACCAGTGTGAGTGAATACATCTTCTTTTGTTTGTGGGAAATAGAGAATAATACATTCCAGATAACATGACAACTGGGATTATAAAGAAATGAGGTTGGCTGGGCGCAGTGCCTCACTCCTGTAATCCCAGCACTTTGGGAGGCCAAGGTGGGAGGATCGCTTAAACCTTTGAGTTCCAGAGCAGCCTGGGCAACATAGTGAAACCCTGTCTCTACAAAAAATACAAAAAATTATCTGGGTGTGGTATTGCACACCTGTAGTCCCAGCCACTCAGAAAGCTGAGGTAGGAGGATCACCTGAACCCGGGAGGCAGAGGTTGCAGTGAGCAGAGATGGCACTACTTCTCTCCAGCCTGAGTGACAGAGTGAGACCCTGTCTTAAAAAAAAAAAAAAGAAAAGAAAAAGAAATGAGCTTGATCTTTGTGGCCCTACATTTTAGTTGAATCTTCTATGAACAGTTAGTACCAAATAATGTAGAGAAGGTTATAGGGCAATGACGCTTTAGGATTTTTATTACTGATAAAAGTAACTATTTACTTATTAAATAGATAGTACATCCACATGGTTCAGAATTTTGAAAGTGGAAAACAATATGGTAAAGAAGCTCATCCCATTGGTATCTCCAAATCTCCCAGTTGCCTTCCTTATAGGTAAACAACGTTTGCAATTGTTTACATATTGAGATATAGTTTATGTGTATACAAGCATATATACATATTTTAATTCCCTGAATGTGGCTCATTTTTCTATCTTAACATGACCTAAGAAAACATTCATGCAGAATTACCTTGATAGTTTTTCATGAAGCTATGTATGTTTGATTACATTGCAGCCCATGATTCTAAGTCAATACTAGAATATTTAGTTTCTCAACATTAGGAAAGTGAACACATTTTCTTCCTACAAAGATGGCAGAAAAGCCTGTAATCCCAGCACTTTGGGAGGCCGAGACGGGCGGATCACAAGGTCAGGAGATCGAGACCATCCTGGCTAACACGGTGAAACCCCGTCTCTACTAAAAATACAAAAAACTAGCCGGGCGAGGTGGCGGGCGCCTGTAGTCCCAGCTACTTGGGAGGCTGAGGCAGGAGAATGGCGTAAACCCGGGAGGCGGAGCTTGCAGTGAGCTGAGATCCGGCCACTGCACTCCAACCTGGGCGACAGAGCGAGACTCTGTCTCAAAAAAAAAAAAAAAAAAAAAAAAGATGGCAGAAAGATGCTTAAGTTGTTTATCTGTGGTCACAGGTCTCTCTTTTTTTTTTTTTTTGAGATGGAGTCTCACTCTGTTGTCCAGGCGGGAGTGCAATGGCACGATCTCAGCTCACTGCAACCTCCACCTCTTGGGTTCAAGTGATTCTTCTGCCTCAGCCTCCCGAGTAGCTGAGACTACAAGCATGTGCCACCACGCCCAGCTAATTTTTTTTGTATTTTTAGCAGAGACAGGTTTTCACCATATTGGCCAGGCTGGTCTTGAACTCTTGACCTCGTGATCCGCCCGCCTTGGCCTCCCAAAGTGCTGGGATTACAGGCGTGAGCCACTGTGCTCGACTGGTCACAGGTCTCTCTACCAGAATGTCTCCAGTGCTGTATTTTACTTTCCTAATTATACAGCATTCATCATTTTTCCAATACATTTTGAAAGCATTTGCTTTTGTTTCACTTTCTTATTGTGTGGCAAATTATTAATTCACAGGAGGTCTTTGTACTTGCCAATGTAGACAAGAGCAACAAATATCAAAATCTGAGCTTTCAGTCTAGGAAAATGAAGTGGAAAACCCACTGGATTCAGCAAAAAGTAGGATGAATGTTATGCTTATGAGACATGGATATGCATTGCTTGGAAATATGAAGCTATTCCTTGTTTACATAAAGTCAGTAAATATGTTCACATTTGACTTACCTTTTTTGGAGGGGGATCATATATGGAGTGGTCTCACTCTGTCACCCAGGCTGGAGTGCAGTGGTGCCATCCCAGTTCACTGCAGCCTTGACTTCCAGAGCTCAAGTGATCCTCCCACCTCCACCTCCCAAGTAGCTGGGGCCACAGGTGCATGCCACCATGCCCGGCTATTTTTTGTTTTGTTTTGTTTTGTTTTTTGAGATGGAATCTCACTCTGTCACCCAGGCTGGAGTGCAGTGGCACAATCTTGGCTCACTGTAACCTCCACCTGCTGGGTTCAAGTGATTCTCCTGCCTCAGCTTCCCAAGTAGCTGGGACTACAGGCGCCCACCACCACCCCTGGCTAATTTTTGTAGTTTCGTAGAGACAAGGTTTCGCCATGTTGGCCAGGCTGGTCTTGAACTCCTGACATCAGGTGATCCGCCCGCCTTGGCCTCCCAAAGTGCTGGGATGAGGTTTTTCCATGTTGCCCAAGCTAGTTTTGAACTCCTGGGTTCAAGAGATCCTCCTGCCCGGGCCTCCCAAATTGTTAGGACTACAGGCATGAGTCACCACACTCAGCCACATTTGGCATTTTAAATCCTTAGGCGTCAAAATCTGGAAAATGTTAGTGATTACAGGCTGCTCTTAGAGTGAAGTTAAATAACAGTGTTCTGTAATGATTTCTAAACAAACCTTAAAAACATTCTACTTACCTATTTTAAAAAATGGCGTTGTAAGAAAATTGATATAATATTTAAAATCAT
Source organism: Macaca thibetana thibetana (assembly GCF_024542745.1). Classification (NCBI taxonomy): domain Eukaryota; kingdom Metazoa; phylum Chordata; class Mammalia; order Primates; family Cercopithecidae; genus Macaca; species Macaca thibetana. Next base: position 108,210,681 of record NC_065592.1, on the reverse strand, counting down.
TTTCTAGAAATGAGTTTTACTCCCATAAGAGCTTTGATCAAATACCTCATCATGATGAATAAGGCTAATTACACTTGTGGGCTTTGTGAGCTGCTTTAAAAAATTATATGCAAGCCTTCTTTGAACACTTCCATCCATGATTCCTCCAAGACCTTCAAATTTGCTGTGAGATTTACTGCACTATGCAAAGGACTGTTTATCATCCCTGCCCTCTTCTGTTACTTACCCTGACATTCTTCCTGCCCTCCCCAAATAGCTCCTCAATGATTAAAGGCAGAAATTCTGCCTTATCTATCCTTTAAATCTCCCAGGGTACCAACACATACAGGCACTTGAAACCATCTTTTCCTTATCAGACCACATCACCTGTAGGGCAGCACTACAGCACAAATCTCAAACAAGAAACACTATTGGCTGGGCACGGTGGCTCATGTCTGTAATCCCAGCACTTTGGGAGTCCAAGGCGGGCGGATCACGAGATCAGGAGATTGAGACCATCCTGGCTAACACGGTGAAACCCTGTCTCTATCAAAAATACAAAAAATTAGCCGGGCGTAGTGTCAGGTGCCTGTAGTCCCAGCTACTCGGGAGGCTGAGGCAGGAGAATGGCGTGAACGGGGGAGGTGGAGCTTGCAGTGAGCCGAGATCTCGCCCCTGCACTCCAGCCTGGGCGACAGAGCAAGACTCTGTCTCAAAAACAAAAACAAAAACAAAAAACCAAAAAGTTCCCCGTCTCAGGCACAGGTCTTAGGTCCTGCTTTACACTAGAGCCATAGTTTTCATTCTCTACTGTACCAGGCCTTTGAGTTGGCCAAGGAACAGCCTCCGGAGGCTGAGGCAGAAAAATGGCATAAACCCGGGAGGCGGAGCTTGCAGTGAGCTGAGATTGCGCCACTGCACTCCAGCCTGGGCGACAGAGCGAGACTCTGTCTCAATAAATAAATAAATAAATAAATAGAAATAAAAATAAAGAAAAATGTGGTGCACATTTATAAATACAGTTGACCCTTAAACAATGTTGCGGGTAGGGATGCCAATCCCCTACGCAGTCAAAAATCTGCATATAGCTTTGCGCCTCCCAAAATCTTAACTAGTAATAGTCTATTTTTGACTGGAAGCCTTACCAATAACATAAACTGTCAATAGCATATTTTATATGTTATATTTATTAAATACTTATATTCTTACAATAAAGTAAGCTAGAGAAAAGAAAATGCTTTTATGAAAAATCACAAGGAAGAGAAAATCTATTTTCAGTTCATTAAGTGGAAGTAGAGCATCATAAAGGTCTTCATTTTCTTTTTTTTTCCCGTGACAGAGTCTTGCTCTGTCACCCAGGCTAGAGTGCAATGGCACGATCTCAGCTCACCGCAACCTCTGTCTCCCTGGTTCAAACCATTCTCTCTCCTCAGCTTCCCAAGCAGCTGGGATTACAGGTGTGTGCCACCAAGCCCAGCTAATTTTTGTGTTCTTAGCAGAGACAGGGTTGTGCCATGTTGGCCAGGCTGGTCTCAAACTCCTGGCCTCAAGTGATCTGCCTGCCTCAGGCTTCCAAAGTGCTGGGATTACAGTCGTGAGCTGCCATGCCCCGCCGAGATTTTTTTTTCTTTGACTCATGTGTTATTTAGAAGTATGTTTTCAATCTCCAAGTATTTGGGGATTTTTCCAGTTACTGCTCTTGACTATAATTCCACTGTGGTCTGGGAGCAGGCATGCTATGAGTTCTATTATTTTTCATTTGTTAAGGTGTGTTTTAGGGTCCAGAATACAGTCTATCTTGGTGAATGTTGCATGTGAGCTTGAGAAGAACGTGTGCTATTCTGCTGTTGGATGAAGTAATGTGGAAATGTCAATTATAGTAATTTAGTGATGGTGCTGTCGAGATCAATTATGTGCTAACTGATGTTCTGCCTGCTGGACCTATCCATTTCTGATAGAGGGGTGTTGAAATCTCCACCTATAATAGTGGATTCATCCACTTCGCTTTGTGGTTCTATCAGGTTTTACTCTGTTGTCAGGAGCACACACATCGAGAATTATTATGTCTTCAGGAGGAACTGACCCCTGACCCCTTCATCATTATGTAATGGCTCCTTTCATCCCTCCTGATAACTTTCCTTGCTCTGAACTTAGCTTTGTCTGAGATCACTATAACTATTCCCACTTTCTTTTTTTTTTGAGACGGAGTCTGGCTCTGTCGCCCAGCCTGGAGTGCAGTGGCCCGATCTCGGCTCACTGCAAGCTCCGCCTCCCGGGTTCACATCCTTCTCCTGCCTCAGCCTCCCGAGTAGCTGGGACTACAGGCGCCTGCCACCTCGCCCGGCTAATTTTTCGTATTTTTAGTAGAGATGGGGGTTTCACCGTGTTACCCAGTATGGTCTCGATCTCCTGACCTCCTGATCCGCCCGCCTCGGCCTCCCAAAGTGCTGGGATTACAGGCGTGAGCCACCGCTTCCGGCCCCCACTTCTTTAGCGCATTAAATCTTTCTTCATTCATTTAGGTGTTTTTTTTGTTTTGTTTTGTTTTTTTGAGACAGAGTTTTGCTCTTGTTGCCTAGGCTGAAGTGCAATGGCGCAATCTCAGCTCACTGCAACCTCCGCCTCCCAGATTCAAATGATTCTCCTGCCTCAGCCTCCTGAGTAGTACCTGCCACCATGCCCAGCTAATTTTTTGTATTTGTAGTAGAAACAGGGTTTCACCATGTTAGCCAGGCTGGTCTTGAACTCCAAACCTCAAGTGATTCACCCACCTCGGCCTCCCAAAGTGCTGGGATTACAGGCGTGAGCCACCACGCCCGGCCTCCCATTCCCTTACTTTTAACCTTATGTGTGTATATTTAAAGTGGGTTTCTTATAGACAACATGCTGTTGGGTCTTGTTTTTTTGATCCACTCTGACAATCTTTTAATTGGCACATTTAGACCATTGACATTCAAAGTGATTATTGATATAGTTGGGTTTGTTACTGTTTTCTATTTGTTGCCCTTATTATTTGTTCCTAATTTGGCTTTTCATTCTTTTTCTCCCTTTTGTGGTTTTCACATTTTATGTGATTCCATTTCTCTCTCCCTCTTAGCATGTCAGTTATATTTATTTACTTTAAAAAAAATTTTTTTATTGGTTGCCCTAGAGTTTGCAATAGACATTTACAACGAATCCAATTCCATGTCACAGGTGGTGCAAACACCCTATAATAATAAAGTTTTTAACAAATTTATTATTATTATTTATTTATTTATTTATTTTTTTTGAGACGGAGTCTCGCTTTGTCGCCCAGGCTGGAGTGCAGTGGTGCAATCTCGGCTCACTGCAAGCTCCGCCTCCCGGGTTCATGCCATTCTCCTGCCTTAGCCTCCCAAGTAGCTGGGACTACAGGTGCCCACCACCACGCCTGGCTAATTTTTTGTATTTTTAGTAGAGGCGGGGTTTCACCGTGTTAGCCAGGATGGTCTCGATCTCCTGACCTCGTGAACCACCTGCCTCTGGCCTCCCAAAGTGCTGGGATTACAGGCTTGAGCCACCATGCCCGGCAATAACAAAATATTTCTAATTCCCTCATCTTGTCTCTTGTATCTTTGCTGTCATTCATTTATATATAAGTGTGATTCATATGTAAGCATATCTATCTATATATAAATATATATACACACATAAGCACACAAAAACACACATACATTGTTGGTATTATTATTTTGAACTGTTCTCTGTAAGATCAACTAAGAATAAGAAGAATAAGGCCAGGCGTGGTAGCTTACCCCTGTAATCCCAGCATTTTTGGAGGCTGAGGCGGGTGGATCACCTGAGGTCAGAAGTTTGAGACCAGCCTGGCAAACATGGTGAAACCCCGTCTCTACTAAAAATACAAAAATTAGCCAGGCTTGGTGGCAGGCGCCTGTAATCCCAGCTACTCGGGAGGTTGAGGCAGGAGAATCGCTTGAACCTGGGAGAAGGAGGTTGCAGTGAGCCGAGACTGCGCCATTGCAGTCCAGCCTGGGCAACAAGAGGAAAACTCCGTTTCAAAAAAAAAAAAAACCAAAAAAGAAAGAAAAAGAAAAGTATTTTAACTTCACTTACTTATTCTCCAGTGCCCTTCCTTTTTTTAATGTAGATCTGAGTTTCTGTTATCACTTTCCTTCTGAGAAACTTCTTTTAATATTTCTTGCATGACAGGTCTACTGGCGACAATGTCCCTCATTTTTTGTCTGAAGAATGTCTTTATCCTTCACTTTAGAAGGGTAATCTTTTTTCTTCTGTTAGAAAGTTATTGAAGGATAATTTTGCAGAGTACTGAATTCTAGGTTGGTGACTTTTTCCTCTTAATACTATTTCACTCCACTCTCTTCTTGCTTGCATGGTTTCTGAGGGGAAGTTGGACGTAATTCTTTTTGCTCGTCTATAGGTAAGGTAGTTTATTTCTCTCTGCCTTCTTTCAAGTTTTTTTTTTTTTTTTCAGTCTCACTCTGTCACTCAGGCTGGGAGTGCAATGGTGCAATCTTGGCTCACTGCAACCTCTGCCTCTGGGTTCAAGCGATTCTTGTGTCTCACCCTCAAGTAGCGGGGATTACAGGCACACTCCACCGTGCCCAACTAATTTTTGTATTTTTGGTAGAGACGGGTTTTCACCATGTTGGCCAAGATGGTCTTGAACTCCTGACCTCAGGTGATCTGTTCGCCCTGGCCTCCCGAAGTGCTGGAATTACAGGCACGCACCACCACACCCAGCTAATTTTTCTCCTTTAAAGCCTTTTGTACATTAATCATAGTTCTTAAAACAATTATTGGTCTGATTAATTCCAACATTCTGGCCATATCTGAATCTGGTTCTAGTGCTCATTCTATCTTTTCAAATTGTTTTTTGTCTTTTCATATGCCTTGTAATTCCTTCTTGGTAGGGGACATGATGTGCTGAGAAAGGAAAAATGAAAGGTCTTCATTCTCATCTTCACCTGGAATAGGCGGAGGAGGAGGGGGGGGGGGAGGAAGAGGAGGAGGGGAAGGAGGAAGAGGAGGAGGAGCAGGAGGAGGAGGGGGAGGAGGAGGGGGGGGGAGAAGGAGGAGGAGCAGGAGGAGGAGGGGGGGGGGGGGAGGAAGAGGGAGGGAGGGGGAGGAGGAGGAGGAGGAGGAGGAGGAGGAGGGGAGGAGGGGGGAGGGGGGGGGAGGGGGGGGAGGAGGAGGAGGGGGGAGGAGGAGGAGGAGGGGAGGAGGAGGAGGAGGAGGAGGAGGAGCAGGAGGAGGAGGGGGGAGGAGGAGGGGGGGGGGGAGAAGGAGGAGGAGCAGGAGGGAGGAGGGGGGGGGGAGGAAGGGAGGAGGAGGGGGGGGAGGGAGGAGGAGGAGCAGGAGGAGGAGGGGGGGAGGAGGAGGGGGGGGGGGGGGAGGAGGAGGAGGAGGAGGGGGAGGAGGAGGAGGAGGAGCAGGAGGAGGAGGGGGGGGAGGAGGGGGGGGGGAGGAGGAGGGGGAGGAGGAGGAGGAGGGGGAGGAGGAGGAGGAGGGGGAGGAGGAGGAGGAGGGGGAGGAGGAGGGGGGGAGGAGCAGGAGGAGGAGGGGTTGGTTTTGCTCTCAGGTGAGGCAGAGGCGGAAGAGGTGGCAGGGGAGGCAGGCACACTTGGTATAACTTTAATTGGAAAAAAATCTACATATAATTGGACCCATGTAGTCTGAACCTATGTTGCTCAAGGGTCAATTGTATATAATTTTTGCGTAAACTTGTGATTCAGCAGTTTTTTTTTTTTTTTTTTTTTTTTTTTTTTTTTTTTTTTTTTGAGACAGGGTCTCACGCTGTTGCCCAGGCTGGAGGCAGTGGCGCGATCTCGGCTCACTGCAAGCTCCGCCTCCCGGGTTCACGCCATTCTCCTGCCTCAGCCTCCTGAGTAGCTGGGACTACAGGCGCCCGCCACCGCGCCCGGCTAATTTTTGTATTTTTAGTAGAGACGGGGTTTCACTGTGGTCTCGATCTCCTGACCTTGTGATCCGCCCGCCTCGGCCTCCCAAAGTGCTGGGATTACAGGCTTGAGCCACCGCGCCCAGCCAGATTCAGCAGTTTTAAGTCTAAAATCAGCAAAGGTCACCTTTAGTATATAAAAAAAGCACAAATAGTTTAAATGAGAAATTACATTTTTATTGAATAAAAGCATTATACAAACATGAAAATATATCCAAATATTTGAATACATTAGTTTTTTTGGTAACTTTATATGCTTCATATAAAAGTATTGAGTTCAAAGCAGTATTGTACTTGCTAATAATTACCAAAATTCTGATTTTGCTATACTTTTCATCAGGATTTCTGGGACACTTCCCAACTAAACATATTAAGATTCCAGAAAAATAGGCCAGGTGTGGTGGCTCATACCTGTATTCCCAGCACTCTGGGAGGCTGAGGCAGGCGGATCACCTGAGGTCGGGAGTTCGAGACCAGCCTGATCAACATGGAGAAACCCCATCTCTACTAAAAATACAGAATTAGCCAGGCGTGGTGGCGCATGCCTGTAATCCCAGCTACTCGGGAGGCTGAGGCAGGAGAATTGCTTGAACCCAGGAGGCAGAGGTTGCAGTGAGCCAAGATTGTGCCATTGCACTCCAGCCTGGGCAACAAGAGTGAAACTCCCATCTCAAAAACAAAAACAAACAAACAAAAAGCCTTATAGTTCCCTTTCAAAAAGCATACCGACCATATTTTAAATACATATCTTAAATATCTAAAACAAATTTTTTCTCATAGCTCCCCCAACCCCCCAAAATCCTAGTGAAATGGATAGCAAGTATGTAGTTTGAGAAGGTGCTGTGGACACTGGCTATATATCAGATGTTTGGATTGCCACACCTCCTCTGAGTAAAGCAGTTAGGATGGAAAAGTGGACTGCAGCTTACATCATTTGCACTTTTGTGAAGGTTGTTATGTAGGCATAAAACTGTTGTACAATGTTTAAAGACCTTTTCCTGGCCCTACGATATTAATCATGCTCATTATGTAACAGTTGGGAAATACAGAAACGTACAGAAAAGAAAATAATAACACTGTCATCTTTTTTTTTTTTTTTTTTTTTTTTTTGGTTGAGACAGAGTCTCGCTCTGCCGCCCAGGCTGGAGTGCAGTGGCCGGATCTCAGCTCACTGCAAGCTCCGCCTCCCGGGTTTACGCCATTCTCCTGCCTCAGCCTCCCGAGTAGCTGGGACTATAGGCGCCCGCCACCTCGCCTGGCTAGTTTTTTGTATTTTTAAAGTAGAGACGGGGTTTCACCATGTTAGCCAGGATGGTCTCGATCTCCTGACTTCGTGATCTGCCCGTCTCGGCCTCCCAAAGTGCTGGGATTACAGGCTTGAGCCACCGCGCCCGGCCAACACTGTAATCTTAACACAGAGATACCTACTGGCAACATTTCAGTGTTTATTGTCTTTTTCCTAAGCATACAAAAAATACAAATATATACATATAAAAATGAAGTTACATTGTTGACAGAATTTGATATCTTGTCTTCTTCACTGAATACAATGGTCTTCTGCTGCTCTCCCGTCCCTTTATATATTCATCAGAATTTACATTGCCAAAAAAATCTTTCATTGACTGAATATACCATAATGTAAAATAATTTAAATATTTATGATTTTATAGGTTTTATAGGTTTAAAGTTATATTTTGTATATTCATTTTTGTTATTTTGTGTAAAATGTTAAAAGTTATAAAATGGAAGTATATATCACATTTTTGACAACTGATGCCTCCCAGCATGCAATTCAACTGGTTCAAGCCCCCTTTATGCTTCCCTAACTCCTCAAAGGCTGGGAAGGGACAGCAGGTTAGACACTGCACGAGGATATTGAAGGTCACATTCCAGAAGGTCCAGCTGAAAGTGACTGATTGCATTTTAAGTCACACATGGATAACTGAAGGTCTGTTTGTAAAGTTCACATGCTGAACTCCTACAAGCTGTAAAACAGAGTTGATAGGTTTGTGATCCAACCTATTCCTATCACGGTGTATAAAATGGATGTTGTTACCTAGAAGAGAATAAGAATAAAAGGCTGAGGCATAGTAAGTATTATTCATCAGATTTACTGCTTACTAAAATCAAGGAAGCTTTTCAACCTTTAATTAGTCCAAAGGGAAAAATTAATTACCTGGCATGCATTATATTCTCTATATAATGCCATAATAATTTTTAATCATGGTAATAAAGTATGACAAGGATTATGGTTAAATAAGAGCGATACTTGATGTTTTATAAGATCCAAGGGGAAAGATTTTTAAATTATAACCTTCTGTTAGGTTTTATTAAATATAATTAAATAAAATGTCCTGTCGGACGGGCAGAATACAGAACTCCCATAGATATCAAGCTGGAAAATCACATCTGTTTCTTAAATCTAATAACAGAATAAATATAATAAGGGAATAAATCACTCACTTCAAAAAATCCACTCCCAAATACTGATTTAACAGGCTATCTGTATTATAACCATAGCCCAAAAGAGGCTCCAAAATAAGGCCTGAAAAGACAGTCAGTTACAATACACTTAGATGTCCACAATCCTTACATCTGTTCAAATACAGATTTTATAATTTACAATCATCAATTTAAAATCAATCATTTAAAACCAAAATCTAGTTTGATTCTTGAACTCAAGACAAGAATTTTAACTTAAACCATTACATGTAAGTATCATATGAGGCATGTTTTCTCTTTTTTTTTTTTTTTGAGATGGAGTCTAGCTCTGTCGCCCAGGCTGGAGTGCAGTGGCGTGATCTTGGCTCACTGCAGCCTCCGCCTCCTAGGTTCAAGTGATTCTCTTGCCTCAGCCTCCTGAGTAGCTGGGACTACAGGCATGCACCACCATACCCAGCTAATTTTTGTATTTTTAGTAGAGATGAGGTTTCACCAGGTTGGCCAGGATGGTTTTGATCTCTTGACCTTGTGATCCACCCACCTCAGCCTCCCAAAGTGCTGGGATTACAGGTGTGAGCCATTGCACTGGGCCATGAGGCATGTTTTCTAAGCACAGCTGGCCTTCTGCATTCATGGGTTCTGCATCCTCATTCAACAAACCACGGATTGAAAATATTCAGGAAGGAAAGGATAGCTGCATATGTGCTGAATATGTACAGAAACATTTTTTTCCTGGTCATTATTCCCTAAATAGTACAGTACAACAACTATTTACATTGCGTTTGGTATTATAAGTAAACTAGAAGGCCAGGCACGGTGGCTCAAGCCTGTAATCCCAGCACTTTGGGAGGCCGAGACGGGCGGATCACGAGGTCAGGAGATCGAGACCATCCTGGCTAACCCGGTGAAACCCTGTCTCTACTAAAAATTACAAAAAACTAGCCGAGTGAGGTGGCGGGCGCCTGTAGTCCCAGCTACTCGGGAGGCTGAGGCAGGAGAATGGCATAAACCTGGGAGGCGGAGCTTGCAGTGAGCTGAGATCTGGCCACTGCACTCCAGCCTGGGGGACAGAGCGAGACTCCGTCTCAAAAAAAAAAAAAAAAAAAAAAGTAAGCCAGAGATGATTTAAAGTGCAGGGGAGGACATGCATAGGCTAGATCCAAATACTGCAGCATTTTATATAAGACACTTGAGCATCTCAGATTCTGGGATCCACTGCAGGTCCAGGAACCAGTCCCCCATGGATGCTGAGGGATGAACTGTATGGTCCCAAGTTGGCACACAAATGATGCTCTCCATGTGCTCTTTATTTTTTACTTATTTATTTTTTGAGATGGTGTCTCGGTCTCTCGCCCAGGCTGGAGTGCAGTGGCATGATTTTGGCTCACTGCAACCTCCACCTCCCAGGTTCAAGTGATTCTCCTGCCTCAGCCTCGCGAGTAGCTGGGACTACAGGTGCACGCCACCACTCCCGGCTAATTTTTTGTATTTTTAGTAGAGATGGGGTTTCACCATGTTAGTCAGGATTGTCTCAATCTCCTGACTTCGTGATCTGCCCGCTTCTGGCTCCCAAAGTGTTAGGATTACAGGCGTGAGCCACCGTGCCCGGCCCATGTACTCTTTATTCTTACACAACAGAAGATGTGGACAAATGATTCAGAGACATGGAGATAAGGGGCCCAAAAACATCCCCTTTTGGGTCTGAGGATAGAAATAAGTTGTTCAGAAATTTGGCTAATGTCATTCTGGGCTAATGCATAGGATTCATTCTCATTAATCAGGGCTTCTTTTTATAACTAATCTAACGTTATAAACTCACGAGAGGGAGGGAAAGGGAGATTTTGGCTATAACGTTCCAGCTGCAAAAAGTCCAAAAGTCGTATTACTCAGTCAAAACCCTCCTTCTAAAAAATATGGTATTGGCTAGGCGTGGTGGCTCACACCTGTAATCCCAGCACTTTGGGAGGCAGAGGTGGGCAGATCACAAGGTCAAGTAATTGAGACTATTCTGGCCAACCTGGTGAAACCTCGCCTCTACTAAAAATACAAAAATTAGCTGGGTGTGGTGGTGGGTGCCTGTAGTCCCACCTACTCGGGAGGCTGAGGCAGGAAAATCGCTCGAACCTGGGAGGCACCGGTTTGTAGTGAACCGAGATCGCACCACTGCACTCCAGCCTGGTGACAGAGCGAGGCTCCATCTCAAAAAAAAAAAACGTATTTATGAAAATAAATATTACTTTTATAACTCTTAATAAGCCATGCTCATTAAGATGGACAGTTTTAAAGAGGAAGAAAAAGCAAAAAGATGATCTTACAATATAGTGATTTAGGCTTTTGGACCCTGTCTGATATGGGTGTTTGTTCCTTGCTGCAATGCTGGAACACAGTAGAGATCTAATCAGTTACAATACACTTAGATGTCCACAATCCTTACATCTGTTCAAATACATCTGTTCAAACACTTAGCAGAGACAAGCCAAAGCAATCTCAGGTGGTCCACACCCATCAATAAAGTTGTTAACAGTGTGTGGCTTATAGTTGGACCTCAATCCCATTCTTTTTTTTTTTTTTTTTTTGAGAGGGAGTTTCCTTCTTGTCACCCAGGCTGGAGTGCAGTGGTACAATCTCGGCTCACTGCAACCTCCGCCTCCCAGGTTCAAGTGATTCTCCTGCTTTAGCCTCTCAAGTAGCTGGGATGACAAGCATGCACCACCATGCCCGGTAATTTTTTGTAGTTTTAGTAGAGATGGGGTTTCACCAAGTTAGCCAGGCTGGTCTCGAACTCCTGGCCTCAAGTGATCCACCCGCCTCGGCCTCCCAAAGTGCTGGGATTACAGGTGTGAGCCACCGTGCCCGGCCTCAATGGGATGAGCTGTCCCTAGCACTGACTTACTTGCTGACACTGAGTAAGTCTCCTCGTTTTGTTAGGTATAAATAACTACATGGATTCTTTTCTTGACAAAAAAAGCATGTGACGATTTTCCCCTATTCGGAAATGGTCATCTCCACTGAACATTCCTAAATAGGGGAGTGTCAAGGCCATATACAGATCACCAACCCACAGGTGACTGTGGGGAATCATCCAGGCACAGGATGATGGACACGCTCATCAAATGCATAAATATCAAAATACACGGAAGCCTTTGAAAACAAAAGAGGCCCCTCTACAAAAGCACAGCATCCTGATTGTAATACCAAGATGTCCATTTGTACAGGGTGTCTGCTTTATGAAGAAAATGGTGGCCTCTGGGCTGGGCACGGTGGCTCACGCCTGTAATCCCAGCACTTTGGGAGGCAGAGGTGGGCAAATCACAAGGTCAGGAGATCGAGACCATCCTGGCTAACATGGTGAAACCCCATCTCTACTAAAAATACAAAAAATTAGCTGGGTGTGGTGGCGGCGCCTGTAATCCCAGCTACTCGGGAGGCTGAGGCAGGAGAATGGCGTGAACCTGGGAGGCGGAGCTTGCAGTGAGCTCAGATCGCGCCACTGCACTTCAGCCTGGTGACAGAGCGAGACTCCGTCTCAAAAAAAAAAAAAGAAAAGAAAATGGCGGCCTCTGAACTTGTAAAAGGAACAAGACGTCCACTGCTGCTGACCCTGGGCTTTGAACGCTTACCTGGACCTAAAATGAGGATTCCACCTTGCTGAGCTGGGTCTCCTTGAAAATCAAAGAGCGGGCCAGTCACTGCCCGCCACAGGCTCTGAAGGCTTCCTGAGAGTAGATTTGATTTTACGTGCGGGCTCTGTCCTGAAATGTTGAAAACTGTCTTTAGACGTCATTTTATATTCAATTTGATATTAAGAAGATAATGTATTTATAGAAAACATTATCTTTCTTCCTTCAAAGAATGGTTTCTCAACCTTTTACTATCAACATTTTGGCTCAGATCATTCTTTGTCCTGCGCGACACAGGGTGTTTTGCAACATCCTTGCCTTCTATACCCACTAAATACCAGTGGCACCGTTTACCAAGTTGTAAAAACCAAAAACGGCCGGGCGCGGTGGCTCACGCCTGTAATCCCAGCACTTTGGGAGGCCGAGGCGGGCGGATCACGAGGTCAGGAGATCGAGACCATCCTGGCTAACACGGTGAAACCCCGTCTCTACTAAAAATATAAAAAATTAGCCAGGCAGCCAGGCGCGGTGGCTCAAGCCTGTAATCCCAGCACTTTGGGAGGCCGAGACGGGTGGATCACGAGGTCAGGAGATCGAGACCATCCTGGCTAACATGGTGAAACCCCGTCTCCACTAAAAAATACAAAAAACTAGCCGGGCGAGGTGGCGGGCGCCTGTAGTCCCAGCTACTCGGGAGGCTGAGGGAGGAGAATGGCGGGAACCCGGGAGGCGGAGCTTGCAGTGAGCCGAGATCTGGTCACTGCGCTCCAGCCTGGGCGACAGAGCAAGACTCCGTCTCAAAAAAAAAAAAAAAAAAAAAAAAAAAAAAAAAAATTAGCCAGGCATGGTGGCGGGCACCTGTAGTCCCAGCTACTTGGAGGCTGAGGCAGGAGAATGGCGTGAACCCAGGAGGTGGAGCTTGCAGTGAGCTGAGATGGTGCCACTGCACTCCAGCCTGGGCGACAAAGCGAGACTCCGTCTCAAAAAAAAAAAAAAAAAAAACCAAAAACGTCTTCAGACAATGCCAGATGTCTCCCAGGGGAGAGAGGAGTAAATGTCCCAGGTAAGAACTACTGCTTTAAAGGAAAACGTGATGACAGACTCACATCATTTTCCGCCAAAGAAAAATGTCAACTATAGACTTCTCAAATTAGCAGTGCTTTCCATTTTAATTCCCCGTTTATACTCTCTTTAGTCTCTCACTTATTAATAGGCAGCTACAATCCTTTTCAAGAGACATTGTGACACAGACTGTTACGTGTTGGTCAAAACATGTTTCCTCTTTCTGGGCTCACAGCTAAAGTATATTTTCCAGTCTTGGTTGCAGTTAGGCAAGGTATGTGACTACGTTACAAACAATGAGTGAAATGATCTGTGCTGCTTCCAGACCAAGCTCCTCCCACAAGTGATTCTCATGTTCCTTCTACATTCTTGGAAGGCTTGGGTTGAATATGGCAAAGCACAAGATGGAAGGTGCCTGGATCCTGGAACTGCTGCTCAAGAGGAAAAGCATCCAAATAGAAAACCCGTTCTTGAAATTTAAGATAAAAAGAAATAACCTCCTACCATGTCATGCTACTGAGACATGGAGGTTTAGCTGTGACAACAGCCACTGCAGCTACCTCTTCACTTCTCCTTGGCTGTCAGTTTTCTATTTCTGTTCTCACAGTGGCTGATACTTAATTTCCACTTCGTCTGAGCAAAGAAACTCAGTCTCTTTACTCTCCTTGTAATTAATTTTTCTCCTATCCCTGCCTTTATGTCTGTCTTTTAGCTTTTTATTTTAATGACTATGTAGCCTTTGGCCTGCCTCATTTCCTAAGATTTCCAAATATCTATTATTTCCCTTCATCTCTTCAACTCTTTGATTTCTTTCATGTTTACATTATAATGAGCATTTATCTTACCAAGAAACAAATACAGGCTCACTAGCATAGAGACTTGAGTAAAAGATTAAGTTTTACTTTGTTTTTTAAGAGACAGGGTCATGCTCTGTTGCTCAGTCTGGAGTGCAGTGGCACCATCATAGCTCACTGCAGCCTCCAACTCCTGGGCTCAGGTGATCCTTCCCCTTCGGCTTCCTAAGTAGCTGTGACCACTGACTGGTTCATGCCACCAATCCTGGCTAATTTTTAAATTTTTTTTTGTAGAGATGGGGGTCTCACTTTGTTGACCAGGCTGGTCTCAAATTCCTGGCCTCAGGAGATCCTCCCACCTCTGCCTCCCAAAGTGCTGGGATTACAAGTGTGAGCCACTGTGCCTGGCCTTGAATTTTACTATCTTATAGGATTCTATATGTGAAATAAATGTTCAGAAATCCAAACTCTCTCCTTATTTTTTAAACTTCAAAAAAATTGTTTGAGACAGGGCCTCAATCATTACCCAGACTGGAGTGCAGTGGCACAATCACGGCTCACTGCAGCCTCAACCTCCCAGACTGCAATCAATTCTCCCGCCTCAGCCTCCCACATAGCAGGGAGTAGAGGTACGCACCACCCACACAGAAGGGAGTACAGGCACGCACCACCCACACAGAAGGGAGTACAGGCACGCACCACCCACACAGAAGGGAGTACAGGCACGCACCACGCCCAGCTAATTTTTGTATTTTTTTGTAGAGACAGGGTTTTACCATGTTGCCCAGGCTGGTCTTGAACTCCTACACTCAAGAAGTCCTCCCACCTCGGCCTCCCAAAGTGCTGGGAATGCAGGTGTGAGCCACCGCGCCCGGCCCAAACTCTCTTCTTATGTTCAAAGAAGGGGTCAGTTAATATTTCAGAAATTTTAGAAATTCAACTTGAGATTCCATAGCTTAGAACTAAGTAATCTTTGTTGTCAAGCACAATCTAGTTTTGCCAGTTTGAATTTAATTCTTACGTGTCAAACTTCGTTTTTCAGTCTTCTATAAACCCAGTACTCCTTGTATGTAATGGCTTCATTTTCTTATTCTTCGTCTTTATAAAATAGGTACCATTAGTTTTAAATTATAATTGTGTATTTTTAGTGCCTTAGTTTTTCAAGTAAGACTATTCTGAGACTGACTTTGAGATTTATGCTTTATGTTTTTTTAGGGAGAAACTTTAAAAAAATCATTTTATGAGAACCTAATATTTTGTTTGGCAATGCAGTCCTTTAACACAGGTCGAAGTAGTGAAGATTTGAATACACCGTCTCTTATAATTACAAGCATATATTCAACTTAGTATTCATCTATTTACTCTGCAATTCCATATCTTTACTGTGGCAATGAATAGTGAGGTGCTACTAAAGTGAAACTCACAGTTTATATCTAAAGTGCTAAATTTTTTTTTTTTTGAGGCGGAGTCTCGCTCTGCCGCCCAGGTTGGAGTACAGTGGCTGGATCTCAGCTCACTGCAAGCTCCACCTCCCAGGTTTACGCCATTCTCCTGCCTCAGTCTCCCAAGTAGCTGGGACTACAGGCGCCCGCCACCTCGCCCGGCTAGTTTTTTGTATTTTTAGTAGAGACGGGGTTTCACCGTGTTAGCCAGGATGGTCTCGATCTCCTGACCTCGTGATCCGCCCGTCTCAGCCTCCCAAAGTGCTGGGATTACAGGCTTGAGCCACCGCGCCCGGCCTAAATTTTTTTTTTTTTTTTTTTTTTGAGACGGAGTCTTGCTCTGCCGCCCAGGCTGCAGTGCAGTGGCCGGATCTCAGCTCACTGCAAGCTCCGCCTCCCGGGTTCACGCCATTCTCCTGCCTCAGCCTCCCGAGTAGCTGGGACTACAGGCGCCCGCCACCTCGCCCGGCTAGTTTTTTGTATATTTTAGTAGAGACGGGGTTTCACCATGTTAGCCAGGATGGTCTCGATCTCCTGACCTCGTGATCCGCCCGTCTCGGCCTCCCAAAGTGCTGGGATTACAGGCTTGAGCCACCGCGCCCAGCCAATTTTTTTTTTGAGACAGAGTCTCACTCTTGTTGCCCAGGCTGGAGTGCAATGGCACAATCTCTGCTCACCGCAACCTCTGCCTTCCAGGGTCAAGCAATTCTCCTGCCTCAGTCTCCCAAGTAGCTGGGATTACAAATGTGTACCACCACACCTGGCTAATTTTGTATTTTTAGTAGAGATGGGGTTGCTCCATGTTGGTCAGGCTGGTCACGAACTCCCGACCTCAGGTGATCCGCCCGCCTTGGCCTCCCAAAGTCCTGGGATTACAGGCGTGAGCCACTGCGCCCAGCCCTAAAGTGCTAAATAATTAAACAGACCTTCTACATGCTGAGACTCTATTACAGCACATAAAAACTGTGTACCAAAAAGCAAGGTTCACAATCTGTACTGCTGATTTCCTACACTAAAGAGAGAGAAACAAGCAGACTCTGTGTTTATGCTGGATCATCATGAGTTCTAATCAAGGTCTTTTTCTTTAAACACATCAATAAATGACCCAGGCACGGTGGTTCATGCCTGTAACCCCAGCACTTTGGGAGGCCGAGGGGGGTGGATCACCTGAGGTCGAGAGTTTGAGACCAGCCTGACCAACATGGAGAAACCCCATCTCTACTAAAAATACAAAATTAGTAGGGCATGGTGGCGCATGCCTGTAATCCCAGGTACTCAGGAGGCTGGCGCAGGAGAATCGCTTGAACCCGGGAGGCAGACGTTGCGGTGAGCCGAGATCATACCATTGCACTCCAGCCTGGGCAATAAGAGTGAAACTCTGTCTCATAAAACAAAAAAACCACAAAAAAAAAAAAACAAACAAAAAACATCAATAAAGGTATCACGCACCTCTGCCTCACAAACAGCTCCCAGACCCATCTCCTCCTCTCTATCCCCTCTTGAGGCCTTGCCATTTCTTTCTAGCTTATATCTACCCTAAAACCCTGTCACGAATATCACTGGCTCTGGTTTGGCCAGCACTAATCCCTGCTCCACATGGGTTATATGACTGTCTCACTTCTCTGCTTCAAACACTTGTATAATTCCCCAGCTGCTTCAGAATAAATCCAAACTCCTTGGCACATTACCCCAGGTTCAACATAAACTGGCTATAACTTATCCCTTGGCTCACACCAATTCCCCTAGCTGGGTCTTACACTCTGGCCAGAGGGAGGGACCTGTATTTTTCTGAAGGAGTCACGTTTTCTCATGCCTTTGTGCTTTTGCACATGCTACTTTCTGTCTAGAGTGCCCTTCCCCACCCTCACTTCACCCAGCTAACTCCTTTTACAGTGAGCTGAGACCATCTCCTCTGAGAAGCCTGCCCAGATCCTTCTCCACTTAAATTGCTGACAAAGGTATTTCAAGTCAGGAATGCCTCCCTCCATCACTGGCCCTTAGATGGCATTGTGATTAGCTGTTTGTGTCTCTCTCCCAGAGTAGATGATGAGTCTGCATGCTATGTATTTTACCACTGTCCTCCTGGGAGCATCCAACACAGTGGGTATCAGACAAGACGTCAATAATATTTATTCAAAATGATTGATTTCTGTTTGAGTTGAGTTCTCTTATCTGGCATTTCAGAAACACACATAACAAGTGCAACTCAAGTTCTCTTATCTGGCATTTCAGAAACACACATAACCAGTGCAACTCAAGTTTTCTAAGCTCTATTAATTACAAGGAACTGTGGCA
This sequence comes from Macaca thibetana thibetana, assembly GCF_024542745.1. Classification (NCBI taxonomy): domain Eukaryota; kingdom Metazoa; phylum Chordata; class Mammalia; order Primates; family Cercopithecidae; genus Macaca; species Macaca thibetana. The sequence goes on along the minus strand of NC_065592.1, from coordinate 108,193,088 downwards.
AGGGCAGAGAACACAGATAATGTAAGGATGAATAAACATGAAACTCTTCAACTAACTATACTCTCTGGTCCCCTTAAATGCAATAATAGAGCATATAATGAAGTGTACACGCGCACGATCTTTATGAAAATCATTTCTGTTTTCACAAAAATGGAACCACATTGAAAACACTTCTGCAGCTTATTTCCATTGAACAGTGCTTTGCTAACAGCCTTCCATGTCATTACACCCAGAAAATGAATCTTCTGGAGCCTGGTGTATCTGGACCACTTATTAGAATAATAAAAAGCGGCCCAAGGCCGGGCCTAGTGGCTCACGCCTGTAATCCCAGCACTTTGGGAGGCTGAGGCAGGTCAGGAGATCGAGACCAGCCTGGCAAATATGGTGAAACCCTGTCTCTACTAAAAATACAAAAAATTAGCTAGGCATACTGGCAGGCGCCTGTAATCCCAGCTACTCAGGAGGCCGAGGCAGGAGAATCATTTGAACCCGGGAGGTGGAGGTTGCAGTGAGCCGAGATTGCGCCACTGCACTCCAACCCGGGCAACAGAGAGAGACTCCATCTTAAAAAAAAAAAAAAAAAAAAAAAGGCCTGATTTATGAATTGACCATGTTTCCCTATGCATATATACACAAATATGAAAATACACCACCAGTGTTTTCTATTTGAGACATGTTATGTCTTACCTGAGGAGGCAATTTCTTCACCTCTTTTCATTCCCAATCTTTTATAAATTTCTCTCTCAGGATCGACATAGATTTCATGAGAATATCCAGTCAGTCTGCAAAAAGGCTGAAAAGAGAATGGTTGGAATTTTTATAAGAACAAATGAGAGAAAAGTAACGATACTCTAACTTCAGCCAATTTAGCCTACATTTAGTGGTTTAAATAATGTAATTTTTATGTCGGAAAAAGATTTTATTCTTTTTTTTTTTTTTTTTTTTTTTTGAGACGGAGTCTGGCTCTGTCGCCCAGGCTGGAGTGCAGTGGCTGGATCTCAGCTCACTGCAAGCTCCGCCTCCCGGGTTTGCACCATTCTCCTGCCTCAGCCTCCCGAGTAGCTGGGACTACAGGCGCCCGCCACCTCGCCCGGCTATTTTTTTGTATTTTTTAGTAGAGACGGGGTTTCACTGTGTTAGCCAGGATGGTCTCGATCTCCTGACCTCGTGTTCCGCCCGTCTCAGCCTCCCAAAGTGCTGGGATTACAGGCTTGAGCCACCGCGCTCGGCCAAGATTTTATTCTTTAGTCTCCCAATGTACTAGATATTTACCTCAATATGATGGTAGGATGACTGTCCAATCACTATAAGGGTGACATTTGCTTCCTTAGGAGGAAAAAAATGACATTATATATCATTAGAAATTATGCACGTTTTATACAACATCCCTTAACCCAACTCTTCTGTTTCATTCTAATGCCACCTATAGGCTTCTAGAGGAATGGAATAAACAGCAAAATTGTGTGAGTTAATGCAAAGATACGTATGGTAAAATATTAATTCAGATGTTTCTTTTGCTAAGTAGTAATTTCAAGACTTACATGTAAGACCTAAAACTGTAAAACTACTAGAAGAAAACTACAAAACTGCCACATGACATGGGTATAAACAATCATTTCTAGAATATGACCTCAAAAATACAGAAAACAAAAAGCAAAAATTGACAAATGGGACTATATCAAACTAAAAAGCTTCTGCACAGCCAAGGAAATAATCAACAGAGAAGAGACAACTCACAGATTGAGAGAAAATATCTGCAAACTACACATCTGATAAGGGGCAAATTTCCAAAGTGTAAAAGAAACTCAAACAACTTTGCAAGAAAACAACATAGCCTGATTAAAAAATGGACAAAGGGCTGAGCATGGTGGCTCACGCCTGTAATCCCAGCACTTTGGGAGGTCAAGGCAGGTGGATCACCTGAAGTCAGGAGATCGAGACCAGCCTGACCAACATGGCGAAACCCTGTCTCTACTAAAAATACAAAAATTAGCTGGGTGTGGTGGCACGTGCCTGTAATCCCAGCTACTCTAGAGGCTGAGGCAGGAGAATCACTTGACCCTAGGAGGCGAAGGCTGCAGCAAGCCAAGATTGGGCCACTGCTCTCCAGCCTGGGGGGCTGAGTGAGACTCCGCCTCAAAAAAAAAAGAAAAAAAAAGGACAAAGGATATGAATAGCTCTCAAAAGACATACAAATGGCCAAGAGATATATGAAAAGATGCTCAAAATCACTACTCATCAGGGAAATACAAATTCAAAGTACAATGAGATATAACCTCACACTTGTTAAACGGCTATCAATAAGATGCAAGATAAGTGTTTGGTGAGGATGTGGAGAAAAAGGAACTTTTGTACGCTGTTGTTAGGAATGTAAATTAGTACAGCCATTATGGAAAACAGTCTGGAAGTTACTAAAAAATCAAAAATAAACTATAATATGATTCAGCAATCCCACTACTGGGCATTTATCCAAAGGAAATGAAATCAGTATGCTGAAGAGATACCTCCACTCCCATGTTTTATTACAGCATGATTCACAATAGCCAAGATACAGAAGCAACCTCAGTGTTCAACAATGGATAAATATAAAGAAAATGCGGTATAGGCTGGGCGCAGTGACTCACGCCTGTAATCCGAGCACTTTGGAAGGCCCAGGCGGGTGGATGGGTCAGGAGTTCGAGACCAGTTTGACTGACATGGAGAAACCCCATCTCTACTAAAAATACAAAATTAGCGGGGCATGGAGGTGCATGCCTGTAATCCCAGTTACTCGGGAGGCTGAGGCAGGAGAATCGCTTGAACCCGGGAGGCGGAGGTTGCAGTGAGCCGAGATCGCGCCATTGCACTCCAGCCTGGGTGACAAGAGCGAAAACTCCGTCTCAAAAAAAAAAAAAAAAAAAAAGAAGAAAAAGAAAATGCGGTATCACAATGTAATATTATTTAGTCATAAAAAAGACATTTTTCTGTTATTTGTGACAACAGTGGATGCACCTGGAGGACATCATGTAAGTGAAATAACCCAGGCACAGGAAGAAAAATACCGCATGATCTCACTTAGCTATGGAAACGAAAAAAGTAGAGTGGAATGATGGTTACCAGAGACTGGTTACTCAGGGATGAGGAGAAGGGAGATGATCCAAGGGTACCAAGTTTCAGTTAAACAAGAGGAATAACTTTGAGAGATCTGCTGCACAGCATGGTGACTAGTTAATAATGTATACTTCAAAATTGCTTAAAGACTAGTTTTTACACGTTGTCATCACAAAAAAAATAACTAAAATCACTATCTGACATGATGGGTATATTATCTCAATTTAATCATTCCACAAAAGTAAATGCCTATCAAAATATTACACTGCATCCCATAAACATATACAATTATATATGTCAATTTTTAAAAAGAGAATAAAAGGATACGCAGACGAACAGTCAAAACATTGTTTTCGAAATGATATAGTCAATAATTCTCTATATTCTCCCCAAAGACATACTTTTAAAACTAGGCACAGTTATTTAATCAGTTTTTTCACATCCTAATTGATAAGGCCTGCTGAAAAAACATCTGTTTTACAAAGGCTGCCCAATGCCTTCCCTCAAAAAGCTCACTTGGGCACGAACTTATCTGTGCCTGAAGAAAAACAAGTATGTGGCTGTGCTAGGGAACATGGAACTTGCAGCCTATTAACATAAACATTTGCACCTTTACGATATATTAGTATTTTCCCATAATGAGCAGCTATTTGGAGTGCAACAAAATTAAAGGGAAGAAAATATCAACCATTTCCAGCATTTGTTTTAGGGCATTATCAGTCAACATTTGAGAACGGGCGCTAGGTTACCAGGCAACACCACAATTGTTAGTACGTTCACCACCAGGCAGCACCCAGTGAGTTAGGGCAGAAATAGATCTCTGACGTCTCTCTTCCTTTGGAGGGGCGAGGGTGGAGAGAGGTGCGGGGAGGGGCAATCCGGGTTGCAAGTGCGCGCTGGAGCCGCGTCCTCCCCCGCCCCGCTCGCAAGGTCTGCAGAAGCCTGCACTGGGCCGCCCACGCTCAGAAACTCACTTGTAAGAAACTCTTGGGGATTTTGGCCAGGTCCTCTACGTATTCCTTGCAGATGTAACACAGGAAATGCTGAAAGCCAATTGGGCAGAAAGGGCAAGTTAGGAACGCAGCACCCGCGCGCCCCGAAAGAGCCCGGTACTTCGCTGTGCGTGACGCGACTAAAGGCGGCGCCCGCGGGGCCGGGACAGGCTGCCCGGACGCCCGGCGCGTGGGAAGCGGGCCTTGCCCTCGTCCTGCCCCGCCCTAGTTGGGAAGCGGCCGCGGCTGGGGAGGCTGCCTTCCCGTTTCCGTCCTAAGAAGCAGGAGGCGCAGCTCGCATCCCGCAGCCTGCCCGGGACCCCGGGCCGCGCCTCCCTCCCAGCCGCGCCACCCGCTCACCCGCACGAAGACCACCACGGCGCGGCGCTCCCGGAACAGCGCGCCGAAAGGTACCCGCTGCCCGCGGGCGTCCAGCACCGGCAGCTCGGCCACGGCGGCCGCCAGGGGCTGCCCACGGTCGGGGCCGCTCGGGGCCGGGACCGGGGCGGTGCCGCCGCTAACCTGCCGCGTGACCGGGGCGGGCGCGGCCATGACGCGGGGCGGCCAAGGGCCTGGGTCCGCTCTGCCAGCGCGGGGCGGGGCGGGGCGCGCAGAGGCGGGGCGCGGGGGGAGGGGCGTGCAGGGGCGGGGCGGGGCGTGCAGAGGCGGGGCGTGCAGGGGCGGGGCGTGCAGGGGCGGGGCGGGCGGGGCGTGCAGGGGCGGGGCGGGCGGGGCGTGCAGGGGCGGGGCGGGCGGGGCGTGCAGGGGCGGGGCGGGCGGGGCGTGCAGGGGCGCGGGGGGCGGGGCGCGGGGGGCGGGGCGCGGGGCGCGGGGGGCGGGGCGCGGGGCGCGCAGGGGCGGGACCTGGCAAGCCACGGTTTCCGCCGCGCTGCGCGGGCCTGGGAGCTGCCGGAGTGAACCCCGCGGGCGGTTCTGACTCTGCTGTCAGGGTAGGGGACAGAGAGAGAACGTAAGGTCCGTACAGGGCGAGCAAACGTTATTAAGGAAGAAAGCCGCCCGCGCCCTCCGTAGCCACCTGAGCGGAGGTTCTCACCTATTCGAGAACTAATGGTATGTGTGAAAAGGTGGGCTAGGGCTGGGCCCACCTTTTGTAGACACACAGGCCGGACCTGTAATCCTAGCGACTTGGGAGGCCGAGGCGGGAAGATAATTTGAGGGCAGGAGTTCAAGACCAGTCTGGGTAGGTAACAGAGGGCAACACCATCTTCGTTTTTTAAAAAAATAAATAATAAAAATTAAAAAAAGGTGAGCTGGGAGGGATGAGGATGATGAAGTTAGATGGCTTAGCAGCTGTTTTGTAGAAATCACACACTGCCAATTCAGTTTCTCCTGGGGTGGGTAGGCAGGCATAGGGAAATCTGGGGATCTCAGCCTTTGTGAGACCAAACTGGCCCTGGATTTAGAGGTTTGTCTTTCTCGGGTTTCTCATGGGTGCTAACCGTGTGTCCGAGATTTCCAGAGCAGGACCAGGTAACATTCAGGCTCTTTGTCTTCATAAGTTTACTCACCCTTGTGTACGGATTTGGAGTTCAGAAAGTACATCCTTTATCTATGGTCTTTGTTGAGTTGAAGAATATTTCCAGGGCGGAGCACTAGGCAGGTCTATGTGACTGATGTGACTCTGCCACAAAGCGCAGGAAGGGCTGATGCTGCATCCTCTGGCTTTCACCTGTGTGAAGATTGTATACTTTATTGAGCACACATTAAGTGCTCTGTTTGAGAAGCTCTGCAGTGTGTTTAGAAAATTTTAAGCATGGGTATGTTTCTAAGTCAAGATAGTTTCTTTCTGAGACAGGGTGTCGCTCTGTTGCCCAGGCTGGAGTGCATTGGCACAATCATGGCTCACTGCAGCCTCCACCTCCTGGGCTCAAGCAGTCCTCCTGCCTCAGCCTCCCAAGTAGCTGTGATCACAGGCATGTACCACCATGCCTGGCCAATTTTTTTTAGATTTGATTTTGTAGAGACAAGGGTCTCTCTATGTTGCCCAGGCTGGTTTTGAACTCCTGGGCTCAAGCAATCTTCTTGCTTTGGCCTCCCAAAGTCCTGGGGTTACAGGCGTGAGCCACTGGGCCTGGTGAGGAGCTTTATGAGTTTTTGGAAATAAATGCATGACCAGAGTGCAGGCTGACGAATAGCACTCGCAACAGGCAGTTTGCCAGATGTCACCAAATTTATTGTAAGCAGTGTTTTGATAAGCAGAAATTGATATACAGGTAAGAATGGTGGTATTTTGGCAGCTCTAGTTAATAACTGATATCAACGAATGAAAAGTTTTCTTTCACATACTGCTTTTGGTGTCATATTTCATGTGAAATAAATGACAGGTTAGACAATTTCATTTTCAAATCCAAAGAGCCACATGACTTAGTTTTTGCAGTGATGAACTCAGATATCATCAAAACATAGTTTTGTAGGAGGAATAGTAGCCATGCAGAAATGCAGAAATTAGAAGGTATTGTCTAGGGAGCATCAGTACCTGACACTTACCAACTTACTGCTTCTCAGCTCCAAATTAACCCTTCACTATGTGCTCTGTGACAACGGACAGATTTCCTCTAAGCATCTAACCTTTGTAATGAGCAATATATTAAGCATTTTTAATAGACAATGTTGGCAGGACATTGCAGGAGGAAGGGGATTTCAAATAGTCCCCTGAGGGTAGTGGGTGGAGCTCTGCCTCTGGCACTTTACCAGGATACACACTTCCTTGGCAACACTGCAACTATTGGCCGTTCTAGCAATAACCTAGCACTTCACTTGATATGAAAACTGGAACTCGAAAGCCCTCCTAACTCCACTAGCAGCCCAATTCCTCACCTGCGCCCCCAATTCTTCACCTGTTCCCATCGAGCCACCGCTCTCTGTAGAGCCGTTGGCCAACCTGTACCCATCACCATTCCCTCTGCACTCACGCCACTGCTTGCTGATGACCTATGTCCTGCCTGCATTCTGGTGGGTTCCTTCCTGCCTTCCCCTTGACTGCACACCAGATCCAGCCTGGGCAAGCCATCAAACTTCTACACAGTAGCTATCCAGTAGGCTGACCTATACCTGCTCGCGTCAGATCTGAAACCCAGATTTGGGGAAGGGGTCCCTTTCAAGTTTATCTTCTTTATTTGTCCTTAGCCATAGGTTCCTTATATTTTCTAGACATACTTTAATCAGATTTGTTGTTTTTTCAGAGATGGGGTCTCACTATGTTTTCCAGGCTGGAGTCCAGTGGCTATTCACAGGTGCTATGATTATAGCACACTACAGTGTCATACTCCTGGCCTCAAGCAATCCTCCTGCCTGAGCCTCTTGAGTAGCTGAGACTACAGGTGCATGCCGCCATGCCTGGCTGATCAGAGTTTACTCATTCATTATATTAAACTTTACCTGTTTAACCTACAGTGTGGTTTCAGTCTCATTATTGGACCCAGACTAATACAGTACCTTTAGATACTATGATTAAAGAAAAGTAAATGTAAACTATTACCGTTTCCATTCTGTTATTATTTAGGAATGACCTACTAATATTTGTTATAATTTGACATAATATTTCATATGTCCATGGTTTAAAAGAAATCAAAGAACACACACTGAAAAATACAGAGACAGCACTACATGAGTGTAGAGTTGCCAGTGTAGCTACTGTGTTGCCCAAGAAAGCCTCCTCCAGAATATCTTCTGACAAGTTCAACTAGAGATTCAACTACCAAGAATACAGCTCTGAGGGGACAACACCAACTTTTTCTTAATTTGTTAACTTTAAAAAATCTTTCTCCCTTTTGTGGTAAAATATAAATGACATAAAATTTCCCACTTTAACCACTTTTAAATGTATAATTCATTGGCATTAAGTACATTCACACTGTTGTGCAGCCTGCACCATCATCCATCTCCAGAACTTTTATATCATCTCGAACTGTAACTCCATAACCATTAAACACTAACTCCCCATTCCCTGCTTTACCTAGCCCCTGGCAACCACCATTCTACTTTTTATCTCTATGCGTTTGATTACTGTAGTTATCTTGTATAACTGGAATCAAACAGCATTTGTCCATTTGTGATTAACTTACTTCACTTGGCACAATGTCTTCAAGGTTCATCCTTGTTGCACCATGTGACAGGATTTCCTTCCTGTTTAAGCCTGAATAATATTCCATTGAATGTATCTACCGCATTTTCTTTATCCATTCATCTGTTGATGGACATGTGGGTTGTGTCCATCCTTTGGCTATTATGAATAAAGCTACTGTGTATGTGGGTGCACAATTCATTAATTTTTTTTTTTTTTTTTTGAGACGGAGTCTCACTCTGTCCCCAGGCTGGACTGCAGTGGTGCGATCTCTGCTCACTGCAAGCACCGCCTCCCAGGTTCGCGCCATTCTCCAGCCTCAGCCTCCCGAGTAGCTGGGACTACAGGCACCTGCCAACACGCCCGGCTAATTTTTTGTATTTTTAGTGGAGACGGGGTTTCACTGTGTTAGCCAGGATGGTCTCAATCTCCTGACCTCGTGATCCACCCGCCTCGGCCTCCCAAAGTGCTGGGATTACAGGCGTGAGCCACTGTGCCCGGTCTCATTAATTTTTTGAGTGTTGTATTAGGGGTCCCCAGAAGAGAACCAGACCATATAGATCTATTGGATCTCTCTAGAGATCTATATATAGATATCTATAGATATAGATCTATATATAGATATCTATAGATATAGATCTATATATCTGTGTATGTATATCTCTGTGTATGTATATATCTCTATATAAAGAGACATTATATATGTATTTAAAATGGAGAGAGAGAGTGTGTGAATTTTATTTATTTATTTATTATTTGAAACGGAGTTTCACTCTCGTTGCCCAGGATGGGGTACAATAGCGCGATCTCAGATCACTGCAACCTCCGCCTCCTGGGTTCAAGTGATTCTTCTACCTCAGCCTCCTGAGTAGCTGGGATTACAGACGTGTGCCACCACACCCGGCTAATTTTGTATTTTTCGTAGAGACAGGGTTTCTCTATGTTGGTCAGGCTGATCTCAAACTCCTGACCCCAGGTGATCCATCCATCTCGGCCTCCCAAAGTGCTGGGATTACAGGTGTGAGCCATCGCGCCCAGCCAAGAGTAAATTTGTTTTAAGAAACTTAGTAGTGATTGTGGGGGCTGGCACATCTGAAATGTGTAGGGCAGGTGACCAGGCTGGAAATGAAGGTAAGAATTGACGTTGCAGTTGTGAGTCCTAATTTTGCACAGCAAGAGGCTGGAAACATCTTGTAGTTTTGAGAAATGCTTATTTTTCAGGAAACCTGTCTTTGCTTAAGCCTCCTCTGACTGGATGAAACTCATCCACATTATGGAGGGTAATCTGCTTTACTCAAAGTCTACTGATTTCAATGTCAATCACATCTAAAAAATACCTTTATAACAACACTTAGATTGGTATCATGTCTAAGTGTTGTTATAAACGACTGGGTATCATGTCCTAGTCAAGCTGACACATAAAATTAATCACCAGTCCATCTCTGGTCAACCTGGCACCCATACACATCTTCTTAAAACCATACTTAATCTCCATATAAAGATAATAACAAAGTCATACATCTGCCTAACAGGATACAACTATCTGGCATAGAACTGAAAATGCAATGGCTGGGTGCAGTGGCTCACACCTGTCATCGCAGCACTTTGGGAGGCTGAGGTGTGTGGATCACCTGAGGGCAGGAGTTCGAGACCAACCTGGCCAAGATGGTAAAACCCTGTTCTGTACTAAAAATACAAAAATTAGCCGGCTGTGGTGGCAGGTGCCTGTAATCTCAGCTACTTGGGAGGCTGACGAAGAAGAACTGCTTAAACCCGGGAGGTGGAGGTTGCAGTGAGCCGAGATGGTGCCACTGCACTCCAGCCTGGGCAACAGAGCGAGACTCTGTCTCAAAAAATATAACTGAAAATGCATTAACTTTTCCCCAGAAAAGGATGCAAAATCCTTGGGCGATGTTCACTCTTCTTAATATCCTGTAACTTAAATACTATGATAAAAGTTAAGAGTATTTAAATATTGTAGTGTAAAGTTAATACATCCTATGGTATATAAGGGGATAAAAGAAGACAGAAAAGATTTTACGCGCACACACACAACATATTCATAAGAAAATAAATATTCACAGCAACTACCAGTCTCATTTAAACAACTGGTCACGTGTTTATTATACCTGATATTTATAAATACCTTCTGTTACCCATTCCATATTCCCTTGTCCACAGCAAGCACTTGAGCTGGTTGTGTGGTTTTTTGCCTGGTGGGATGACCCAAACCTTCGTTCCTGAAGGGGCTGCGCCATTCACAGTCCTGCCTGCATTGGGTTGTAGTTGTCCATTGACTTTAATCAGAAGGTGTACTAATTCTAAGAGACGCCCCAGTGGATGTCCTGCATCCCAGACATATTTTTCCTTACCTCTATCGTGAAGTCCAGTGACCCTTCGTAATTAGGAAAAAAGTCATCCCAGGCAGTCGAGTGACTCCCTTCTTTACCTGCTGACTCAGAGGCATGCAAAGCCTGCAATGGCTGGCTGTTTGTCTTGTCATCCAGTTCAATGAAGTCATTGTTGTGTGACCTGGTGGAAGCATTCCTCCCCTCAGAACTAAGACTGGTGTGGCTCGCCAGGCTGAACGATCTGTGGTCCTCCTCACCCACCGCTGGAAATGCTGAGGCAGAGGTGTGTGCAGGGCTGACGCCCGGGAGGGCTGTGATCCTCAGACAGGAAACCCTCCTGAGAAGGTAGATGGGAAGACAGGAGCTGAAGTACTGGGCTTCAGATGGAGTGAGAGTTGGTGCCTGCCCAGTTACATATGCTCTGACAGGAGTATTCCAGAATATCCCAGGAATATTCTGGGACTTTGGAGACCACACTAGAGGAGTGAGGCCTTGCCAGGCGAGGCAGAATCTTTAGGGAGCATGGCTGCTGCTGTTAGTTACTGAGAGTGAGCTGGGTCTTTTAGTCTTGGGAGGACTTTCTTCCTAATAGCAAGCTGGAGAAGGGATGTGGCAATCTCTCTTTGCCCTCCTTTCTTGGGGCTGGACATAGGGGTAGAGGTGTCCCCCAAGAAGTTCCTTGGTGGTGGGGGTAAAGATGGTCCCTTCTGAGACCAGAGGCCTCCTTGTGGTGAAGTGTGAGCTGACAGTGAGAAAACCGACCTATACACCAGATTAACTGAGTCGTGACAGCCTCAACATTTATTTTCCCTTTCCTTTTCTCAAGGATTTTAGTAAATCCCCATTTGTACGTCTCAGCTCAGTTTCAGCTGTGTCACTGGGTTTTGTAAGAAACCATAGACCTTTCTGTGCATGAGTGGAGGAACAGCACCTTCTTGTGGTCAGCATGAAGGTGGCAGTATTAAACATTTATTTTTAGTTATTTATTTATTTTTGTGAGATGGAGTCTGGCTCTTGTTGCCCAGGCTGGAGTGCAGTGGTGTGATATCAGCTCACTGCAACCTCCGCCTCCCGGGTCTCCTGCCTCAGCCTCCTGAGTAGCTGGGATTACAGGTGTCCGCCACCATGCCCGGCTAATTTTTTAATTTTTAGTAGAGATGGGGTTTCACCATGTTGATCAGGCTGGTTTCAAACTCCTGACTTCATGATCCGCCTGCCTCGGCCTCCCAAAGTGCTAGGATTATAGGCATGAGGTACCACGTCCAGCCCAACATTTATTAAAGAAGGTATCATTGCCTTGTGGAGCTGTATAAGACTGGAAGTTTATACAAGGGCTATGGTGTCCAACTTGGCCTGCTGGAAGTAGTAACCACAGACTCTAAGTGGAGAAGTTGGGGCCCATCAGCGGGCATTTGAATCTCCGGAATCCACCCATCGCAATGTCAGGGCCCTCTTTTGCATACCTGAGTGAGAGAAAAAGGTATGTTCCAATTTGAACTCTGATTCTCCACAGAAAAGGCAGCTGGAGCTGGGGTCGTCGTCCCATCCAGCACATCCAGGTGGCCACCGGGATTCCCTGCGAGAGTCAAAACTCCCTGCAATGTGGGACACTGAAGGCCAAAGGGCTCCCTCTGGCCTCTGAAGAGAACAACTGGGGGCCAAACTGAAAGCTTTGTGGGGATCCAGACGTCAGTGTAAAATCAGCTCTAATTTATGGGGTGCCCCAGCACACTGGGCTCCTCAGAAAATCCCTGCTACTTTTGCTTTATTTGTTGCTGTGATGGATGACTAAGGTTTGAAGGAGGAAGAAGAACCATCAGGTAAGTAAAGCACAGTTGAACTGTGAGAGGGAACTGAGAGCCTCAACTTCACCTGGAGAAAATATTCCAAACAAAGCAAAAGCAGCTTGAGATGGGATGTTGTGAGCGGAGCAATAAAAGAGACAATGGAAACAAACATTTCCCTCCGTCGGTATGGTCAGCCAGCAGGGCTCACAGACGCTGGGCTGCCAGTCGTGGGCACCCCTGCTGTGGTGCACCCCCGGGAAGCCCAAGAAGCTGAGGGGCCAAGGTCATTCACTCAGCCTTTTAAAGATCTTGCCTTCAGGCAGAGCACAGGAGCAGTGGGTAGTGTATGAGTGACACCAGACACTGCATGTAACAAGGAATAAAGGGAGGGTAAACACTTCTGCCATCTGTCTCTTCCTATGTTCCAATTCCATCCTGACTCCTTGTTCTGGAGTGGTGTCTGAGGCTCTCAAGGCACACTCCGACCATGTGCTCTTCCAAGGAATGCCTGCCCAAACGGCTCACTCCTGCCCTGGCCATTCAACAAAACCAGTCCTGCTGCCCTGGCTAGGGACTGAGCTGGATTCAAAGGGAGCCCTGTGTCAAGTGATTCTGAGGGGGACAACACTCTCTGCTCTGCTTGGGGATAAACCTCTGCTCCATAAGAGTGCTTTGCCTGGGAGGCCAGAAAATGAAGCCAATCCCATCTCCTAGAACTCTTGGGAAGTATAGGTTCTATTTCTGGCAAGCACAGGTTCTCCCAGAAAGGGCAGGTCATGGGTCAAACCATGATGGTTCATGTTTCCCGTGATGGCTCCTGAATATCTTCACAAAGTACTAATCTGAGTGACTGCTGATTTATTTGATTGAACGAACTTTTGTTTGTTTGTTTGTTTTGAGATGGAGTCTCACTCTATTGCCCAGGCTGGAGTGCAGTGACATGATCTCAGCTCACTGCAACCTCTGCCTCCCAGGTTCAAGTGATTCTCCTGCCTCAGCCTCCCCAGTAGCTGGGATTATGAGTGTGCGCCACCACATCCAGCTAATTTTTGTATTTTTAGTAAAGACAGGGTTTCACCTTGTTGGCCAGGCTGGCCTCGAATTCTTGACCTCAAGTGATCCACTTGCCTCAGCCTCCCAAAGTGTTGGGATTACAGGTGTGAGCCACCGCACCTGGCTCCAGATGTTTTTCAGTAGGTGAGGGTTAAGCGAACTGTGGTACCCTCACACCATGGAATACTACTCTGCAATAAAAAAGAACAAACTACTGACACACACAACAACCAGGATGAAGCTCCTGAAAATTATGCCAAGTGAAAAAAATTATTTCTGAAGGTTACATGTTGTATGATTCCACTTTGTCATTCTTCAACTGACAAAATTATGGAAATGAAGAACGGATTAGTGGTAAAGAAGGGGGTGGAGGTGGGAGGGAAGTGGCTGTGGCTATAAAACAGCAACAGGAGTGATCCACGTGGTGACTGAATTTTTCAGTATCTTGACTATGCCAATGTCAATATTCTGGTTACATTGTACTATAGTTTTGGGTGATGTTACCATTGCTGAAGGCTGGGTAAAGGGTACATGGGATTTCTCTGTAACAGTTTTTGTACCTGCAGGTGAACCTATAATTATCTCAAACAAAACTTAACAAAATTATGGAAGAAAATGGAAAGAGATGGCAGAGACTACAAATAAATATGTACTCACCTCACTCCACAATGACACTTGGCTCTTACCACCTTAGACAAGTATGAAGGTTTATTTGGAGGGAGAAGTCTCCTGTGCACTCGAAAGTCTCTAAGGCCGCCTCAAATTGGAGTCTCATCAGTACCACTAAGATCTCTTGTAGAAGGGAGGACTATTAAAGCTTGTGAGTTACTTTCTTACCTCTCCAAAACAGTTAGATATTTGCTTTATTTTTAAGATATTCTGTACTAACTAGTAGCCCCTGGGCCAAAGAATTCATGATGCATTTCAAAGAACAGGCAAATGTCACAAATGGTCATGATGGATGAGGTAGAAGCCCACAGGAGACTGGAGTATGTGAAACATGCCCACGGGCACGTGGGTCTGGGACCGGAAGGGAGCAGCATAGGCTCTGACTCTTAGGAGGGAAGTCATTCAAGATCTCGTTCCCTACAGGGCGGACTGTGGCTTGCCTGTCAAGACAGTTGAACGTGCTTCTTCTTCAACGGGTGCACACAAAGGGTTGGACAAAACTGCTTGGAGACTTTCTCACTTGGTTTGTGGTTACCTCAAAAACTGACAAGGAATAGTTATATAAAATGTGAACACTGGGGAAGGATGGAGAGGGACATATGGACACTCATTGTACTATTTTTGTAGCTTCTATAAGTAGTTCAAATAAAAAGTTTTTAAAAAGCTAACTTTGTCTTGGTTGGAAATTTGCTCAAGTCACTTTTGCTTAGTCAGTGAACAGGTAAGTATTTTCCCCCTTGAAAGTATCTCAGCTTAAGAAACAGTAAACATCTAGGGAAGGAGAGACCCTCAGATGCCTAGCCATGCCTGGGGTCTGGCCCCTCCACACCCACCTCATTGTCACTGCTGGATGTCTCAGTGTCAGAGGAGGACATGGGCTGATGCACGGGTGGCTCCTTCTCCTTGGGGTCATTGTGTTCACACTTTGCCAGGGACAGGGGCTCCTAATGTGTCCAGAGTTTGTTCCTTCTGGTGGGTTCATGGTCTCACTGGCTTGCTGTGGACCTTTGTGGTCAGCGTTACAACTCTTAAAGGTGGCACCCAAAGAGTGAGCAGCACCAAAATTTATTGGGAAGAGCGAAAGAACAAAGTTTCTACAGCCTGGAAAGGGACCCAAGTGGGTTGCTGCTGCTGGGTTGGGTGGGGGGAGGTGGCTAGTTTTTATTCCCTTATTTGGTCCCTGCCTATGTCCTGCTGATTGGTCCATTTTACAGAGTGCTGATTGGTCCATTTTACAGAGTGCTGATTGGTGCATTTTACAAACCTCTAGCTAGCCACAGAGCACTGATTGGTGCGTTTTTACAGAGCACTGATTGGTGCATTTTACAAACCTCTAGCTAGCCACAGAGCACTGATTGGTGCGTTTTTACAGAGCACTGATTGGTGCATTTTACAAACCTCTTGTAAGACAGAAAAGTTCTCCAAGTCCCCACTCCACCCAGGAAGTCCAGTTGGCTTCACTAAGGGGGCAGAAAGTCACATTAATTTTATTCAGCCAATAAATAACATCTAAGAACGTTAAGATCCATGCTTTATCCTTTATACACCTTTACACTTGCAAATAAAGGGCATGATTATGGGAATTTTTCTCAGTTGAAAAGGTAGTTTTCAGTATTTCTAGCTGCTGAAGAATTCTCAAAATTTGCTTTCTCTCTCTTAATAGAAAATGTATGTCTGAGACAAAAAGCGGCTGGCAAGGGGAACTGGAGGCTGCTCCCATCCTGACCCCATTTCTTATCCTATACCACAGAACTACTGATGCCAAGAGAATGATGAGAAGCACATTTACAACAGAATTTCTCTTATAATTCTTACCCTCAGGATCCCCCTTACTAATTCACGGCACAGTCAGCATGTGTTGGGGGCTCTTCTGGATGAAAAGAATGGGTTTTACTGACAAACCCAACAGTTCCTCAAGACAATTTGTATTTTATTAGTTAAAACAGAAAACAGGAAGCCAGGCACGGCGGTTCAAGTCAGGCGCGGTGGCTCACGCCTGTAATCCCAGCACTTTGGGAGGCTGAGGTGGGTGGACTGTCTGAGGTCAGGAGTTTGAGACCAGCCTGCCCAACATAGTGAAACCTCATCTCCACTAAAAATACAAAAAATTAGCTGGGCGTGGTAGCAGGCGCCTGTAATCCTAGCTACTAGGGAGGCTGAGGCAAGAGAATCACTTGAACCTGGAAGGCGGAGGTTGCAGTGAGCCAAGATAGCGCCATTGCACTCCATCATGGGGAATAAGAGTAAAACTCCTTCTCCAAAAAAAAAAAAAAAAAGAAGAAAAAGAAAAAGAAAATAGGAGTTTGATATTTCTGGTGTTTAATGATTGACAACAAGCAATATGTATTCTTGCCATTACACTGAGACTTTAATTTGACAACTCCAAACACTCCTGTGCCTTGACTGTGGTGATCTCTACTGATACTAGCAGGAGAGAGGAGTGCCATTAAGTAATGAGTCATAACTGCCACCACAATAAGCTCTGCCAGGTTTTCTCCAAGTTGGCATAGTCACTAAGAAAGGCAACAAAAAGATTCTTGGTCTGGTTGCTGCTCAACTAATACCAGGAACAGCTCACATTTATATAGCACTGACTATGTGCCAGATACTAAGAATCATATATGAAATCATTTAATCTTCGTAACAACCTTAAAAGTAGGTACTAGTATCATTCTCATTTTAGAGGTAAGAAAATTAAGTATAAAGAAGTTAAGGTTAGCTAATAAATGAAGGAGGCAGGATTTGAACATAAGCAGTTCCTGACTCATGACTGAGTCATGATTTAAAAATACAAAACCATTTTGCCTTAATTTTTCCTTCTGCCAAGAAAAATAAAAATATAACTAATAAATGATTAAACACATTCTATTTAAGGCTCTCCTTAAGGAGCTGTACAAATTATAAGTTCTAAGGCTGAATTTAAAGTAATAGTTATAAAGTATCTGCTTTCTTCTTTCTTAGAGTCTGTCTTTCAATGTGAGGACCATTCTTTCCTTCCTTAGATAAACCATCTAAAATTAATAAAACTCTTCTATTTACAGGTGACATGATCTTACTGGCAGAAAATTCTAAGGAATCCACACACACACAGAAAAAAAATCATTAAAGCCAATACATGAATTCAGAAGGTTGCAGGACATAAAATCAATATACAAAGATCAATTGTATTTCCACACACTAACAAAGAACAATCCAAAAATAAATTTAAGAGAACAATTCCACATACAATAGTGTAAAAAAGAACAAAATACTCAGGGATAGGCCCGATACAGTGGCTCATGCCTATAATTCCAGCACTTTGGGAGGCTGAAGTGAGAGAATGGTTCCAGCTCAGGAGTTTGAGACCAGCCTGGGCAACATAATGAGACCCTGTTTCTACAAAAAGTGAAAACAAAAAAAGTTTGGCGGGGCGCGGTGGCTCACGCCTGTAATCTCAGCACTTTGGGAGGCTGAGGTGGGCATATTACTTGAGATCAGGAGTTTGAAAACAGCCTGGCCAACATGGTGAAGCCCTGTATCTACTAAAAATACAAAATAATTTGCCAGCATGGTGGTGGGCACCTGTAATCCCAGCTATTCGGGAGGCTGAGGCAGGAGAAATGCTTGAACCCAGAAAGCAGAGGTTGCAGTGAGCCAAGATCACACCAGTGCACTCTAGCCTGGGTGACAAAGCGGGACTCCATCTCAAAAAAATAAAATAAAATAAAAAATAAAAAAAGTTAGTCAGGTGTGGCACACGCTTGTGGTCCCAACTACTCAGGAGGCTGAGGCAGAGGATCACTTGAGTCTAGCAGATTGAGGTTGCAGTGAGCCATGTTTGTGCCACTGTACTCCAGCTTGGGCAACAGAATGAGACCCTGTTTCAAAAAAATAAAAAATAAAATAAATGCAAAACTTGTATGCAAAAAGCTACAAAATATTTTAAGAAATTAAAGAAGATCCAAATAAATGGAAAGATATCCCATGTTCATAGATCAGAAGAAATAGTATTTTATAGATGGCAATACTCTCCAAATTGATTCAATGCAATACATGTAAGAATCTCAGCTAGCTTAGAAATGGATAAGCTGGGCCAGGCACAATGGCTCACACCTGTAATCCCAGCACTTTGGGAGACCGGGGCAGGTGGATCACAAGGTCAGGAGTTTGAGACCAGACTGGCCAATATGGTGAAAACCCGTCTGTGCTAAAGCTACAAAAATTTAGCTGGGCATGGTGGCCTGTGCCTCTAATCCCAGCTGCTTGGGAGGCTGAGGCAGGGGAATGGCTTGAACCCTGGAGGCGGAGGTTGCAGTGAACTGAGATCATGCCATTGCGCTCCAGCCTGGGCGACAGGGAGAGACTCCATCTCGGAAAAAAAAAAAAAAACAAATGGATAAGCTGATCTTAAAATTCATGTGAAAACTGAAGAGGCAACAGATAGCCAAAACAGTCTTGAAAAAGGACATTTCCCGGCCAGGCGCGGTGGCTCACGCCTGTAATCCCAACACTTTGGGAGGCCGAGGTGGGCAGATCACGAGGTCAGGAGATCGAGACCATCCTGGCTAACACAGTGAAACCCTGTCTCTACTAAAAATACAACAACAACAAAAAAAATCAGCTGGGCGTGGTGGCGGCGCCTGTAGTCCCAGCTCCTTGGGAGGCTGAGGCAGGAGAATGGCGTGAACCAGGGAGGCAGAGCTTGCAGTGAGCCCAGATCGCGCCACTGCCCTCCAGCCTGGGGGACAGAGCCACACTCTGTCTCAAAAAAAAAAAAAAAAAAAAGAACATTTCCCAATTTCATAGCTATGAAGATACAGTATTCAAGACAGTCAGAGTGGTACTAGTACAAGGGCAGACAGACCTACACCAATGGAGTAAAACTAACAGTCCAGAAATAAACCATTACATGCATGCTTAGTTGATTTTTGACCAGTATGCCAAGACAACTTGAAAGGGAAAGAATAAACTTTTCAATAAATGCTGTTAGGAGAACTAGGTATCTCCAATCAAATATGTGAAACTGGACCCCTGCATTCCACCATATACAAAAATCAACTCAAAACAAATCAGGTACCTAAATAAGAGTGAAAACGAGACAACTCTTAAAAGAAAAGAAAGCATAAATCCATAAAAATCATGTATTTTGTAAGGGCCTTATATCCAGAATACATAAGAAATTCTTACAACTCAACAATAAAGAGACAATGCAATTAAAAGTGGGCACAATGGATTTTTAAAAATTTTATTGATTGATTGATTGATTGATTGAGACGCAATCTCGCCGTCGCCCAGGCTGGAGTGCAGTGGTGCGACCCGAATCACTGCAAGCTCCGCCTCCCAGGTTCACGCCATTCTCCTGCCTCAGCCTCCCCAGTACCTGGGACTACAGGCGCCGCCACCACCCCCGGCTAATTTTTTGTATTTTTAGTAGAGAGGGGGTTTCAATGTGTTATCTAGGATGGTCTCCATCTCCGGACCTCGTGATCTGCCCACCTTGGCCTCCCAAAGTGCTGGGATTCCAGGCGTGAGCCACCGTCCCCGGCCATGGGCACAATGGATCTTAATGGACATTTCTCCAAAGAAGATCTACAAACGGCCTATAAGCACTACTTAAAATCACTAATCATTAGGGAAATCCCAATTGAATGCACAATGAGGTATCACTTCATATGTACTTGGAAGGCTATAATTTAAAAGATGGACGGTAAAAAGTGCTGGTAAGAAGGCAGAAAAACTGGCACTCTCGTACACTGGCTGGTAGGAATCTAAAATGGTAAAGCCACATTGAAAAACAGCCTGGGAGTTCCTCAAAAATTAAACAGAGTTACCACGTGACCAGCAACGCCACTCCTAAGTATATACACAAGAGAACTGAGAACACATTGGCAAAAACTTCTAGGCACATCTTCACAGCAGCATTATTCATAATGGCCATAAACGGGAAACCACCCAAATGTCCATCCTCTGATGAATGGATCAACAAAATGTGATTATTTGTACAGTGAAATATTACTTGGCCCTATAAAGGAACGAAGTTCTGATACAAGTTGTAACATGGATGAACCCTAAAAACATTATGCTAAGTCAAAGAAAGCAGAAAAAAATTCATAGGGAAAGAAGGATTAGTGGTTATCTGGGACTGAGGGTAGAGGGCAATGGTGAGTGACTACTAATGGCTATGAGGTTTCTTTATGGGATGACTGCTATGGTTTGAATGCTTGTCCCCTCCAAAACTCGGGTTGAAACTTAATCCTCAATGTAACAACACTAAGAGGTGGGGCCTTTAAGAGGTTACTGGGTCTCCAGGGCTTCACTGTCATGAATGAGTTAATCCATTCAGGTGTTAATGGATGGATGGGTTATCAGGGGAATGGGTTGGTTATCACGAGACTGGGTCTGTTATAAAAGCCAGGTTGGCTCTCTCTTGGCATGCGATGTCTTCTGCCACATGAAGACACAGCATGTGGCCCGCACCAGAAGTCGACCAGGTATGGCTCCTTGACCTGGGATTTCCGAGAATCCCAAACTGTAACAAATAAATTTATTTTTCAAATACATTATCCAGTCTCAGATATTCAGTTACAGCAACAGAAAACATACTAAGGCACCTTGGATTCAGTCACACCTGCAGCCACTCAGTTCCTCCTCTTGCATAAGCTAAGACTAAGACAATGATAAAATGTTCTGAAATTATACAGTAGAGATCAATGCACAACTTGGTGAATATACCGAAAACTTTAAATGTGGAATCATTCACTTTAAAAAGGTGAACATTAGCCTATGTGAATTGTGTCGCAATGAAGTAGTTATTAAGTGTAACACTTTCTACTTAGAAAATGCTAGCACACAAAAGTCCTGAAAAGTTTTAGCTCGCAGAACAATCTAAAGGTACTCAATAACAAAACAATGATTCTTACAGAACGACATTTGTAAGTTTATGGCTTTCAAATTCTTTACTGTTATTCCCCTTTTCATATTTTATATAAACTGGAAAATAAATGTAGAAAGAACACTGGTAAGCAATTTCTCCTGTTCTGAAGACATACAGGTGGATTTGGATACACTATCTCTATCAGTTTCCCTTAAACGTAAGTATTACAAACAGTAAATGCCTGTTATAGATGTAAAGAGCTGATGATGCTCTCTGTTAAAGAATTTTTTTTTTTTTTTTTTTTTTTTTACCAGAAGCCAAACAGATGGCTAACCTTCTGCTACAAACTGATAAGCAGCTATATCTGATAAGCATAGACACTTCTGTTACCACATTAAATCCTATGTTAAGACCAGTCTGGGAACAACAGAGGCTTTGTTAGAAGCGATAAAGGAGATACTCTTTCCACAACTTGGTTACTGCACACAAATTTATTGGTGAAATTCTCTGTGGTGCTGTTCATGATAAATAAGTCCCTTCTAGTCTACTGAAGGCTTACAACTATCACATATACCTGAACATACCAATACACAAAAGTCCTTCCAACGGTGCAGACGTGAAAAACCCATCAAACACTTGTGGGGCTTGATGATCTATCCAGTAACTGCTGTCAGTAAAGCTAATACTCATCAGTGCCCTGCAGCTTTCCTTCCTACTGCCTCACTGTTCCTGTGGGTCAGTGACATATCCAGTGGCTGTCCTTTACCTCATCTCCAGGAGTGAAAGTCATTTCCACAATTCCTGAGAGATTGGCCTGGGTGGGATTGGGGGTGGGGGCACACCACAGTGTATCAAGTTTAAGCTGAACTACATATCTGCTTAAAACAACGCTAACGCCCAATCTTCTCTAGGTTTGTTTGGGTACAGATACCACATCTGCCTTATCTTTCTTCGGGGGCAGTTTCATTCACACTGCTTGAAAGCCTCATTTAACATGAATGTGATCAATCCTGAAATCCTAAAATAAAGCACGGGCAGGAGCAGGGGCTCACGCCTGTAATCCCAGCACTTTGGGAGGCCGAGCTGGGTGGATCACCTGAGGTCAGGAGTTTGAGACCAGGCTGGCCAACACGGTGAAACCTCGTCTCTACTAAAAATACAGAAAAAATTGGCTGGGCGTGGTGGTGGGCGCCTGTAATCCTGGCTACTTGGGAGGCTCAGGCAAGAGAATCGCTTGAACTCAGGAGGCAGAGGTTGCAGTGAGCCGAGATGGTGCCACTGCACTCCAGCCCGGGCGAGAGAGTGAGACTGTCTCAAAAAAAAAAAATAATAAAATAAAAAATAAAATAAAATAAAACAAAGCAAATCTAACCTCATCAAGGTTGTCTTATAAAAAAAAGTCAATGCTGATTAAGATTGGAATTCTAATCTATCAATATGTGAAAACTTACAAACCTTAAGGTTTGATTTTCCACCATCATTCACAAATACTACTTTTATTGATAATAAAAAATTATTAGATGCAATGACAAATGAAAATATCTTTATAGAGCTTTGAGCATTCACAACACCATAGCTTATAAGTGTGAATTAATACATTGATAAGGTTTAAGTGGGGCCCAGTTATTGCTGATAAACATCACACAGTTCATTGTTCTCCACTACTGGAACAGGCTTAGGAGTTACTGCTAAAGCAGATAGGGACGATGTCCTTATGTAGAACTCAAAGACTGCTCAACAGTATACCTGGAAAACAAGGGACATTCAAGCACTTACATGCTTAGTGAGTGGCCAAGACTAACTAGGAAGCAATTAATCACATACTGGTTAGAGTCAGATTCAAACTACAAGGGCTGGCCGAGCGCCGTGGCTCACGCCTGTAATCCCAGCATTTTGGGAGGTCAGAGAGGTGGGTGGATCACTTGATGTCAGGAGTTCGAGACCAGCCGGACCAACATGGTGAAACCCCGTCTCTACTAAAAAATAAAAAAATTAGCTGGGCATAGTGGCAGGTGGCTGTAATCCCAGCTACTTGGGAGGCTGAGACATGAGAATCGCTTGAACCTGAGAGGACGAGGTTGCAGTGAGCTGAGAGTGCACCACTGCACTCCAGCCTGCACAAAAGATAGAGACTTTGTCTCAAACAAAAACGAAAAAGCTATAGGGGCTGTTAATATATATTAAAAAATGTAACTGACCCTTGAACAACACAGGGGTTAGGGGTACCAAGCTCCCACATAGTTAAAAATCTATGTGTAACTTTTGACTTCCCAAAAACTTAATAGCCTACTGTTGACCAGAAGCCTCACTGATAACATAAACAGTTGATTAACACACATTTTGTATGTTATGTATATTATATTCTGTATTCTTATAATAAAGTAAGCTAGAGAAAAGAAAATGTTATTAAGAAAATCATAAAGGCCAGGCATGGTGACTCACACTAATAACCCCAGAACTTTGGGAACCTGAGGCAGGAGGATCACTTGAGGTCAGGAATTGAAGACCAGCTTGGGCAACAAAGTGAGACTTTATCTCTACAAAAATTAAAAAAATTAGCCATGTATGGTGCCAGTAGTCCCAGCTACTTGGGAGGCTGAGGTGGGAGGATCGCTTGAGCGCAGGAGTTTGAGGCTGCAGTGAGCTATAACTGTGCCACTGCACTCCAGCCTGGGAGACTGTTAGACCCTGTCTCAAAAAAAAAAAAAAAAAAAAAAAAAAAGATATGGAAGAGAAAATACATTTACAGTACTGTACTCTATTTATCAATACCGTAAGTTAACATCATCTGTTTACAAGATGAATCATCTGTCTGAAATGGCAGGCAACCGCAGCTGCAGACCTCAATCTACAGTACATGTCAAACAATTTAACTTTTTCTCATAATATTACGACTTTTCTCTGCTTCTTGGGAGCACTTACAGCATCACTGGTGGCACTTCATGTGGATCCCATGGAGTTATTAAAGGTTTACAGTACAGCAAGTATAGCATGTTTACTCTAAACCTTTAATAACTCCATGGGACCCATATGAAGTGCCTCTAAGTGTTGTGAGTAGCATATATTTTTGAGAACCAGGAGAGATCATTTTTTACTGTGATATTCAATTTACTGGAGACAAAATGCCCATACAGGCATGACTAGTGTCACATGACATTTCAAGTGGCTATACACAACACTTGATCTCACCACAATAGCAACAGAAGATGGCTACAGGCCGGGCGCAGTGGCTCAAGCCTGTAATCCCAGCACTTTTGGAGGCCGAGACGGGCGGATCACAAGGTTAGGAGATCGAGACCATCCTGGCTAACCCGCTGAAACCCCATCTCTACTAAAAAATACAAAAAACTAGCCGGGCAAGGTGGCGGGCGCCTGTAGTCCCAGCTACTCGGGAGGCTGAGGCAGGAGAATGGCGTAAACCCGGGAGGCGGAGCTTGCAGTGAGCTGAGATCTGGCCACTGCACTCCAGCCTGGGCGACACAGCGAGACTCCGTCTCAAAAAAAAAAAAAAAAAATATGGCTACAAAATTATTATAGTACTACAGTAAGTACTACAGTTAATTCATGCAGTTATGATTTTTTCCTATTTATTTATTGAGATGGAGTTTCGCTCTTGTTGCCCAGGCTGGAGTGCAACGGCACAATCTCGGCTCATTGCAACCTCCACCTCCTGGGCTCAAGCGATTTTCCTGCCTCAGCCTCCCAAGTAGCTGAGATTACAGGCATGTGCTACCACACCCAGCTAATTTTTCTGTACTTTTAGTAGAGATGGGGTTTCACCATGTTGGCCAGGCTACTCTCGAACTCCTGACCTCAAATGATACACCCATCTTAGCCTCCCAAAGTGTGCTGGGATTATAGGTGCGAGCCACTGAGCCTGGCTGATTTTTACTTTTTTAAAAATTTATTTTATTATTATTTTTTAATTAAGGACAAGGTCTTGCTCTGTCACCAAGGCTGGAGTGTGGTGGTGTCATCACAGATCACTGCAGCCTTGAACTTGTCGGCTCAAGTGATCCTCCTGCCTCAACCTCCCAAAGTGATGGTATTTCTAGGCTATGCGGTTCATCCTTTTTCAAACTGTCACAAATCTCCAAAAATTTTCCAATATTTTATTGAAAAAAATCCATGTATAAGTGGACCCACACATTCAGATCTGTAATCCCAGCACTTTGGGAAGCTCAGGTGGGTGGGCTGCTTGAACTCAGGAGTTTAAGACTAGCCTGGGCAACATGGTGAAATCCCGTCTATACAAAAAATACAAAAATTAGCTGGGTGTGGTGGCATGTGCCTGTAGTCCCAGCTACTTGGAAGGCTGAGGTGGGAGGACTGCTTGAGCCTGGGAGGTCGAGGCTGCAGTGAGCCGAGATAGTGCCATTGTACTCCAGCCTGGGTGACAGGTAAGGCCTTGTATCCTCCCCCCGCAAAAAAACGTGAACCCACACAGTTCAAACCACGTTGGTCAAGGGTCAATGAACATAGAGACACAGATCTCCAAGTAAAAAGGTTTTATTTGGGAATAACATATAAGTAGGATGGTGATTAGGATATACAGACCAGGGCAGCATCCAGTATGTCCTGCGAACAACAACAAAAAAGTTAGGGTATTATTGGAGAAAGAGAAGGTTTTTCAAAGTTGTTGTTGTTGTTGTTGTTGAGACAGAGTCTGGCTCTGTCGCCAGGGTGGAGTGCAGTGGCGCGATCTCGGCTCACTGCAACCTCTGCCTCCCCGGTTCAAGCAATTCTCCTGCCTCAGCCTCCTGAGTAGCTGGGACTACAGGTGCTGGCCAACCAAGCCCAGCTAATTTTTGTATTTTTAGTAGAGACGGGGTTTCACCATGTTGGCCAGGATGGTCTCAATCTCTTGACCTTGTGATCTGCCTGCCTCGGCCTCCCAAAGTGCTGGGATTACAAGCCTAAGCCACCATGCTCAGCCTCAAAGTTGTTTCTTTTTTTTTTTTTTTTTTTGAGACGGAGTCTCACGCTGTTGCCCAGGCTGGAGTGCAGTGGCGCGATCTCGGCTCACTGCAAGCTCCGCCTCCCGGGTTCCCGCCATTCTCCTGGCTCAGCCTCCTGAGTAGCTGGGACTACAGGCGCCCGCCACCGCACGCGGCTAATTTTTTGTATTTTTAGTAGAGACGGGGTTTCACTGTGGTCTCGATCTCCTGACCTTGTGATCCGCCCGCCTCGGCCTCCCAAAGTGCTGGGATTACAGGCTTGAGCCACCGCGCCCGGCCTCAAAGTTGTTTCTTTAAGGAAAGTTCATTGGCACTGGCAGCGTCTTATAGCTGGTGTGTTCTGATTGATGAGTGTCAGCAGTTGTTAGGTAGGACTTGTAATCCTGGAGTTACGGTTAGGCTCTTCCAGTTTTCGACTGGGTGTGTCAGGCAGGTGCTCTCATATAATGGCTAGCTGTCCTTGTGCTGCTAGCTATCCTTGTGTGACACATGTAGTAAGCTTTGGTTTGGAAAAAAATTTTTGTGATAGTTCCTGTTATCAGTCTAATCATGTGTGAGAGCCCTCCCTTCATTGCCTTCCCTAGCTCCATTATACTAGGGTTTGACACAAGTGACTCCATTTTGAATTTGACAACTTTCACATAGGCCAAAGAACAAAGTTATCATTGAGGGCTGAAATAGCTGGTGAAGGCTTCAGAAGGCACAAACTGCAGTAGAAGGATGTGAAAAATATGGATAACCGAAGGGTTCATGAGGGAATTCTGAGCATCGGAAGCATTAAGTTATCTGGCATGAGGCATTAGTAAGAAAACTGCCTGGCTAGATAGGGAGATCCAAGTTGAAGAAGATAAGATTGAATGGCTAAGTGGAAGGACAGTCACATGGAATCTCAGAAGTCTTGTAAGCAGGCTAGGTGCTCATTCATTCATTCAGTATACATAAGTATTACATGGTGACAATATTAAAAGTACTAGATAGGCAATAGTAAACAAAACACGTATCACGCTTGCCTTCATGGCCTTAGGCAGCACAATATACAAACAAATAAACATGTAAGTAATCAAAAAGAGTGTTAAGTGCCAAGAGGGAAACTGAGAGAATGCAGGGGGAAGACTTCTTGAGAAAGGGTGATTAGGAAAGGTTTTTCTTTTTTTTTGAGACAGAGTCTCCCTCTGTCACCCAGGCTGGAGTGCTGTGGTGGAATCTCGGCTCACTGTAACCTCTTCCTCCTGGGTTCAAGTGATGCTCCTGCCTCAGCCTCCTGAGTAGCTGGGACTACAGGCAGCTGCCACCACGCCTGGCTCATCTTTGTATTTTTAGTAGAGATGGGGTTTCACCATATTGGCTAGGCTGGTCTTGAACTCCTGACCTTGTGATCCACCTGCCTCGGCCTCCCAAAGTGCTGGGATTACAGGCGTGAGCCACTGCGCCCGGCCAATAGGAAAAGCTTTTCTAAGGTGATAGCACTGAAAACAACAGACTTTTTTCAAGGTGGTAGAAGGAAGCAGCTTCCTACACAGAAGTATCCAGATAGAAGAGCCAGGGCCTTGCAAGAGTAAACAGCTTGACTTTTTTTTTTCTTTGAGATGGAGTCTTGCTCTGTTGCCCAGGCTGGAGTGCAGTGGCGCGATCTCGGCTCACTGCAAGCTCCGTCTCCTGGGTTCATGCCATTTTCCTGCCTTAGCCTCCTGAGTAGCTGGGACTACAGGCGCCCCCCATCATGCCTGGTTAATTTTTTGTATTTTTAGTAGAGACAGGGTTTTACCGTGTTAACCAGGATGGTCTCGATCTCCTGACCTCATGATCTGCCCGCCTCAGCCTCCCAAAGCGCTGGGATTGCAAAGGCCACAGCTTGACTTTTTTTTTAAAGCAATGAAAGCACTAAGTGTAACTGTAGCTTAGCAGGAAAGGGGGAGAGAATAAGGTGATGTTACAGGGGTAAGAATAAACCATTCAGAGACTAACAGGGCAGGTTACAGAGTATGGATGTTTTGTGCAGTGCATGCTTGGTAAAAATGGATGCATCAACTTTCTTTTTATACACTGCTGCATTCATCAACAGTGGGTCTGATTTTGTAGGTTCGGGGAGGGGGAACCCAGGTTCTGCATTTTTCACAACCATCCCAGGTAACTTCTGATACATAAAGTGTTCAGGAAGGCACTTGGAGAATTATGCTTTAGAAGGCTCACTCGTCTCACCACTGGTAAGGTTCACTTGAGGTAAATGTTTTGATATCATGGCTTAGATTCTCATCTGGAGAAGTTAGGAACAAGGGTCTCCTTGGTGCCCACCTAAGTGCCCAGTGCAGACTCAGATTCACATTATACTCTCACACACTGAACACTTAGTGATGTGTTAGAACTCATTTTTCTTTTTCTTTTTTTTTTTTTTTGAGACAGAGTCTCGCTCTGTCACCCAGGCTGGAGTGCAGTGGTGCAATCTAGGTTCACTGCAAGCTCCGTCTCCCGGGTTCACGCCATTCTCCTGCTTCAGCCTCCCGAGTAGCTGGGACTACAGGCACCTGCCACTGCGCCCGGCTAATTTTTTCTATTTTTAGTAGAGATGGGGTTTCACCGTGTTAGCCAGGATGGTCTCAATCTCCTGACCTCGTGATCTGCACACCTCGGTCTCCCAAAGTGCTGGGATTACAGGCGTGAGCCACCGCGCCAGGCCCCTTTTCTCTTCTTTTTAGATGCAGTCTGTGTTGCCCAGGCTGGAGTGCAGTGGCGTGATCTTGCTTCACTGCAACCTCCACCTCCCAGGTTCAAGCGATTCTCCTGCCTCAGCTTCGCCAGTAGCTGGGACTACAGGCGCCCGCCACCACACCTGGCAATTTTTTTGTATTTTTAGTAGAGACGGGGTTTCACCGTGTTAGCCAGGATGGTCTCGATCTCCTGACCTTGTGATCCGCCTGCCTTGGCCTCCCAAAGTGCTGGGATTACAGGCGTGAGCCACTGCGCATGGCCTGAACTTACTGTTTTTCACAAGAACACAATACCATGCTCAGTTAATGACTACCCAGAACTATATGGGGACTCCCCAAGTGCCATCGTCAAGAAACGGCCCCAGAATGCACTAATTTTGTTTTAAAGACAGAAGACTGTGCAGACTTCCAGAGGGCAGGAATCATTTTTCTTTGATTCCTCCTAGAACCTGACATAATGCTGAACACATAGCTACATAGAAGATGCTGGTAACTGCTTCCCATTTTTGTTAAGACTGTCAGTAAGTGGCTGAAAAAAGTGGTGTATGTTAAAGTTACTGCTAAAATGTATTAGGCATTACCCACGAACTAAGAGGGTGTTTTCTTCTATAGACAAATCTTTTCTAGTTGGATTTAAAGTTGCAATCCCCACCAGTGCCCACTTGCAGGAAGCTCTTTGTGGCTCAGGTAAAATTCTCTCTACCGCAATTCTTTAGAATCTGTGGAAAATTACTGAGGAAGGAAATGTTTCCCAGCCTAGTTCACAGACCAAAAGAAAAAATGTTTAGTAAATGCTTTACTAAGGAAGACTTCCAATAATCTTTTAAAACTATGTGCCAAGGTTTTTTTCTTTCCTTTTTTTTTTTAAGTTGTGTTCTTGTCTCCCAGGCTAGAGTGCAGTGGCGGGATCTGGGCTCACTGCAACCTCTGCCTCCTGGTTCAAGTGATTCTCCTGCCTCAGCCTCCCGAGCAGCTGGGATTACAGACGTGCACTAACACGCCCGGCTAATTTTTGGATTTTTTTTGTGGTGGGGGGGAGGGCTCGACATGTTGCCCAGGGTGGTCCCGAACTCCTGACCTTAAGTGATCCGCCCGCCTCAGCCTCCCGAGTAACTGGGCCTACAGGTGTGAGCCGCTGCACAGGCCGCGAGGTGGCAATTTCTTCCCAAGTTTGCAGTGTATTTTTACAAATACTAATTTAATAGCCTGGAAGGTGTGTCTCCTGCCCCAGGCCGAGCCGCAGGGGGCTCCAGGCTGCGGCTGCGAGGGGAATGCAATGGAACCAAACGCTCTGAGGAGCCCCGGCTCCGCGCCTCGATCTCACCGGATTCTGGTACTCACTGTCGCCCGGACTTTTACGCTCCTTCACCACGACAGACAGCCTGACGCGTTACCACAGCGAACGCGCGCTCCACGCCAGGCCCCGCCTACTGCCCGCCCTGCGCCGGCGCAGCCCGCCCGTCCCGCCCCGCCCCGCCCCCGGCGCAGCCCGCCCGTCCCGCCCCGCCCCCGGCGCAGCGTCAGAGGCGGGGTAGCGCGCTGGTCTGTTTTTGGGCCACGGAATGGCGACTCCGGGAAATCGAGGTCTCGTGCTGGGGTGAAAGGTGTGGCTGCAGGAGCCAAATCCAAATGAGCGGACCAGGTACTTCAGGGTTTTAACCTGAGCGAAACAGGAATGTCTTGGGTCTTAACAGGACCGTCCGCCCGCTCGGAAGAGGCGAAAAGCCCACGGCAGACGTCTGGGTGTGCGAATGTCAGTTGAGCGGGGCCTGGAGGAGGCGTCACACACAGTGAGGATCTGAGGAGGGAAGCGCCTTCCAGGCAGAACGGTTTCTGGGTTGAGAGAACCCAAAGTTCAGTAAAGTGCGTAGGGGTGAATTGGGATGAGGCGGGAGAGGGATGCAGCTGCTAAAATATAGCTTTCAACACCGTATTGAGGCGTTTGGACTTTATGGTAAACGCATTTTTAATTTAAAGAGTGATGTGAGACAGAAGCGGGCAGACCACAAGGTCAGGAGTTCGAGACCAGCCTGGCCAACATGGTGAAGCCCCGTCTCTACTAAATATACAAAAAATTAGTCAGGCGTGGTGGTGCGCGCCTGTAATCCCAGCTACTGGGGAGGCTGAATCGTTTGAACCCGGGAAGAGGAGGTTGCAGTGAGCCGAGATCCGCCATTGCACTCCAGCCTGGGCACCAGGGTGAGACTACGTCTCAAAAAAAAAAAAAAAAAAAAAGACGTGATGTGTATTTTAGAGAGATTAGTGCATTGGATCAAAATGGATCAGAAAAGGCAGGAAGAAACGATAGGCTGTTAACTTCGTTTTGGCTCTAAACTTTGGTAAAGAAGTGGAGCAAGCAAGATAGGGAATGGAAGCCAAGAAGGATGAAAGCTGAGGCAGACCTTTGCAAAAGATCGTTTCAGTATGACTTCACAGGAGAGTTAGGGAGTATAGGTGATACCTCAGAGTTATCGCTGCCGGAGACAAGGGAGCTGGGCTTGCATACACTTACCCTGTTTTTCATGTGGCTGCTGAAGAGGATGTTAAGTGTGCAGGCACGCCTAGCTCTGCACATGCAGGCAGAGCAGTTTAATAGGCTGAACAAAGGCAGTGCTCTCAAGATGACGCTTCAGTGTGGGCATTTGAAAGTGAAAGCGGGTTGAAGTTGAGTGAAGGGGCAGGTGTGTGTGCACAGCAGTGGTACAAAGTGATTGGAGGAAGTGTATCAGTCAGGGTTCTCCAAATAAATAGAACTAAAGGGTGTGTGGATAAAGAGGTTTATTTTAAGGAATTGTCTCATAGTTAAGGAGGCCAGCAAATCCAAAATCTGCATGGTGGACTGGCAGGCTGGAGACACAGAAAAGAGTCATTGCTGCCATTTAAGGCTGAAGACCCAGGAAAAAGCTGACGTTGCGGTTCAAGTCTGAAAGCTGTCTGCTGCATTCCCTCTAGCTAGGGGGAGGTCAGTCTTGTTCTAGTCAGGCCTGTGGAGGGCAATCAGCTTTACTCAAAAGTCCACCTATTAAATGTTAATGTCATCCAAAAACATCCTCATGGAAACATCTGGAATAATGTTTGACCACATATTTGCATACTGTGGTTCTGCCAACTTGACGTAAAATTAACCATCACAGGAGGCATCCTGGTGGACGACTGATGTTGTTCATCTATGTATACATTTTGTTGTTGTTTTTTTTTTTTGTTTTTTTTTTTGAGACGGAGTCTCGCTCTGTCGCCCAGGCTGGAGTGCAGTGGCGCGATATCGGCTCACTGCAAGCTCCACCTCCCGGGTTCACGCCATTCTCCCGCCTCAGCCTCCGAGTAGCTGGGACTACAGGCGCCCGCCACCACGCCCGGCTAGTTTTTTGTATTTTTAGTAGAGACGGGGTTTCATCATGTTAGCCAGGATGGTCTCGATCTCCTGACCTTGTGATCCACCCGCCTCGGCCTCCCAAAGTGCTGGGATTACAGGCTTGAGCCACCGCGCCCGGCCTGTTTTGTTTTTATAGAAAGAAGATCAGGCTGGGCACGGTGGCTAACGCCTCTAATCCCAGCACTTTGGGAGGCCAAAGTGGGTGGCTTACTTGAGCCCAGGAGTTCGAGACCAGCCTGGGCAACATGGTGAAACCCTGTCTCTAGAAAATACACAAAAATCAGCTGGGCGTGGAGGCTGAGGTAGGAGAGGATTGCTTGAGTCCAGGAGGTCAAGGCTGCAGTTAAAAAAAAGAGCATTCAAAAGGTAGCCTTTCCCAGCTGTGATAGATAGGGTTGGCCACAGGGCCAGCGTGGTAAGATGAGCCTGGGAAAACTCTTGGGTATTAATCATGAAGGAACGTTTACCAGCATGGCTTCACACTATGACTAGGCTGCACATATTAATTTTGCTTTTTAAGGGAGAAACTTGAGTTTTTGTTTTTTTTTAATAAGTAGAAGCAGATTTTAAGATGTTATAAAGTCAGACTCTTGGCTTGCCAAATATAGGACAGTGTTTCTCTATCATTTCCTCCCTTCAACACATGACAGATTTGAAATATCCATCAACTTACTGTAACATACTGGAACCATACTTTAAAGATGTGCTTTCTGAAAAGCTTAATTTTCTCCCTTCAACACATGACAGATTTGAAATATACATCAACTTACTGTAACATACTGGAACTGTACTTTAAAATGTGCTTTCTGAAAAGCTTAATTTGTGAACTCAGATTTAGTGGCATGGATTCCCTGACTTAAATACTCATTTGATAAACATTATGCCAGGAAATGTGCTGAGGAAACAAAGGCAACCAGACCCTGCCCTTGCTCTTAGACAGTTTACGTCTGGTAGAGCAACATAAAGACCAACTTGAGAACAGAGAATGTTAAAATGCAGATTCTCTCGTTCAGAGTCCAACTTAGTAAGTGGGGTCATGAATCTGCCTTTCAGTAAGCCCCCAAGGTGATTTTGTTGCAAGTTGTCAGGTTTATATTTTGAAAAACACTGATCTGGTGGGAGAGAGAACTCAAGATTGTGTAATGAGTTCAAGATTAGGTACTCATTCCTCTGATTCTTCCTGAAATACTTGGGGTAAACAGTTCTTGGATGCAAAAGCAAGGTAATCTGAAAGCCACAATCAAGATTATCTTCCAAAGGTGGATTGGGAAGACTGAGAATGCCATGGATTAATGTAGTTTTCTGTAAACTGGGCATATATTGATTTGTGAGAGAAGGAGGTATCAGAAGATCCCAAATCTTCAATCTGTTTGTTCAGCAAACATTTGTTGAGTGTCTGTGTTGTTCCAGTTGCTCTCAGGCATACCATTCTGTTTAAAGGAAAATAATCCCTTCACCTGTGTCCTAAATCCTACTACCTCCTGTTTTCCCATAGGAATTACTTTATTGGTTGTCAGCTTATTTTCTTGTATCTTCAATCTTTCCTCTGCTCATTTCAACGTATAAACACCTCGTTTCAACATATAAACACGTTTCAACCTGTCTCATCTGAAAAATAACATCTTCTTTGACCCCTGTATCTACACTTTCTCTGACCATATCTGCTCTGTCTTCACAACCATGTGAGGATGCTTTTGGTTGCATGTAGCAGTAATATAACTCCCACTGGCTTAAACAAAAGGAAATGTCCTGTTGTATGTGCGTGAAAAATCTTTAGGCAGAGCATGGTTCAGTATCTCAAACACCTTTGTAGGACCTGGTTTCCCTCTGTCCCTCTCCTCTCATTTAATCCTTACTCTCTACTTCAGGCCCACTCCCCACCCAACCCCACTCCCCACCCAACCTAGCAGCTCTAAATTCTTTTTTTTTTTAGACGGAGTCTCGCTCTGTCGCCCAGGCTGGAGTGCAGTGGTGCGATCTCCACTCACTGCAAGCTCCGCCTCCCAGGTTCACGCCATTCTCCTGCCTCAGCCTCCCGTGTAGCTGGGACTATAGGCGCCCGCCACCTCGCCCGGCTAATTTTTGTATTTTTTTAGTAGAGACGGGGTTTCACCGTGTTAACCAGAATGGTCTCGATCTCCTGACCTCGTGATCCGCCTGTCTTGGCCTCCCAAAGTGCTGGGATTACAGGCGTGAGCCACCGCGCCCAGCCTAAATTCTTTTCTTATTGTTGCATTGACAATGTGAAGAAGATCTTTCATAGTAGCCCCCAAAGAAGAGAGAGGAAGCTTGACTTTTCAGAAGGACTCAAGACTCCTGGATAATACTGTATGTGCTGCAATGACTACCAGTGTGATCATACCTCCCCGTCACCACATCTTTGTGCATGTCACTTGCACACTGAGTCTGGGCTTGAACGTGTGACTGACTTTGGCCATACCTTTTTATGTGATGCAAGCAGAGATTTGAAAATTGTTCTTTGGAACCTTAGATCTCCATGTGAGAAGCATGAAGATGGAGAGACCATGTGGAGCAGAAATGAGCTGTCCTAGATAAGCGCCACCTCATTCCTATGACCAACTGGCCATCCTTAGACCTAGACCATTGGATCTTAGCTGAACCAGTCCAGACCTGAAGAACCACTCAGCCAACTGACAGAACTGTGAGAAGTAAAAAGAAGTTTGTTGTTTTAAACTATTCCACTAAATTTTGGGATAGTTTGGTTTTGTAGCAAAAGCAAGTTTACACACTGGGTTGCTTGTCTATCCCTGACCCAATCACTATGCTAGAGGGATTGGCTCATTGGATTAAGCCAGTTAGGACTATCCTTGAAGGTGGCCTTAGAGTCAATCCCACTCAAACTGTTTGGCGAAGAACAGGGAGATTCCCTGAGGAATCTGTTTCAGGACAGGAGTTTGGTTCCTGATTGTCTCATCCTTCAGGCATGTGCAGGCCTGAGGAATACAACAGACATGGGTCTGTAGAGCCCTGTCTGCTGTCATGCTCCTTGAAAGGCTGAGGAGGACATACAGGAGCTCTGATCTAAGAGCCAATCTGTCCTAAAGTCTTTCAGCTGGTGTCAGGATCTGTTATGAGAGTTCAGGAGCTTCAAAGGTCCATGAGGGATTCCAGAGGGGCTTAACTGGAGACCTGCCGGGTTCTTTTGGATCTTTCCCTGAATTTACCTATGAACCAGTTTCAAGAGTTCCTATGGGAGTTTTTTAGGGAAGGAGGAGATGGGAATAGGGAATGTGGGGTAGGTAGGCAAGGTTGACAAGGCCTCAACTATAGTATCTGGGGTCCAGATTTCTGCCTGAGTGTCCTTGTGTTCTGGACCTTAAAGTATAAGCTCTGTCCCTGGCAGGTCTCAACTCTGAGGGAATGAGGTGATTAGGGGTCTCTCCCCATAGGCTCTGTTACCTGTCATAACAACTTCATACAGAAACACCATAGCTCAACCTTGTATGCACTGGCTTTATGCTAAAAATTCAGCAGTAATCTCATGTCTTCTCAAAAGCATCTTCATCTCTCCCCAGTTAACTATTATTTTTTCTTTAGCCCCCCTACTGCGTTCTTCTGTTCATGTGTCTGTCAGGCTCTATGGAAAGTAATGGGGGGTTATGTTATGCCCCTACTTCCACCTCACTTTTCCCTTCTCTTGTTTGATGTAGCAATTAGGATTGCACTAAACCCCACATGGACATTGCACTGCTGCCCCCAAATTGACCCGTCACAAGGAGCATTTCAGTTGCTTCACTAAATATAAAGAGGCTGAATCCTATTAAAAATCAGAATGTCAGTTTGTGGCTGGGCGTGGTGGCTCATGCCTGTAATCCCAACACTGGGAGGCCAAGACAGATGGATCATGAGGTCAGGAGATCGAGACCATCCTGGCTAACATGGTGAAACCCCGTCTCTACTAAATATACAAAAAATCAGCCAGGCATGGTGGCGGGCACCTGTAGTCCCAGCTACTCAGGTGGCTGAGGCAGGAGAATGGCGTGAACCTGGGAGGCAGAGCTTGCAGTTAGCCGAGATCACACCACTGCACTCTAGCCTGGGAGACAGAGAGAGACTCTGTCTCAAAAAAAAAAAAAAAAAAAAAATTAAAATGTCAGTTTGCATTTAAAATAATCATCTTGGCCAGGTGCATTGGCTCATGCCTGTAATCACAGCACTTTGGGAGGCCAAGGCAGACAGATCACTTGAGGCCAGGAGTTCGAGACCAGCCTGGCCAACATGGTGAAACCCCATCTCTACTAAAAATACAAAAATTAGCTGGGTGTGGTGGCACACTCCTGTAATCCCAACTACTTGGGAGGGCGAGGCATGAGAATCACTTGAACCCAGGAGGTGGAGGTTGCAGTGAGCGAAGATTGTGCCACTGCGCTCCATCCTGGGCAACAGAGTGAGACTCTGCCTCAAATAAAAATAAAAATAACCTCTGTCAGTATGTGTGTGTAACATTACTTAATCATTATTTCAGCAATGCAAGGGGACTTCAATGTGAAATCATATTTAATATAATATTCAACTTTAATATTCAGTGTTAAATAATATTAAGATAATATCAATAGGCCAGGCACGGTAGGTCATACCTGTAATCCCAGCACTTTAGGAGGCCATGGCGGGCAGATTACCTGAGATCAGAAGTTCAAGACCAGCCTGGCCAACATGGTGAAACCCCATCTCTACTAAAAACAGAAAAATTAGCCAGGTGTGGTGGTGCACGCCTATAATCCCAGTTACTCAAGGAGGCTGAGCCAGGAGAATGGCTTGGATCCAGCAGGTGGAGGTTGCAGTGAGCTGAAATCATGCCACTGCACTCCAGCCTGGGTGACAGAGCAATACTTTGTCTCCAAAAAAGAAAAAAAGAAAAAGATATCAGTAGATACCAAGAGAGTATCCGATATGTATCTATTCCATGGCTATTTCTACTGCAAATTTTATGTAACTAGTGTAAAAGTTAAGAATGTGGTTTATGTAAAAAATAGAAAACCTAACAAAGATTGGCTTTAAAAGCAATGGCTAAAAAACAATACTAACAATTGTCTGGGGAATAGTGGGTGGATGGAGTTTTAAATAGCAGAATATTGATAATTGTTGAAGATGAGTGATGGATTCACAGGGGTTATTATACTACTTTTTTTACTTTTTTTTTTTTTTTTGAGACAGGGTCTCACTGTCACCCAGGCTGGAGCACAGTGGTACAATCTCAGCTCACTGTTAGCCTCCACCTCCTGTGCTCAGTGATCCTCCCACCTCAGCCTCCTGAGTAGCTGGGACTACAGGTGTGCGCCACCATGCTCAGCTAGTTTTTAATATTTTTTTGTTGAGAATTGGTCTCACTATATTTCCCAGGCTGGTCATGAACTCTTGGGCTTAAGTGATCCTCCCACTTTAGCCTTGCAAAGTGCTGGGATTACAGGGATGAACCACTAAATGTTTGGGATTTTCCATAATAAAAAGTTCCTTATTTATTTATTTATTTTTGAGACACAGTTTTACTCTGCCTTCCAGGCTGGAGTGCAGTGGCGCGATCTCGGCTCACTGCAACCTCCACCTCCTGTGTTCAAGCGATTCTCGTACTTCACCCTCCTGAGTAGCTGGGGTTATAGGTGTGCACCACCATGCCTGGCTAATTTTTGTATTTTTAGTAGAGACGGGGTTTCGCCATGTTGACCAGGCTGGTCTCACCCTCCCAACCTCAGGTGATCCACCTGCCTCAGCCTCCCAAAGTGCTGGGGTTACAGTCATGAGCCACCGTGCCCAGCTCCGAACTTTATGGCCAGGCACAGTGGCTCATGTCTGTAATCCCAGCACTGAGGACGTGGTGGCACATGCCTGTAATCCCAGTTACTCGGGAGGCTGAGGCACGAGAATCCCTTGAACCCAGGAGGTGGAGGTTGTAGTGAGCTGAGATCACGCTGCAGCACACCAGCCTGGGCAACAGAGCAAGACTGTCTCAAAGCAAAACAAAATGAAACAAAAAAAAACCAGGAAAAACATGAGCAGTATATTCTAAAGGAACTAATCTAAATGGCCAACCACTGTATGAAAAGCTGCTCACGTTTCTCAGGGAAATTTGGACTGAAATGAGACTGTGACAAAAGTAAGTGGGGAACAAACCTTGTTAGGTACCAATGCACGGACAATACTGAAAGTACAAGAACTAATAAGATAAAATTTTGAATAAAGTTGTAAAGAAAAAATTTGCTAGCCTGGAAAGCAAGGATAATATATATTGAAAGTTAAAGTACATAAAATTTCACATTGAGCAAATTCGTTCTGAATATAGTTTTTACTGGGAGCTGGGGGATACCTAAAGGTTGATTAACAAATACAAAAGTACAGCTAGATAGGAGTAATACATTCTAGTGTTCTCTAGCACTATAGAGTGACTATTATTAACAACAATTTATTGTATATTTTCACATACCTAGAAGAGCACATTTTGAATGTTCCTAACACAGAAGTTATAAAATTTGAGATGTTGGATATGTTAATTACCCTGATTTGATCTTTACACATTGTATACTTGTTTCAGAATGTCATGTTGTATCCCATAAATGTGTACAACTGTTGTGTGTCAATTATTAATAGAAATAACAAAAGAAAAAGTTAACTCCCAATTCCTCATTTTCAAAAATATACTCTATCAGGTAAGGATTATATGTACTAGAACAATTATTCTAGTTTTGTTCCTAATAGCAAAACAGTTACAAAAAACCCTGGAACCCTCATCAGTAAAGAAATGGTTATTTGTGGTCTGTTTATTCTGTGAGATAACATGGAGATTAAAATAAAGTGTAGGGCAGCATTAACTATCCATGTGTTAGCACTAGAGGCTACCAGTTATAGGGAACCACATGGCCACCAGGATGTGGATGGTTACAAGTTGAACACAATTTCCACCCATAACAAGTTGGTAATATCTTTGAAGAGTTCCTGCTTTTTTCTGGACTTCCAGCATCAAGGTTTTCCATTCATAAGGTCAGCAATATCCTGATAGCCTGGATTCAAATGCTTGCTTCTCAGATTTTGCCTCATTTGCCTACAGTTCTCCACTAAATACTGAAAAAAACTCTAGATGCTTTTACTCTCCTAAAGAGAAGATTCCAGTTCTAGAGATGGTAGAATAAATATATCCCACTTTGTTTCTACTGCTGAAGGCAATTATAAGTTCTTAACAGAATCCATGGAGCAACTCTAATAAGGACTCGGAAAAGTAAATAGCAGAAATTAACAAACTTCTTCTTCTTTTTTTTTTTTTTCCAAGACAGAATCTCGCTCTGTTGCCCAGGCTGAAGTTCAGTGGCACGATCTCTGCCTCCTGGGTTCAAGCGATTCTCCTGCCTCAGCCTCCTGAGTAGCTGGGATGACAGGTGTGCGCCAATACTCCCGGCTAATTTTTGTATTTTTAGTAGAGACAGGGTTTCACCACATTGGTCAGGCTGGTCTCAAACTTTTAAACAACCAATGAATCAAAGAAGAAATCACATGGGAAATTAGAAAATATTTTGAGATGAAAGAAAATAACATACCAAAACTGATGGATGTAGTGAAAGCAGTGCTCAGCTTATAGCTGTGACTGCCTATATTAAAAAAAATTCCTAAAATCAGTAACCTCAGTTTACACCTTAATTCATTGGACAAAGAAGAGCAACTAGAAAAGAAAGCCAAGAAGCAGAAGGAAGGAAATAATAAATATTAGAGTGGAGATAGACAAAACAGAGGATAGAAAAGTAGAATTAACAAAACCAAAGGTGGTTTCTTCGAAAAGGTCAACAAAATTGGCAAACCTTTAGCTGGGCTAAGAAAAGAGAAGCTGCAAATAACTAAAGTCAGAATGAAAGTGGTGACATTACTACCAAATTTATAGAAATAAAAAGGATTATAAGTGAATACTCTGAACAATTGTACACCAACAAATTAGATGACCTAGATGAAATGGACAATTTATAGAAATTCACAAATTACCAAACTGGCTAAGAGAGAATCAGATCTATAACAAGAAATTTGATCTGTAATCAAAAATCTCCCAAGAAAGAAGGGTTCTTATGGCTTCACTGGTAAATTCTACAAACATTTGAATGAGAACTAACACAAATCCCTCACAAGCTCTTCCAAAAAAAAAAGAAGCATTTCCTAACTCATTCTATGAAGCCAGGATTATCCTGATACCAAATCCAGAGACACCGCAAGAAAACTACAGTCTTAATATTTCTTATATACATAAATGCAAAAATTCTCAACAAAATACTAACAAAATTGAACAGCATTTTAAGAGAACTCTGTGGCATGACCAGGTGTGATTTATTCCAGGAATGCAACGGTGGTTCAACAAAAGATAATCCACGTGACACACTACATTAATAGAATGAAGAGAAACCCCACAAGATCATCTCAATTGATGTAGAAAAAGCATTCACAAAATTATGTCTTTTGTGATGAAAACATTAAGCAAAGTAGGAATATAAGGGAACTTCTGCAACATGATTTAGAGCTTTTTTTTTTTTTTTTTTTTTTTTTTTTTTAGACGGAGTCTCACGCTGTTGCCCAGGCTGGAGTGCAGTGGCGCGATCGCGGCTCACTGCAAGCTCCGCCTCCCGGGTTCCCGCCATTCTCCTGCCTCAGCCTCCTGAGTAGCTGGGACTACAGGCGCCCGCCACTGCGCCAGGCTAATTTTTTGTATTTTTAGTAGAGACGGGGTTTCACTGTGGTCTCGATCTCCTGACCTTGTGATCCGCCCGCCTCGGCCTCCCAAAGTGCTGGGATTACAGGCTTGAGCCACCGCGCCCGGCCGATTTAGAGCTTTTTGAAAAACCCGTAGCTAATATCACACTCAGTAAAGGCAAAAAGCTTTACCCCTAAGATTAGGAACAAGACAAAAATGCCTGCTTTTGCTACTGTTATTCAACATTGCACTGGAAATTCTAGGCAGTGCAATTAGGCAAGAAAAACAAATAGAGGGCATTTGAGTTGGAAAGGGGGAAATAAAACTATCTTCGACTGGGCGTGGTGGCTATGCCTGTAATCTCAGCACTTTGGGAGGCTGAGGTAGGTGGATCACCTGAGGTCAGGAGTTTGAGACTAGCCTGGCCAACATGGTGAAATCCTGTCTCTACTAAGAGTACAAAAATGAGCCGGGCATGGTGGCGGGTGGCTCTAGTCCCAGCTACTCGGGAGGCTGAGGCAGAAGAATCACTTGAACTTGGGAGGTGGAGGTTGCAGAGAGCTGGGATCACGCCACTGCACTCCAGCCTGGGGGACTGAGCAAGACTTCGTCTCAAGAAACAAAACGAAATAAACAAAAAAACCTCTATTTTCACTCGTGAAATGATTCTATATATAAAAAAACAAAGAATTCACACAAAAACTATTAAAGCTAATAAATTTAGCAAAGTTGCAGAGTACAGTGTCAACATATAAATATCAGTTGCATCTCTATACACAACTACCTTTCCTGAAGAGGAGATTAATAAAAATTCCATTTACAATAACATCAAGAATAATAAAATACTTAGGAATTAATTTAACCAAGGAAGTAAAAAAGTTGTACACTGAAAACTACAAACCATTGCTGAAAGACATTCAAGAAAACATAAATGGAAAGACATTATGTGTTCATGGATTGGAAGATTTAATATTGTTAAGATATCAATATCAACCAAAGCAATATACAGATTCAGTGAAATCCCTATTAAAATCCCAATGATGGTTTCTTCTGAAATATAAAAATCTGTAAAATTCATATAGAATCTTAAGGGACCTTAAATAGCCAAAACAACCATGAAAAACAAGGGCAAAGTAGGAGGACTCACACATCTGATTTCAAAATTTGCTACAAAACTACAGTAATCCAAACAGTATGGTACTGGCATAAAGACAGATATACAGACCAAGGGAATAGAAAAGAGAGTCTAGAAATAAACTCATATATGCAGGCAAATGATCTTTGACAAAGTGCCAAGGCCATTTGATGGGGGGAAATAACAGTCTTTTCAACAAATAACTCTAGGAAAATTGAATATTGACATGCCAAAGAATGAAGTTGGACCTTTCCCTAAGACCATATACAAAAATTGACTCAAAATGGATCAAACATCTAAACCAAGCTTGTCCAACCCATGGTACATTGGCCACATGTGGCTCAGGACAGCTTTGAATGCAGCCCAAAACAAATTTGTAAAGTTTCTTAAAACATGAGGTTTTTTGTTTTGTTTTTTCCCTCATAGCTATCATTAGTGTTAGTGTATTTTATGTGTGGCCCAAGACAATTCTTATTTTTCCAGTGTGGCCCAGGGAATCCAAAAGATTGAACAACCCTGATAAGCATAAGAGCTAAAATCGTAGATCTCTTTGTTTATTTTATTTATTTATTGAGACAGTCTCACTCTGTTGTCCAGGCTGGAGTGCAATGGCACAATCTCGGCTCACTGCAACCTTCGCCTCCTGGGTTCAAGTGATTCTCCTGCCTCAGCCTCCTGAGCAGCTGGGATTATAGGTGTTCCCCACCATGCCTGGCTAATTTTTGTATTTTTAGTAGAGACGGGTTTCACCACATTGGCTAGGCTGGTTTTGAACTCCCAGCCTCAGGTGATCTGCCCACCTTGGCCTCCCAAAGTGCTGGGATTACAGGCATGAGCCACTGCGCCCGGCTCATAATCTCTTTGAAGAAGACATAGGGGAAAATCATGACATTGGATGTACCCATGATTTCTTGGATATGACAGGAAAAGCACAACAACAACAACAAAAATAGACAAAAAGTTTTGTGCATCAAAGGATACTATCAACAGGAAGATGGCAATCCAGCCAGGATGTAAGGAGCTTAGAAGTCATCACTCTGTTCTAAACATAAAAAGCTGAACAAATTGATAATCAACTCTTCTTAGATCCATCAGAGAATTGAGGTCACAGGGCAAAACACTGCCCCCAAAATGAAGAGACAGGTAGATACAGGGAAACACAATTGACCAGCGTGGAGACAGTTGAGGCGAAAGAGAACTATTCTGTGAGAACTATTACCTGGGATAGAAAACCCAGAAATGTAATTGACAAATTTCTAGAGGCTCAGTTTGGACATGTTTGAAGGTTAAAAACTCTCGGGGTTGAGGTCAGTCTTAAGCAAGCATGCATATACTTTTGTGAGTTTTACTGACAGGAGCTCTACCAGGTTCTCACACAGAAGATCAGAGAAAAAACCCCTTGTGTTTCTGGCAAGCATACAGGAAAACAAGCCATTCTGAAGTATGTCGAGCATTGTGTTTATCTTAACAAGGTTTATGCTCATAAGAAAGTACCAGAACCTACCTGAGTGGAGTTTTACCAGAGCCTAACTGACTTGGACGAAGAGACATATAAAATGACAGCTCCCTCTAACCACCCTCTCCAGCCACCTCGTCCCACTAAAAGGGGGCAGGAAACAGAAAAACACTCGTGAAATTGGTCGTCCATGGTACAGGCCCACTAAAGACTGAGACCTAATTACAAGACGGTGGAATGATTCCCCTCCCCTACATCTCACTGCCACATTACTAAAGGTCTATTTACTGCAGTGTTTTACCCAGTACATTATATCTGGCTTTCAAAAACAATTAAAAATTACAAAGCATATTAAAAGGCAACAACAACAAAAAATCCCAAAACAAAATACATAGTTTAAGACTCTTCATTTTGGAGGGCAGTGGTTTGTCCTGTGACCTTAATTCTCCGGTGGGTCTAAGAAGAGTTGTTGATTTTCAGTCAAACATTAGAAGCAGAGTCAGATACAGCAGGAATGTTGCAATTATCAGTCCAGCATTTTATAATAACTATGATTAATATGTTAAAGTCTCTAAGGGAAAAAAGTGGACAATGTGTAAGAATCGATGAATGGTATAAGCAAAGAGATGGAAAATCTAAGAAAGAATAAAAAAGGGCCAGGAGCAGTGGCACATGCCTGTAATCCCAAC
The DNA here is from genome assembly GCF_024542745.1 of Macaca thibetana thibetana. Classification (NCBI taxonomy): domain Eukaryota; kingdom Metazoa; phylum Chordata; class Mammalia; order Primates; family Cercopithecidae; genus Macaca; species Macaca thibetana. The sequence goes on along the minus strand of NC_065592.1, from coordinate 108,149,216 downwards.
ACTTGGGGGGCAGAGGCAGGTGGATCACTTGGGCTCAGGAGTTCAAGACAAGCCTGGGCAATGTGGGGAAACCTCGCATTTACTAAAAATACAAAAATTAGCCAGGTGCAGTGGTGTGCACCTGTGGTCCCAGCTACTCAAGAGGCTAGGTGGGCAGATTGCTTGACCCTGGGAGATGCTGCAGTGAGCCAAGATCATGCCACTGCACTCCAGCTGCAACAGGATGAGACCCTGTCTCAGAAAATGTAAAGCAAGAGATCAAAAGCACTGTAACAAATGAAGAATGCCTTTCAGGGGCTCATTAGGAGGCTAAATGTAGCAGAAGAAAGAATATGTAAGCTTGAGTATATGTAAATAGAAACCTACCAAACTGAAAAGCAAAGAGAGAAGACTGAAAAACAATATCCAAGAACTGAGGGACAACTAAAAAATGTTTAAATGCAATTAGTGGGAACAGCAGAAGGTGAAGAGAAAGGAAGAGAAGAAATACCTGAGACAATAATGACTGATAATTTTCCTCAAATGAATGTCAGACACCAAACCAAACCAAACAAAAACAGATCCAGAAAGCTAAGAACAGCAAGCAGGATAAATGCCAAAATAAATTAATTGAAAATACAGCTAGACATATATTAAAACTACAGAAAATGTAAAGAAAAAAATTCTTAAGGGCAGGCATGGTGGCTCACACCTGTAATCCCACATTTTGGGAGGCCAGCGTGGGTGGATCACTTGCGGTCAGGAGCTCGAGGCCAGCCTGGTCAACATGGTGAAACCCCATCTCTACCAAAATACAAAAATTAGCCAGGCAGGGTAGCACACGCCTGTAATCCCAGAACTCAGGGGAGGCTGAGGCACAAGAATCTCTTGAACCAAGGAGGCAGAGGTTGCAGTGAGCTGAGATCGTGCCACTGTACTCCAGCCTGGTTGACAGAGTGAGACTTTGTTTAAAAAAAAAAAAAGAGAAAAAAAAATCTTGAAAGAAGCCTGAGGAGAAAACACCCATAGAGGAGCAGAGATAGGAATTACACCTGACTTCTGAAAAACCATGCCAGTAAGAAGAGAGTGGAGTGAAATATTTTATTTATTTATTTATTTTTATTTTTTATTTTTTTATTTTTTATTTTTTGAGACGGAGTCTCCCTCTGTCGCCCAGGCTGGAGTGCAGTGGCCGGATCTCAGCTCACTGCAAGCTCCGCCCCCCGGGTTCACGCCATTCTCCTGCCTCAGCCTCCCGAGTAGCTGGGACTATAGGCGCCCGCCACCTCGCCCGGCTAGTTTTTTGTATTTTTTAGTAGAGACGGGGTTTCACCGTGTTAGCCAGGATGGTCTCGATCTCCTGACCTCGTGATCCGCCCGTCTCGGCCTCCCAAAGTGCTGGGATTACAGGCGTGAGCCACCGCGCCCGGCCGAAGTGAAATATTTTAAAGTGTTGTGAGGAAAAAACCTGCGAACTGAGAATTCTGTATCCTGTGAAATTATGCTTCAAAATCGAAGGAAAAATGAACAAACAAAAATTGAGGGAATTTGTTGCCAGTAGACAAGAGGAAACCATGTCAGATAGCAATCTGGATTCACTAAAAGAATCCAGAAATCCTAAATAAGCAGAGAGACGGAAAATACTTTCCTTTATTTTTCTCTTCAAATTTTGGAAAGATAACTTAGTTTTTAAAGCAAAAATAATATTATATGAAGGGTTTCTTACATATGTTGCTATAAAGCATATGACAATAGCCAAAAAGACGGCACAAGTATAATTTTTTTTTTTTTTTTTTTTTTTTTTTTGAGACGGAGTCTCGCTCTGTCGCCCAGGCTGGAGTGCAGTGGCGCGATCTCGGCTTACTGCAAGCTCTGCCTCCCGGGTTCACGCCATTCTCCTGCCTCAGCCTCCCGAGTAGCTGGGACTACAGGCGCCCACAACCGCGCCTGGCTAATTTTTTGTATTTTTAGTAGAGACGGGGTTTCACCGTGGTCTCGATCTCCTGACCTTGTGATCCGCCCGCCTCGGCCTCCCAAAGTGCTGGGATTACAGGCGTGAGCCACCGCGCCCGGCCTAAGTATAATTTTATTGTTGAAAGGGTTTTAAATTTTTTGAGAGGTGGTACAATATTAACTCTAAATAGGTTATGATGAATTAAGAATGAACATTTTGATTTATAAACCAACCACTAAAAAGTAATAAGGGGAAGTATAGCTAAATATCCAATAGAGGAATAAAATGGAATTCTAAAAATATTTAATTTAAAAGCTGACAAAAAAAAGTGGAACAGAGGAACAAAATCATCAAACAAGCAAAACAAATGAGGCAACTGGAAAATGAATAATAAAGTAGCAGATTTAAGCCCTACTGCATCAGCAATTAAATTAAATGGAATTAAACCTCAAGTTTAAAAATGGAGGCTTTCAAGCTGGAGAAAAAGCATGATCCAACTGTATCTTGTCTAAAAGAGATGTGTTTTAACTGTAAAGATACAGGTGGATTGACAGTAAAAGGGTGGTAATAAATGTACTCTGCGAAAAACAAATACAAGAAATATAATATGTGTTACTAACATGGACGCAGTACAGTGGGTATTGTCAGAGTTTTAGAAAGACAATTCATTAGGTTAACAAGGGTCAATTTATCAGGAAGATGTAACAATGGTAAATATCAATGTACCTAATAAAAGAGCTTCAAAATACAAGCAAGCGCAGCAGCTACTAGGGAGTCTGGGGCGGAGGATGTCTTGAGCCTAGGATTTCGAGGCTTCCTTGAACTATGATCATGCCACTGCACTCCAGCCTGGGTGACAAATGAAGACCCTGTCTCTAAAGATGAAAAATTGAGAGAGAGTGTCAAAATACAGAATGCAAAAACTGAGATAACTAAAAAGAGAGACAATGCACAATCTTGCTTGGAAATTTGATATCTCTCACAGTAACTGATAGAACAAACTAGATAAAAAATAAATCCAGTAGGATGGTAGAAGACTTTAAAAATGCTGTCAACCAATTTGACAATATAGGTAGAACACTACATCCAAGGGTTGCAGAATACACATTGTTTTCAAATGTACGTGGAACCTTTACAATGATAACCCATGTTTTAGGCCATAAAGAAGTTCCAACAAATTCTAAAGATTGAAATGTTAGAGAATAGGCCGGCGCAATGGCTCATGCCTTTAATCTCAGCACTTTGGGAGGCCGAGGCGGGCAGACCACCAGGTAGAAGATCGAGACCATCCTGGATAACACGGTGAAACCCCATCTCTACTAAAAATACAAAAAATTAGCCGAGCGTGGTGGCAGGCGCCTGTAGTCCCAGCTACTCGGGAGGCTGAGGCAGGAGAATGGTGTGAACCCGGGAGGCGGAGCTTGCAGTGAGCCGAGATCACACCACTGCACTCCAGCCTGGGTGACAGAGCAAGTCTCTGTCTCAAAAAAAAAAAAAAAAAAAAAGGAAACTGCCACTTATTTTTCAACAGAGGTTGTATCATTTTGTATTTCTATAAGCAATGTATGTGAGATCCATTTTTTCTGCATCGTCACCAACATTTATTATTTCTCCCTTTCTTTTGCTGTTCTAATATGTATGTAGCGATACTGTGATTTTAATTTTTCTTTCTTAATGGCCAATAATATAGGATGACATTTATGTGCTTGTTTCATATATCTATCAGTCTCCTTTTTAAGGAAGTATCTGTTTTACCCATTTTATTTATTTATTATTTATTTATTTATTTTTGAGATGGAGTCTCACTCTGTTGCCAGGCTGGAGTGCAGTGGCGCGATCTCCACTCACTGCAAGCTCCACCTCCCAGGTTCACGCCATTCTCCTGCCTCAGCCTCCCGAGTAGCTGCGATTACAGGCGTGCACCACCACGCCTGGCTGAATTTTTTTTTTTTTTAGTAGAGGCAGGGTTTCACCGTGTTAGCCAAGATGGTCTGGATCTCCTGACCTCGTGATCCGCCTGCCTTGGCCTCCCAAAGTGCTGGGATTACCCATTTTATAATTGGCTTATCTGGGTTTTTTGCTGTTTTAGAAATGAGATCTTTCTTGGGCATGTGGTTTGCAAATATTTTGTCAGTATATATATATAATATTTTGAATTCATATGTTTATATGAATTCAAATTCAAAATTATATATATTTAAAAGTATATATTTTGTTGCAAATTTTTATATTTATATATATGTATTTATATGTGTGTATATATATAAATATACAATAAACCCTTGTTTTCAAGAAAGAGATCTCTTAACTGTCATCTGTTATTTCTTGGGGCAGTGAGCTCAGAACCATTTTTTGTTTTTAGCAAAGGCCTGATGTTGCCTGAAGTATGGCTAGCAGCAGGGTGATAGTCAAGTATACACCGGAATTTTTAAATGATAGATCAATATAAAGGATTCTTCCTTTCTTTTTTTTTTCAACTTTCAGTTGAAAAGTACTCTTCAGAGAATATCAGAGAGCTCTCACAGGGGTGAAACGTTTTGAGTTTGGGAAAAACTTCAGCCACATTTAAGCCCTTACAGTGCATCATCAGAAAACTTGCACATTGGAGATGTCCTGTGATAATACCGTACACAGGGAATCTCAGTTCTCAGTCTACCTTCAATATACATCAGAGAACTCACATAAAGGAGGAGTCCTATGTGTATCTTGAATGTCAAAAATTCTTCTCTAGGAGGTCATCCCTTTTACATCAAATAAGTCACAAAGTTGAGAAAACCTATGAATGTAATGAATGTGGTACAATTTTCCCTGAAAATAATATCTTACAGTTCATCAGAGAACAACTCAGAGGAGGACCCTTTGAATGTACTGAATGTGGGAAATCTTTCTGTAGGAAATCAAACCTTATACTTCAGAGAATTCACACAGGGAAGAAACCCTCTGAATGTAATGAATGTGGTAAAGCTTTCAACTAGAAATCAGGCCTTAGACTGTATCAGATAACTCACAAAGATCAGAAATCTTATAAATGTGATCAACGTGGGAAACTTTTCAGAGTTTTCAGGTGTAAAAAGCCATCAGATGAATCACACAAGGGAGAAATCCTATAAATGTGATGGAGTAGGGAAGATTTCCCCCAGAAGTAAAACCATGAAAAGAATCAGAAAACTCACAGGGATGAAACTTACAAACGTAATGCGTATGGAAAAGCTTTCAGCCACACATCAAACCTTGCACTGTATCAGAGAACTTACACATGTGAATGGGCCTGCCAGTGTCAGGGATCTTGGAGTACTTTTAGGCAGATCACAGTTCCAAGAACATCAGAGAACTTGTGGGAGGAATTCTATAAAGGTGATGAATGTAGGATAACTTTCAGCCACAAGTCAGAGCTAAGAAAAGGTTGGAGAACTCAGTCAGGGGACCGAAACCTTTTTAGCAAATGAACATGGAAGTTTCTCATTAAACATATGATAACTTTTTTTTTTTTTTTTTTTTTTTTGAGACAGGGTCTTGCTCTGTCTTCTAGGCTGCAGTGCAGTGATGCAATCATGGCTCACTGTAGCCTCAACCTTTGAGGCTCAAGTGATCCTCCAGCCTCACTCAGAGCAGCTGGGGTTACAGGTGCATACCACCATGCCTGGGTAATTTTTTAAAAAATGTTTTTCTTAGAGATAGAGTCTCACTACGTTGCCCAGGTCGGTCTCAAATTCCTGGGCTCAAGGGATCCTCCTACCTCAGCTTTACAAAGTGTTGGGATTACAGGTGTGAGCCACTATGCCCAGCCAACATAAGAGAACTTTCACTGGAGGGAAAGCCTTGAAAAGTATTGCGTGTGGATAGTCTTGTAGCCACTAAGTATAAGTTTAGTCTGTATTGGAGTCAGATAATTTACCCAGGAAAGAAACGTTATGAAGGTAATGAATAGAGACAATATCCTATATGAACTAAACTCTTTATAAACTAACACTGTGGAGGAATCCTGAGAAAGAAATGAAAAGATGAATGCTTTCTGTCCTTGATTGAACCTCACTGAGCAGAGAATTTACACAATGGAGAAAACCTAGAATGTAACAAATGTGTGACAATCTCAGCTCAAACCCACCTTTCTCAGTGCAACAGATAATGTATACAGGCTGGGTTGCAGTGGCTCATGCCTGTAATCCCAGTACTTTGGGGGGCTGAGGCGGGTGGATTACCTGAGGTCAGGAGTTCGAGACCAGCCTGGCCAACATGGTAAAATTCCATCTCTATTAAAAATACAAAAATTAGCCAAGTGTGGTGGTGGGTGCCTGTAATCCCAGCTGCTCAGGAGGCTGAGGCAGGGAGAATTGCTTGAGCCAAGAAAGCAGAGGTTGCAGTGAGCTGAGATTGTGCCACTGCACTCCAGCCTGGGTGACACAGCAAGACTCCATCTCAAAAAAAGAAGAAGAAGAAGAAAAAAGAAAATGTATGCAGCAGTAGAGACCTCATTGTATATCAACCAGACCAAACAAATCATATGAAGGTAATGGATGTGGGAAATCCTTCTTCCAGAATGCAACCATACACTGTGATATATAAATAAAAAGTAAATATAATTAAAAGAGACCCCTATGGCACCTACTTGTGGGTTTGCATATTCTTGTGTGTTCACCAAGAACTATTTCCTTTTGTCCCTAGGCCAACAACCAGTCTACATTTCTCAACCACTCTTCCATCTATATGGGGTAGTGGAATGTAGATTTCAGTGGTAAAACAAGTCCTCTGAGAGAGAGCTTCATTCTATATATTTTTTGCTCTCCTTATTCCTATACTAGAGATGAGAAATACCATATGGAAGGAGCCAAGGTTCAAGAATCACTGTGTGGAACAGTTTCCTTATCTTCCTTCTCTGGCAGCCTTTTTTGAGGAATAAACTTGTTCTCTGCTGAGCTGTTATAGGTTTGGGTCTACTTGTTACTGACATATCCTAGACATCCCTCAGCTGATACAAGCTAAGAATATGACTTCCTTGAAAAGCGTGAAGTTGATATGTGTCTTAGTCCATTTGCATTGTTATAAAGGAATGCCTGAGGCCGGGTAATTTATAAAGAAAAAAGGTTGATTTGACTCACGGTTCTGCAGGCTGTACAAGAAGCATGGCACCAGCATCTTCTTCTGGTGAGGGGCTCAGGTTGCTTCCACCCATGACAGAAGGGGAAGGGGGGTAGCAGGCATCACTTGGAAAGAGGAGGAAAGAGAGAGAGAAGGGAGGTATCAGGCTCTTTTTTTGACAATCAAATCTTGTGCAACTTAATAGAGTGAGAACTCACTCATCAAGTTGATCACGAGGGATCCACCCCCATGACCCAGACACCTCCCACTAGACCCCACCTCCAACATTGGGGATCAAATCTCAACATGAGATTTGGAGGAGGCAGACACCCAAACTATATCAAAAGCCTCATGGGAGAAACCCCTGACAACATCCTGACTGATCATGAGCTGTTGCCCACAACTCTTCTTTACTAATCTGGTAAATGATGGGATTTGTTTGATGTTGCCTTGTGATTATATTTAAGTTATGTACCTTTTGTAGACATACAACAGAAGTAACAGAAGTGTTGAGATTTCTTTTCTTTTCTTTCTTTCTTTTTTTTTTTTTTTTTTGAGACAGAGTGTCCCTCTGTCACCCAGGCTGGAGTGCAGTGGTGTGATCTCAGCTCACTACAACCCAGGTTCAGGCACTTGAGCTCAGGAGTTCGAGGATGCAGTGCGCCATGATGGCGGCACTGCACTCTAGTCTGGGTGACAAAGCAAGACCTGGTATCTAAAAACATTAGAAGAAAAATCTTGAGAGGAGATATGTTCAGGCTATGCATATATTCTCTCAATCCTCAAGTCACTACTTATTATTTTTAGTGTTTACTTCTGACTGTTGCCCAAGTCAGTTATTACCACAGTCGCAAAAACCTGTTATTTTTAGTTCCATTATTCCTCACGTGTTTATCATGGTATAGAAAATAGTTTTCTTTTTTCTAGCATTTATTTGTATTTTTATTTATGTCTGTATAGATTCAGCTTCTGTATATTCAGCGGGTTATAATGCTTAGCTAGTATGGTTGTTTGTTTTTATTCTCAAATCATCTGAGACAAAGCCTGCGGGGCATTTAAATTGTTCCTGTGTCCTTTTGTCATGTTTCTGATATCTTTTTGCTTTTACCAAACCATTCTTGTGCTTGTTTTGATAATTTTGATTTTTCCTTACAATGTTTAGAATTCTAAGCCCCTCTTAAGAAATCCTTTAAGATTCTGATTAGAATTTCATTTAATTTTGTCTCAATCAGGTGCCCATAGGTATAACCAATTCAATGCACTGGCCTAGATTCCTTCCTAGGCCAGAGAAGTTGTGGAAACCCAGAGACACAGTCTAGCCATATGAGGCTCAGGCCTTTCCTACTTTCCCCCTCTGCTGACCAGTGTCCAGAGAATACTCCCCACGCAGTACCACATCACCTACTAGAGAATGTTTTCTGGGCCCTAAATGTTAATGCTCCTTTTTCCCCCCTCTCTGCTTTATAGATCTTTTTTACCTGTGTCTAAACTTTTGTTCCGACAAATGGCAGGATCACCTGGAGACCCTGGAGGAATTAGATTTCCTGCTCACCTCCTTCTTTAGGCTCCTTATGTCACTACAGGCACATAGGAAGCCTGTTTCCGCAGGGTTTCCACACTGCCGCATGCGGTGAGTCCGTGGATGAGGAGCATTTTCATGCTTCAGCACTCACCCAGCACACCTTTTTCTTTCCTGTCTGTTGTTTGAAAGAATAATAGTGTATTGCAACTGCCTGTCTAGTTGACTAAGTGAATAAGTGTCCAACTATTATCAACCATCTGTGACGTGACAGAGTGACAGACAACCCAGGTATGTAACCACATGAATGGAGGGAACTTAGGGAGTGTTGCCAGGATAAATAGCTGCTTGCTTCTTTATCAGTTTAGGCTCCTCTGCATTGTAGAGCCTTGCTCTGCCCTGTTGAGCACAGTTTTTAGTGTCAGGTAGCTAGGCAGTAAACATTCAGAACCACCTGCAGCCCACTGCTAACTTGAGTCCCATAAATGAGCTACAGGGAGTTCATTAGCTGCCTGAGATACATTCAAATTTATGGCTGTAGGTGGGTGTGCACATATTTCTGGCATGAAGATTCATGGCTTTTGTCACATTTTCAAAATGACTGCTACTCTAATGATGCAAAATTGTCAAGAACTTTTGCTCAGGAGAGACTCCGAGGAGGCTCATGAATAACTTTCTGTTGTATGTGCATGTTTCTGGGAAGATAGTGTATAGCTGCTTTCAAAATTTCTAAATATTTAATAACTTAGTTACCTATTACCTATAATTTTTTTATATGGTTTGGCTGTGTCCCCACCCATGTCTCATCTTGAATTGTAGTTCCCATAATCCCCATGTGTGGTGAGAGGGATCCGGTGGGTGATGATTGAGTCATGGGGGCAGTTTCCCCCATGCTATTCTTGTAATAATAAGTTCTCACAAGCTCTGATGGTTTTATTGTTTTTTAAATTTTTTAATTTATTTTTTGAGACAGAGTCTCGCTCCGTCACCCAGGCTGGAGTGCAGTGGCATGATCTCAGCTCACTGCAGCTCCTGCCTCCTGGGTTCAAGCGATTCTCCTGCCTCAGCCTCCTGAGTAGCTGGGACTACAGGGTTGTGCCACCATGCCCGGCTCATTTTTGTATTTTTAGTAGAGACAGGGTTTCACCATGTTGGTCAGGCTGGTCTCAAACTCCCGACCGCAAGTGATCCTCCCGCCTCGGCCTCCCAGAGTGCTGGGATTACAGGCGTGAGCCCCCGCGCCCGGCCAAGATCTGATGGTTTTATAAGCAGTTTCCCTTTTCGCTCAGCCCTCATTCTTCTCCTTCCTGCCACCACGTAAAGAAGGATGTGTTTGGTTCCTCTTCCACCATGATTGTAAGTTTCCTGAGACCTCCCCTGCAAAACTGTGAGTCAATTAAGCTTCTTTCCTTTATAAATTACCCAGTCTCAGGCATGTCTTTATTAGCAGCATGAGGACTACTACAATTTTCATCTGCTGCTCAGAAGTGACCTCCAAGAAACTTACATTTATTATGTTCAACCCCCAAGTTCCATTTCACAGCCCCTCCCATGTATGATATTGCCATCTCAGGGGTCAGAGCGCTATGCAACAAGCTGAGAGTGTCTGGCTGACTCCTGAGCAGCACCTAGAGACCTATTCTTCGCTATGGACTCAGATTCCAATGATTGCTCTCAGTGCCTGTGAAGAGCAAGGCTTGATCAAAGTCTTCCAGAGACTGGCCCAGGGCAGTCTACCAGCTCTGTTCTTGCTGGTGGCCTTCCTTACCACAGGATGATAGTTTCAGGGCAGAAAGTCTTCACTCTCAAGTAGGGTATGAGGGTCTTGATATAGCACCATCCTGTGTGGCTAGGGAAAGCGAACCATTGAGAATGATCTGTGAGAAAATAACTTAGGTAGGTATTGGTCTACGACTTCTAGTTAATAATGAGTTCATTTTTGTATAACATTGCATTATAGGTGTGTATCCATGTGAATGTTTAGTATAGCAGTGTGTTAGGTAAGCAAGGAAAGCTGTTTAGCAATGTTGTGTTTGATTGCAGCAGGTGAAGAGGTATTTCTAGAAGAAATAAACTTTTTAAATATTCTTTTCCTTTTGGTGAGAACACTTGCTTGAGGACAGTAGAAGCAACATTTATTTTTATTTTTATTTATTTATTTATTTATTTATTTATTTATTTATTTTTTTGAGACGGAGTCTCGCTGTGTCGCCCAGGCTGGAGTGCAGTGGCCGGATCTCAGCTCACTGCAAGCTCTGCCTCCCGGGTTTTTACGCCATTCTCCTGCCTCAGCCTCCCGAGTAGCCAGGACTACAGGCGCCCGCCACCTCGCCCGGCTAGTTTTTTGTATTTTTTAGTAGAGACGGGGTTTCACCGTGTTAGCCAGGATGGTCTCGAACTCCTGACCTCGTGATCCGCCCGTCTCGGTCTCCCAAAGTGCTGGGATTACAGGCTTGAGCCACCGCGCCCGGCCAGAAGCAACATTTAATAGTCAATTAAGAAACAGTATGAATGATTTAAGTGGTCTTCCTTAGCTGTTGTTGAGCCCACAATTGTTACCAAATACTGGTCTGTTGCTATTTATTTGATGTGTTGTTTGAAGTGAGTGAAGAATTAATCTCTGTTAATAGTTTGAATGGAACAACTACAGGTGAGAATATTTTAAGAGAAGTTGTGAAAACAGTACAACCTGAGGTGGAATCGCTAAGATGTGTTTCAACTGATGGAGGTAAAAATATGTGGAACAGAAAAAGGCTTAGTTGGGCAAATTTACAGAGCTTCTGAAAATGTAAGGTGTTTCAGACCTATGGTTATTCATTCATCAACAGAAACATTGCCGAAAATATTTCAGTCTGTCATGTCTTACTGAGTGAGTAGTGTGAATAGTAAAACTTCTGGTCTCATTGACTTAACTCTGATGAGATCCATGAATTTGAATGTTATGCCTTGTCCTGTCACATAGCTGATCAGTGACTTAGCAGTGGTAAATACTTGTCAATTTTTAAAGCTTATAGCCAAGACTGAAATTTTTCTGAATGAGAAAATCTGCCCTTAAGCACTATTAATAAACTGTGAATGCCATAGGTTTGATAATCTTTCTGAATTCAGCTTGAAGTTAGGTAAAACAGCACTTACATCTGAAATTTAGATATGGAGGTTAAGTCATTTCAACAACTAATGTTTGAATCTCAAGTAACGTCAACCTGCTGTGTACACTCTTGTGTTGTCAAAAATTACAAGATCTGGGTGTGATGGCACTTGCCTGTGGTCTCAGCTACTTGGGGGTGCTGAGGTGGAAGGATCACTTGAGCAAAAGAGTTTGAGTACAGCCTATGTAACATAGCAAGACCCTGTCTCTTAAAAAATTACAGCAAGAAGAGAGATCTCCATTCCCACGCTTTACAAGCTGAAACTACTACTCTAGCAGCATTTTGGGAGAACTTTGATGCAAATAAAAAGGAAATTTCTATACTTCAAAAGCATTAAATTTTGAGGTGCTGCCACCTAATGTTTAATTGGAAGTCATTGATCTGCAGTATGATACATGTTGAGGAGCTGATGTGCAGAAGACAATCAGATATAATTCTGTCAATACCTTCCTAGCGCAAAATAGCCGTAAATAGAATTGTATGCCAAGAATCAGTACCTGGCAGTATGTATTTGTATGGAGAGACTTTTTTTTTGAGCCAGGTCTCATTCTATCACTGCAGTGACATGGCTCACTGCAGCCTGGACTTCCCAGGCTTAAGCAATCCTCCCACCTCAGCCTCCAGAGTATCTGGGACCACGGGCACTCACCATCGTGCCTGGCTGATTTTCTAAAGTTTTTGTAGAGATGAGGTCTCATTACGTTGCCCAGCCTGGTCTCAAACTCCAGGGCTCAAGTGATCCTCTCACCTCAGCCTCCCAAAGTGGAGAAATATTTTTAAAAGATGAAATATATAAAATCTCATTACCGATCATCATTAACAGGTGAACATTTGAACTGATTTTGACAATAGGGCATATGCTAACTCTGAACCCCATTAAACACAATGTAGAATTCCATCCTCATTAGTAGACTTATACTACCTAAACTTGCACCTCTTTTTTTTTTTTTTTAGACGGAGTCTCGCTCTGTCACCCAGGCTGGAGTGCAGTGGCGTGATCTCGGCTCACTGCGAGCTCCACCTTCCGGGTTCACGCCATTCTCCTGCCTCAGCCTCCCGAGTAGCTGGGACCACAGGCGCCCGCCACCACGCCCGGATAATTTTTTGTGTTTTTAGTAGAGATGGGGTTTCACCGTGTTAGCCAGGATGGTCTCGATCTCCTGACCTCGTGATCCACCCACCTCGGCCTCCCAAAGTGCTGGGATTACAGGCGTGAGCCACCGCGCCCGGCAATGGGAGGGCGTGCTGCATGGGCCAGGAAACGAATGCACCTCTTAATTAAACTTCAAATTCCATGAATAACAATTTTGTGTAAGTTATTTTTCTCTCTTTTATATAAGGACCTATGTAATAGCCTTCATTTTGCCTCTTTTTCCATGCAATCTAAAATATTTATGACTCTTTACATAAGAAGTTTGTCAAGTGATACCCTAAAGAAAGGATCATGCTCTAATGTTATGTTTAAGACCATATTAGATACACAGCTACAAAAGATTAAACAAAGCCTGACAGGGCCAGAAGCATCCACATGTAATTCAATTACTTGGTTTAGCAAGAGTCAACATCCTATAATGGAAGTCAGCATTATCCAGGGTAGTGAGTTGAATTGTATCCCTACAAAGTTCATGTCTACCTACAACCTCCGAACATGATCTTAGTGACATAGGGTGTTTGCAGATGTAATTAGGATAATGACTGAAATGAGAGTATCTTGGATTAGGGCAGACCCTAAATCCAATGAGAGTTTTCTTACAAGAACTAGACAAGGACACACCAGGACACAGAGAAGACAGTGTGAAGACAGAGGCTGAGATTGGAGTGATGTGCTTGCAAACCAAGGAATGCCATGACCACAATAATCTGGGAGAAGAAAGGAAGGATTCTTCCTTAGATCCTTCAGAGTGTGGCCTTGATTTTTGACTTCTGGTCTCCAGAACTGTAATAGAATAAATTTCTGTTTCTTCAAGCCACAAGGTTTGTGGTAATATGTTGCAGCAGCCCTAGGAAATTAATACATCTAGAATCTCTACAATATTTTCTCTGTAATGTCTAGCATAAGTCAGATACCTGACATATGAAGCAGAATCATGTGACCCACAATGAAGAGGGAGAAAGCCTACCAATGGAAAAGGCCCAAGATGCCCTCAATGTTATAATGAGAAAACATGGGTTTGAAGCAGCTGTTTTATTATGTTTAAAGATTCAGGCCTGGTGTGATGGCTCATGCCTGTAATCCCAGCACTTACGGAGGCCCAGGCAGGAGAATCACTCAAGCCCAGCAGTTTGAGACCATCTGGGCAATATAGGGAAACCCTGTCTCTACAAAAAAAAGAACTAGTTGGGCATGGTGGCATGTGCCTGTAGTCCCAAGCTACTCAGGAGGCTGAGGCAGGAGGATCGCATGGGCCTGGGAGGTCGAGGCTACAGTAAGCCATGATCACACCACTCTACTCCAGCCTGGGTGACAAAGTGAGATGTGAGACCGTCTCAAAAAAAAAAAAAAGTAATTTTTTTTTTGAGACAGAGTCTCGCTCTGTCACCCAGGCTGGAGGGCACTGGCACGATCTTGGCTCACTGCAACCTCCACCTCCTCGGTTCAAGCAATTCTCGTGCCTCAGCCTCCCAAGTAGTTGGGATTACAGGCACACACTGCTGTGCCCAGCTGATATTTGTATTTTTAGTAGAGACGGGGTGTTACCATGTTGGCCAGGCTGGTCTTGAACTCCTGACCTCAAGTGATCCACCCGCCTCGGCCTCCCAAAGTGCTAAGATTACAGGATTGAGCCTCCACGCTGGGCCAGTAAAGGTTTACTTTTGAATGATACCAGTATGAGCCAAGGTACCAGAGCCAGGACAGAACAGTGTCCCCCAGTGTTAGGAGATGTCGGGGGGGGGCCTCCTCTGTACAGCCCCAGGGGATGGCTCTGTCTCTCCTGTCACTCCCCAGTGTCCCCTGGAAGGAGAAGAGCCCCAGAAGTCCCTGGCTTGCAGTGAGCTGCAGGCCCAGAAGGTGTCAACTCTCTCCCCTTAGGTTGGTCTATGGCCATGCCCATGATTATGGCATTCCCTCCCTCACCCCCAAACTCTTACAACCACTCATCAGGTTTCCATCTCTATCAGTTTGTCCTTTCTTGAATGTTATGTGAATAGTCATGTAATACGTAACCTTTCACATAAAATAATTCCCTTGAGAGCCATGGAAGTTGTTGTGTATGTCAATAGTTTGTTCTTTTTTGTTGCTATAGGTATTCCATAATATGGATGCACCACAGTGTGTTTATATTCACCCACTGAAGGACATTTGAGTTTCCAGTTTTTAGCTATTACACATAAATCACATAACATTTGTGTTCAAGTTTTTGTGTGAACGTAACTTTTCATTTCTCTAGGATAAATGCCCACAAGTAAGATTGCTTGGTAGCATGGTACATGTATGTTTAATTTGGTAAGAAACTGCAAAAGTATTTTTGTGACCATACCATTTTTAATTCTATCACCAGTATATGAGAGATCTAGTTCTGTATCTTTGTCAATACTTGTTAGTGTCAACATTCTAAATTTTAACCATCTTAACAGGTACCTCATTATGGTTCTAATTTGTAGTTCCTTAATTTCAAATCATGTTGACTGTCATTTCATTTATTTGCCATTGCATTCTGTGCCCAGGTCTTATTTATAGGTGACTGAGTGATGGCATATAAAGGTCAATGCCATTGAAATAAAAGTTTACTGTCACTTGACAGGTTCCCTAGAAGAAAGAGGCATAGCATGCTACATAGGGCCATGGGAGGAATACCAGGTTTGGTCAGGTGGCAGAAGACAGGAGCAAGGGGAAGGCTGAGACTAGAGTCTTCATTGGGGTTTCATGGAAAAGACAAGGTAAGGCAGGGTAAACAGTTTAAGATTGGGTAGGTTGAATAATTCTGGTGGGTTTTCAACTAAAGGAGTGGTCCCTTAGTTGCCTGGTACCTGGCCCTGGATGATTAAGGTTGAGGAATATTGTCTCCTGGGGTATACAGGCCAGACAGAGGAGGTATGGCTCTGGATTGATTAGTTTGCATATCAAAAGCATGCACCTGGTTGGGCTCTTTGCTGTCTCTAAGAATTAGCTAGACCTAGGAGAGGCAGTCACTCCCCAGGCTGAAGGGATTTTTTTTAAATGCCAAAACATAATGTACAGGGTGGGAAATGTAATACACACTGGTGTATCTTCAGTGACAAAACAGAGACTCCTCATGTCTTTTTCTCATTTTTGAATTGAATTGTTTGTTGTGTTACTGTTTAAAAATTTTTTTGAGGATTTTTTTTCACATGCATGAATAAGAAATATGTCTTTAGTTTTCTTTATCTTTATGAAATTAATACAGGCCTCATGAAAGGAGCTGTAAAGTATTCCCTCTTCAATTCTGAGTTTGTGTAGAATTGGTATTAATTCTGTAAATCTGTGAGAATTCTCCATGGAAATAAACTGGGCCTGAACATTTCTTTCCTGGAGTGTTTTTACTACAAATTTTATTTATTTAATGGTTTTAAGAAGTTCAGATTATCGGTTTTATTTTGGGTGAATTTTGGTAATTTGTGGCTTTGAGGTATTACCTGAATATTGGTCAGTTTCCCCTAAATTGTCAAATTTATATGGAATTGCTGGCTCATAGTGTAATTATATGATCAACATGTTGAGGAGCAGGCAAACTATTTTCCAGAGTGACTGCACCATTTAATATTCCTACCAGCAATGTATGAGGGTTTCAAATTCTCCACATCTTTGCCAACAGTTTTTATTTATTTATTTATTTATTTATTTATTTATTTATAGATGGAGTCTCGCTCTGTCACCAGGCTGGAGTGCAGTAGCACGATCTTGGCTCACTGCAACCTCTGCCTCCCGGGTTCAAATGATTCTCCTGCCTCAGGCTCCCGAGTAGTTGGAATTATAGGTGTGCACTACCAAATCCAGCTAAGTTTTGTATTTTTAGTAGAGACGGGGTTTCACATGTTGGCCAGGATGTTCTTGATCTCCTGACTTCATGATCCGCCCGCCTCAGCCTCCCAAAGTGCTGGGATTACAGGCGTGAGCCACCGCGCCCAGCCTCTATTTTTTAAAAAAATTAAAACCATCATAGTGGGTGTGAAGTAGAATATCATTGTGAATTTAACTTGCATTTCCTTAATAACTAATGTAATTAAGCATCTTTTGATGTGCTTGTAGGCTGTTATCTTTTCTAGAAAAATGTCTATTAAAGACGTTGCCCATTTTTGAACTTGTCTTTAGAATTCTTTATATATTATGGATACCAGACCCCTCAAGTATATTATTTGAAAATTTTTCTTCCCATTCATTGTGTTGTGTTTCTGCTTCCCTTAGAGTGTTCTTTGCTGCACAAAAGTTTTAGCTTTGAGGAAGTTCAATGTATCAATTTTTTCTTGTTCCTGATTGTGTTCTTGGGGCCATATCTAAAAAATGATTGTCAAACCCAATGTAAAAAACATATTCCTAGCGAGGCACAGTAGCTCACATCTGCAATCCCAGCACTTTGGGAGGCCAAGGTAGGAGGATCACTTGTGTCCAGGAGTTCAAGACAACCCTGGGCAATGTGGCAAAACCCCATCTCTACAAAAAAATACAAAAATTAGCCAGGTGTGGTGGTGCACAGCTGTGGGCCCAGACACTTGGGAGGCTGAGGTGGGATGATCACCTAAGCCCAGGAGGTTGAGGCTCTAATGAGCTAAGATTGTGCCACTGCACTCCAGCCTGGGTGACAGAGTAAGACTCTGTCTCAAAAAAGATTTACCCCTATGTCTTCCTCTCAGAGTTTCATAGTTTTAGCTCTTATATTTAGGTCTTTGATCCATTTTGACTTAAATTTTATATGTGGTGTTGGGTAGGGGTCTGATTTCACTCTTGCACATGGATACCCAGTTGTTTTCCCAGCACCGTTTGTTGAAGAGACTCTTGTTTGTTCATCGAAATGTCTTGCCACTCTTGTCAAAAATCAATGGAGCACAGATGTATAGGGTTTTCAATTCTATTTCATGGTTCTATATGTCTGTCCTTATGCCAGTATCACACTGTTTTGATTACTGTAGCTTTGTAATGAGTTTTTGAAATTGGGAAGTGTGAATTCTCCAACTTCCTTTTTATTTATAAGCCTTTTTATTTGTGAAAGGTTGGTAATAATGTTCTCACTTTCATTTCTGATTTAATAATTTGAGTCCTTTTTTTCTTGGTTAGGCTACCTAAAAGTCTGTCAATTTTGTTAACATTTTCAAAGAACCAATGTTCTGTTTTGTTCTACTGTTTTCTATTCTCTCTTTTGTTTATCTCTCTTCTGTATTCTTTCCTTCCTTCTGCTATCTTTGGTTTAAGTCTGCACTTATTTATCGAGCTCCTTAAAGTATATAGTTAGGTTATTGATCTACTTATTGTAAGTGTTTTCAGCTATAAGTTTCTCTCTAAGCACTGTTTTAGCTACATTCATACATTGTGGTATGTTTTCATTTTCTTTCATCTCAAAGTATTTTCTAATTTCCTTTGTGACTTTTTTCTTTAATCTTTTAATTTTTAAAAAAATGTGTCATTTGATTTCCACATTTTTGTGTTTTTTAGTTTTTCAAGTTTTCAAGTTTTCTTCTCTTACTGACTTCTGTTTTCATTCTGTTTTGATCAGAGAAGATACCTTTTTTTTTTTTTTTTTTTTTTTTGAGATAGGGTCTCACTTCATCACCCAAGCTGGAGTGCAGCAGTGTGATCTTGGTTCACTGCAGCCTCAACCTCCCAGACTCAAGCGATCCTCCTACCTCAGTCTCCTGAGTTGCTAGTACTACTGGTCCATGCCACCATTTTTGTGTCTTTTGGAGATAGGATTTTGCCATGTTGCCCAAGCTGGTCACAAACTCCTGGGCTCGAGAGATCCTCCTGCCTGGGCCTCCCAAGGTGCTGGAATGACAGGTGTGTGCCACTGTGCCTGGCCCCAGGAGATGCTTTATATTACTTTAACCTTTAAAACTCATTTATGCTTGTTTTGTGCCCTAATACCATGGTCTATCCTAGAGAATGTTTCGTGTACACTTGAGAAGAATTTGTATGCAGGAGGTGTTGGGTGGAGTGTTCTGTATAGATGTTAGGTTATAGGTATAACTGGCTTATGGTTTAGTTCAAATCCTCTGTTTCCTTTTGACCTTCTTTCTATCTATTGTTTTACTCACTATTGAAAGAGGGGAGTTGAAGTTTCCACTAAGAGCTATCAAAGTGCATTGCTTTTACAATTTGTATTTTTCAAATGTGATTGTTGTGATACCTCCCTCCTTTTTCTTATTAAATCATGACCTGTCCTTAAAGCCCACATTGTCCAGAGAGAAGGCAGTTACAAGTCATTGTTGCTAAGGCAATACAAAGTGACAGAGACCCTAGGAAAATGGTAAAAGATCAGATCAAAGTTGGTAAGAGGGGCAGTAAGTGCCTTTGGGGCAAGGATTGTTACTATTAATGGAGGGATTAGGAATATGATGGTTAACAACTGTCATATTCTAAAGAATATTACATGTTTCTAAGGAAATAAGGGTTTCTTGAGGGTACAAATTATTTGGTGTGAAATGGATTAGGGCATGGCTTGCAGATTCATGCCACAGATGTCAGGCAGGTTACATCAATGAGGCAAAGGGGAAAAAGACTGATCACTAGTTGGCTCCAGTGAGGACTGAGAGATTGGTGCATTGATTTGGAGCATTTACTTTAGTGCCATCTGAACATCAAGTTACAGAGGAGTAAATCATAATCAGGTATGCTGAAGGTATGTACAAGGTTGTCATCTCAATCCTTTTTGGCTCATTAAATAATATTTCTTTCTTTTTAAAGAGCCTAGCCTCTTCACCCTTGCCATTTAAGGGATTACTGAATTGTTAGGCATGTGTGCATTGGAGACATTTGGTGAATAAGGAACTAAATGAGGATAGGAAATCCTCATTAGTTAGCGATGACATTACCCATCCTGAACCTGTCACTCAGTCCCAGCACATCTGATTGGTCAAATTTATTTTGGCGGATGTCTTTTGCCAAGAAATCAGGCCAACCAGTTTCCTAGTTTAAGTATCAATGGGTCAGTGAACTGATGTAAGCTAGATACAGTTCTGCCAGTCCTCCTTAGAATACTGGAAGATCACTAAAATAGCCAGTTGGCCAGGCAGGCTGTTGGTACTTGAAGACTGTTCAATCTGACAAGAAAACAAATTTCTCTCCCATTATAAAAGGCTACCCTAGTACAAGGACAGAAGATATTTCTTCTGGGGCTCTGGGAAGACATTTAATATGAAAAGATATCAGAGAAGACAAACATAGAGGCAGGAAGTCACATGAAGGTGTTACACCCCTTCTTTCAGGGTAACATGTCTCTCCAAGGGCAAAGATACGTGAATGTAACAAAAAACTTTTCTCCTTTGAACTGTCAGAAGGATTATTTGGAGAGTAAAAATGAGGGGAACTATTGTTAAAATGGATTAAAGTGATGATTCCCAGATTTTCTTTGCATGCCCATCTGGTTGATCTTGGAAATGGGTTTTTACATTATTGTTTTGCCAAATTGCTTAGACTGGTACTTACAAAGTATTTGTGTGGAAGCAAAGAAAAAAAAAGTTATACTCTACAATACTAATAAACTGATTAAATGTGTACACATAACTTTGAACTGGGAAACTCAATTTATTGAAAATACTGTTTTGGTTGACAAAGATCTGAAGAACAGTTCTGTACACTTCTGAAGATTAAGAACAAGTTTTAAAAATTTATAAAATACCCGTAAATGGAGAACTTATAGCAATATTTTACCTATTTATAATAAATTAATCACCTCAAAAGATAACTTGGAACATCAAAAGGAACAATGTTCAGATTTCACTTTGATAACTGTACCTTCAGCAAGTATTTCTTAGTGCCTAATACGAAGAGGGACTGTTTCATGTGTTTGAGATACACTGTGAATAAAACAGACAAAAATTCCTGCCTTGTTTTCTATCTTTATTAGCTTGAAGGCCCTTAATGGGTGGGCACACAGAAAATGAACTCCTCCAGGGTCTCTAGATGAGGCATCCATCTGCCAGAGCAAAAGACCGTGAGTTGCTAAGGAGATCAACCAGGCAGGGAGAGGAAGCATACATGACTAGAGCACAGACCATGGTCTCCAACTGGTGATGTACTGTATGGAACGGTATCCCGTGGGCCTACCTCTGCGAAGGGACAGCAGGTAACACATGAGTCCCCAGTCATGGGGCTTTGTCACCTGGCCTCCCAGTGACTCAGGCCGCCCGAGTGAATCAGTTCAACCCTACAGGGTTCCTGATCCTTAATATCAAACCCAATCATAATCTTCAAATATCCTATTTAAAAGGGGCGGGGAGAGAGATAATTTTAAATATTTTCTGAGTCTGAGTAAAAAAAGTTTAAAGAAAGATTTGCTTTATATTATGAAGTATTACAAAAACAGAGTAAACAGTGATGTTTTGATTCTCAGGGACTAACTGGTCCTAACAGGTACTAACTGGGTTGTATACCATTAATCTTCCTGTCATATCTGCTTCTCTCCAGGGGTAACCTTACGTTCTCCTATTGTTAATGCATTTTCTTGGTAAGGCTGCTGGCAGTTCTACTGTTACAATGTAACTGGCCTATGATATTCTATTTCTTAAGTCCTAAGGTGTATTCTTTTTCCAAACTTGGTTCAATTATCCTTCTGTGAAAAATTCAATAGCAGGCCAGAAAGATGGGTATTATGGCTCCTATACATGCCAGTCCTATTCACAAAAGGATGTTACTAAAATATCAGAATGTTATTTAATCAGTCATATGCACTATTTACAAATGACAATTTAGTATATAAAGATATTTAAAATCAGTGGGAAAAAGCTGAATTAATCAATGGCATATGAAGTACTTGCTATTTATCCAGAAGGAAAAAAATTTTTTAAATTCTTGTATCCAATGACATCAATGGAAGCATCAGATAAAGAGCCCTTTACTTCGTACCCAGTGTGAAATGGGTGACTTTTTGCTGTACCAGTAAAATGATGGATCCAAGTAGCAATGGTCAGAATCTGGATGGAGAAAGCTCAATCGGCAGCTTGATTCCAGTCAGTCTTATCAGAAAATAGTCTCTTATTATGGGCATCTACTTGAGCAACCCAGATGGTTGTACTAAGCAGCTGTGACTTTTACCCCCCATGTACAAAGGATGAAAGGGTGCTTTTTAATATATAATTTCCAACTAGAATATCAAATAGCTAGGCCACATCCAGAGCCCAAGGTTTAACAAAAATGTAACAAGGTTCATCAAATGGAGTATTGCCCAGAGCTGAGAACATTGTGTTCTTTCCACTGAGAGGAGTGACCATTTCACTCTGGGTTTCTTAACGGCACTGAGTAGGATCCTAGTAGTTTCAGTTAGTGAAACCATCAGTGAGCCAGGCCCAATTACAGTAACCTCTATGAATTGAGGACTTTATAAGCCAGCAACTTTGCTTCCTTCAGGAAAGAGGGGATACATTATTTCCCTTTTAAGAGACAGCTACTAATATTGCATATACAGCTGACATACTGTGGGGCCAGGACAGCTGCCTTCCTGAATGCTCCATTTTCACTCCACAAGTGAGGCTTGCTGGGTCCTTTTCATTTTGTTAGTTGAGTCCAAGACGACACACTCCCAAACTGGAATTTTAGGTCAGAGCCCTCTACCCAGGGAAGAGATATCCAATGTGTAAAAGAGCCCAAGAGTAAACTAACAGATGCTTTTCAGAAGGGATGGACCTGGAAGCTTTGTCAGGGAATGAAGTCAACCCCATCCCCCAGCTCCCAAGGGCTGCTCCCTTTTGCCAGAAGTTTCAACCCACGAAATCACCAGTCACAGAGACCTAAAGCCCAAAATGATCAGAGCTGTTGAACCTCAGACGTATCTTTACATACAATTCTTCCTGATTAGAATTCTATGACTTATGCGAATTACAGGGAATTTGAATTCTCTCTATAACTGATGGGAATTAATCCCTACTATACTTTCAGATGTAAACATAACTGTAGTACACTCCACTTGGCCAAAGTACCTCATCCATAAGGTTATTACATTTGTTTGCCTTCCCTACCCAAACCCCATTAGCTAAATCTAGATGTCCCTTATCCCCACATGAACTAGTAAGATGTTGTCTTGGGCATGGATTCGATGAAGCCATATAAATTTGAACCCCTCCCCTCCTTGGAGGTTTCCCATAATACTTGGTTGGGTGCCAATGGCCTTTGGAGCCAGGGAAAACTCCTCCTTAAAGCAGATGTAGCTGGGGTATATGGAGGTGTCAGGAGGTGTGGAGGAAGTACCTTTGTGCAATTAAGCAAGGCACAATTACGTTGAACTGCACAGTGGCTGCTCACCATTCAGCCAAAAGACTTTTAGGTTCATGCAAAGCCCTGTATCAGGTGGTACTATCAATTTCATTACATTGAAAGGATGTCTTTTCCACAATTCTCTGATCATATTTGAGGTTCTCCTTGACTTTATAACCTCCTGATAAGGTTTGTGCCCTCTGGTTGACTTAAGCTTGGCTTACACAGCAGCTTTCTGCCTTCGTAGCAGAACATAACTAAATTATGTGTAGAAACAAATAGACTCAAACATGTGAACGCTCAACAGAATACAGTAGTCCCCACTTATCCACAAAGGATGCTCTCCAAGAATCCCAAGTGGATGTTTGAAACCACGGGTATACTGAACCCTGTATATACTGTATTTTTTTCCTATACATACACATGCCTATGACAGTTAAATTTATAAATTAGGCATAGCGCGAGATTAGCAACTAATAATAAAATGGAATAATTATAACAACATGCCAGAACTGCTCTTGCAATTTGAGGCCACTATTTAGTAAAATAAGTGTTACTTGAATACAAGCACTGCCATACCCTGACAGGTGATAACTAAAATGCCAAGTGACTAACTGGCAGATAGTGTGGGTACACTAGACTAAGGAATGATTCAATAACCCACATGGGAGAGAGAGCAGGAGGGTATGAGACTTCATGACACTACTCAGAATTGGGTGCAATTTAAAATGTAGGAATTGTTTATTTCTGGATCCATTTAATAACTTTAAAGTGCAGTTGACCATGGGTAATGGAAATTGAGTAAAGTGGAAATGCAGATAAGGGGGGACTACTGTATAAGCTTAAATTTTGCTCACATCATGTTCAACTGGGAAAGATGCAGAAGAGAATTTTGCTGCATATATTCATTCAGGCACGGTGACTTATCTTGTACCATGCTGCATTCAAGCACGGCACCAAGTTTGTCCTAGAAATGATATCCATTTTGTTGTGACAGGGCCCTGGTAATTTGTTAGGGGAGTCTCTTATTTTTCAGACTGGGATGGACATCCACATCTTAGTAGCCAGTCACAAAGACCGACGTGGATGAAAAGGATATTGGGAAATTTGGACTGTGTGCCCGGAATAAAATGAAACTGGTACTGGTGAAGAGATTACCAGCCTGTGTGATGTGTGGGAGCTATCTAATAGGGTATGACTTCATTCAGGCCTATCCATAGTACTCTGAAAAGAGAAGAGAAGCCTGTGTGAATTCTTCGATATACTCGGAAGGTTGCCTTTTGGACACAATTCTTCCTGCATTCATCTTCATCTCGTTTCTTTCCTATGTGAATTCTGATTCACTGTGAGGGTTTACTTCTGGGACTGTCTTCTTATATTGACTACCCTCAATTGTTTTTTGTGTATCTCTGATATCAAATGGGGTCTTCTTTTTGTCAAAAGGATTTTCTAGTTATTACATCAGTAGGCATTCCCCTCTCCCTGAATTTTCTGGTATATGCTTAGGGTTGACTTCTTATATATATAATTTCCCATATTCACTGCATTCATAAGATTTCTACCCACTGTGAGTCCTTTGATGTATTCTGAGGTTTGATTTCTGGCCAAAAGTTTTCCCACATTTATTACACTGAAAGGGTTTCTCCCCTGTGTGAATTCTCTGATGATCACTAAGGATTGCTTTCCGGACAAATTTTTTCCCACATTCATTACATTTAAATGGTTTCTCCCCAGTGTGAATTCTTTGATGCACTCTGAGGGTTGATGTCCGGGCAAAAGTTTTCCCACATTCATTACATTTGAATGGTTTCTCTCCCGTGTGAGTTTTCTGATGTTGAATGAGATGATCTTTTCGCCAGAAGGATTTTTCACATTCATTACACTGGTAAGTTTTCTCCCCAGTGTGAGTTCTCTGATGTATTCTGAGGTTTGACTTCTGGCCAAATGTTTTTCCACATTCATTGCATTGAAAGGATTTCTCCCCAGTGTGGATTCTGTGATGATCTCTGAGGGTGGACTTCTGAACAAAAGTTTTCCCACATTCACTACATTCATAGGGTTTTTCTCCTGTGTGAATTCTTTGATGTCCCCTGAGGGTTGACTTCTGGACAAATGTTTTTCCACATTCATTACATTTATAGGGTTTTTCTGCTGTGTGAATTCTCTGATGAGTACTGAGGTGTGACTTCTGGGAGAAAGTTTTTCCACATTCACTACATTCAAATGGTTTCTCTCCTGTGTGAGTTCTCTGATGTTGAATGAGATGTCCTTTCTGACAGAAGGATTTCCCACATTCATTACATTTATAGGGTTTTATCTTCGAGTGACTTCTCTGGCGAACTCTGTTAATCGATGTCTGGTAGGATTTCTTATTTTCATGACATTCAGAGGATTTAACCCAAGTCTGTGTTCTGTCACTATTTACCAATGGGTTCTCTTCTGTGACAGTTGTTTGAGGATCAGTGAGGTGTGCCTTTCTGTTGAAATTATTTCCACTTGAATTTAATTCATAATGTTTTATACCCATGTTAAATTTATTATATTCATCCACAGGTGACTTCTCAAAGGATTTCCCACACTGATGAAGATGTGGGTGTTTCTTCCCTGTGCCAGTTTTCCTGTGGTCAAAGAGAGTTTTCTTATCACAATTTTTCCTAAATTCATCATCTTTAGAGGATGTTTCTCCTGTGTGAGGACTCTTAGGTTTAACACAGTTAGCCTTATCATTAAAGGCTTTTCCAATTTTATTACATTCAAAAGCTTGCTCCAAAGTGTGAAACTTTGCATGCTTGGGAAGATTTTCATTATAATTGAGAGCTTTCGTGTTTTTATTATGTTCATAAAATTTCTCTCCAGTCTGAGTTTTCTCAAAGTTAATTTTGAAAGGTGAATTCACACATACATTACAGCAACCTATTTTCTTTGTTGAATAGTTTCTATTATTAGTGATACATTCAGAAATACTTTGCAAATTCACACCCCATGAGTCACATTTGCAGGACATTTTTGTTGGAGCAACAGCAGCTACATGCAGAGTAAATGGTTTCCCCAAAACTTTCTCTTCCTCTGTACTCGATGTTTTATTATTGATACATATTGCTTGCTGCAAGTGTTTGTCTTTGATTTTCTTGTTCTGCTTGATCAGGTCATCACCTCTGTAATCTTCTAAAACAGAAATATTGAAAACATCTTATGACTCTTACATCTTTTGTGGGTAGGGCTTATCAACATGCAGCCTATGTTGCACTTAATGATTTATCAAGATTAAATAATTCAGATGTATGTGTGTGTAAATACATGTATCTCAGACCACCCTCCTTTAAAAAATATTGCTATAGTGCAAATGGGAGAGGAAACTGGTAATGAATACATATTTTGCATGTGATTAGTAAGATTTTCCTAACTGGGTGGAGAGAGGAAAGAAAATAAAATAAAACAAGCTTTTTATAGGGGTAATTATTTTAGGGAGCAGGAAAAACAGAGAATGGGATAAATACAACAAAAACTCCAAATGTAAGTAGTATAACAAGGAAAATAGTTGAAAGTAAATTACAGTTGAAAGTAAGTTACAGTCTAGGTCTTGACATTATCTAGATTATAATGGTTAGAATAGTCTACTGTCTACATTCTTACAATTTGATATCCCTCAATTCAACATCAAATTAAATTTATAACAGCACCAACTCCTTTATGATTAAATGAAAAAGTTTACAGCTCTAACCCATCTTATGGTTGTGATTCATAGCAAGTATAAAATTGTTGAAATTAAAATGCATTCTTGCAACTAACTTAGATGCACTACTCCATTCTGGCTGTCATAGCATTGATGTATTCCATCAGAACTAAGCGCTAAGTGAACGTGATCATCCCATCCTAAGTTTTCACATTTCAATCTGACATGAGGGGTACAATTTTAAATAGGGTATCATAGAAAGTTTTACTGTGAAAATGACATTTAAGAGACGTCTGGATTTTTATGCATTCTAAATGCCTATCCTTGACAGGTCATATTGCAAATATCATCTGCCACTTCTCGCTTACCTCTTAAGATTTTATTAAGCATGAAACAATATATATCTGTATAAAACTTTCATGTACAACTTAATAGTATTAAGTGAACACTCATGGAATCAGAAACCATGTTATGAAACACAAATGGCTCTGCAAAAATCCCTGTGTACCT
Organism: Macaca thibetana thibetana; assembly: GCF_024542745.1. Taxonomy (NCBI): domain Eukaryota; kingdom Metazoa; phylum Chordata; class Mammalia; order Primates; family Cercopithecidae; genus Macaca; species Macaca thibetana. Next base: position 108,121,997 of record NC_065592.1, on the reverse strand, counting down.
CTGCTTGGTTATAACTTCTCTATGTTTAGAATTCACCACTCTCCTAATATTTATGTAATCATTTCTTTGATTTTCTTCAGTTTTATCACCAATATATGAATTCCTAAAAATGTAGTTGAATTTTGCCTGCTTCTGACCTTTACATAAATATAACTATATATGCATATCTTTTGTTTTCTTTTGGTTAATATCATGTTTGTAATCAGTGTACAAGATTTTATGTGGCTGTATAATTTTTCCTTAAAGAATACAACTGTTTCTCCATTCTACTGTTGATGAGCACAATTTTTGCCAAACATAAACAATACTGCCATTAATATTCTTTTATGTATTCCAGAGAACATAATCGTATCTTTTTGTTGGTCATACGGTTAGAAAAGGAATTACTTGGCTACAACATGCAAAAGTATACCCTGATTAGAAAACATCCTGGTGGGATGCAAAGGCATAAGAATGATACAACGGACTCTGGAGACTTGGGGTGGGGGAAGGGTGGGGAGGGGGAGAGGGAAAAAAGACTACAAATTGGGTTCAGTGTATACTGCTTGGGTGATGGGTGCATCAAAATCTCACAAATCGCCACTAAAGAACTTACTCATGTAACCAACACCTGTTCCCCAAACACCTATGGAAATTTTTTTTTTGTTTGTTTTTTTTTTTTGAGACAGAGTCTTGCTCTGTCGCCCAGGCTGGGGTGCAGTGGCCGGATCTCAGCTCACTGCAAGCTCCGCCTCCCGGGTTTAGACCATTCTCCTGCCTCAGCCTCCCGAGTAGCTGGGACTACAGGCGCCCGCCACCTCGCCCGGCTAGTTTTTTGTATTTTTTTTTAGTAGAGATGGGGTTTCACCGTGTTAGCCAGGATGGTCTCGATCTCCTGACCTTGTGATCCGCCCGTCTCGGCCTCCCAAAGTGCTGGGATTACAGGCTTGAGCCACCGCGCCCGGCCGGAAATTTTTAAAAAAGAGGCTGGACGTGGTGGCTCATGCCTGTATTCCCAGCACTCCGGGAGGCCGACGCGGGCGGATCACGAGGCCAGGAGATCAAGACCATCCTGGCTAACACGGTGAAACCCCGTCTCTATTAAAAATACAAAAAATTAGCCGGGCATGGTGGCAGGCGCCTATAGTGCCAGCTACTTGGGAGGCTGAGGCAGGAGAATGGCATAAACCTGGGTGGTGGAGCTTGCAGTGAGCTGAGATAGTGCCACCGCACTCCAGCCTGGGCAACAGAGCAAGACTCCGTCTCGAAAAAAAAAAAAAAAGAAAAAGAAGAAGAAAACATCCTCCTGATATCACAGTGGTTTTACCAGTTTATATTTTCAGTCAGTGGAGGGTGTCTAACATTCTATATACTCACCAAGACTTGGCATTGCCGTATGTGTAAACTCGCTTTGTATCTGTTATTTCACCTCATATCTCATTTCATATATTATTTTGTGCTCCATGAAAACTAACGAGATTGAACACATTTTCTAAGATTTACTGGCCATATTAAAAGTTCTTGTTCAATGTTTTTGGCCATTTTTCAATTGGGTTGCCCATCTTTTCCCACAATGACTTGCAGAATTTCTTTACATTTTCAGGAAGCATATCCTTTCTAAGTTATTTGCACTACATACATATTATGGTAGTTGGTGGCTTGTCTTTTCACCATTGAATAATATATTTTATCAACAAATTTCTTACTTTTAATAGAATCAACTTTATTAATCATTTTCTTTTAACTGCTGCTTTTTGTGCCTTTAGACTTTCTAAGAAAAGTCTTGTGATATTCAGGTATTCACCCCTAAAGTGACCTGGAGTCTAACCACTCCTACAGAATTATGTCTACTACTGCTCAGTAACTCACTTGGGTGACTCTGGTTTGAGAATTCCTCCTCTGAGAACCAAGGCTCTTCTCCTTGCTCCAACTTGAAGATCACCTCTGGTTTGAAATGGCAGTACCCTGTAAATAAGGAACAACAGAGGACTTAGACCAGATATATGAGATTTTAGTCTCCAAAAGTGGAAGAAAATACAGCTTTGGAAGCAGTATCCTGAAAGTGCTCCTTTGCATTTATCACTGGGAGTTGACAACATATTCTTTCTGGTCCTCGACAGGGCATAGTTACTTTGGAATCCTGAATGAAAAGCCTAAATAACATTAAACTCTAAGTATATTGTTCACATGTATTGGCACTTAAAAAAGAAGTACCTTCTATAAGGAGTTACAAGGGTAACTTATGTTTACATGCTTACCCACTGAGACAAGGTTGCTGTAGTTCTCCAGCATCACATCTCTGTACAGATTCTTCTGAACAGGGGCCATTTGCTGCCACTCCTCCTGGGTGAATTCTATAGTCACGTCCTTGAATGACACTGACGCCTGTAACAGTACATTTCTATTCAATCTGAAGAGTTCAGAATTAGATGACGTAGAAAATACCCATGAAAACAATTCTTGGCCGGGCGCGGTGGCTCACGCCTGTAATCCCAGCACTTTGGGAGGCCGAGGCGGGCGGATCACAAGGTCAGGAGATCGAGACCACGGTGAAACCCCGTCTCTACTAAAAATACAAAAAAAATGAGCCGGGCGCCTGTAGTCCCAGCTACTCGGGAGGCTGGGGCAGGAGAATGGCGTGAACCCAGGAGGCGGAGCTTGCAGTGAGCCAGGATCGCGCCACTGCACTCCAGCTTGGGCGACAGAGCAAGACTCCGTCTCAAAAAAAAAAAAAAAAAAAAAAAAAAAAAACAAAACAATTCTTATCATGTTTAACTCTAAAAAGCTTGAACGAATATAAAGGATGCCTATTTTGAATCTAATTTTATCTTATACTTTGAAGGTATTACACTGGTAAAAGTTTTTATAGGAGAGGTGCAGTGGCTCATGCCTGAAATCCCAGCACTTTGGGAGGCCAAGGTGGGAGGACTGCTTGAGCCCAGGAGTTCAAGACCAGACTGGGCAACACAACAAGGCCCTGTCTCTACAAAAAACTTAAAAAATTAGCCAGGTATGGTGGTATGTGCCTGTAGTCCCAGCTACTTGGGAGGCTGAGGCAGGAGGATTGCTTGAACCCAGGAGGCTGAGGCTGCAGTGAGCCATGATCACACCACTGTATACCAGCCTTGGTGACAGAGCAAGACCTTGTCTCAAAGAAAATGTTTATAAATGATCTGTATATATTTATGAGTTATATACATACACTATAAATAGATACATTAGTAAAGCTTTTGTTTTAATTCTTATTTTTGTAGCCAAAAAATGTAAATGTAAATAAACTTCCTACTATTTTTATTCCATCCCAACAGACTACCCTGGGCACACATCGGAGCAGGAGTCAGCAAATTATGGCCTTTGGGCCAAATCTGGCTTGCCAGTTTTTTGTGCATGTGTGGTAGAGACAGGGTCTTGATATGTTGCCTAGGCTAATCTTGAACTCCTGGCCTCAAGTGATCCTCCCACCTTGGCCTCCAAAAGCTCTGGGATTATAAGTGTGAGTCACTGTACCTGGCCACTTGCCACTTTTTAAAGTCAGTTGGCACACAGGCACACCCAATCATGTTGCATTGTTTATGGCTGTTTTTGTGCTGAAATAGCACTGAGAAATTCCATCAGAGACCTTATGATTGTCAAAACTGAAAATATTTATTACTTGCCTTTATAGAAAAAAAATTACCAACCTCTGGACTAAATAATCGTATTATAGGAAAGATAAAGAAAGTATAATACAACAACAAAGGAAACATATTTTATATATATAGGAATTATGTAGATTGGAAGTAAAAGGATGGAAAAAGATATACCATATAATCAAAACCGAAAGATAGTTGACATGACTGCATTATTATCATACACAGATTTTAAGGTAAGAAAGAGGTATAAAAAATGAGTAACGGGCCGGGTGTGGTGACTCATGCCTGTAATCCTAGCACTTTGGGAGGCCGAAGCAGGTGGATCATGAGGTCAGGAGTTCGAGACCAGCCTGACCAACATGGTGAAACCCTATCTCTATTAAAAATACAAAAGTTAGCCGGGCGTGGTGGTGAGTGCCTGTAATCCCAGCTAGTCAGGAGGCTGAGGCAGGAGAATCGTTTGGACCTGGGAGGTGGAGGTTGCAGAGGGCTGAGATTGCTCCACTGCACTCTAGCCTGGGTGACAGAGTGAGATTCTTGTCTCAAAACAACAACAACAACAACAACAAAACTGAGTAACAATTTGTAATGATAAAACAGTCCTTTCAATAGAAGATACAACAAATCGAAATTGCTATGCACCTGGCAAACATAGCTTCCAAATAGCATTTCTCATTATTCGCATATTTGTAAATTCACATACTAAAATTATTTGCAACCTCAAAATCAACGCTTGCAGTTATTTTGCAGTCATTTGTGGACATGTACAGGAAAGTAAAAAATTTGAATTGCCTGACATACATGTTCCCAGATGAGGCTGAACAAGGTGATCTTCTGCTTTCTTGTTTCAGCTCTGATAATGTAAATAAGTGTCCATTTCTCAGTCTATTTAGTGCCATATTTACTGCATTTTTGTGCTTTTTCTTGACGACGACTTTTTTTTTTTTTTTTTTTTTTTTTTGAGATGGAGTCTCACTCTGTTCCCAGGCTGGAGTGTGGTGATGCGATCTTGGCTCACTGCAACCTCCGCCTGCCAGGTTCAAGAAATTCTCCTGCCTCAGCCTCCTGAGTAGCTGGGACTACAGGCACGTGCCACCCTGCCCAGGTAATTTTTTAAATTTTTAGTAGAGATGGGGTTTCACCATGTTGGCCAGGATGGTCTTGATCTCCTGACCTTGTGATCCGCCCGCCTCAGCCTCCCAAAGTGCTGGGATTACAGATGTGAGCCACCGCGCCCGGCCAATGATTTCACTTTTTAAATGGCCCATATGTATAGCAGTTACGTGCTGTCTAGTGTGCCTATGTGCAAGAAGCCTGTGATATGTCTCATGGAGAAAACATCTATGTTAGATACGATTCATTCAGGCATTAGGTATGGTGTTGGCCATTAGTTTGATCTTTATAAATCAACAATATTAAATAAGGTGTCTTTATGCAGAAAGACACACAAAAAGATTATGTCCTGACTGGTTGACAAAAATGTGACCAGAGGCTTAACCCTGTATTTCTCCTCTGAGCAATGGTTCAGTATTTATTAGTTCAGTGTTTGTAGTGACTTTTTGGAACATTACTACTGAGAATAATGAGAACTGACCGTATATAAACAAAAGATGACAGAAATGAGATACCAATCTACAATTTTAATTAGTGATTTTAATGTAACTCTCCCAGTAACTTATAGAAAAGCAGATTAAGAAAAACCAACAGGGATATAGAACAGAAGTCAGTGAACTACAGCACAAAGGTCAAATCCAGCTCAGCTCACCACTACTTTTTTTTTTTTTTTGGTAAATGAAAAATACCACCACTACCAATTTTCTTTTTGTAAATAAAGTTTTCTTGGAACACAGCCACATTCATTTGTTTATGCATTATTGATGGCTGCTTAACACTACAGCTGCAGAGTCTGGCAGATGCAACAGAGACTGTATCTCTCACAAAGCCTACTATCTGACATTTACAGAAAAAGTTTTCTGACCACTGATACAGAAGATTGAAAAGACATAATTAACCAACATGAATGACATATACAGGATAACCTCTGCATAAAATAATTCTCTGGTGTCCTTTGCACATCAAAAAAAAAAAAAAAAAAGTCTATCTCACTAAATTACAAAAAATTACAATCATACAGCGTAGCTTTAGATCTTAGCTTCAAGATGTAGAGAGCTGATAAAAGCAACGCTAACATCCTTAGAAGAACATACCTGGGCAAACAGAAAATTATCATCTTTTTTTTCAAACTATTAGGAGACAGATAGGCACCTGCAGGGAGAATCAGGATGTGCTCATTTGCTAAAGGTAAATGTATACTAGTCTGAGTGTGTGAAGTCCCTGGGGGCCGTACACATAGGGTTATTTTCACCTTGTTACAGGATGAAAGGAAAAATCAAAAGAGAAATTAGACCAGGCACAGTGGCTCATGCCTATAATTCCAGCACTTTGGGAGGCTGAGGCAGGCAGATCACTTGAGGTCAGGAGTTTGAGACCAGCCTAGCCAACATGGTGAAACCGTGTCTCTACTAAAAATAGAAAAATTAGCCAGGTATGGTGGTGCATGCCCATAAGCCCAGCTACTCGGGTGTCTGAGGCAGGAGAATTGCTTGAACCCGGGAGGCGGAGGCTGCAGTGAGCCGAGATGGCACCACTGCACTCCAGCCTGGGTGATAGAGCGAGACTCCGTCTCAAAAAAACAAAACAAAACAAAACAAAACAACAAAAAACCCAAAACCCAGAAACTAGAAAATACATTGAGATTACTCACAATGAATACACAAAATACCAAAGTGCATGAGCTGCAGCTAAAGCAGTGCTAAGTGTGAAATTTATAGCAGTAACACCTATATTAAAAATGATCCCAAATCAATATGCTAATTGTACACTTTAAGGAACTAAATGAGGTGGGGACCTTACTACTAACCTTACAAAGATAAAAAAGACAATAAAAGAATACAGTGAACTGTACAGCAACAAATTACATAACCTAGATGAAGTGGACAAATTCCTAGAAACACACAAACCACCACAATGAACTAAAAAAGAAACAGAACATCTGAACAGACTGATATAAGGCTGAATCAGTAATCCAAATCCTCCCAACAAAGAAAGGTTCAAGACCAACTGTCAGTCTTTAAATGTTTGCTGAAGTCTACCAAACATTTAAAGAAAAACTAATACCAATCCTTCTCTAATTCTTCCAAAAATAGAAGATGAGTGAACATTTCCTCATTCTATGAGTTACCTTGAACCAAAGCCAGATAAAGAAATCACCCAAAAACTATGATCAATATTCCTTCTGAATATGTGTGCAGAAGTTTTCAACAAAATACTAGCAAACCAAATCTTGCAACAAATAAAAAGTACTATACACCATGACCAAGTACAATTTATTTCCAGGAATGCAAGGTGGCTCACCATAAGAAAATAAATCAGTGTAATATATCACAATAATAAAATAAAGAAAACAAATCACATGATCATCTCAACTGATGCAGAAAAAGCATTTGACAAAAACATGATTAAAAAACAAACATTTAACATAGTAGGACTAGAATAGAACTGCTGCTACACAATAGAAAGCACTTCTGAAAAACTACAGCTAACATAATACACTAGGCTAAAAAACAGGAAGGTTTCTTCCAAATATCAGGAATAAGACAGGGATGCCAGCTTTCATCATTTCTATTTATTATACTGGAAGTTCTAGCTAGAGGAAATAGGCGAGACAAATTTTAAAAACTGCATCCAAATTTGAAAGAAAAAAAGTAAAACTATCTCTATTCTCATAGACCATGAGATTTAACATATGGAAAAGACTAAGGAATCCACAAAATACTACTAGAACCAATAAATGAATTCAGCAAAATTGTAGGATACAAGATGAACACACAAGAATCATTTATCTCTCTAAATACTAGCAATGAATAATAAAAAAGAAAATAATTCCATTTATAACAGAACAAAAAATAATAAAATAGGAATAAATTTAACCAAGAAGGTACATGACTTATACGTGAACAACTAGAAAACATTGCTAAAAGAAATCAGAAGACCCAAATAAATGGCAAGACACCTTGTGTTCATGAATTGGAAAATGTAATACTGTTAAGATGACAATACTCCCTAAAGTGATCTACAGATTCAGTGAAATCTATATCAAAATCCTAATGAACTTTCTGCAGAAATGTTGAACCTACAATTTATATGAAATTGCAAGGGACTCTGAATAGTCAAAACAATCTAGAAAAAAAAAAAATTGGAGGGATTACATTTCCTGATTTAAAGACTTATTATAAAGCAACAGTAATCAAGAGAGTGTGGTACTGGCATAAATACAGATATACAGATCCACAGAATAGCACTGAGAGCCCAGAAATAAACCCATACATTGATCATTTATTAGGAAAAAAATAGTTTTCAACAGATGATGCTGGGATAATTGAATCTCATCAAAAGAATGAAGTTGGACTCCTACCTTATACCGTATATTTAAAATTGCCTCAAAATAGCCAGGTGTGGTGCCTCACACCCGTAATTCCAGCACTTCGGGAGGCTGAGGCAGGCAGATCACTTGAGATTAGGAGTTCATGACCAGCCTGGTCAACATGGTGAAACTCTGTCTCTACTAAAAAAATATAAAAATTACCCAGGTGTTGTGGTGCACACCTGTAATTTCAGCTATTTGGGAGGCTGAGGTGGGAGAATCACTTGAACCCGGGAGGCAGACGTTGCAGTGAGCCAAGATCATGCCACTGGACTCTGGCCGGGGCAACAGACCAAGACTCTGTCTCAAAAAAAAAAAAAAAAAAAAAAAAAAGGCCTTAAAAGGGATCAAAGACCTACATATAGGAGTTTAACTGCGTGACTCTTAGATGAAATCAGGAGTAAACCTTTATGACCTTGGATTTGGCAATGGCTTCCTGGATATGATACCAAAGAATAAAAATTAGACTTCATCACAATTAAACTTTTGTGCAAAGGATACCATCAAGATAGTGAAAAGAACCCACAGAATAGGAGAAAATATTCACAAATACTACATTTAATATCTAGTAGCCAGAATACATAAAGAACTCTTATAACTGAACAAAAAACATAATCCAAAATGGGCAAAGGATTTGAATAGACATTTCTCCAAAGACGATAAACAAATAGCCAATAAGCACGTGAAAAAGATGTTGAATATCATTAATCAAGGAAATGCAAATCAGTCAAATGACACACCACCTCACACCCACTAGGATGTCCATAATTTAACTGGAGAAAGTGGAACCCTAATACACTGCTGGTGGGAATGTAAAATGGTGCAGCCACTGTGGAAAACAGTTTGGCAGTTACCAAAAATGATAAATCAAGAGTTACCATATGAGTCAAAAGTTCCTTTCCTAAGGTTTAGTCCCAAGAGAAAACAGGTGTCCAAACAAAAACTTGTGCATGAATGTTAATAGCAGCACTAGTCCTAACAGTCAAAAGGGAGAAACAATCCAAATGCTCATCAGTTGAATGAATAAACAACATGGTATATCCACACAATAGAATATTATTCAGTCATAAAAAGGAATGATGTACTGATATGTACGACATGGATGAACCTTGAAAACAGTATACCAAGTAAAAGGGATAGTCATAAAGGGCCAGGTGTGGTGGCTGACACCTGTAATCCCAGCACTTTGGGAGGCTGAGGTGGGCGGATCACCTGAGGTCAGGAGCTCCAGACCAGCCTGGCCAACATGGTGATACCCCATCTCTACTAAAAAAAAAAAAAAAAAAGAAAAATTAGCCAGGCATGACGGTGGGTGCCTGTAATCCCAGCTACTTGGGAGGCTGAGGCAGAACTGCTTGAACCTGGGTGGCGGATGTTGAAGTGAGCCGAGATTGGGCCATTGCACTCTAGGCTAGGTGACAAGAGGAAAACTCAGTTTCAAAAAAAAAAAAAGAAAAATAGAAATAGCCACAAAGATCACATATTATGTGACTTCGCTTATTAGAAATGTCCAGAACAGCCAAACATATAGAATATAGAACATAGATAAGTTGTTGTTTAGGGCTGAGATTGTGTATGTCAGGATGGGGGATGATAGCTAAATGATAAGAAATTTCTTTTTGAAGTGATGAAAACATTCTACAATTGTGGCAATGACTGCACAACTCTACAAATATACTAAAAACCACAAAACTGTACACTTTAAAAGTGTAAATTATATGGTATGTGAATTGTATCTCCATAAAGCTGTTAAAAATAAAGGACACTAGAATAAGTAGGATGATTTGGATTTTCTATATCCTATTAAAGAAACTGAGTTCATGAGCAAAAACTAGGCACAAGAAAAACTCCAAGGCTAGACTACCTCACAGGTATATTTTTCCAAACATTTAAGGATGAAATAACAGCAATCTTAAACTTGTTCAGAGAACAGAAAATGAGTAACTGTTTCCGAACTCATTTTTTGAGAATATAATGTTGACGCCAAAACCTGACATTATATGACAGAAAAACTGCAAGCCAGTATCTTTCCATTAATGTAGACACAGCCGGGCGCGGTGGCTCAAGCCTGTAATCCCAGCACTTTGGGAGGCCGAGACGGGCGGATCACAAGGTCAGGAGATCAAGACCATCCTGGCTAACACGGTGAAACCCCGTCTCTACTAAAAAATACAAAAAAACTAGCCGGGCGAGGTGGCGGGCGCCTGTAGTCCCAGCTACTCGGGAGGCTGAGGCACGAGAATGGCGTGAACCCGGGAGGCGGAGCTTGTAGTGAGCTGAGATCCGGCCACTGCACTCCAGCCTGGGCGACAGAGCGAGACTCTGTCTCAAAAAAAAAAAAAAAAAAAAAAAAAAAAAAAAAGAATGTAGACACAAAAATACTAATTGAAATATTAACAAATTGAATCCAGAAATAAATTAAAGTGATAGCACATGTGGGAATTATCCCAGGAATGCAAGGTTGGTTAAACATTGATAAATCTATCAATATAATTCACCTCTTTAACAGACTAAAGGAATAAAATTATATGATTATCTCACTAGATGCAAGAACAGCCATCTGACAAAATACTCATGCATGATTAAAAAAAAAAAAACCTCAGGAAACTGAAAATAGAGAGGGAACTTCCTTATTTTAATTAAGGACATATACAAAAAACATGTAGTTAAATTAAGACTCAATGGTGAAATACTGAGTACCCCTCAGGTGAGGTATAAGACAAGGATTTCTATTATCACCATTTGTACTATACATTTTACTGGAAGTCCTAGCAGTAAGGCTAAAAAGAAATTAAAGATATAAAAACTGTAAAGGAAGAAGTAAAATTGTCTTTTTTGCAAAAATTTTGCATATTTAAAATGCAAAAGAATCCACAGATAAGCTATTAGAATGAGTGAATTTTATAAAATGCCTAGGTATAAGATCAATACTAAAAAATCCATCATATTTTAATAAACCAACAATAAACTGGAAAATGACATTTAAAATGCAGTATCATTTGTGCTATTATCAAAATAGATCAAATACCTAGGAATAAATCTAATAAAAGATGTGAAAGACTTCACCTCTACTCTGAAAAACTTTCCATCAGGATTTTCTGTGAAAACTGATAAAACTTCCATGAACATGAAAAGGGCCTAAAACAGTAAATAAATTAACTAAAATTCGTGACTTACTATAAAGCAACAGTAATTATGACAGTGAAGTACCAGCAAAAAGATAACATAATTGGACCAAAGGAAGAAAATACACAGTCTACATCAGACCCGCATACAAGTCACTTGACTGACAAAAGACACAGCTGCAATTCAGTTGACAGAGGATGGTCTTTCTAACAAATGGTGCTAGAGCAACTGGATATCCATACGGAAATATGAACCTTGACACTCACGTTACACCAAACACAAAAGCTAACTCTATGTGGATCAAGCTAAAATAAACAAATATGTAGTAACAATATAGGAGAATATCTGTATGATCTTAGAGTAGGGAAAGAACTTTCAAATATGATACACAAGGAAATGCCATTAAAGAAAAGACAATTCTGACCTTTATTAAACGTAAAAACTTTGTTGTCAAAGATATTATTTAAAAAATGAATAGGGACGTCACAGAATCCAAGAACATCAGTAATGCACACATAGCAAAAAAACATTTACTGAAAATATTGAAATAATTCCTACTTAAAAAAAAGCAAATAACCCAATTAAAACAGAGTTGAATAGGTACTTTACATATTACATAAAAGGAAAGGATGTCTAAATGGTCAAAACACAAACAATGGTGCCCAACATTAGTATTTGCCATAGAAAAGCAAATTATAAATTTTGATGAGATACTACACTATACAGCCACCAAAATGGCTAAAAACAAAAAGATTGATAGTAACAAGTGTTGCTCAGAATCTGGTACAGCCAGAATGCTAGTGAGAATGCAAAGTGATTCAACCACTTAGGCAAGCTACTTGCAGTATGTATTAAAGCTGAACATATGTTTATTTATGAACCAGCAATTCCATTTCTAGGTATATCCCAAAAGCAATGAGGACATACCAAAAGACACAAAAGAATATTCACAGCAGCCTTATTCCTGATAGCCTTAAACAGGAAAAACAAACGAAAAATTGGACTAAGAGCAGAATGAGGAAATAAATTATGGTCTATTCATACAATGAAATACAGCCCAGTAATAAAAGGCAAATATTAAGATACGGAGCAAAACATTCCCTTGAAAACTGTAAAAGAATACATTTTGTATGATTCTATTGGTACAATATTCAAAAACGAATTTATCTTTTTTCCCTAACATACAAGGTCCGAATAGTGGCTGCCCTGTAGAGGGGAGCAGTGGTGTTATCTTAATCTGGGTATTAACTTACATGAATTTACATATGTAAAAATTCATCCAGTTATACACTTCAGAGTACACTTTACTGGTGTTAAAACTGCATCTCAGGGCCGGGCGCGGTGGCTCAAGCCTGTAATCCCAGCACTTTGGGAGGCCGAGACGGGCGGATCACGAGGTCAGGAGATCGAGACCATCCTGGCTAACACAGTGAAACCCCGTCTCTACTAAAAATACAAAAACTTAGCTGGGCGAGGTGGCGGCGCCTGTAGTCCCAGCTACTCGGGAGGCTGAGGCAGGAGAATGGCGTAAACCCGGGAGGCGGAGCTTGCAGTGAGCTGAGATCCGGCCACTGCACTCCAGCCTGGGTGACAGAGCGAGACTCCGTCTCAAAAAAAACCAAAACAAAACAAAAAAAAACCTGCATCTCAGTTAAAGAACTAAGTTTTTAAAAGGAAAAAAGTATATAAAAGAGAAAGAAAAAATTAACACAATATATATAGTTGGTAATTTGGGAAGGTGGGAACATATTAATTACATTATTTCTTTGTATCTTTCTATGTTTGAACAATTTCTCAATTCCTTACAGGAAAAGGAAATTTGGACATAGATTCATACAGAGAAAGATGACGTGAGGACAGACATCTCAGCCATGGAACAAGGTGCTTCCCTCACAGCTCTCAGAAGGAACCAAACCTGTTGACATCTTTTTTTCCTTTTTTGAGACGGAGTCTCGCTTTGTCGCCCAGGCTGGAGTATAGTAGCATGATCTCAGCTCACTGCAACCTCCGCCTCCCAGGTTCAAGCAATTCTCCCGCCTCAGCCTCCCGAGTAGCTGGGATTACAGGCGCCTGCCACTACACCCAGCTAACTTTTATATTTTTAGTAGAGACAGGGTTTCACCATGTTGGCCAGGCTGGTCTTGAACTCCTGACTTCAAGTGATCTGCTCGCCTTGGCCTCCCAAAGTGCTGGGATTACAGGCGTGAGCCACTGCCCCCAGCCCCTGTTGACATCTTGATCTCAGACTTCTGGCCTCCAGAATGGTGGGAAAATAAATTGCTGTTTAATCTACCCAGTCTGTGATTCTTTATTATGGCAGCCCTAGCAAACTAATACCCCTAGTCTGGCTCTAACCTTTATCTCCCTCCCCTCTCTTATTATTCCCTAAGAGGAAGTCCAAATTGCAATGGGCAAAAATTATTACTGGACCTTGCATGCCTTGTTTAGCCCACTCTCAAAATGCAGTAATCTCCTGTACTGCAACAATGAAAACCTTACCCATTGTTCAGGACAAAAATCCTTTTAAACTCTCCACCTCTGATCAACAGAGCCTACACCATCAATCTGTCCTTTCTTTGACAATCTGTCTACCTGAACCTCTGTTTCTGTTACCTGAAAAACTGTATTAATAAAGAAACTGAAAAACTGTATTAATAAAAGCCCGAGTTTGGCACTAAGCCCTCTACTTCCACCGAGGGAAAAGCAGAAGCAATATACTGCATTTATTTCAAGGCTGTTATTAGAAAGATTTGCACTGACACTTACGTGAAGACCAACAAAGACATTTTTCCTGACTTTGATAACTTTAGATTCCATGAGGAATCAGCCTGGTTTAAGCTTCTCATCAATGCAAATCTGTAAACAAATATTGTCTGTCTGACTCTCTGCCATGCCTATCAGAAAGAATGAAAACTGCAGTTCCATTTTGGAAAATCTGTAACATCAGGAGACCTGCATCTTTCCATATGCCAATTCTGCTGTGCTACTGCCCTGCTTTTCTATACATTCCTGGAATGATTTTGATCCATTTCTACATTTCCGTATTAATATGTGGACCCTTAAACATCTATGAATTCCATGATGAAAAAGGTGTTAGCAAATAACTCACCTGAGATATGTTCATTTTCTGCTGCTCCTGAAAGAGTGTGGAGAACCGTAAAGGATAACCTGGGGGTGAGGAAGGAGTCATGAGATATCTGGGCAGCCTCTATCTTACCTGCCTACCAATGTCATCACACGAGGTGGGGAAAAAGACCTCTCTACAAAACATGTTCCTTTGACCCTTGAGAAGGGACAGGAAGCACTACAGAGAAAGCACCTCCTGAATATGTGCATCTTTAATATGATCATGTGGATGAACCCTTGCTGATTTTTCTTTTTTTTTTCTTTTTTTTTTTGAGACAGGATCTGGCTCTGTTGCCCAGGCTGGAGTGCAGTGGTGTGATCTCAGCTCACTGCAACTTCTGCCACCCGGGTTCACGCGATTCTCCCATCTCAGCCTCCTGAGTGGCTGGGACCAAAGGCACCCACCAATACGCCTGGCTAATTTTTGTATTTTTTGTAGAGACGGGGTTTTGCCATGTAGCTTAGGCTGGTCTCGAACTCCTGACCTAAAGCAGCCTGCCCACCTTGGCCTCCCAAAATGCTGGGATTGCAGGGGTGAGCCACCACGCCTGGCCCCTTGCTGTTTTTCATCAGGTGATTGTAGATTATTTTCCTATTGATTTATTTAAAACGTATGTCTTCTTTGACAAAAAACTAAAACAGAATTAACATTGATATTCTGTTAATATTATTTACACCAATAGAAAACACAAAACTGAAGAAAAGGAGATGCTGAAAGACAGACTATTTTAAAATCTTTCTGTTCTAACTTATAGTTTCTCAAAAAGACTTTCGATAAGACACTTCTGGTGACTCACCTGTGACAGAGCAAACAGCACTGTGCTTTGCTCCAAGCTCTGTCCTGAGTGACCATGGACAAACTGTTCATCCCAGGTTCAACACTTCTTAAGGTTTTTAAAGAGTCAGAAATAGAAATCCTTTCCTGTATTATCATTTTTGTGATTCTACAGGTTCAGGATACAGGCAACCTTAGAAAATCTCTAGATGCTACATGTGATAGATGTTGTGTGAAACTGACTCAGAATCTGGAAAGAGTGAGGCTAGAATGAAGAAAATGGGGGCTGTAGGAGGAGGATTAGAGACAGAATTTCCTCAGCCCTGGCTGGTTATGCCTTCCTTGCAGACCATGGAGAAAAGCCCTCCAATAATGTGGCTTTTCCTGTGCAGTCTGACAGTCACCCATCCCTCCCAACCCCAGCTTACCACCTTCTGCAAGTTGGCCCACAGTATCCAGTGTCACGCAATCTGTGATGGCTTCTGGATGTGGCGACATCACCAAGTCTGGAGCTTTCTGGGCAAGGGGATAAAGAACTGCTGCCGGTTGGGCAAATCAAGACCTGCTCCTCTCTCGGTTCTTCTGCATCTGTTCGGAAGCCCTTGTGATGAGGTCTCTGTTCTGTCAAAGGGCAGTTCTTTGGTGGGACTCCTGTTCCTGGGGCTCCCTCCTTCCTGCAACATAAAGAACTGCTTTGTTCCAGAGAAGCTGGGGCTGAGGCCTGGGTAACGAATTCATTTTAGTTGAAACTTTCATGGAAAGCAGTGTTCTTCACCTCAGCACAACTTACATTTTGGGCTGGATAATTCTCTGACATAAGGAGCGGTCCTGTGCATTTTAGGATGTTTAGGAGCATTTCTAAACATGCACTAGACATTAGGACACCCCTTCTCCCTGTTGTGACAATCAAAAATGTCTCCAGGCTGGGCGTGGTGGCTCACGCCTGTAATCCCAGCACTATGGGAGGCCAAGGCGGGTGGTTCACCTGGGTTCAGGAGTTCAAGACAAGCCTGGCCAACATGGTGAAACCCCACCTCTACTAAAAATACAAAAAAATTAGCTGGGCATGGTGGTGCATGCTTGTAATTCCAGCTGAGATTACAAGCTGGGAGGCTGGGGCAGGAGAATCACTTGAACCCGGGAGGTGGAGGTTGCTGTGAGCTGAAATCACACCACTGCACTGCAGCCTGGGCCAGAGAGCGAAACTCAGTCCCCCGCTATCCCCCGCCAAAAAGTCTCCTGACATTTCCAAAGTTCCCTGGGGAGCAAAATCCTCTTGGTGAATAACTGACCTATAAGGCCTTAAACCGGATTCTCTTGGCATTCATTAGAACCCTGCTATCCATGACTACAGCCTCCAATCACATCAACTACTGAGCACTTGAAATGTGGCTAGGGCCACATGTCCAAATAACATTTTGGATACACTGAGAAAACCACAGTAGGTTCTTAAAATTAATTTCATGTTTTAGATTTTCATGTAGCTACTAATTTAGCATTTAAAATTACATATGTGACTCATCTTCACTGCCCTAGAATATCAGACTGACTTCCAAAGACAGACACAGCAGGGACCGCACAGGAGGTGGCAGAAGCCTCAGTCTAACCCAGAGGCTCTGGAGACATCCCAGAAACCCCATAGTAAATACACTTGCCACATAGTAGGATTCTGTCCACGCTGACCTCACAATCATTGTCCTGGGGTTTTGGGGACAAGTCACTCACCTAATGCTGTGAAGGCTGCAATGCTGGGTTAGGTAGGTGGGTCACTACAAACAGCCTGATTCGGGGAGTAAAGTGTATATGTGTTGACATCCTAGTTCGCTCATCCTTTGTGAACCTGGCTCTGCCATTTCACCCCTCCTTCATTTTTAATGATATAAATAGTGTAGTTGTGAGAATTAAATGAAATACTACATGGAAAGAACGAAGTGTCTTCCAAATATAACGGGAATCAACATTTACATGCTGCTTAGTAACTAGCGCTGAGCTAAATGCTTTACGGCTGATGGTTTATCTCTGAACGACACAAAGCAGTTTTTACTAATATCCTCATTTTCAAACGCTCCAGTGACAAAGCCAAAGTTCACCAGGTCCTTCTAGCTCCTAGGCTCGGGCTCTCACCGCAGACCCAGGGACCATACGCGCTTTGTGGCAGGTTCAGGGTTAATAGAATAAATCCATTTTCCTCCTGCAGCCAGCGCCTCGTTTTCCGACGCCTGGCTGCATTCTGGCACCCACACCTCGGCCCGCACCGAGCATCATCCAACAAGGACCCAGCCCCACCTAAAGTCCCCGGAGCCCTCCCCCACCGGCCCTTCTCAGGCTGGGGTCCCGGGCCGCCCCGGGCACAGGGAGCGGAGGGCCAGCTTTTGGGGAGTTCCCGGACATCGCGTTCCCGCCCCCTGGACACTAGCCCATCCCTGCCTGCAGGTCCGCAATCCGTGCGGGGGGCCGGCGCTCTCACCTGAGTTGCGAACCCTCCGCACCCGCAAACAAGGAGAGGTGGAAACCGGAAAGTGAGGCGACTGCACAGGCGCAGACGAAAACGCAGGATATCCGTTCCCAGCATGCTGCGCGGTAACCCCTAACCTAAGTTTGACAGGAAGTACGGCGCCAGCTCTCGGTGTTTTTTGTTTTTGTTTTTCCCTTAGATTTAAAGAGAAATAACATGGACGGTCCTGATAACTGGAGCCCGGGTTCTGTCAGAGCTCCAGAGGTTGTGTGTTAGACTTGAGGACATAACAGCAAATGCAGCGTGTGGTTGCAGAAAGCGAGAGCTGCGGAAGACGTTTGAAAACAATTGGAAAATTTGTATACGGACTGGAAATTAGAATTAATTGTGGCAACATTAGGATTATGTAGGTAATCTTGCTTATTCATAAAGAGATGTATATTTAAGTGTTTAGGATTGTATTATGCTTGTAAGTTTTTGATTTTTATTTTTTTTTGAGACGGAGTCTCGCTCTGTCGCCAGGCTGGAGTGCAGTGGCGCGATCTCGGCTCACTGCAACCTCCGCCTCCCGGGTTCGAGCGATTCCCCTGCCTCAGCCTCCCAAGTAGCTGGGACTACAGGCGCCGCCACCACACCCAGCTGATTTTTGTATTTTTAGTAGAGACGGGGTTTCACCATGTTAGCCACGCTGGTCTCGAACAACAGACCTCAAGTGATCCGCCTGCCTCGGCTTCCCAAAGTGCTGGGTATACAGGCGTGACCTACCCGCCCAGCCCGTTTGTAAGTTCTTTTAAAAAAATAATTAGAATCAAGACCATCCTGGCTAACACGGTGAAACCCCGTCTCTACTAAAAACATACAAAAAACTAGATGGGCGAGGTGGCGGCACTTCTAGTCCTGGCTGCTCGGGAGGCTGAGGCAGGAAAATGGCGTGAAAACCCGGGAGGCAGAGCTTGCAGTGAGCTGAGATCCGGCCACTACACTCCAGCCTGGGCAACAGAGTGAGACTCCGTCTCAAAAAAAAAAAAAACATTAGAAATGGCAAGTATGGCAAAATGTTAAGAACATCTACTTCTAGATTATGGACATGCTTATTGACTACTTGCTCTTTATGTGTTGGAAAATTTTGTAATATAAAGTTTATAAAGGGAAAAATTTGGACTGTCATGTTACAAGTGTGCCTTTCAGAGCTGCCACAAAAATATATAAACAGTTTGGTGAATAAAGCTGTAAAATGTAACAAATACTAGAAAATGGAATCCATTATTAACATAAAAGAATAATATTTGTGATCCTCAGAGTTTATCTCTGGGGGAAAAAAAAGAAAAAGCAAGTAAGCTGTTCAGTATTACATAATGCCTGAAGTACACACAATCCCAAATAAGAAAACCATTATCCACAAATTATGCATCTCTTAGAGATGAGTTTGCTTAAACTTTATGTAGTATGCTTCTGAAATCAGGAACAAAATTAGAAACCTCTCAGAACAGTATTTTATGACATTCTTTTTAGTAACACACATACACTCGCACAGTTGATACTAACAGGTTATTTTATATAGCGATGATAAGAATAAGTTCTGATTAGCAAGAAAAAAGATTAATGGTAACAGTAAACTAGTGCAGTATATATGAATCAAGGTATAAAACTTTACTGTTGACACTGAAAAACACTTTAATAGATACTGGAGGAAAAGAGTAACATTTGTTTTTAAAAATTCTAATTATCCAGGTTTTCTAAGTATATCTTTTTCTTTTTCTTTTTTATTTTATTTCATTTTTTTTTGAGACAGTCTCGCTCTGTGGCCCAGGCTGGAGTACAGTGGCGAGATCTAGGCTCACTGCAAGCTCCGCCTCCCGGGTTCACACCATTCTCCTGCCTCAGCCTCCTGGGTAGCTGGGACTACAGGCGCCAGCCATCATGCCTGGCTAATTTTTTTGTATTTTTAGTATAGACGGGGTTTCACCGTGTTAACCAGGATGGTCTTGATCTGCTGACCTCGTGATCCGCCAAACTGGGAGACATCCCCCACTAGGTGCAGACCAACACCTCACACCTCACACAGCAGGGTACACCCCTGAGACGAAGCTTCCAGAGCAAGAATCAGACAGCAACACTCGCTGTTCAGCAATATTCTATCTTCTGCAGCCTTTGTGCATTGAATTATGAAATTCTTGTAATGTGTTTGCCAGCTCTATCAAGTCAGTTATGTTCTTTTCTATAATGGCCATTTTGCCTGTCAACTCCTGCACTGTTGTATTGTGAATCTTAGCTTCGGCTTCCTGAGATGGAGTTTCATCGTTCTCCTGAATGATCTTCATTCCTATCCATATTCCAAATTCTATTTCTGTCATTTCAGTCATTTAAGCCTGGTTAAAAACCATGATCGAGAACTAATGCAGTCATTAGGAGGAAAGAAGATACTCTCTGGCTTTTTGAGTTGTCAGAGTTCTTGCACTAGTTCCTTCTCATCTTCGTGGGCTGGTGTTCTTTCAGTCTTCTAAGTTGTTGTCTTTTAGATTTTTTTCTTTTTTATATTATACTTTAAGTTCTAGGGTACATGTGCACAATGTGCAGGTTTGTTACATATGGATACATGCGCCATGTTGGTTTGCTGTACCCATTAATTCGTTATTTACATTAGGTATTTATCTTAATACTATCCCTCCCCCAGCCCCCTACCCCACCACAGGCCCCAGTGTGTGATGTTCCCCACCCTGTGTCCAAGTGTTCTCATTGTTCAGTTCCCACCTATGAGTGAGAACATGCCTATTTGATGACCTTAGGGGTTTGATTTTGGCATAAGGTGGGTTGAGTTGACTGGCTTTGTTACTGGAAAATTTTAGGGGACAAGACTCACCTCAGGACTCCTGGGCTGCATGCTCTAACTCTGGGGGACTTATATCAGGCCCTAGCTTTGTTCTGTGGCTCCTTGACATTTGGAACCTGCTGCGCTGGAGGGGCTGAGGTACTCCCAGACCACAGGTCACAATACTCTGATGGGAGGTCCCAGCCAAAGCACTTCGTAGGGTGGTGGCAGCAGGATCCATCCTCATTTGCATGTGCTAGCAGCAGTGGCAGTGACAGCACAGTGTGGTCCATGCTCATCAGCTGCAGCATGGTGCCAGCGGGTGCCAGTTTGCGAGCGTCTCTGTGGACATTCACAGAAGTGGTCATGGTAGTATGGTGTGGGGGTAGGGTGGAGGCCCCTGCCAGCAATTGTGTGCACATTGATGCCAGTTGTGGTGTTAGCACAGGGGTGGGATGCTGATGAGCACAGGACTGTGTGCGCCCTCTGTGTATATTCATGCTGGTGGTGATGGCCACTCAAGGTGGGTGTATTAGTCTGTTCTCATGCTGCTATAAAGAACTGCCTGAATATTGGGTAATTATTAAAGGAAAGAGGGTTTTTTTGTTGTTTTTTTTTTTTTTTGAGACGGAGTCTCACTCTGTCACCCAGGCTGGAGTGCAGTGGCCGGATCTCGGCTCACTACAAGCTCCGCCTCCCGGGTTTACGCCATTCTCCTGCCTCAGCCTCCCGAGTAGCTGGGACTACAGGCGCCCGCCACCTCGCCCGGCTAGTTTTTTTGTATTTTTTAGTAGAGACGGGGTTTCACCGTGTTAGCCAGGATGGTCTCGATCTCCTGACCTCGTGATCCGCCCGTCTCGGCCTCCCAAAGTGCTGGGATTACAGGCTTGAGCCACTGCGCCCGGCCAGAAAGAGGTTTAACTGACTCACAGTTCAGCATGGCTTGGGAGGCCTCAGGAAACTTACAGTTATGATGGAAGGGGAAGCAAACACGTTCTTCTTTACATGACAGCAGGAAGGAGAAGTGCCAAGCAAAGGGGGAAAAGCCCCTTATAAAACTATCAGATATCATGAGAACTCATTCACTATCACAGGAACAGCATGGGGATAACTGCCTCCATTATTCAGTTACCTCCAACTCGGTCCCTCCCATGACACGGAAGGAGGAGGAGCCACATACTTTTAAACAACTAGATCTTGTGTGAACTCAGAGTAAGAACTCACTTATCACCAAGGGGATGGTGCTACAGCATTCATGAGTAATGTACCCATATGATCCAATCACCTCCCCCTCCAGGCCCCACCTCCAACGTGGGGAATCACGTCACAACATGAGATTTATTTTATTTTTTTCTTGCTTATTATTTTTTTTACAACATGAGATTTAGAGGAGACAGACATCTTGAGCATATCACAAGGTATGCCAATAACATCATCAGCAGAAATTTTGGAGGCCAGAAGGCAGTGAGTTGGTATGTTCAAAATGCTGAAGAAAAAAAAAAAAAACTCAACCAAGAATCCTATATCTGGATGGAGATATGACGGAAAGATGAATGACTGGATGTTCCTGGTGCTTTTCCCGAAGAGGGAGCTGCAGCTGCACCCTTTCTCCATGGCCTGAGCCGTTATGGTGCCATGACATCTTAGAACTGGAGCCACTGCTGCTCTGTGCTCTACTTCAGGGACCTTAGAAGACATTGTGCCCTTCATTCCCGGGGCTTGCTGCCACTGCACCCCATACCCCCAGAGCCTGGGTTGCACAGTGATGCACCATTTTTAAGCTGAGTTGCTGCTGTACCCCACTCCCTGGGGCCAGACTACTACAGAGCTGCTCCGTCCTCCTGGGTCCCAGTTGCTGCTGTGTCTGGCCTTTCTGGGCATGAGTGGAGTCAATGCCTTGCTGGGAATCAGAACTGTGGCTAAGTGATGCAGCTCCACTTCCTGGGGCTGAGCTGACACAGTGCCCCACCTCTTTGGAAACTGTAGCTGTGGCTATGCTGTGCAGCCCCACCTCCTGAGGCTGAAGTGTCATGGTACCCCATGACTACCCAGAAACCAGAACCTCAGATGAGCTGTGCAGCCCCCGCTCCCCAGGAACCAAAACTGCAGTTGTGTTTTGTGATGGCTCCCTAGGAACTACAATCACTTCTTGCAATCTAAGCTGCTGAGGTGCTCCACATGGGGAATGGAGTCATCTTTGTGGCACCTGCCTCTTGGGGCATGAACTATAGCTGTGCCCTGCCACTCCTGGGTACTTGCCGCCACTGTAGCCTGTCTACCAGAGCCTGGGCTACTATGATGTTCCACCATCCCAAGATTTGGAGTCACCATTGTGTGGTGTCCTGTTCCCTGGGGCCTGACTTGCTGCTGCACTCTGATGCTCCTATTGATTTTCTGCCCCACACTCTGGGGCCTGAGCCTCTAAAGCACCTGTTCATTCCCTGAGCCATGTCATTACTGCACTCTGCCACCCAAAGTCAAAGTCAGAGCTCATAAACAATTAGAAAACAAAATACAAAATGGCAGCAGTGTATCTTCACCTGTCCATAATAACCTTGAATGTAAATGGACTAAATTCACCAGTCGAAGGACATAAAGTAGCTGAATGGATAATGAAATGAGATCAAACTATATGCTGCCTGTAAGAAGCTCACTTTAGCTTTAAGGACTATTGTGTGTGTGTGTTTCTTCTTTCTAATTTGCTCTTGAGGTCTCTCTCAAGAGAGTTTATAGAGACTTTAGCTCTTTTATGATGGGACTTCAAAGGATTTGGTGATGGATGTTTACATTGTACTTTTCTTAGGATACTTCTTTACTCTGGCAGACAGTCTAATGCCTAAGTGTTTGACCTGTGGTCAGGTGTCCCTCTCACAGGAAACTTGTTTATACCGGCAAATGCTTTTGTTTATACTGGCAAATGCTCTTGTGCTCAGCTTATTCCTGCCAAGACAGCCACTCTCTAGGAGAGCCCTGACCAGGAAAGAATTTATTTTACTGTGTGTTGGTTAGGTGAGACACAGAGGAGGCAACTCAACAAAACACAGGAAGTAACAGAAGTAGTTTATTACTTCCTGACCCCAGAGAGAAGAGGGAAGCATGCCTCATAGGACCAATGCGAACTGGGGAGCCATCTGGGACATGCATATACAACCAGTAGGTGGGGAGCAAAAGAGAGACATATCTACCTGTGGTTTGAGTCATTTATTGGGGCCCAGGGTGTTACCCAAGAAGTTTTCTCACAGAGACTTCTAACTGGAAGTATAGAGCAATCAGGCATGAGTTCCATGGAGGAAAGTTATGACTTAGAGGTGGTCACTGCATATCTGTATGATCCATGTGGGGTGTAGGGGTCAGTGGTACAAAGCAAGAACATTGTATCTACTGTCCCGTAGGGAGGTGGTCACCAGGAGGTGGTTGTATAAGGAAGATACCTGTATCAACCATGATGAGGAACAATAAAGAGGTAGAGAACTAGAAATTGTTGCAGGGGTGACTGATGCCTGCTTCTAGTATGAGGAAGTCCAACCTAGATTTAGAATAAATGCCAAAGAAACATAAAATTATAAGAATTCACTAGAAAGACATACATAGGCTGAAAATGAAGGGATGGAAAAAGATATTCCATACAAATAACAACCAAAAAAGAGCAAGAGTTGCTATACTAACATCAGACAAAATAGACTTCAAGTCAAAAACTGTCACAAGAGACAAAGAAGTTCATAACATAATGATAAAGGCATCAAGAGGACATAATAATTGTAAATATATATGTACCTAACATTGGAACACCAAAATATGTAAATCAAATATTAATGGACATAAATAGAGAAATAGACAACAGTATAATGATAGTAGGGACTTGAATACCCTACTTTCGAAACTGGAGAGATCAACCAGACAGATGATTAACAAGGTAATATTGAACCTGAACTACACATTAGACCAAACAGACTGAATGGACATACACAGAACATTCCATCCAACAGTAGCAGAACACACACTCAAATGAACTAAAACATTCTCCACGATAGATCATATGTTAGGACACAAAACATGTCTCAAAAAATTTAAGAAGACTGAAATTATATCAAGTATCATTTGTAACCACCATGGTATGAAACTAGAAATAACAGGAAGAAAACTGGAAAATTAATAAATATGTGGAAATTAAACAACACACTCCCAAAAATCAATGAGTCAAAGAAAAAATCAAAAGAGAAGTTAAATATATCTTCAGACAAACAGAAATGGAAATACAACATGTTAAAACTTACAGGATACCACAAAAGCAGTTCTAAGCAGGAAGTTTATAGCCATAAATGGCTACATTTAAAAAGAAAGATGGAGATAGCCTAACATTACACCTTGAGGAGCTAGAATAAGAATACTAAAACCAAAGTCAGCAGAAGGAAAGAGATAATAAAGACCAGAGCAGAAATAAATCAAATAGGAAACAGAGAAAGTATAGAAAAAAAAAACCTAATAGCTGGTTTCTCTAAAAAATAAAACCAATAAATTCAAAGCATAAGAAAAAAAAAGACTCAAATAAAATGAAAATATTACAATGAATGCCTCAGAAATAAAAAGGATCACAGGGTATTATTATGAGCAATTACATGCCACCAAACTGGATAAACAAGGGAAAATGGATTAATCCTAAAAAATTACAGCCTACCAATATTGAATCAGAAAGAAATGAAAACCCTGAACAGACTGATAACAAATACAGAGACTGAAGGAGACATTAAAACCTCCTGACAAAGAAAAGCCCAGGACCAGATGCCATTGTGGCTGAATTCTACCAAACATTCAAAGAAGAATTAATACCAATCCTTTTTAAACTCTTCCAAAAATATAACTAGAAGCAATACTACAAAAGACATGTTTATGGTGCCAGCATTACCTTGATAATGAAACCAAAGACAGTGCAAGAAAACTATAGGCCTGTATCTCTGATGAGCATAGATGCAAAAATTCTCAATAAAATACTCACACACTGAATTCAATAATAGATCAAAATGATTATACAGCATGACCAAGTGGGATTTATCTGTGGCATGCAAGGCTGATTGAAGACATGCAAATCAATCGATGTGATACATCACATTAAAACAATAAAAAATAAAAACCACTTGATCTCGATTGATGCAGAAAAAGCATGTGACAAAATTAAATATAATTTCTTGATTATAAGCTCTCAACAACATAAGTATAAAGGGAAATTTCCTCAATATGGTAAGGGAAATTTAGGAAAAGCCCATAGCCAACATCATAATCTTTGGGGGAAAACAGATAGCTTTCCTCTAAGATTTAAGAAAGATTTCCTCTAAGATGAGGCAAAGATGCCCACTCTCAACACTTGTATTCAAGTAGTACTAGAAGTAACAGCAAGAGCAACCAGGCAAGAAAAATAAATAAAACGCATATAAGTCAGAAAGGCAGAAGTAAAATTATTTCTATTTGCAGTTAACATGATCCTATATGAAGAAAACTCCAAAGATTCCACCAGAAAACTGTTAGAATAAACAAATTCAGTAAAGTTGCAGAATATAAAATCAACATACAAAAATGGGTTGCATTTTTGTATACCACTAATGACCTATCCAAAAAATATTTGAGAACACACAATCACATAAAAAAGAAAAAAAAAAATACTTAGGAATAAATTTAACAAAAAAGCGAAAGATTTGTACACTGAAAACTATAAAACATTAATAAAAGAAATTGAACACCCAAATAAATGGAAAGATGTATTATGTTCCTGGTATACATACATACAATAGAATGTTATTCAGGCTTAAAAAGGATCTTGTCATTAGCCATACATGAATAAACCTGGAAGACATTATGCTAAGTGAAATAAGCCACACACAGAAAGAAAAATACAGCATGATCTCGCTTATATGTGGAATGTAAAAAAAAAAAAAACAAAAAACAACAACAACAACAAAAAAACAATTGAATACATAGAGTCAGAGAATAAAATGGTGGTTACCAGGTGGTTTTGAGGGGTGAGGAGCAAATAAGAGGAGGTAAGTCAAAGGGTACCAAGTTGGAGCAATTAATACTGTTAAAGTGTCCATACTACTCAAAGCAATATACAGTTTTGACATAATCCTTACCAAAATTCCAATGTAATTTTTCAGAGACATAGTAAAAACTATTCTAAAATTCATTTGGAACCACAAAAGACGCCCACAGCAATTGAGAAGAAAAACAGATCCTTGTACCAGATCTTAGTGGAAAAGATTTTAGGTTTTTCCCATGGATTATTATGTTAGCTCTGGGTTTTTCATGAATGGCCTTCATTATGTTGAGCAACTTTTCTTCTATACCTAAACTGTTGAGAGTTTTTACTAAGAAAGTAAGTTGGACTCTGTCAGATACATTTTCTGTATCAATGGAGATGACTATGTGGTTTTTATCTTTCATTCTGTTATTGTGATGTATCACATTGATTGATTTACATACGTTGAACATGATTGCAAGCTAGAAAGACCCTGAATAGTCAAAAAAATTCTGGCAAAGAAAGAAAAAGTTGGAGGCATCATACTTCCTGATTTCAAATTCTGTAGAAAAGTATTGCAATCAAAACCACATGAAAACAGAAACATTGACCAATGGAACAAAATACAGAGCCCAGAAAGAAACCCAAATATATGTGGTCAACTAATTTTAACAAAGTCCCCAAGAAATGAACAATGGGGAAAGGATAGTCGCCTTAATAAATGGTAACAGGAAACCTGGATATCCACATGCAAAAGAATTAAATCAAACCCTTATCATATACCATACACAAACTCAACGCAAAATGGATAAAAGACCTAAATGGGATACCTGAAACCATAAAAGTCCCAGAAGAAAACAATGGGGGAAAGATTCTTGATAATGGCCTTGGAAATTTTTCTTTGGACATCACACCAAAAGCTCAGTCTATAAAAGCAAAAATAAGCTCAAGCTTCTGCATAGCCAAAACAAACAAACAAAAACAGAAAACAAAAAACAAAAAAACTCCAGCAAAATAAAAAGGTAACCTACCGACTTAAAAAAAAATATTGCAAACCATACATTTGATAAGGGGTTAGTATTCAAAATATATAAAGAACTTGCAAACTCAAAATGAAAAGATAAAGAACCCAATTAAAAACGGGGCAAAGGACCTGAATAGACATTTCTCCAAAGACATACAAATGGCTAACAAGGATACAAAAATGTGCTCCACATCTGTAATCATCAGGGAAATGCAAATCAAAACCCCAATAAGATATCACCTCACACCTCTTAGAATGGTTAAAATAAAAAAAGACAAGAGATAGCTAGTGTTGGTGAGGGTATAGAAAAAAGGGAACTTTTGTGTACTGTTAGTGGGAATGAAAACTAGGATAGCCATTACAGAAAACAGTATGGAAGTTTCATTAAAAATTAAAAATAGAATTACCATTTGACCCAGAAATCCCTCTGCTTGGTATATACCTGCAAGAACACTAAATCAGCACTTCATAGAGATATCTGCACACCAATGCTCAATGCAGCATTATTCACAATAGCCACAATATAAACAATCCAAATGTCAATGGGTAAATGGATAAACTACGGGATGTGTATACACATACATACAATGGAATATTAGCCTTAAAAATGATGCTGTCAATTGCCATACATGAAAGAACATGGAGAACATTATGCTAATGATATCAGCCACATACAGAAAGAAAAATACAGCATGATCTCACTTACTTATATGTAGAATGTAAAAAGAAAAGTTGAATAGAGACAGAGAATAAAATGGTGGTTACCAGGGGGTTAATAGGAGTGAGGAGCAAATGAGAGGAGGTGAGTCAAAGGATATCAAGTTTGCAGATATGTAGAATAAGTCTAGACATTTAATATACAGCATGAGGAATACAGTCAATAATATGTATTTGGAATTTTTGCTAACAGTATATTTTAGGTGCTATTCTCACAAAAAGAGAGTATGTAAGATGATGGGTCTTTTAATTTGCTTGACTGTAGTACACATTTCACTGTATATAAAAAAGCTAGAAGCATTTATTACAAATAGGCCTCCCTGCAAGAAATGCTAAAAGGAGTCTTTCAGGCTTAAATGAAACATAGTTAACTCAAAGCCATATGAAGAAATAAAGATCTCTGAAAAAGGGAAATATACAGACAATCATAAAAGTGTTACTATAACTTTGGTTTGTAACTTTTTGTTTTCTACATGACTTTTATGAGACTAATGTTAAAAAAAATTACTAGTGTTTTTAGATACAAAATGCATAAATATGTAATTTTGTGATATCAACTATTGAAAAGTCGTGGAAATAAAGCTTTATAGGAGAAGGTTTTTTGTATGTTGTTAAGCTGTTTTGTATGTATGTTAATTTATAACATTCTATAAATTAGACTGTTATAAGTTTAGGAAGGTAATTGTAATGTCCATGGTAACCAGAAAGTAGGTAGAGAATGTCCACAAAGGGAATGAGAAGGGAATTTAAATGTCTCACTACAAAAAAATTAACCCAAAAGATGACTAATGCAGAAAATGAGGAACAAAAAGCTCTAAGGTATATAGAGAACAAATACCAAAATAATAGAAGTTTCTCTTTATTAGTAATTAATTATTTATTATTATTTTTGAGATAAAGTCTCACTCTGTCGCTCAGGCTGGAATGCAATGGTGCAATCTCAGCTCACCGCAACCTCTGCCTCCTGGGTTCAAGCAATTCTCCTGCCTCAGCCTGAGTAGCTGGGATTATAGGTGCCCACCACCATGCCTGCCTAATTTTTGTACTTTGAGTAGAGATGGGGTTTCACCATGTTGGCCAGACTAGTCTCGAACTCCTGACCTCAAGTCCCTGCCTTGGCCTCCCAAAGTGTTAGGATTACAGGTGTGAGCCACTGCGCCCGCCTATTTGTAGCTACTTTAAATATAAATGTATCAAACCCTCCAATCAAGAGACTCACAGAATGGATTAAACAAGATCCAACTCTATGTTGCCTATGAGAAACTCACATTAGCTCCAAAGTCACAAACTGGTTAAAAGTGAGAGGATAGAAAAAGATATTTTATGCAAGTGGTAACTGAAAGATAGCAAGTAATATTATCACACAAAATAAAGTTTAAATCAGACATCTACATGAGACAAAGGAGATTATATATTAAAAAGATTCAATAGAACAAGATGATATAAAAATTATAAACATTTATATACCTAATAACAAACCATCCAAATATATAAAGCAAAAATGGACAGAATTGAAGGGAGAAATACAGTTGTATAATAATAGTTGGAGACTTTAGTACCTTACTGTGAGTAATGAATAATACAACCAGACAGAAGATAAATAAAGGAGGACCTGAACATCATGATAAGCCATTAGAGCTGGCATATACAGAACACTATCCAACCATAACAGAATACATATTAATCTCAAGTGCACATGGGATATTCTCCCAGATGGACTATGTGTTAGTACCCAAATTAAGCCTCAATTAATTGAAAAAATATATATATCATACAAAACCTCTTCTAATACAAGTTAGAAGTGAGTAACAGAAGAAAAGTGGGAATATTCACAAATTTGTGGAAATTAAAACAGCATGTCCTTAAGCAAGAAACAGGTCAAAGATGTAATTACAAGGGAAAATAGAAAATACTTAGGAGACAAATAGGCCGGGTGTGGTAGCTCATGCCTGTAATCCCAGTATGTTGGGAGGCTGAGGCAGGAGGATTGCTTGAGCACAGGAGTTCAATACCAGCCTGGGAAACAGAGAGAGTCCCACTCTCTACAAAAAATACAAAAATGAGCCAGGCACCGTGGCACACATCTGTGGTTCCAGCTGCTCGTGAGGCTGAGGTGGGAGGATCACTTGAGCCTAAGAGGTCAAGGCTGCAATAAGCTGTGATTGTACCACTGCACTCCAGCCTGGGTGACAAGAGACGAGACCCTGTCTCAAACAAACAAAAAAACAGATGAAGATGAAAAAAATTATAAACACTCATGGGATGCAGAAAAAGTAGTAAGGGGGAAATTTCCAGCTAAATAATACAAAAAGATTGGAAAAACATGCCGAAGAGTCTGGCTAAGCTGGACTTAATTTAAAAACTTGTATTCATTTCTTTCAAGAAAAAAAAATAGAGTAATATAAAAACAAATTACTAGTGTGTTCACTGGAAATGTCATTTGCTGACTCCTTTGTTTTTTTTTTTTTTTTTTTTTTGAGACGGAGTCTCGCTCTGTAGCCCAGGCTGGAGTGCAGTGGCCGGATCTCAGCTCACTGCAAGCTCCGCCTCCCGGGTTCACGCCATTCTCCGGCCTCAGCCTCCCGAGTAGCTGGGACTACAGGCGCTGCCACCTCGCCCGGCTATTTTTTGTATTTCTTAGTAGAGACGGGGTTTCACCGTGTTAGCCAGGATGGTCTCGATCTCCTGACCTCGTGATCCGCCCATCTCGGCCTCCCAAAGTGCTGGGATTACAGGCTTGAGCCACCGCGCCCGGCCGCTGACTCCTTTGTTTAACCAACCTCTATGGACCAGGTGTGACATGCCTGAGCTTAATGCAGGGTACAATTGGATGTGGTCCAGAGCTAATGTCATACTTCGTGTCTGCAGCTGCAGTCACTTTTACTCTCTTTCAGGCACTGAGGCCACTTTTGCTCTTGGAGACAACACAGAAGGGAAGGCAAGTGCTGAGAAGCACTATTTAGCAACTTCAGTGGTATAACAAGCCCACCTGCAGAAGCACCTGCCATGATCTCAGGCCACTGCAAGTCCCTGACTACCACAACCACCTGCAAGATGGAGCCCCCTGAGGGGTCACCTAGATGCCACATCCTTCCCTGTCCTGGACTGTCTCCAAGAAATCAGGTGGTACCAGAAATCCCAGGAGCCTCAAGAGCCCTTTCCAGATATGGGTTCAGGAAGTTGCTCAAACACTGTAATCTGATCTACTTCTTTAGATCCTGGCTATTGAGGCTTTGCTGGCTGCCTGGTTGGTTGGTTTGAAGACATCAATCTTTATGCTCTCCGTGCCAAGCAGTTACCATCTTGCCCAGGACCCGTGGCTGACATGGTGCTTCTGGAAGACAAGCACTTGGCCTGCAGTCCCAGCATCATACATTATTCATCCTCTTATGGTGATGAGAACACTCAATTTTGCTTTTTCCAAGGATGTTACCAAAGCATATGATGCAAATGGACAAATAAGAGGCTGAGTCCCCCACTCTGCATTAAAAAGATGTATATATAAAGTATTAGTGAGGGAAAAAGGTTTGACAGTTTAAACTGTTGGCAACTTAATGGTTTTTGTTGCATACTTATATATAAACCTCAATATTTGTTTTCCTATACGTTGTGACTATTGTCTGTCTTGTCCAGTTCAGTAATTTTGATATAAAAAGAAATTATACTACCAAATGAAATATTGCCTATGTCTCATCACTCTGCTCAACTTCACCTCACCTCACCAGTACTGTCATATCCATATTACTGATAAAAATGTTCCCCTTAGGAATATGAAATGGCCTCTATGAATTGCGTTCAGTCTCCTCTCAGAATCCTTGTTAAAATTCTACACTAACCCAGAAGATGAGTTCTCAAGACCTGGCCCAAGTCATGCCCCCATGAACTCTACACACTGGCAGGGTTCCCTTTACTACTTGAAATAATGGTGGTGATTTTTTCAGGCCCTAACGTGTGAAGAATGCTGTTTTAGTCCATTTTGTGTTGTTTTAACAGAACACCAGAAACTGGGTAGCTTATAAAGAATAAAAGCTTATTCTCACACACACACACACACACACACTTTTAGAGGCTGGAACATCCAAGATCAAGGGGCCACATGTGGTGAGAGACTTCTTGCTACATCATAACATGGCAGAAGGCATCACATGTGAGACAGTGCCCATGAGAGAGCCTGAGAGGCCTGAACTGCTTTTATAACAAAGTCACTGTCTTGATAATGAACCCACTCATGTGATAGAGAAATTAATCCATTCATGATGGCAGAGCACTCATGACCTAATCCTCCCTTAAAGGTTCCACATCTGAACACTGTTGCATTAGGAATTAAGTTTCCAACACATGAACTTTGGGGGGACACATTCAAACCACAGCTGATGAGGGCCAACTCAATTGCCAGTCTCTGAATCCTCTTTTATTTTAGAAGTTGCTGTGATGTGATTCTACTGCCTATATAACTCAGAAAGCAGTTCCTGTGTAAAACGCATCATGGGACACAACTGAAATCACCTCCAGTGTAGCAGGGAAACAGAACTCAGGGCAAGGGTGGCCATTATATGCTGAAAAAAGCAAACGGGTGGGTGTGTGCTATCCTTCAATATCTGAAATGCTTTTTCTCTAGAGTATTTATACATCTGGTGTGTAACTTCTATCCTGGAGTGTAACAAAAAATACCCAAGGTTGACAGTACTCCAGCTTAGTTCTGGATTCTTAAAACTTCCAGGAGAGAAAGGCTGGGGGTGCATGAAGTCATGCAGTAGCTTTTTGTGGAAAAGCAATTTATTGGGAACTCAACACTTACAAACTGGGTTAAGTCATGTCAGCCAGTCGACAGGAGAATAAAAGACTCAGCTTTAAAAATTTTTGGAAACGGTCTCATCAGAGAGTTAAAGAAAAATTGATGCTACTATATTATGAGGAACTCACACACCTCCATCACATGATGGCTGTATCTCCTTTAGGCCTAATGTATCTTTTTATGAGTTACAATCTTTTTTTGAGGCTCTTGTAAGGAACACAGGCCTTTATTTTGATTTTTAATACTGGTAAAATACATAATGGTGATAATTATTACCTATTGCTCACTTACTCTGTGCCACGTATTAAGGAACGGACACAGATTAACTCAGAAAATTCTTTCAGAAAGGATTGTAGGTAATCACCATCATTATGGTGATGAGGAGACTGAGACATATTAAAGGAGAACTGACTTTCCAAGGTCACAGCCATATGGGAAGAAAGGGAATGAACACTCTAGTGACGTCAATAAGCCATTTAGTAAATTGAGAATCTGCTGGGTCTCATAACGTACAGGGGACCCTAAACTCACTTTTATTATTTTAAAAGTTAACTGTATAGAGGTATACTTTATGCAAAGTAGACTAATTTTTAGTATATTTTGATGGGTTCTAAAAACTTGTACAGTTCTGTAAAGATCACCACCATTTATATATGGAACATTCCATCATAATAAAAAAATTCCCTTATTCCTCTAACCAGTGGATCCTCACACACCACTGCCCCCAGCCTTATGCAATAAATGGTCTACTTTCTTTCTATCCCTCTAGACTAGATGTCTTTCCTAGAATTTTATATAAATAGGATAAAATACAGCTCTACCCTCTTGTGCCTGGCTTCTTTTGCTCAGCACAATCTTAAGATTTATCAATGTTGCTGCATGCACTAGCGGTTCCTTCCTTGTACAGCTGTATTCCATTATATGGTAATAGTACTGTTTATATATTTTTCTGTTAATAAATCCAATTATTTACAATTTGGGGTTACTATGAGTAAAGATTCTATGAACATTTGCATGTAATTCTTTTTTTTTTTTTTTTTATACTTTAAGTTCTAGGGTAAATGTGTACAATGTGCTGGTTACATATGTATACATGTGACATGCTGGTGTGCTGCACCCATTAACTCGTCATTTACATTAGGTATATCTCCTAATGCTATCCCTCCCCACTCCCCACAATAGGCCCCAGTGTGTGATGTTCCCCTTCCTGTGTCCAAGTGATCTCACTGTTCAATTCCCACCTATGAGTGAGAACATGTGGTATTTGGTTTTCTGTTCTTGCGATGGTTTGCTGAGAATGATGGTTTCCAACTGCATCCATGTCCCTACAAAGGACATGAACTCATCCTTTTTTATGGCTGCATAGTATTCCATGGTGTATATGTGCCACATTTTCTTTATCCAGTCTGTCACTGATGGATATTTGGGTTGATTCCAAGTCTTTGCTATTGTGAATAGTGCCACAATAAACATATGTGTGCATGTGTCTTTATAGCAGCATGACTTTGGGTATATCCCCAGTAATGGGATGGCTGGCTCAAATGGTATTTCTAGTTCTAGCTCCTTGAGGAATCGCCACACTGTTTTCCACAATGGTTGAACTAGTTAACAGTCCCACCAACAGTGCAGAACTGTTCCTATTTCTCCACATCCTCTCCAGCACCTGTTGTTTCCTGATTTTTTTAATGATTGCCATTCTAACTGGTGTGAGATGGTATCTCATTGTGGTTTTGATTTGCATTTCTCTGATGGCCAGTGATGATGAGCATTTTTTCATGTGTCTGTTGGCTGTATGAATGTCTTCTTTTGAGAAGTGTCTTTTCATATCCTTTGCCCATTTTTCGATGGGGTTGTTTCTTTCTTGTAAATTTGATTGAGTTCTTTATAGGTTCTGGATATTAGCCCTTTGTCAGATGAGATTGCAAAAATTTTCTCCCATTCTGTAGGTTGCCTGTTCACGCTGATGGCAGTTTCTTTTGCTGTGCAGAAGCTCTTTAGTTTAATTAGATCCCATTTGTCAATTTTGGCTTTTGTTGCTGTTGCTTTTGGTGTTTTAGACATGAAGTCCTTGCCCATGCCTATGTCTTGAATGGTATTACCTAGGTTTTCTTCTAGGGTTTTTATGGTTTTAAGTCTAACATTTAAGTCTCTAATTCATCTTGAATTAATTTTCATATAAGGAGTAAGGAAAGGATCCAGTTTCAGCTTTCTACTTATGGCTAGCCAATTATCCCAGCACCATTTATTAAATAGGGAATCCTTTCCCCATTTCTTGTTTTTGTCAGGTTTGTCAAAGATCAGATGGCTGTAGATATGTGGTATTATTTCTGAGGGCTCTGTTCTGTTCCATTGGTCTATATCTCTGTTTTGGTACCAGTACCATGCTCTTTTGGTTACTATAGCCTTGTAGTATACTTTGAAGTCAGGTAGCATGATGCCTCCAGCTTTGTTCTTTTGCCTTAGGATTGTCTTGGCAATGCGGGGTCTTTTTTGGTTCCATATGAACTTTAAAGCAGTTTTTTCCAATTCTGTGAAGAAACTCATTGGTAGCTTAATGGGGATGGCATTGAATCTATAAATTACCTTGGGCAGTATGGCCATTTTCACAATATTGATTCTTCCTATCCATGAGCATGGAATGTTCTTCCATTTGTTTGTGTCCTCTTTTATTTCACTGAGCAGTGGTTTGTAGTTCTCCTTGAAGAGGTTCTTTACATCCCTTGTAAGTTGGATTCCTAGGTATTTTATTCTCTTTGAAGCTATTGTGAATGGGAGTTCATTCATGATTTGGCTCTCTTTTTGTCTGTTACTAGTGTGTAAGAATGCTTTTGATTTTTGCACATTGATTTTGTATCCTGAGACTTTGCTGAAGTTGTTTATCAGCTTAAGGAGATTTTGGGCTGAGACAATGGGGTTTTCTAAATATACAATCATGTCATCTGCAAACAGGGACAATTTGACTTCTTCTTTTCCTAACTGAATACCCTTGATTTCTCTCTCTTGCCTGATTGCCCTAGCCAGAACTTCCAACACTATGTTGAATAGGAGTGGTGAGAGAGGGCGTCCCTGTCTTGTGCCAGTTTTCAAAGGGAATGCTTCCAGTTTTTGCCCATTCAATATGATATTGGCTGTGGGTTTGTCATAAATAGCTCTTATTATTTTGACATACATTCCATCAATACTGAATTTATTGAGAGTTTTAGCATGAAGGGCTGCTGAATTTTGTCAAAGGCCTTTTCTGCATCTATTGAGATAATCATGTGGTTTTTGTCTTTGTTCTGTTTATATGCTGGATAATGTTTATTGATTTGCATATGTTGAACCAGCCTTGAATCCCAGGGATGAAGCCCACTTGATCATGGTGGATAAGCTTTTTGATGTGCTGCTGGATTCGGTTTGCCAGTATTTTATTGAGGATTTTTGCATTGATGCTCATCAGGGATATTGGTCTAAAATTCTCTTTTTTTGTTGTATCTCTGTCAGGCTTTGGTATCAGGATGATGTTGGCCTCGTAAAATGAGTTAGGGAGGATACCCTCTTTTTCTATTGATTGCAATAATTTCAGAAGGAATGGTACCAGCTCCTCCTTGTACCTCTGGTAGAAATCAGCTGTGAATCTGTCTGGTCCTGGACTTTTTTTGGTTGGTAGGCTATTAATTATTGCCTCAATTTCAGAGCCTGCTATTGGTCTATTCAGGGATTCAACTTCTTCCTGGTTTAGTCTTGGGAGAGTGTAAGTGTCCAGGAAATTATCAATTTCTTCTAGGTTTTCTAGTTCATTTGTGTAGAGGTCTTTATAGTATTCTCTGATGGTAGTTTGTATTTCTGTGGGGTCGATGGTGATATCCCCTTTATCATTTTGTATTGTGTCTATTTGATTCTTCTCTCTTTTCTTCATTAGTCTTGCTAGCAGTCTATCAATTTTGTTGATCTTTTCAAAAAACCAGCTCCTGGATTCATTGATTTTTTGGAGGGCTTTTTGTGTCTCTATCTCCTTCAGTTCTGCTCTGATCTTAAGTTATTTTTTGCCTTCTGCTAGCTTTTGAATGTGTTTGCTCTTGCTTCTCTAGTTCTTTTAATTTTGATGCTAAAATTGATGCTAGATCAATTTTAGATCTTTCCTGCTTTCTCTTGTGGGAATTTAGTGCTATAAATTTCCCTCCACACACCGCTTTAAATGTGTCCCAGACAGTCTGGTATGTTGTATCTTTGTTCTCATTGGTTTCAAAGAACATCTTTATTTCTGCCTTCATTTCGTTATGTACCCAGTAGTCATTCAGGAGCAGGTTGCTTAGTTTCCAAGTAGTTGAGTGGTTTTGATTGAGTTTCTTAGTTCTGAGTTCTGGTTTGATTGCACTGTGGTCTGAGAAACAGTTTGTTATAATTTCTGTTCTTTTACATTTGCTGAGGAGTGCTTTACTTCCAAGTATGTGGTCAATTTTGGAATAAATGCAATGTGGTGCTGAGAAGAATGTATATTCTATTGATTTGGGGTGGAGAGTTCTGTAGATGTCTATTAGGTCTGCTTGGTGAAGAGTTGAGTTCAATTCCTGAATATCCTTGTTAATTGTCTCATTGATCTGTCTCATGTTGACAGTGGGGTGTTAAAGTCTCCCATTATTATTGTATGGGAGTCTAAGTCTCTTTGTAAGTCTCTAAGGACTTGCTTTATGAATCTGGGTGCTCCTGTATTGGGTGCATATATTTAGATAGTTAGCTCTTCCTGATGAATTGATCCCTTTACCATTATGCAATGGTCTTGTCTCTTTTGATCTTTGATGGTTTAAAGTCTGTTTTATCAGAGACTGGGATTGCAACCCCTGATTTTTTTTTGTTTTCCATTTGCTTGGTAGATCTTCCTCCATCCCTTTATTTTGAGCCTATGTGTGTCTCTGCATGTGAGATAGGTCTCCTGAATACAGCAAACTGATGGGTCTTGACTCTTCATCCAATTTGCCAGTTTGTGTCTTTCAATTGGACCATTTAGTCCATTTACATTTAAGGTTCATATTGTTACGTGTGAACTTGATCCTGTCATTATGATATTAGCTGGTTATTTTGCTCGCTAGTTGATGCAGTTTCTTCCTAGCATTGATGGACTTTACGTTTTGACATGTTTTTGCAATGGCTGGTACCTGTTGTTCCTTTCCATGTTTAGTGCTTCCTTCAGGATCTCTTGTAGGGCAGGCCTGGTGGTGACAAAATCTCTAAGCATTTGCTTGTCTGTAAAGGATTTTATTTCTCCTTCACATATGAAACTTAGTTTGGCTGGATGTGAAATTCTGGGTTGAAAATTCTTTTCTTTAAGAATGTTGAATATTGGCCCCCACTCTCTTCTGGCTTGGAGAGTTTCCGCTGAGAGATCTGCTGTTAGTCTGATGGGCTTCCCTTTGTGGGTAACCCGACCTTTCTCTCTGGCTGCCCTTAACATTTTTTCCTTCAACTTTGGTGAATCTGACAATTATGTGTCTTGGAGTTGCTCTTCTCGAGGAGCATCTTGGCGTTCTCCATATTTCCTGAATTTGAATGTTGGCCTGCCTTACTAGGTTGGGGAAGTTCTCCTGGATGATATCCTGCAGAGTGTTTTCCAACTTGGTTCCATTTTCCCTGTCACTTTCAGGCACACCAATCAGACGTAGATTTGGTCTTTTCACATAATCCCATATTTCTTGGAGGCTTTTTTCATTTCTTTATACTCTTTTTTCTCTACACTTCTCTTCTGGCTTCATTTCATTCATTTGATCTTCAATCGCTGATACTCTTTCTTCCAGTTGATCGAGTTGGTTACTGAAGCTTGTGCATTTGTCACGTAGTTCTCGTGTTATGGTTTTCACCTCTATCAGTTCTTTTAAGATCTCTGCATTGATTATTCTAGTTATCCATGCATCCATTCTTTTTTCAAGGTTTTTCCTTTGCGCTGGTTACATAGTTCCTCCTTTAGCTCTGAGAAGTTCGATCAACTGAAGCTTTCTTCTCTCAATTCGTCAAAGTCTTTCTTCGTCCAGCTTTGTTCCATTGCTGGTGATGAGCTGCTTTCCTTTGGAGGGGGAGATGTGCTCTGATTTTTTGAATTTCCAGCTTTTCTGCCCTGCTTTTTCCCCATCTTTGTGGGTAACCCTTTGGTCTTTGATGATAGTGACATACTGATGGGGTTTTGGTGTGGGTGTCCTGTTTGTTAGTTTTCCTTCTAACAGTCAGGACCCTCAGCTGTAGGTCTGTTGGAGTTTGCTTGAGGTTCACTCCAGACCCTATTTGCCTGGGTATCAGCAGCAGAGGCTGCAGAAGATAGAATATTGCTGAACAGCGTGTGCTGCTGTCTGATTCTTGCTCTGGAAGCTTTGTCTCAGGGGTGTACTCTGCCATGTAAGGTGTGAGGTGTGAGTCTACACCTAGTGGGGGATGTCTCCCAGTTAGGCTACTCAGGGGTCAGGGACCCACTTGAGCAGGCAGTCTGTCCATTCTCAGATCTCAACCTCTGTGCTGGGAGATCCACTGCTCTCTTCAAAGCTGTCAGACAGGGGCATTTACCTCTGCCAAGGTTTCTGCTGCTTTTTGTTTAGCTATGCCCTGTCCCCAGAGGATAAGACTACGGAGGCAGGCCGGCTTCCTTGAGCTGTGGTGGGCTCCACCCAATTCGAGCTTCCTGGTGGCTTTTTGTCACCTACTTAAGCCTCAGCGATGGCAAGTGCCCCTCCCCCAGCCTCGCTGCCGCCTTGCAGTTAGATCTCAGACTGCTGTGCTAGCAATGAGGGAGGCTCCGTGGGTGTGGGACCCTCTGGGTCAGGTGTGGGATATAATCTCCTAGTGTGCCATTTGCTAAGACCCTTGGTAAAGCGCAGTATTAGGATGGGAGTTACCTGATTTTCCAGGTGTTATGTGTCTCAATTTCCTTTGGCTAGGAAAAGGAATTTCCTTCCCCCTTGTGCTTCCCAGGTGAGGCAATGCCTCACCCTGCTTCAGCTCTCGCTGGTTGGGCTGCACCCACAGACCAGTGCCAAGTTTCTGACACGCCCCAGTGAGATGAACCTGTACCTCAGTTGAAAATGCAGAAATCACCCCTCTTCTGTGTTACTCACGCTGGGAGCTGGAGGCAGGAGCTGTTCCTATTCGGCCATCTTGGGTGCACCCCTATGTGTTTCTCTGGGGTAAATGCCTAGAATGAAAATTGCTGGTTGTAGGTAAGGTACTGTTATCTTTATAAGGAACTACAATATGGATTTGTATTGCTATCACATGAACACACACTTTCTTGCTGACCAAAGCTTTGGACACTGTTTCTAGTATTTATTGGCCAACTATATATCTTCAGTGAAATATCTATTTTAATGTTTTCCCTTTTTTTGGTCCATTATAACTGCATTTTCTGTATTATAAACATTGTTTTTTTTTTTTTTCTTTTAAGAGACAGAGTCTTGCTCGGTTACCCAGGCTGGAGTACAGTGGCATGATCACAACCCACCACAGCCTCAAATCCTGGGCACAAGCAATCCTCCCACCTCAGCCTCCCAAGTAGTTAGGACTAGGACTACAGGCATATGCCACTATGCTTGGTTAATTTCATTTTTTGTAGAGATAGGGTCTCATGTTGTGCAGGGTGGTCTCAAACTCCTGGCTTCAAGCAATCCTCCTGCCTTGGCCTCCCAAAGTGCTGGGATTACACAGGCAAGCCACCATATCCAGTCAGTTTCTTTTGTTTTCTATCATAAATTTTGTACTTTTAGTGATTTTGTTTGGTTCTGTGATTTATTTTGAGTAAGTTTTAAATTATGGTGTAAAGATCAAGTTGCATTTACAATATATAAGTATCATTACTGATACAGTTTGCCTGTGTCTCCACCCAAAACCTCATCTTGAATTTTAATTCCCATAATCCCCACATGTTATGGGTGGGACCAGCTGGAGGTAAGTGGATCATGGGGGGCAGTTTTCCCCATGCTGTTCTTGCGATAGTGACTGACTCTCATGAGATCTACTGGTTTTATAGCATCTGGCATTTGCCCTGCTGCACTCACTATGCTGCCCTGTAAAAAAGGTGCCTGCTTCTTTGCCTTCTGCCATGATCTTATGTTTCCTGAGGCCTCCCCAGCAATGCAGAACTGTGCGTCAATTAAACCTCTTTCCTTTACAAATTACCCAGTCTTGGGGTTTTCTTCTTACTAGCGTGAGAATGGAGTAATACAATTATCTCAGCATCATTTTTGAAAACAATTATCATTTTTCCATCAAATTACCCTGAAACATTTGTCAAAAAACAACTGATGACATTCAGTTACAACTCAGAGAAACAGAGAGCAGGCAAGAGCACTGCTCTCTATCCATGAAACAAGAAAACAGTTGGGAAGGCTTTAACTTTTCTTCAATGCACCAGATATCTGAGGCCACAGAGCAAAAAAGCTATCTGGAAAACTAGGTGGTTGTAGAGAGAAACAAAGATCCAAGCAGTTGTTAACTGAGAGAAAGAATGCCAAATGCCATAGAAAGTGACTCCAGCGGGAAAACTAGACAACATGAAGTATCAGGTAGGTAACTGTGGCAGAGAGATAAAAACTATAACAAAATTAAAATGCTAAAAATGAAAAACACAGTACCATAAATAAAGATTGCCTTCCAAGTGTCCATTATTGTACTCAACACTGCTAGGAAAGAATCAGTAATGTTGAAGATTATATATATATATATTTGCTTGTGTATTTGTGTGTGAGACACACACACAGAAAAGAGAGAGAGAAATTTATTGGTTGACACTGGCTTCTTTGAAAGGAGGCAGTTTAGTAACAATGGCCTTTACTAGACAGACATGTTAGAAGGCAGTAGGAGAAAGGGAATGTGGCATCAGATATTTTCCATAAAAGGTTTGTTATTAATATTCATGTGGCAAATTGTAGCTGATGTCAAAGTAGTTATAAAGCAAGGGGAACACAATTCTCTTATAGCAATGTTGAGGTCTAAGAAACATATAAAACAAATACCTGGTAAATACCATGCACATATACATACATAAACAATCAATAACTCACAAAACACTCACATATTTGCAACACTGCTTTTCAGTTTATGCAATTTATTTCTTGTTCTTTTTAAGCTTTTTATTATACTGAATGTCTATTAATCAATGTTAC
Source organism: Macaca thibetana thibetana (assembly GCF_024542745.1). Classification (NCBI taxonomy): domain Eukaryota; kingdom Metazoa; phylum Chordata; class Mammalia; order Primates; family Cercopithecidae; genus Macaca; species Macaca thibetana. The sequence goes on along the minus strand of NC_065592.1, from coordinate 108,079,950 downwards.
ATTTCATTAAAAGTTTTGATATTATATATGAAACAACAGTTCTGATATAGCAATATCTAGATAAAGGCTATTACTTACCTTTCTTAAATTGATAGATTTTCCCCTTGTAACAAGCTCTGATATAAAATATGATCATTTGTTGAAAACTTTACACATTCAAAATTAAATTATCAAATATTTAATGAGATTCTGGGGGTGTGTGTGTGTGCGTGTCTGTGTGTGTGAAGAATTTCCTACATTTGTTAAAATGTCAGATTTCTGATGATATTACCTGTCCGATGAGGAAGACTTGGGAATAAAAGCCATGGTCATTCAGGATGCTGTCTGAGGTTTGTCGTATGTGACTTTTCTGACATACACTGATTTCAGATGTCCTGAAAAATCATACTCGTGAGTTTTATTAGGTGAGGGTTGTTGAGTTTCTGTCAGTATCAAGTATACCGAAACCTTTAGAAGTTCAGCAGAGAACACATTTATTTCCTCACTGCAAAAAGTCCAACTGTGTACATGGAGGAGAAAACTCCATGCCACAGGGTCCTTCTCTGACCTTGGTTCCTACCATCTTGTATTTTCTATCATCAGAGCCTGAGTCCCAAGGTTTTCCTCCATTCCACTCTAATGAGGGATAGAAGAAAATATTGAGAATTTTGCTGATGTATTTAAGACCTGTCATTGACCTCCATATTCCACTAGCTAGAGAGTAACAATATGACCCCATTTATATGACAGAGCGGTTGAGAAATTTAGGCCAGGTGTGTCATGAGAGAGAAGTGAAAATGATTACTAGTGAACATTTCAATAGTTATTATGTGACATATAGGGATTACCTCTATGTAAGTTAAAATGAGGGTTGACATGGCAGAAGAATTTCCCACATCCATTAACTTCATTTCTTGTTTAATATACTACGAGGTCTCCATCTTGAATGTATTTTCTGCTGTACTGACTTTTCATTAAAGTTTATCACACACTTATTATATTCTAGCTTTTGTCATTGTGTGATTGATGATGAAAGAGTTTTGATTGTTGGCACAAAGTTTTCACATTTTTATTACTTTCTCAGAGCTCTTCTGCAGCATGAGTTTTCTGAGGAGAGAGTTCACATGAGTATTTTCTATATTCATTATCTTTATAGGGTTTCTTTGCTGGGTGAGTTCTGTAATATCCATGGAAGACTGTGCTCTGGCTGAAAGAATGCCCATATAAAATACATTTCAACAATTCATCTTCTATTCTTTGACATTTGGTGGGGGCTGAAATTGTAGAGGAAATTCCAGTCTATGTTAACAGTTTTCTCCTGTGTGTTCATTATGTATTGTGAGGTTTGATCTCCAGCTCAGATTCTTTCATATTCTTTATATGCATATGTTTAATCCCCTGGGTGGGCTTTCTGATGTTCTCTAAGGCTTGATTTTTGACTGAAAGTTTTTCCACATTTATCACATTTATAGGGTTTCTCCCCTGTGTGAGTTCTCTGATGTACTCTGAGATTGGATTTCTGACTGAAAGCTTCCCCACACTGATTACAATTATATGGTTTCTCCCCAGTATGAGTTCGCTGATGTTTTCTTAGGACTGACTTCTCACTGAAAGCTTTTCCACATTCATTACATTCATAGGGCTTCTCCCCAGTGTGAGTTCTCTGATGCCCTCTGAGATTTGATTTCTGCCTGAAAGTTTTTCCACACTCCTCACATTTATAGGGTTTCTCCCCAGTATGAGTTCTGTGATGTACTCTGAGGTTTGATTTCTGACTGAAAGCTTCCCCACAATGATTACATGTATAGGGTTTTTCCCCTGTGTGAATTCTATGATGTCCTCTGAGTTGTGATTTCTGACCGAAAGCTTTTCCACACTGATTACATTTGTAGGGCTTCTCCCCTGTGTGTGTTCTATGATGTTTCCTCAGGCCTGACTTCAGTTTGAAAGCTTTCCCACATTCATCACATTTGTATGGTCTTTCCCCTGTGTGAGTTCTTCGATGATTCCTTAGGCCTGACATATGGCTGAAAGATTTCCCACATTCATTACATTCAAAAGGTTTCTCCCCTGTGTGAGTTCTCTGATGCACTATGAGGATTGATTTATAGTTAAAAGATTTCCCACATTCATGACATTCGAATGGTTTCTCCCCTGTGTGGGTTCTCTGGTGTATTCTTAGGCCTGACTTTGCACTGAAAGCTTTCTCACATCCATCACATTGATATGGTTTCTCTCCTGTGTGAGTTCTCTGATGTTTTCTTAGGCGTGACTTCTCACTGAAGGCTTTCCCGCATTCACGACATTCATAGGGTTTCTCCCCTGTGTGACTTTTCTGAGGCCAAATCAAGCGTGAATTAACAGAGCAGGATTTTCCACATTCATTATACTCACAGGGTTTTTCCCTTATGTAAACCTTCGGATGTACACTGAAAGTTGACTGGTAGCTGAACGTCTCTGTACATGGGTTATAATCAGAGTATTTATCTGTTGCATGAGTTCTCTGATGCACTGGGAGGGTTGAATTATGGTTGAAACTTTTTCCATATTCAAAGGGTTTCATCCCTATATGAACTCTACGACATTCTCTAATGTGTGACTTTTGGCTGAAAGATTTCCCTCCTGTTGGAGTTTTGTGAGTGATCCTACAGAAACAATTTCTAGTATCATTAAACTCATAGTGACTCTTCTCTGTATGAATGTTCTGAGGAAAAATAAAGGTTGATTTATCATATTTGTTTTCCCCAAATTTATTGAAATTGTAAGATTTTCCTTTTGGGTAGGTACTGTCAGATGTAACAACGGCAGCCTTTTCAAGAAAAGCTTTTCTACTTTCATTATGTTCAAAATCTTGCCCCGAAGTCTGAATTGTCTGATACTGAATAACGTCCTCCTTATGACTGAGGGTTTTTACACTTTTATTATAAGCAAAAGATTTCTCTTGAGTGTTAGTTCTGCCATCCTTAATACTGATGAGCCATTTGTCACATACATTATGCTCATGAGCCTTTTCTTTTGAATACTGACAGTGTGGGGCCGTCGGGCTGAGACCCAGGTAAGCAGACCCCACAGTGTCACATTTACAAGGCATCATTCTTGCAGGAAAAATGTTTATGTCCCGATTATGTGGTTTTCCTGAAATTTCTTGCTCTGTAGTCAATAATTTATTGCTGAATAAAACTTGCCACAAATGTTTGCCTTGATTTTCTGGGCTCTTCTCTGAGATTTCATCAGGTTGGGAGTCTTCTAAAAATGATAAAATTAAACAAACTTTATGATATTTAACACATTTCTTATGGAATGGGACATATATGTATATATACGCCCTATTATGTATTTGATTCCTGAGTTTCTGGCTCAGTTTCTCAACAATAAAGTAATTTCAAGTATATTCCCTATATTCCCTTTTTAGCTTAAATTTTTTTTTGTAGTAGAAAAAGAAATGGGAAATGAATATACGTCTGTATTTGGCATCTTAAAATAAAATTTTCAAAACTGAATAGAGAAGAGGATATAAATCAACAAAATGACTGAAAATGGTGTATATGTAAGAGCACTGGATCCTGGGAACAGGAAAATCAGAGAATGGGATGAATAAAAAAAAGATTACCAAAATGAAGTAGCTAACAACAAAAATCAATGGATTAGTGGTTTTATCTGAGACAGGGTTTGCCTTAGGGAGTAAAGCTAGTCTAGATTCTTATACAAATATAAATTACAATGGTAGGATAATCATTAGCCTACAATAGTCCAGTTGAAGCTCCATTTCCTTTCTACATATCACAAAATAAATTTATAATGGCACCAATTTCCTCATGTTAGAAGAAATACTACTGTAGACCACATTTTAATTCTGTCTGTATTATCATCAAAGGAACACAAATGTGTAAGTGGAAGTATAAAATTGATGGGAGTTAAAGTCATTTTTCCACCTCGATTGGATTCACTGCTCTGCCCTAGCTCTGGTGACTTGGTTTATTGTATCAGGGTTGTTCAACAGTGAATCTTTTTTTTTTTTTCTTTTTTTTGAGATGGAGTCTCACTGTCGCCCAGGTTGGAGTATAGTGGTGTGATCTTGGCTCACTGCAACTTCTGCCTCCTGGGTTCAAGTGGTTCTCCTGTCTCAGCCTCCTGAGCAGCTGGGATTACAGGCATATGCCTGTAATTTTTGTATTTTTAGTAGATATAAGGTTTTGCCATGCTGGCCAGGCTGGTCTCAAACTCTTGATCTCAGGTGATCCACCTGTCTCGGCCTCCCTAAGTGCTAGGATTACAGGCATGAGCCACTGCACCTGGTCAATAGTGAATCTTTTTAGATCATCAAATCTTAACTTTTGTCTCTTCAGTTTGCTCACTCTTTTCCCTAAAACCAGCCTTGTCTTTGTCCAATCCTTAATTCTGTTTTCAATCTACTATTTAACATTGCTAGTTTTTATCGACTGTGAGTACCTTAAGGATCATATTTTAACCTGGACTTAAAAACTTTACATGTATCCTTTATATTTATTTATCATAAATTTCTTGTGTATGTTTGACTGCTATTGCCCTACTGCTACCCACATTCCATGCAAAAATGTCAGCCCCAAGGCTTTAAATACACTGCCTTAGTGCCCTAAGAGATATTCAGGAAAAGAAGGTTTTACACTAACTGCAGGCTCATTACATGTTCTAGCTGTCACTGCAATAGCCCAAAGTCTTTTCTGCTCTAGTCTTGACAGTATATCACCAGTAAATAGTATATTGACAGTAACAGTCTTATATTCTTTCTCTGAGTCACTCTGCTTTTTAGCCTTAGACCTATGTAGATTCTAGATGCCCTTCAGGCAACGCAAAGCATTTCCCAAATTACATACACACAAAAGGCTTCTTGTGTCTTCCCACAAATGTAAGGAACATTTATTTACTATCTAAACATAGTTACTGTCTATATTATTCATTTTAACAAGGGATATATGGATAGTACTCATATATCTGACACTCATGATTTTTTAAGAAAGTTACCATCATTCAAATTAGGGAGTATTTTAAAACTTACCTCACGTGCACAGTTAAATGGCATTTTCTCTTTCTTAGTTGTACATAAAATAATAGTTCACTTTTTAATCAATAGCATTATTTTATGCAGCTTTGTTCTCCTTTACAAAATATAACCTTCATTCTGATATACTTTATACCTCTCTGTAATATAAATGAAGACAGTGACTCTTAAAAAGCAATGTGCCTCAAAATTACCTCCTCTTTCCTACACAAGTGCTCAGACCCAATGCTAACCTACACCTGATTATTCAAAAGTCTCAGAAATTTGACTTGGGTGTTTGCATTTAGGGATAATGTTTTTTGAATGAATCAATAAGAAACACCTCTCCCAAGTGGCTTTGAAGTTAATACACAATATTATTAAAAATACTTATGTGTTATATTGCATGGACTCAATATATAGAAGAGTAAAGCAGGGACCATTCTTTTTAGTGGATTATAATCCAGGTAGGAATGGAGCTCATTCAATAACTATGTGCTCTCTGGCACAGTGTTTCATTTTTTTTTTTTTTTTTTTTTTTTTTTTTTTAACACATCTATCAGGTAGATTGTGAGTTAACAAAAAGAAGAGATAAGGCATACACTAAAGGATTTCAAACTATACCACAGAAGTAGGAATTTAAATCAAAACTTTAAGTGAGTAATAGTGCTTTCCCCCTTTTTCTAATTGAGATTATCTATTTTATTCAGTTATTTTTATTGCAAGAACCACTTTTGGCTTTAAAATTTATACTAATATAGTTTTATTTTTATTACATCTTTTGCTTTGCTTAGTTTTCTTTGAAAACTTTCTCACTTTAAAAAACAACTATATAAGACTAATATAAGACTAAAAGTTTTTTCTAAGCACTGCTTTATCTATATCCCAAAGGTTCTAGTATGCATGTTTTTTACCTTTGAAATTTTCTGGATATTGGACAATTTTGATTTTCATTTACTCTTTGATTAAATATGTTTATATAGTCCTTATTGATTTTAAGACAGAGAGACTTTAATTCTTCTCACATTGTTTGCAATTTATAGTTTTACTGGACAATACTATCTTTACTTTGTGGAATTTATTGATGTTTGCACAAAATACTTTTATATTTTGTCAGTGTCCCATGGTCATTTTAAAATGGATTCATTCTTTGTTAAAAGAGTAGAGTTTTGAAAGCCACAGCAGATTCAGTTTTATAAAACATGTTATTTATAACTTCTAGAGCAGGAGTCAGTAAACTTTTTCTGAAAAGGCCAGAGAGTAAATGTTCTCCGCTGGGCTGATCATGTGGTCTCTGTTGCAGCTACTCATTTCTACCTTGCAGCATTAGCACATAAATGAACAGCTATGGCTGTGTTCTAGAAAAATCTTTCCTGACCGAAATAGGGAGCAGGTAGAATTTCCCCTGTGTCCTCATTTGCTGAGCACTAGTCTAGGATCTCAGTTGTGATCCTCTGGTTCCGGTATGAAATCAAAAAGGTAAATTAAAGGCTACGCTACCTATATGTTTCCGTATTTCCTCGGAACACTTGTGGTTTTTTGTTTTATGAAACCCGGTAATTTAGTACACAAATATTCAAAACTCTTAAATATATTTTAAAGTTGTCTACTTTTAACATATCCTTTCAAAACTGTCTACTTTAGCATTATCAAAATGCCCTTTCTTTTCTCTATTTTTTGACCTGAATTTAACTTTAGTGTTAGTTACTGAGTTCACAAAAAGAAGAGATAAATATAGGATAAAGTATTCCAAGATTATGCGATAGAAGTAGGAATTTAAAGCAAATAAAACCTGAATTATTGTACTTTATTGCCTTAGCAATTCCTAACTGTATTTTGAACTTCTCCAATTATTTTTTAAATATACTTCTTTAACAAAATCTAATAGAATTTTCTCCTAATAGGCGCATTTAATCCACTTACATTCGTTGATATGGTAAATATGTTTGTCTTAATCTATGTTATGCCAGGGATTTGCATAGGTTTTGTAGAGACAAGAGTTGATACAGCAGGCCTGAGACTGCTACTCTTAGAAAGACTTTCTTATTAGGTTTGCCCTTGGCTGGCATCTAGAAACAAGAGTCCCATAACTGCTGAGGAGCTCACTGTGCCAGCCCTGTACAAACAACATGATAGAGAACACCGGTTTCCCATCTCAAAGTCTGGATTTTTGGTGCATGCTAGACAGAGGGTGTCTACATGGTTAGCCCGCAATAAAAATCCTGGGCACCAATTCTGGGTAGACAACATTTACATGGGTTTTCGCAATTCCTTGCTTAGGGAACTGTGCTTGGGGAACTGTATGAACTCTCAGAAACTTACGGTTTGTTTCCTATGAACTTTGCCCCATGCACCTTTAATCTTTGCTGATTTCTCTTTGTATCTTTTCACTGTATATTTAACCATTATTATGACTATATGCTGAGTTGTGTGAGTCCTCCTAGTGAATCAGTGAACCTTCTGCTCATTGAATTCAGTAACTCACCTGGGGAGTTCCTGCTTAGAAATCCTTTCTCTTTCTCTAATAACCATGGATCTTCTCCTTGTTCCAATGTGAAGATCAGTTCTGGTTTTGTAAAGCAGTACCCTATAAATGGGAAATAATTTAGCATTTGCATTAGTTGTATAGGTTCTACTGTTTCTGAATGTGAAAAAGCTACAGTTTCAGAAGGGGCATATTCAGGGTGCTCACTGGACCTTCTTTGAGGAAGTAACCAAAAAAAACCATTTTCTTTCTTACTTTTTTTTTTAGCAACAGGGTCCCTTTGTCACTCAGGCTGAAGTGCAGTGGTGCGACCATGGCTCACTGCAGCCTCAAACTCCTGGGCTCAAGTAATCCTCCTGCTTCAGCCTCCTGAGTAGCTGGGACTACAGGTGTGCACCACCATACCCGGCTAATTTTTAAAAGTTTTTTTGTAAAGACAGAGTCTTACTATGTTACCTAGGCTAGTCTCAAACTCCTGGCCCCAAGCAATTATCTCACCCTGGCCTCCCAAAGTACAGCGGCGTGAGCCACCACACCTGGCCAGAAAACATTCTCTTATTCTCATAAATGGTCAATCTCCTTGAACCCCTAAACTGCACACCTAAATAACATACAATTCTAAAATGGCCAATGTCTTGGGTGTCAAGGAAGATATTTCATGAGGACTTCCATATCTGGCTGTAACAGGGTAAAAGAAACTGACTTGCTGCTCCATAACAGACAACTAAAAAACCAAACAAAATATAAAAAATGGTAATTAGGTTTTAGCCAAGAGGCAGTGCAGACAGTGATCCTTGAAAGTAGAGAAACAATGAGGTGAGCCCTATGATTATCACAGGCTACTTGTGAGAGAGTTGCCAACCCAGAGCAGAAAAAGAGAACACCAAAGCAGAGGCTGGCAGACTTGGTAAGCTGATGTGACAAAATTGGATGTTTAAGGAATCCCTGGCAACTAGAATTTGTGGGAGTAAATGCCAGTGAAGAAAGAGCTATACTGATATAAAATGCTGGAGATCTGCAGAAGGGTCTCCTGAGTACTGACTTGTACAAGCATATAAGAAAATCACTCAAGGTTAGGAAAAAACCAGTGAAAAAGAATAGGCTGAAAAATCACTACAGCGGACACAAAGGTAGGAATGATCATTCATACCTAGTAATTTTTTATTGGGTGCTAGATATTGTGAATTTTACATTGTGAGTTGCTAGATTTTGTTGATGATAGACAACGATCATCACCAACTAGGGTAGAAAAACCTCCTAATTAATGACCAACAGGGTAGAATAACCAGAAGGGTACTGCTTTAGAAGAGGGACCAAATTAATTCTAGACTAAAGTGAGCTCTGAATCCAACACAACAAAGCTTAAAGTGTATCTTGAAATGATCGAACTAATTCCAAGTAACTTAACTACATCCCAGAAAAGGCTCAGAAATACGTAAAAGAATACAACAAAATCTAGCAACTCACAATGTAAAATTCACAATATCTAGCACCCAATAAAAAATTACTAGGTATACAAGACTCTTATCAAGGAAAGAAATCAATCAGTAACAACCAAACAAGAAATGGCCCATATGGCCAGGCACAGTGACATCTGTAATCCCAGTTATTTGGGAGGGCGGGGCAGGAGGATTGCCTGAAGCTGGGAGTTCAAGACCAGCCTGGGCAACACATAGAGAGACTGGAAAATAATAAACAGAGTTATCTGTGATCTGTGGTTAAATAAATTTGTAGTCTAACATATATGTAATCAGCATTCCAGAAGATAAAAAGGAAAGGGAGAGAAAATTTTGAAGCAACAGTGGCCAAAATTTGCCAATTTTAATGACCTATATAAACCTGCAGATCCAAGAAGCTAAATAAATGCCAAGAGGAAACATAAAATCACACCCATATACATTATAATCAAATTGCTAAAACCTGCTGAAAAAAAGTAAATTTTATGCAGACAGAAAAAGACATAATATGTGCAGAAGAACAAAGAAAATTAAAGCTGACTTCTTGTTAGAAATTTTACAGTCTGGAAGACAATGAAGTGACACTCTTAAAGTACTGAAAGAAAAAAAATCAACCTAAAATTCTATACTTAGCAAAGATGTTTCAGCCAAAAAAAAAAAAACTGAAACAATTTATCAGCAACTGATGTGTATTACAAGAAATGTTAAATTTTCCTGACAGAAGAAAAACGGTACTATGAAAATTTTTGATTTATATAAAAAAATTTATAGAGATAAAGAGCACCATAAACTGGAAAAAAGAGGATGAAAATAAAATATACTTTTCTCATTCTTGGAATTTTCTTTAAATAGAATATTATCTTTCTTTTTTTTTTTTTTTTTTTGAGACGGAGTCTCGCGCTGTCACCCAGGCTGGAGTGCAGTGGCCGGATCTCAGCTCACTGCAAGCTCCGCCTCCCAGGTTCACGCCATTCTCCTGCCTCAGCCTCCCCAGTAGCTGGGACTACAGGCATCCGCCACCTCGCCCGGCTAGTTTTTTGTATTTTTTTTTTTAGTAGAGACGGGGTTTCACCATGTTAACCAGGATGGTCTCGATCTCCTGACCTCGTGATCCGCCCGTCTCGGCCCCCCAAAGTGCTGGGATTACAGGCTTGAGCCACCGCACCCGGCCGAATATTATCTTTCAAGTTATCTTTTTAGACAATATTATTTATTATGGGTTTCATAATATATAAACAGCATACATAAAGAGAAATTCTGCATAATGATAAAGGGAATAATTAATCAAGAGGATATAGCAATCACAAATGTTTTTCCATCTTATAACACTACTTCAAAATACATAAAGCAAATCCTGATGAAACTGGAAGAATAACCAAATCCACAATTGTAGCTGCACAGTAAAACTCCTTTCTCAATAATTTATAGAAGTAGATTACAAATAAATAAGAAGGAGTACAGAAGACTTCAAGAATATTATCAACCAACATGACCTCCATTTATAGAACACCGATCCAAAAGGAAAACACATATTTTCAAATACATATGAAACATTTAACCAGGATAAATCATATCATGGGCCCTGAAATGAGTTTAAATAAACTTTAAAAGGATTTAAAAAAATCTTGCTCTCCAAATAGGAATTAAGTGAGAAAACAGTAATAGTAAAAAAAAATTTTCAAAGAGTCAAAAATTTAAAATAAAAAAGCCATGTTCTATTAGAAATATGGAGTAGAGGTATTTCCTCCTATCTTTTCTGGTAAGTATAGCTAAAAACTATGGATATTATATATTTAAAAACATAAGATGCTGAAAGGTGGAGAGAAGACAGCAGATTGTTCAGGGACCTCAGGACTTAAGGAATGACAATGATATATTCCCAATTAGAAGCTGGAGAAGCTGGCAACAAGCAACATGAATGTGGAGACAGAAAAAACAAAACAAAACAAAACATAAAACCCAAAACTTGTACTCTCAAACCAGAGGTTCAGGAAAGAGGCAGCCTAGCAAGACTGAAAACTTTTAGACAACGACTGTTCTTATTTCAGCCAAACACAAAATAAAAAATACATTCTCCACCTCTACTGCTGCCATGAAAGGCCACGTGGGGAACTCAAATGTCTGTGCTCACCAGGCTGGAGGAAGGCTCCCTTACCGCTCCACCAGGGACATGTCAGAGAGGGCTGACTGGGGGCTGAGACATGTCTCCAAGCCAGGCAGTGACAAGGTCCCCTGCCCCCCAGTGTCAGTCGAAGCCCCATGGGGAGCAGTAATGAGGCACTCCGGATCCTCCCATGCAGGGTATTATCAGTGAAGGCAAAATGGGGATCCTGAACTGCCACTACCATTCAGCAGTAATGACAACCCCTCCTCCAGGTGCCGACAGAGGCTGAACAGGAAACCTGGACTTTCAGCCCACCTTTCAATAATGAGGCAGCACCCCCCACCTCCCCTGCCACAGTGGTGTCAGAGAATGCCTGCTACATGAGAAGATTTAATTAAATAAGACATAGATCTTATAATTTCCAAATAGGTTCAATCTAAAATCACTTGTCATACTAAGATCTAAGACAACTTCAACTTGATTAAGCAAAGACAATCAATAGATGCCAACACTGAGATGGCACATAAGTTAAAAATATCTGATAAAGTCTTTAAATAAGCCACCACATAAATGTTTAAATAAATAGTAAGAAATATGAAGCAAAAATAGAAAGTCTCAGCAAAGAAAGAGAAGATCTATGAAGTAGATATTTTAGAGTTAAAAAATACTCAGTGGATGGGTTCAACAGCAGAATAAAGACGACAGAGGAAAGAATCCATGAATTTTAATATAGAAGAGTAGAAATTACCCAATCTGAACAATAGACAGCAAACAGACTAAAGCCACAGGGACCTGTAAGACTATAACGTAATATCTAACAATTGTGTCACACAAGTTTCAGGAGGGGAGAAGAGGGCGGGGCTGAAAAGCATTAGAAGAAATGATAGCTTACCAACTTAGTGACTACCATGAGTTAAGGGATTGTAAAAGGAGTTGGGCTGACTTTATATAAAGGGGTAGGACAAAGCTCTTTGTGGTGACTGAATAGTTCTGCTGACTTGACTGTAGTGGTGGTTATACCAATCTATACATGTGATAAATAACACAGAACTATACACCTGTTGTGCCAATGTCAACTTCCTGATACTGACATTGTACTACAGTTGCATAAGATGTAATCTCTTGGAATATTGAAGCATTTAGGATTTAAAAACTGCTGTCTTAGGCCAAGTGCGGTGGCTCATGCTTGTAATCCCAGCACTTTGGGAGGCTGAGACGGGTGGATCCGAGGTCAGGAGATTGAGACCATCCTGGCTAACACGGTGAAACCCCGTCTCTACTAAAAATACAAAAAAAAAAAAAAAAAAAAAAAAAAGAAAAGAAAAGAAAAGAAGGCCAGGCGCGGTGGCTCAAGCCTGTAATCCCAGCACTTTGGGAGGCCGAGACGGGCGGATCACGAGGTCGGGAGATTGAGACCATCCTGGCTAACACGGTGAAACCCCGTCTCTACTAAAAAATACAAAAAACTAGCCGGGCGAAGTGGCGGGCACCTGTAGTCCCAGCTACTTGGGAGGCTGAGGCAGGAGAATGGCGTGAACCCGGGAGGCGGAGCTTGCAGTGAGCTGAGATCCGGCCACTGCACTCCAGCCTGGGCGACAGAGCATGACTCCGTCTCAAAAAAAAAAAAAAAAAAAAAAAAAAAAGAAAAGAAAAGAAAAGAAAAGAAAATTAGCCAGGTGTGGTAGCGAGTACCCGTAATCCCAGCTACTTGGGGGGCTGAGTCAGGAGAATGGCGTGAACCCAGGAGGCAGAGTTTGCAGTGAGCTGAGATCGTGCCACTGCACTCCAGCCTGGGCGACAGAACAAGACTCTGTCTCAAAAAAAAAAAAAAAAAAAAAAAAAAGAAAAAAAATTGCTGTCTTCTTGGCAGACTGACATGTAACATCACTCTGTATCAACAATTTTCTGTGCTCTGAAGTCTCCTTTATCTGATATGAACATAGCCAATCCTGCTTTTTTATGGTTAATGCTCCATGGTCCACCTTCTTCTATTCTTTTACTTTCAATCTACCTATTATTTTTGAAGTGAATTTCTTGTAGATGGCATATATTTAGGTGAATTTTAAAAACCAACTCTTTCAATCTGTCTTTTAATTAGTGTATTTAGACCATTTAATGTAATTATTGATATGCTAGGGCTTTAATCTGCCATTTTATTTGTTTTCTGTTTCTTCCCTTGAATTTTTATTCATTTTTTCCTGATCTCCTCTCCTGAACATTTTTTTTTTTTTAGAATTCAATTTTTTACTTATCTATGTTTCTAAAATATTTTTGAGTATACTACGTAAGTTGTTTTTTAGTGGTTACTCTATATGTTAAATTATATACATATTACTTATCACAGTCCACTGTGACAGAGGAAATTAAATATTTCCTCTGTATACACTGAGAACCACATCAGAGAATGTTACATTTTTCCCTTCAACCATCAAACGAAATTAGAAAACCCAAGAGGGAAGGCAAGTATATTGTATCTCCCAGCATTTTTAGTCTTTCCATTGTTCTTTCTTCCTTCCTAATGCTTGAAAGCTTCCTTTTATGATTTCTTTTCTGTTCCAAGAACTTCCTTCCTTCCATTCTTTCGGGGTAGGTATGCTGGCAATAAACTCTTAGTTTCCCTTCATCTGAGAATGTCTCAATTTTCCCTTCATTTCCAAGAGATACTTACACTGGATATAGAGTTGTGTTAACAATTCTTTTCTTTCAGCACTTGAAACATATGTTCTCTGTGGTTTCTAATAAGAAATCCACTGGCATTCCAATTCTTTTACCCCAAAAGCAATATATTGTTTCCCTTTTGTTGCTTGTCAGATTTTTTCTTTATCTTTAGTTGTCAGAAGTTTCATAATTATGCTTCTTAGCATGAATTCCTTTGGGTTTATCCTGTATAGAATTTACTCAGCTTGTTGAATCTCTAGGTTTATGACCTTTGCCACACTTGGGAAAATTTTAGCCATTATTTCTTTGAATTATTTTTAGCCTTTTCTTATGGGATTCAAATTACACAAACATTAGAGATTTTCTTTCAGTTTCTGGGGCTCTGTTCATTTTTATTCAGTCTAGTTTTTTCTTTGTAAAGAGTGACTCATTTCTATCGTTCTGTCATAAAGTTCAGCAATTCTTTTCTCTGTCTACTCTGCAGCTGTGCATATGTAATTACTTTTTTAAAAAGTTTTACTTTAGAATAACTTAGATTTACAGAAAAGTTAAAAGGATGGAAAGAATTCTTGTATACCTTGCTCCAAACTTCCTTCACTGTTACCGCCTGAAATTACCACAGCAGTTGTCTCACGTAATATCAGAAATTCCAATGGCAGTTTTTTCATAACATAACATTATGAAATAAAGTCTACACTTTATTCAGAGCTCCTTTTTACCTAATGTCTTTTTCCTGTTTTACAGCTTCATCCAAGATTCTACATTACATTTAGTCACCCTGTTTCCTTAGGCTCCTGTAAACTAAGTGTTTTGAGGTATTTTGGATCACCTTGACAGTTTAAAGGACATTGTAGAATGTTCTTCAGTTTTGGTTTTTCTGATGTTTTCTTCATAACTGAAGTGGGGTTATGTATTCCTGGGAGAAAGACCACAGAGGTAAAGTGTCTACCATTCTCATCACATCTCATCAAGGGAATAGGCCATCAACAGACTTATCACTGATGATAACTTTGATCACCAGTGGAGGTAATAGATGCCAGGGTTTTCCATTATAGTTATTCCTTTTCTCCAGTATGCATATTATACTTTTTAGAAGACTGTCACAGGCACAGCTCACTACAGCAGTGGAGAATTATGCTCCACTTCCTCGAAGAGGAGTAACTACACAAATTATTAGGAATTCTTCTATTTGGGAGATTTTCTATTCTCTCTTATTTATTCAATTATTTGTATCAATATGGACTCATGAGTTTTTCATACTTTGGGTTATAAACCAATACTATGTTGTTTATTTTATTGCTCAAACTGTTGCAATTTTGGCTACTGGGAGATCTTTCAGTTGGCTCCCCTGTTCTTTGACGTATCCCCTGCTATGGTTTGGGTATGGTTTGTCCCCATCAAAACACATGTTAAAATTTGATCCTTAATGCAGTGTTGGGAGGTGGGGCTTAGTGGGAAGTGTTTTGGTCATGGGGCTGGATACCTCATGATAAGATTAATGCCCTCTGACATGGTTTGGCTGTGTCCCCACCCAAATCTCATCTTGAATTGTAGCTCCCATAATCCCCATGTGTCATGGGAGGGACCAGGAAGAGACAATTGAGTCATAGGGACGGTTTCCCCCATCATATTCTCGTGATAGGGAGTTAGTTCTCACGCGAGTTGACCGTTTTATAATGGGCTTCCCCCTTCACTGGGCACTCATTCTCTCTCCTGCTGCCCTGTGAAGAGGTACCTTCCACCATAATTGCAAGTTTCCTGAGGCCTCCCCAACCATGTGGAACTGTGAGTCAATTAAACCTCTTTCCTTTATAATTACCCAATCTCAGGTGTTTCTTCACAGCAGCATGAGAACGGACTAATACACCATCCCATGGGGAAAATTACCCAATCTCAGGTGTTTCTTCACAGCAGCATGAGAATGGACTAATACACCATCCCATGGGAGTGAGTTCTTGCTCTCACAGGAATGGATTAGTTCCTGTGACAGTGAGTTGTTTAGAGAGACTGGCTTCCTCAGTTTCACACTCTTGCTTCCATGCAATTTCTTTGCACATGCTTGCTCCCCTTCCACTTTCTGCCATGAGTTGAAGCAGCATGACGTCCTCACCAGATGAAGCTGTCTAATTTGGGACTTCCCAGCCACCAGAACTGTGAGCTAAATAAATGTTTTTTTCTTTTGAAATCATCCAGTCTCCCGTGTTGTGTTACGGCAACACAAAACAGACTAAGACAGAAAACTGGTACTGAGGAGTGGGTTGTTGCTTTACAAACACCTGAAAATGCAGAAGTAGCTTTGGAACTGGGTAATGGGTAGTGGCTGGAAAAATTTGGAGGGGCAGGCCAGAAAATGTCTATACTGCCATGAATGGAGCATTAAGGGTGATTCTACCTTAAGGGTGGCTCAAATGAAGACAGGAAAACAAAGGAAAGTTTCAAACTTCTTACAAATTGGTTAAATGGTTGTGAAGAAAATGCTGATAGAAATATAAACAGTAGAGACCATTCTACTAAGACCTCAGATGGAAATGAGGAAGCATGTATTACGAGCTGGAAGAAAGGCCATCCTTTTTACACAGTACCAAAGAAGGTGGCTGCATTGTATCCATGCCTCAAGGCTTTATGGAAGGCAAAACTTAAAGAGTGGTGAACTAATATAACTGGTGGAAGAACTTTCTAGGCAGCAAAGTGCTGGAGAAGCTGCATGGTTACTTTTAACAGCTTATGCTGGAGTTATAGTAGCAAAGGGATAATGTAAAGATGGAATTTATAATTAAAAAGGAAGCAAAGTGGAAGGAGTACTGATACTCTAGGACCAGGGTGGAAGTCAGTTTTTGGTGATAGGAAAGAGTTGCAGGTTTTTTCCATAGTGGTTAGTTAGAGTAGGGCAGTTGTCTAAAATTTTCTCTTTCTGGGTGGTTGCATTCCTGTTCTTTTGTCTAGAGGAAGCAGACTTTACTTGGGACTTTTTTTTTTGTCTGTGCCAATTGGTGTTTCAGGCTGATGCATTACACAAAAATAAAACTGAGAGGTGTCATTTCTTGGGTTCCAATGTCCCTAGCCTGTCTGTGTCCTTCTCTCACTGTTCAAGTCTTCTTATGTTTTTGCATATAATGCCTCGCAGTTTTAGCTGTACTTAAGGAGAGGAACAGGAGGAAGTATCTCTAATCAATCTTATTTGGAACCATCAGTCTCTAAGACGTTCATATTTAAGAACTGCCTTTTAAATTTACTGTAATCTTTCAATATGAAAAACACGTATGTAGTTCAAAAATCCAAACTGTATAAAAAGGTATATTAAAAGTCCCACTTCCATTCCTGTTCCAATCACTCACCTCCCACCTGCTGTATTTTATTACTTTCTGATTTTTCTCCCAGTGTTTCATTTTTGCAAGTATCAACAATCACATATATTCCTCTCTCTTCTTTTCTTACTCAAAGATGGCTTTCTACGGACACCATTCTACTGCTTTCTTTTGACTTAATATTTACGGAATATCACTCCTTATTTGCATATAGGCTCTCGCCCATTGTATGGTTGCATAGTCTTCATTTGTGTGTAGAAGTAACATACTTTTAGCCAATTAGTCAATGACGTACATTTGGGTTGTTGATAGTCTATTGCTATTACAAACAATGCTGCAATGAATAACCTTGTGTATGTATCATTTTGTGTTTATGCAGGTATTGTTGCTGAGTATTGTATATGTTGCTGAGTAAAAACTAACGCACCTGTAATTTTTTTAGTGCCAAAAAATTACATTTCTTAGCAGATATGGTTGATTACTATTTTAGTTAAAACCCTCAATGATTACTTATTGCTTAAAAACCAGAATATAGCCTCAATAATTTATATTCACTTGGTCCACTTTCACATCTGTACCATATTCCTTCTTGCTTTCTTTGTTGCAGGTGTACTGGTTCTTTTTCAGGACTCTGTACTCACTATCTTCTCTTCTACCAGGGGTCTTTGTGCTTGTACTTTTATCTGCTTGGAATGTTTATATTTCCTTATTTAGCTTATTCCTAGACTTCCTTAGAGCTATTCTCAAGCACTGCTTATCTTTTTCTTTGAATTTGAAAAGTTTCTTTAAAAAAGTAAAAAGAGTTCAGTGAACCCTTCCCCTCATAGATCCTTTACCCAGCTTCAAAAAATATCCAATTTTTTTAATAGAAAGGTTTTCTTGGCCTCAGAAACTCTTCAAATCACCCTATGAAAATTAAGGCTGTGCTATTAAGTAACTTGAGAACTGCACTGGTGTCTATCAAAGAGTGGATATTAAGTAAACAGTTGTTAAGTTTTAATTGCATTTCTTTGGTCTCATACTGTATGATTGAGTGTTCAATCAAAGAAGAAGAAATATGTCTTCTAGACATAAATAAGAGACATGTCTTAGTAACCCAATATGCAATTTGTGTGATGCAGCTAAAGCAATGCTGAGTTTTTATGGCACTAAATGTGTACATCAGAAAAGAGGAAAAGTCTCAAATTAATAGTCCATGATCTCACATTAAAAAACTAGACAAACAGTACAATAATCCTAACAGAAGCAAAAGTAAAAAGTAGAAATCAATTAAATTAAAACCAAAAAAACAAAAGAGAAAAATCAATGAGAGAAAAAGCTGGTTGACTGAAAAGAGCAGTAACATTGTAAAACCTCTAGGAAGAGTGAATAAAAAAATAAAATAGAGAGTAAGAAGACAGAAATGACCAATATAAAGAATAAAACAGGTCTATAAATACAGATCCTAAAGACATCAAAATGATAATAATGGAATGATCTGAACATTTTTGCACATATAAACGTGACAACTTATATAAAATGGACTAATTGTTAGAAAAGCAAAAATACCACAATTCACCTAATAGAATTAATTTGAATATCCATATATACGACTTAAAGAAATTGATTTGTAAAACTCCCCAAAAAGAAGTCCCTAGGCCCAGATGGTTTCACTAGATAACTCTACCAAACATTTAATGAAGAATAAATACCACTTCTATACAACCTCTTCCAGAAAATTGGAAGGAACACTTTCCAACTAATTTTACGAGGCCAGACTTATGCTGATATGAAAACCAGACAAAGGTAGTACAAAACTACGGACCAGTTTCTCTCATAAATGCAAAACTACTTAACAAAAATTTCAAATAGACTCAAACGATAAATAAAAAGAATTATATGACATTACCAAGTAAGGTTTATTCCAAGTATGTAAGGCTGGTTCAATATTTGAAAACTAGTCAACAAAGTCTACTATATTAATGGAGTAATGAAGAAAAATCATGTAATCACAGCAGTATATACATAAAAAATATTCGACAAGATTCAATATCCATTCATAGTCAATATTCTCAGAAAACTAGGAATACAGTAGACGTTCCACCATTTGATGAAGAATATCCACAAAGGACCTGCTAGGATCATTTGGTGAAAGAGATGTTTTCCCCTGAAGGCTGGGAACAAGGCAAGGATGACCACTCTCACCACTCTTACTCTACACAGTACTAGAAGTCCTAGCCAGTGTAATATGGCAAGAAAAGGAAATAACAGGCATACAGATTAGAAAGGAAGATAGTAAAATGACCCTATACATAGATCACATGATAGCTTATGTTAAAAAATCAGAAGGAATCTACAAAAAGCCTTCCTAGAAAGTTCAGCAAGATCTCAGCATAAAAGAACAAACATACAAAAATCAATTACATTTCTATAAACTAGCAACCTTTGCATGCAAACAGAAATTTAAAACACAATGCCATTAACAATTATCCAACCAAATGAAATACTGAGGTATACATATAACATGTACAGGACTTTTACATTGAAAACTACAAAACACTGAAGCAAGAAATCAAGATCTAAGTAAATGGAGAAATATCTTGTGCTTATGGATTATAAGACTTAAAATAAGACTCAAAGCAGTGAAGATGTTAACTGTCACAAAATTGAAAATTTATAGCTTTAATTCCTGTCACTCAGTAAGATTTTAACATAATGAAATTATTACAATATGTATATGCAAAGGCAAAGTAACTAGAATAGCTAAAACAATATTGAAAAAGAAATATAATGTGGGAATATAATAGTCTCATACAAGTACAGTCAACTGATTTTTGACACAGGTGAAAAAGCTAGGAAGGGTAATGGTGCTGCATGGAGCAAATGGATATCCATAGGCAAAAAAAAAAAAAAAAAAAAAATTATCTCAACTTACACTTCATGCCCTACACAATAATTAACTCAAAATGCACTATCATTAAAATGTAAAATATACTACACAATTTTTAAAAATAGGAGGAAATCTTTGGTCCAAAGACTTAGTGAAGAGTTCTTAGATACAAAATTTTTACAAAACTGATAAACTGGACTTCACCAAAATTAAAAACTTATGCTCTTCAAAACATCCCATGAAGACGACGAAAAGACAAGTTACAGATTGGTACAAAAATGTGCAAACCACACATCTGATAAAGAACTCATATCTAGACTATCTAATTTCTCAAAAGTCAATGGTAAAACATACAAACTTCCAATTAAAAAATGGACAAAAGCCATGAACAGACATTTTACTAAGGATACACAGATGGCATGTGAACACATGAAAAGATATTGATTACCAGTAGCCATTAGGAAAATGCAAATTAGGATCACTATGAGATATCACTATACACCTATTCAACCACTAATATATAAAATAGCAACAATGCCAAGAACTAGAAAGGATAGGGAATAACTGGATCCCTCATACATTGCTGGTAGAAATGCAAAATAGTACAGCAACTCTGGGAAATAGTTTGGCACTTTCTTAAAGAATAAAACATAACTTACCATACAATCCAACAATCACACTCTTTGGTACTTATCCCGGAAAAACTTATGTTCACAAAAAATCTGAACATGAATGTTCACATCAACTTTGTAATAGCCCCAAACTGGAAACAAACAAAATGTCCTTGAATACGTGAATGGCTAAACAATGACATTCATATAGTGAAATACTACACAGCAATAAAAGGAATGAACTATGGATACGCAACAACTTGGATCTCAAGAGCATTTTGCTGAGTGAAAAAGGCAATCTCAACACATCAAATACTGTATGATTCCATTTATATAACAGTCTCAAAATGACAAAATTATACAGCTAGCAGATTAGCAGTTAGCAGAGATTAGGGACAATGTGAGAGACAGCATGGGTGTGACTATGAATGAGTAGCACCAAAGAGATCTTTGCGCTGATAGAACAGTTCTGTATTGCAACTGTGGTGGTTACACCAATGTCCACATGTGATAAAATGGCACACAGCTATTCACACACATTGTGCCAGTGTCTACTTCCTGGTGTTGATACTGTAGTACAGTTATATAACATGTAACCTTTGGGGGAAATGAAGGTGAGGACACAGTTTTTGCTAATTCCCATAAATCTATAATTATTTCAATATAAAAAAAGGTTTCTTAAAATATATGCAAAAAATTAAAAACTGAAAACATTTTCTCTTTAAAAAGAGAAGCGAGAGATAGCAAGAAAAAGTCTGTAAAACATATATCTAATAAAGGTCTGAACTTCTTCGACTAAACAAACAAAAATACTAAAAACTAAATGAAACAAAAATGAGCTAAAGATTTGACTGGTCACTTAAAGAAGATTTATGAATAGCTGAAAAGCATATAAAAAGAGGTTCAATGTTGTTAGTCATCAGGAAAATGCAAATTAAAACCCAACTAGAATTGTTAAAAACAGTAAAATTTTCCAAATAATGGTAACCAAAGAGTAATGAGAACTCACAGACATTGTTCATGAAAATGAAAAACTGTGGAGCCAGTTTGAAAACATTTGGCAGTTTCTTATAAAGTTATAGACAGATAAACTTATCAGAAGACCTGGCAAGCCCACTCCTAGGTACTTACACAAGAGAAATGAAAACATGTTGACACAAAGACTTGTATGTGAAAGTTCACAGCAGCTTTATTCATAAAAGCACCAACTGGGAAAAAATTCCGTATGCTGACCAACTGATAAAGGATAACAAATTGCAGTATATGCCCACAAAGGGACACTACTTAGGATAAAATAATAAACCACTTATACACACATGTGCATGAGTTTCAAAAGCATTATGCTAAAGAAAACCAGACAAAAGGGAGTATATAATTTATGATTCCATTTATATGAAATTGGAGAAAAGGCAAAATTATTACAATCGAAAGCAGACAAATAGTTGCCAGGGGTTGTGGGAGAAGGGATGGAGGGAGGGGACTCACTGCAAAGGGCTACAAAGAATCTTTTGGGGGTGATAAAAAGATTCCAAACCATGATTTGGATTGTGGTAATCAACTGTATACATTTTTTAAAACTCATTGATTTGTACACTGAAAGGTGCTGAATTTTATTTTCTGTTAAATACACCTCAATAAAAGTAACTAATATAAAAAAGGAAAACCAGAATTGCACTGTAGAGGGAGTCACACGGTACCGTACGGAGAGAGAGAAAGAGAGGAGAAACAGAACTGCCCTCTGGAGGGAACCTCATGGTAAGCTGTGCTCACCCACTGAGACGAGGTGGCTGTAGTTCTCCAGCATCACATCTCTGTACAGGGTCCTCTCAACAGGGCCCATGTGCTGCCACTCCTCCTGGGTAAATTCCACAGTCACGTCCTTGAATGACACTGATGCCTGTAACAGTGCATTTCTGATTAATCTGAGTGTTCAGAATCAGGGAAAGGAAAATGTTTTCAGAAACTAACTCATTATGTTTACTGTTGAGAATTTAAAACAAAATGCTACAAGGGATTATTATTATGACCCTAATTCTGCCTTATTCTTTTGAAATGCATAATTAGCACAAATATTTGTTCTCATTTGTATTTATTTTAAAATTATACACATACATTTTTATTTAATATATTGAGGAAGCTTAGTGCCCTTTTAGGTAAAATTATTATAAATATGATTCCTGCATACGTTTCCCATGGTGCAATCTTGGCTGACTGCAACCTCCACATTCCTAGGTTCAAGCAATTCCCCTGCCTCAGCCTCCCAAGTAGCTGGGACTACTGGTGTATGCCACCACACTGAGCTAGTTTTTTGTATTTCAGTAGAGATGGGCTTTCACCATGTTGGTCAGGATGGTCTCGATCTCCTGACCTCATGATCCGCCTGCCTCAGCCTCCCAAAGTGCTGGGATTACAGGTGTGGGCCACAGCGACCAGCCGGGAAGTGAATCTTCACAGGAATGAAAATCTGTTCATTATTATCTCATGCAGCTACACACAGAGATGTGGCATGATACATAACACAAAAAAGCTCAAAAAGCTAAGAAAAAATAATTAAAAGAAATGAACAAAGTCTCCAAGAAATATGAAATTATATAAAATGGCCAAACCTAAGAATAACTGATATTTTTGAGGGAGAAGAGAAAAAAGTCTAGAAAAATTATTTGAGGAAATAACTGAGGAAAACTTCACTGACCTGGCTAGATATTTACATATCCCAATGTAAGAAGGTCAAAGAACTTGGAAAATTCACGGCAAAAAGATCTTCACCAAAGCATATAGTCATCAGGCTGTCTAAAGCCAATATGAAGGAAAGAATCCTAAGAGCACTAAAATAAAACCATCAGGTAACCTATAAAGGAAAATTTATCAGACTAACAGCAGACCTCTAAGCAGAAACCTTATAAGCAAGAAGGGATTGGGGGTCCTATCTTCAACCTCTTTAAACAGAGTACCTGTCAGCCAAGAATTCTGTATCCAGCAAAACTAAGTTCCATAAATAAAGGAGAAATAAAGTCATTTCAGACAAACACATGCTGAGGGAATTTGTCGTTACCAAACCAGCACCATGAGAAATGCTAAAAACCTAGAGGAAGTGAATAAATTCCTGGAAACATACAACACTCTGAAATTAAATCAGGAAGAAATTGAAACCCTGAATAGACAACAAGTAGAGAGATTGAATCAGTAATTAAAAAATTTGAAAATTGCCAACAACAACAAAAAGCCTGGGACCAGAAGGATTCACAGTTGAATTCTACCAGATATTCAAAGAACTGATCCCAATCCTGCAGAAACTATTCCAAAAGACTGCAAAAGAGGGAATCCTCCCTAAATCATTCTATGAAGCCAGGATCACCCTGCTAGCAAAACCAGGAAAAGATACAACTAAAGAAACAACAGACGAATATCCCTGATGAACATAGATACAAAAATCCTCAACAAAACACTAGCTAACTGAATACAATAGCACATCAAAAAGCATATCATGATTAGGTGGGTTTCACCTGAGGGATGCAGGGATGGTTTAACACATGCAAGTAAATAAATGTGATACATGACATAACATAACAAAAAACAAAAATCACATAATCATCTCAATAGATGTAGAAAAAGCATCTGACAAAATCCAGCATACCTATATAATAAAAACTCTCAAGAAACTAGGAAGACAATTTTTCCATGGACCAGCGGTGGGAGGGTGGGGATGGTTTCAAGATTAAACTGATCCACTTCAGATCATCAGGCATTAGTTAGATTCTCATAAGGAGCACGCAACCTAGATTCTTTGCATGTACAGTTCACAATAGGGTTCGCTCTCCTATAAGAATCTGATGCTGCTGATCTGACAGGAGGTGGAGCTCAGGTAGTAATGCTTACTGGCCTGCTGCCCACCTCCTGCTGTGCCGTTCCATTGCTAACAGACCAGTACCAGTCAGTGGCCCCGTGGATTGGGGACCCCTGACCTGTTTAATGGTGCTGGTGAAAGTGGCAAGCCACATGTAGAATAATGAAACTGGATCCCTATCTCTCACTTTATAGAAATATCAACTCAAGATGGATCAAAGACTTAAATCTGTGACCTGAAACCATAGAAATTCTAGAAGACAACATTTGAAAAACTCTTCTCGACATCAGCCTAGGCAAAGAACTCATGACTAATACCCCAAAAACAAATGCAACAAAAACAAAAATAAATTAACTGGACCTAATTAAACTAAAAAGCTTCTACACAGTAAAAGAAATAATTACCAGAGTAAACAGCCAACCCACAGAATGGGAGAAAGTATTTACAAACTAGACATCTGACAAAGTATCCAGAATTTACAAGGAACTCAAATAAACCAGCAGGAAAAAAAATCCCAACAAAAAATGGGCGAAGGCCATGAATTGTCATTTCTCAAAAGAAGATATACAAATGTCCAATAAACATATGAAAAAAATGCTCAACTTCGCTAATCATCAGGGAAACGCAAATTAAAACCACAATGAGATACCACTTTACTCCTGCAAGAATGGCCCTTATTAAAAAGTCAAAACACAACGGACATTTGCATGGATGTGAAGAAACGGGAATGCTTATACAATGGTGGTAGGAATGTAAATTAGGACAACCTCTATGTAAAAAGTATGGAGATTCCTTAAGGAACTAAAAGTAGATCTACCATTCCATTTAGCAATCCTACTACTGGGTATCTATCCAAAGGAAAAGAAGTCACCATCAATGAAAAAGAAACCAGCACACATGTTTGTGGCAGCACAATTCACAATTGCAAAGATGTGGAACCAACCTAAGTGCCCATCAACTGAGTGGATAAAGAAAATGTGGTACCTATACACTATGGAATACTACTTAGCCATAAAAAGGAATGAAGTAATGTCTTTTGCAGCAACTTGGGTGGAGCTGCAATTCTAAGTAACACAGGAGTAGAAAACCAAACCATATGTTCTCACTTATAACTGGGAGTTAAGTTATGAGTATGCAAAGGCATACAGAGTGACATAATGGACTTTAGAGACCAAGAAGCGGGAGGGTGGGAGGCTAGGGAAAGGTGCTAGGGATAAAAAGCTACCTATAAGGCACAACGTACACCACTTGTCAGGCCATGGGTGCACTAAAATCTCAGAATTCACCACTATAAAATTCATCCATGTAACAAGATGAATCCATGTAACAAGAAACCACTTGTACCCCAAAAGCTATTGAAATAAAACATTTTAAAGAAATGTTTTTAAGTATAAAGACAGCATTCATTATGATTATTTTAGTCTTGCTCTTTCATTTTAGTTAAGGCCTGTCTTGACTTCTTTTATACTCTGGGATAGTAAAATACATAAAACAAAATGTAAAAGTAAAATGTTCAGTATCTTAGTTGAAAATTTCAAATACATTTTATGTTAAAATTGAAAATTTTTCCAGTTTTAGTAAACATACATTATGAAAACTTTCTCATCTTAATAAATATATCTAAGTACAGTGCTAAGTAAGAAGGCAGGTTGCATCTTCAGTGTCAAAGTGTATTAGCACGAGGATGACAAGGTGGTGTGAAAATTATAATAAATTTTTATAATTTGTGTATGCAAGGTGGTTTTTAAAATAAAATATCTTAGTATCTCATTTTATTTTCCTTTCGGTTTATACCTTGTCTCTGTACATTTATAAGTGAAGGCATACTGACAAAGACAAATCTTGTTTGATAATGGTCAACCAACAATAAACTAAAAATCTAAAAAAAAATAAGCAAATAAAACACAAATATAAATGATTACAATTTTCTATGAAAATCTAATGACAAAAATTATATTGAGAAAGTATAAATCCAGTATAAGCTTATAAGAAGTTGAGTAATGAATTGATTAATAAATTTATTCAATAATCAAAATCTTCACACAGAAAGTCTTCACAAGGTCCAAATTCATAGGTGAGTTTCACAAAATCCACATATAACACAATTTTCTCATTTTTCTAAATTATTAGAAAAGAAGAAACAAGAAAAAGTGCCCCATTTCCTTTCATGAGACAACCATGGTACCCTAACTGAACAGGGAAACAGGAAAATACAGTTTAATCCAATTTGTGAACACAGAAAAAAAAATCCTACATTATTACCAAAAAGTGCTAGGAAAACATGTAAGAAGTAGGGTCTATACAGGAATTCAAGTTACTTTTAGAAAATCCATTATATTATTCACAATATTTATAGATTCATTAAAGGACACAGCTATAGATTTATTCTAATAGATATACAAAAAGTATTTAATATAATTCAATGTGCATTTATAACTAACACGAGATCTTGGCAAACTGGTAACTGGAGGGAACCTACTAACCCTGACAAAGATTATTTACCAAAAGCTGACAGCAAACAAAAGAGTTCATGGTAAAACTGTATATATTTTCCCTCAAGATTTACTCGATCTGTTTCTCCTTTTCCATTTAATGCAAGGACCTCATAAATACATTACAATACAAAGTGGGGAATGAATAAAGAGCTTACCTGAAATGTGTTCATTTTCTGTGGCTCTTGGGAGAGTGTAGAGAACTGTGAAGCCTCAGCTGGGGGGACAAAAAGAGGAGGTCACACGGTCTGGCCTACCTCACAGCTCCTAGATTCACCTCCCCAAATCTCAGCAACCCAGTTGGGGAGCAGCCTTCCTAAGGTAACAGGGCCCTTCAGGCCTTGAAAAAGCATGAGAAGCACCACGTAGAGGTGGTACTGTCTCTACGACAACTCTGAAATAGTTTTGGGGCTTAAACTGCTATTTTTTATTGAGTGAACATAAACTTTGCCCAGTTGATTTAACAATAATGCACATGTGCTTTTAACTCACACAAAAAAATAAAGACAATAGAGGATTAGTTGAACTAAAGTACACCACAGGATAAGACACTATTCTTTCACTAAAACTAACTTAGCAGGCACCATAGTTCATGCCTGTAACCCCAGCACTTCAGGAGGCCAAAGAGGGAGGATGGCTTGAGCTCAGGAGTTCAAGACCAACCTGGGCAACATGGTATGACCCTGTCTCTACAGAAAATAAAAACTTAAAAAATTAGCCAGGTGTGGTAGCATGTGCCTGTGGTCCCTGCTACTTGGGAGGCTAAGGCAGGAGGATCACTTGAGCCCAGGAGGTAGAGGCTGCAGTCAGCCGTGTTTGTGCCACTGCACTCCTGCCTGGACAACAGGATAAGAATCTGTCTCTGAAACACTAAATTAACAGAAAAATATCCAGTGTGCATCATTTAATTATTTTTCTTAGTAATACTATTTACCCTTGGTATAGACAATCCACAGAAAGTCTTGTAAAAGAGATGAGTTACTTTAAGGCAAAGAGTTGTAGAAGTTTTAACTGGGATGTATTTCTCAAAAGGCCCTTTGGATAAGATGTTTTTGGTGACTCACCTGTGAAAGAATGAACGGAACTGTTTTCCTCCTGGCCCTGCCACAAACGAGGGGTCCCTGGAAACTCACTGAACCTTTCATGCCCAATGTCTTTAAAGCTTTCAAAAGAATCAGAAGTAGATAACCACAGAAAACCCTTCATGTATCATCATGCTGGGATTCTCCAGTGTCACATGTGTTAACAGCAGTATGGCATCTGTAAAGAGTGGAGAACAAAGGGACTGGCGGCTACTTTGGGATCTGGGGACAGACTCTTTGGTTACCCCTACCCCCAGACTTCTGCAATGATGTGGCCTTTCCTGAGCAGCCTGTCCCTGGCCCCCACCCAGCTCATTCTGCTCTTCTCAAAGCTGGCCCAAACCACCCACTGTCACCCATTCTGTGGTGGCTTCTGGAGGCTTCACCAACAAGTCTGGCTCTATCTGGGAAGTAGGATCAAGAACTGCTTCTGACCATACACATCCAGGATCTGCTCCTCTGTGGCCTCTTCTGCCTCTGCTCTGAAGCTCGGGAGGGAGGTCTAGGTCTGAGAGGGGTTCTCTTCCAGGTAAAACTGTTCACAGAGGCCCCTGCTTCCCAAGTCGCAAGGGCTGCTCCGTTCAAGGAGCCTGCGACCTGACCTGAGAAACCATGTTAGTGCCAAAAATCTGACTCTTAGAATTCATCATATCAGACTTAAAAGAGAGACACCCTGACGATGCAGAAGGGGCCAAGAACCTGTCTGACCCAAGAGATCTGAAGACAGAAATCCAGACGACATTTGACACATGGTAAGATTCCAACTACATCCACTCCCTGAGTATTTGGGGACATGCCATTCTGCTAAGTGCTGTGAAGGCTGCAATGCTGGTTATAGGCAGGTGTGATATTAGCGCCTGAAACGGGAAATAAATCACACGTGCCCTTGAACCCCAGCTCCCTCACTGCTAGCTTGTGACCTGAGCCTCAGTTGTTATATTTAATGCAGATGTGGTTGTGAGGTTTACATAAGGCACCCAATGAACAGAACAAAGTGTCTTCTAAATATAACAGCAGGAGTCGCTCATGGCTTAGCAGCCTACAGTCGGCTGTTTGCTTTACAGGTGGTGACATAAAGTTTTAAAACAACGCCATGAAGCAGTCATTATTAATACCCTCACTTTCAGATGAGAAACCTGACTCTCATCCAGGTCCCTGCATTCGCCTAGGCTTGCAGTTGACAGAACTGAACTTACCCGGGTTTTTCCAGCTCCAGAGCTCGGGGTCTCGATGCAGACCCACCGTCCGGGGATTTCGGGCACGTTGTCGCCCGCGTTACAAATGCGCTTTCCCCTCCCGCCGCCGCTCGCAACACGCTCCCGTCCCGCACACCGCGGCCCGCACCCAGCACCTGCTCCCGACCCGCGCTCAGCCCCAGCCGCCCCGGGAGCCAGTGGCCGGGGTCCCTCTCCACCGGCCGGGAAGGCCGAGGGCCCGCCCGGTCGCATCCACTGACACTGGGGGCGGGGATCCCACGAACTTCCCGCTTCCTCTCCCACTCCCGGCACAAACGCTGCCCTGCCGCCCCAGCTCCGCCCCCTCTACTTTGCGAGCCGACCCCAGAGCTCCCCAAATCGCTTCCCGGGAGTCCCGAGAACTCAAATGAGGCAGCGGGGCTTCGGCTGCACAGGCGCAGAAGGAGACCAGTAACCCCATCCCAGAGTGCTGCGCGGCGAACCAGACTCGTTCAGGACTACATTTCCCATAAGCTCTTGCGTCCGTTTTCGACGAGACTCCTCACGTTTCGGCGATTCAGAACTGGCGGAGTGGAGTTTTTTTTTTTTTTTTTTTTTTTTTTTTTTTTTTTTTTTTTTTTTTTTTTTTTTTTTTGAGACGGAATCTCGCTCTGTAGCCCAGGCTGGACTGCAGTGGCTGGATCTCAGCTCACTGCAAGCTCCGCCTCCCGGGTTCACGCCATTCTCCGGCCTCAGCCTCCCGAGTAGCTGGGACTACAGGCGCTGCCACCTCGCCCGGCTATTTTTTGTATTTCTTAGTAGAGACGGGGTTTCACCGTGTTAGCCAGGATGGTCTCGATCTCCTGACCTCGTGATCCGCCCATCTCGGCCTCCCAAAGTGCTGGGATTACAGGCTTGAGCCACCGCGCCCGGCCGGGGTGGAGTTTTTATGAAGAGTCACTTCTCAGGCTCTCTAAGAACAGGGAGAAGTTAAAGGTTAAAACTTGAACGCTACTGACAAATATAAAGAGTAGCTCTCCGTTGGTTCCCGGTTGAACCAGCATTTTTTTTTTGCATAAGACTTTCGGAGACAATTGGGAAGCTGAATACGGATTGGGAATTGCAAATATTGAAAAAAAGTACCATTACTTTTGTGAACTGTGAAAAAAGATTAAGAATTTTGCAGAAAAATTGATTTTTTAAAAAAAGGAATCACTACCGAAGTATTTAGCATTGAAATGATATAACTTTTAATTTACTTTACAATTTTATACATTTTCAACCTGGAACCTCCACCTTGTCTCTTCACAGCCCACCGGACCCATTGACCTGTGAGCCCTGTCCTGGCGCCCCCAGGCGTGAGGGTTCTAAGGCGGGTCGAGCCCGTTGCTGCAGGTGTTAGAGAAAAGCTTTTGGTTTTTATCCCTTAACATTGCTTCTTGCCGAATTCTCTTATTGTTTCAAAATATTTAAATTTAATGTTAATTATCTTAGGTTTCCCTGCTCATAACGAGTTTTCTTGCTTTTTGCTGATTTTTTAAAAAAAATCTCCATTGGTTATTGGGGAACAGATGGTGTTTGGTCACATGAGTAAGTTCTTTAGTGGTGATTTGTGAGATTTTGGTGCACCCATCATCTAAGCACTATACACTGCACCCTATTTGTAGTCTTTTATCCCTTGCGCCCCCCCCGCCATTCCCCCCAAGTCCCCAAAGTCCATTGTGTTATTCTTATGCCTCTGCATCCTCATAGCTTAGCTCCCACTTAGGAGTGAGAGCATATGATGTTTGGTTTTCCACTCCTTAGTTACTTCACTTAGGATAATAGTCTCTAGTCTCATCCAGGTGGCTGCAAATGCCATTAATTCATTCCTTTTTATGGCTAAGTAGTATACAATCATATATACCACAGTTTCTTTATCCACTTGTTAACTGATGGGTATTTGGGTTGGTTCCACGTTTTTACAGTTGCAAAATGTGCTGCTATAAACATGCATGTGCAAGTATCTTTTTCATATAATGACTTCTTTTCCTCTGGGTAGATACCCAGTAGTGGGATTGCTGGATCAAATGGTAGTTCTACTTTTAGTTCTTTAAAGAATCTCCACACTGTTTTCCATTGTGGTTGTACTAGTTTACATTCCCACCAGCAGTGTAGAAGTTTTCCCTGTTCACTGCAGCCATGCCAACATCTACTATTTTTTGATTTCTTGATTATGGCCATTCTTGTAGGAGTAAGGTCGTTTTGATTTGCGTTTCCCTGGTCATTAGTGATGTTGAGCATGTTTTCATATGTTTCTTGGCCATTTGTGTATCTTTTTTGAGAATTGTCTATTCATGTCCTTAGCCCACTTTTTGATGGGATTGTTTGTTTTTTTCTTTGATGGGATTGATTTGCTTGAGTTCGTAGTAGATTCTGGATATTAGTCCTCTGTCAGATATATAGATTGTGAAGATTTTCTCCTACTCTCTGTGGGTTGTCTGTTTACTTTGTTGACTGTTCCGTTTGCTGTACAAAAGCTATTTAGTTTAAGTTCCAGTTATTTATTTTTTGTTTTTATTGCATTTGCTTTTGGATTCTTGGTCATGAAATCCTTGCCTAAGCCAATGTCTAGAAGGGTTTTTCCGATGTTATCTTCTAGAATTTTTATAGTTTCAGGCCTTAGAATTAAGTCCTTAATCCATCTTGAGTCAATTTTTGCATAAGGTGAGAGATGAGGATCCGGTTTCATTCTCCTACATGTGGCTAGCCAATTATCCCAGCACCGTTTGTTGAAAAGGGTGTCCTTTCTCCACTTTATGTTTTTCTTTGCTTTGTTGAAGATCAATTGGTTGTAAGTATTTGGGTTTATTTCTTGGTTCTCCATTCTGTTCCATTGGCCTATGTGCCTATTTTTATACCAGTATCATGCTGTTTTGGTGACTGTGGCCTTATAGTATAGTTTGAAATCAGATAATGCGATACCTCTAGATTTGTTCTTTTTACTTAGTCTTGCTTTGGCTATGTGGGCTATTATTTGGTTCCATGTGAATTTTAGAATTGTTTTTTCTAGTTCTGTGAAGAATGATGATGGTATTTTGATGGGAATTGTGCTGAATCTTTAGATTGCTTTTGGCAGTAGGTCATTTTCACAATATTGATTCTATACATCCATGAGCATGGGGTGTTTCCATTTATTTGTGTCATCTATGATTCCTTTCAGGAATGTTTTGTGGTTTCCAGCAGCATATCAAAAAGACAATCCATCATGTTCAAGTGAGTTTCATACCAGGGTTTCAGGGATGTTTTAACATATGCAAGTCAATAAATGTGATACACCACATAAACTGAATTAAAAACAAAAATCACGTGATCGTCTCAATAGACACAGGAAAAGCATTTGACAAAATCTGACATCCTTTTATGATTAGAACCCTCAGCAAAATCTGCATACAAGGGACATACCTCAATGTAATAAAAGCCATCTATGGCAGACCCACAGCCAACATAATACTGAATTGGGGAAAAGTTGAAAGCTTCCCCCTGAGTATGGGGATAAGACAAGCACGCCCACTCTCACCACTTCTATGCGACATAGTACTGGAGGTCCTAGCCAGAGCAGTAAGATAAGAGAAAGAAATAAAGGACATCCAGGCCGGGCGCGGTGGCTCACGCCTGGAATCCCAGCACTTTGGGAGGCCAAGGCAGGACGATCACGAGGTCAGGAGATCGAGACCATCTTGGCTAACACGGTGAAAACCTGTCTCTACCAAAAATTCAAAAAATTAGCCGGGCATGGTTGTGGGCGCCTGTAGTCCCAGCTACTCGGGAGGCTGAGGCAGGAGAATGGCGTGAACCTGGGAGGTGGAGCTTGCAGTGAGCCGAGATCGTGCCACCGCATTCCAGCCTGGGCGACAGAGCAAGACTCTGTCTCAAAAAACAAACAAACACACAAAAACAACAACAACAAAAAAACCCAAAAAACAACAACAAAGGACATCCAGATCAGTAAAGAAGAAGTCAAACTGTTGCTGTTTCCTGATGATATGATCATATACCTAGAAAACACTATAGACTCCTCCAAAAAGCTCCTAGAACTGATAAATGAATTCAGCAAAGTTTCAGGATACAAAATTAATGTACACAAATCAATAGCTTAGCTATACACCAACAGCGATCAAGCTGAGAATCAAACCAAGAACTTAAGCCCTTTTGCAATAGCTGCCAAAAAAATAAAATAAAACACAACACTTAGGAATACACCTAACCAAGGAGGTGAAAGACCTCTACAAGGAAAACAACTTTAGTATTTTTAATGGGTTAAAATGAGAGGCAGCAGGTACAGTGGAAGAAGTCAGTGGGTGGGCATTGGTGTCCAACAGGTACTGGACCTTTGATGGTAAGGCATTGGTTTTGACTTACTAGATTAGTAGGTATGATTATTTTCTAGTTTTTGTTATTAAACTTTAAGACTGCTAAGTAACTCCTTCCATTTCTTGTTAAAGATTGGAAAATTTCATACTCTGTTATCTACACTGACTGAATGAAGTTAGAGTATTTGTTCCTATTTTGTGACTACCTTAAATAATACGTATAAACAGTAAACTGTTAGCAGTGTTTTTGCTGTAATTAAATGTAGTAAGACTTATCTTCCAAATTATAACTGAATTAATTTGTCAAACACTTGTTGAACTTTTTGATTTATCCAAAATTCTATGCTCAGCAGCTGGAGGTAGGAAGAGTAAGGGTCCTCCCTTCCGTGGAGAGGCATACTTTCTTAAGAGGGGAATACTCTGCAAGAATTAGTATCATGTAACAGGTGGTGAATTTGACCAAATAGTGTACAAAAACCATTTTTTTGGTGTGGCTCGTGGCAAAGAGATTCAAGAGGGTAGACGGAGTCAAGCTTGCTGAAACAAGGAAAGAGAAAAGAAGTATTCTAGGCAGAAAGCAGGAGTGTAGCAGGAAAATGCCTAGGTGCAGGTCAAATGATTCATAGAATGAAATTAATCAACGTTTGAAATGAATGGAAAGTATTCTCTGAGAGTCTCACTTGAATAATGTCATGGGAGTCTTAAGTAAACATGAAGTGAAAGTTACATTTTTTAAGTTGTCTTTGTCATCTGTTTTTAGGGTGTGTGAGAGAATACTAAAGTGATACTCTTTTTATCCTCCATAGTAAGAAAACTGGACTAGAGAAACTGATGGCTTCCTCCCTTTTTGGTGATCTAGCAGCCCTGGCACACAGTGTCTCTGAATCTAAAACACTTGTTTTGTCACTATATCTCCTGAAATGATACACTTAGGATTGGTAACTTAGTAAATGCACTAGTCTTATATTCACTGCAATAAAATGCTCTTGTGCCAATGTTATTTTACAATATTACATTTCATTGCAGTAAATCAATAGAAATAGAAATTCTCAGCTGATTTGTATTACTTAAGAAACAATGAAATCTAATTTTAAACTTTTCTCATTATTTATAAAGGGAATTCATAAAATCCTTGCTAGGTTTGATGACAGGTACCACATTAAGGGTAGCATTTTATAATAACCCTTTCTCAAACATCATCTGTGGAAGTTAAGAGCCTCCAATGGGTTTTCTGTAGAGTGTACATGATACCACACTCAGGCAGTTCACGGAGTGTAAGAAATATGTTAGTGCTTTGTCATCTGACATTTTAACCAAGAAAAAAAATACACGTTGATAAGTTTAACTTATACTTCCCTTTCCCTTCAGGTATCTACTGAGCATTTTTTGAAAAATATAGTTCATGCTTGACAATATTCCTTGATGACAGCACAGCCAGCCAGCCTCATCTTAAACAATGACAGTAAAATCGTGAGTTCAACTATAATGTCAAGGGACAGACCCCTTATTCTAAAATGATTTCAGCCATTTGGTTGTCCTTTTCAGCCATCAGTTTAAAAAATTGGAATCAACTATATATTGATATCTAGATTCTAAACATTAAGTATCAATTTCTCTTTTAATCTTAGATGTCATGGTAGAAGGAAAAATCGGTTAGCAAATAAGCCATCCCAGAAAAAGTGTAGCTATTTATTTGATACCATTTGCCTTAGACAGTGTTGAACACAATGAGAAGGCTAGGTTCCCTTTGTGGAATTTTTTTTGTGAAAAATTAGTTTTTAAATGAATTACAGGCCTAAATCAATGTGTACTACTTTGGATACTAATCTTTGAAGAAGGAACAGCTTTTTCTCTTAGGTGGCACCATTGTGTACCTGCATTTGAATTTCTCTTATTGTGCATGAGCACCTCATGGGCCACAATCAAAGGTGCACTTTTAGAGCACCCTAAGATGAAGTTTATTTTAAAAGGAACAACAACCAACAATAACACCAGCTCCATTGGGGTTGTCCAGACTGTATCATTATCATCTCCTTGGATTGTGAGTGTTGATTTTTATAACACAGTTTGGAAAGTGGTAATTTAGAATATTAATGTCTTTAATTTTACTTTTCATTCTATGAACATAACTAGCTTATAAACAATTTTGTTCCTAATGCACTCGGTTTTAGCTAATTCAATTGTCAGTAACTTTTACTTTAATTAAAAAATGACAAGTTTACACTCATAATGTCACTTTCCTCTCTCACTTTTAATGATAGTTGCGATAAAATTGTGTTTCAGCAAAAAGTGGACTCAAACTCTGTCTCAAGTGCAGGGCTTTGGGACCTATTGAGTAATCACTAAATGTCTGTCTTCAGCCAGGTCTATAAATTCTTGCGGAAAAAAAAATCACTCTACTTTGGCTAGAGTCCCTGGCTTCTTTTGAATTCAAAATATTTTGATATGTTAGTATATAAATCAAAAGTAGTTTTAAGGATTAATCTTGCTCAAACAAATAAATTTCATGCTTTTATCTTCATTATTCTAATTTTTAGAAGTCCACTTTTGGAAGTAAAGTAAGTTTTAATTTGCCATCAGCAAATTTGAGAAGTGATCATTTGGTATATTGACTATTGATGAAATGAAGGTTTATCAAGCAAATTAATAGGGAAAAATGCCTTCAAGAAAAGATTCAGAAAAATGTTTATCACGGGTTAGTAGTGCATTGTTGTCAGTGGGACAGGTGGAACTCACTGGGATAAGTTATGCCAGGTTTTTTCCAAATATATGTCTGCAAACCCATGTATGTTTCCACCTCCACCTTCCCTCTATCTCTAGGCACTGAGAAGCCTTTTAGGAAAAGAGGGATGGATGTGAGGCATCTTTATTATTATTATTATTATTATTATTATTTATTTTTATTTTTAGAGACGGAGTCTCACTCTGTCGTCCAGGCTGGAGTGCAGTGGCGCGATCTTGGCTCACTGCAATCTCCGCCTCCTGGGTTCTAGCAATTCTCCTGCCTCAGTGTCCTGAGTAGCTGGGACTACAGGTGCACACTGCCTTGCCAGGCTAACTAGCGATGGGGTTTCACCGTATTGCCCAGGCTGGTCTTGAACTCCTGAGCTCAGGCAATCCACCTGGTGAGGCATCTTTATATGGAGGAAAGCGTCCCAGAAGATTCTGATTTTAATCCCAACTCAATCATTCCCAAACTTTGCTGTACATTGAAATCACCTGGGAAGCTTTTAACACCAACCCTGTGCCCAAGGTCATACCCAGTGCTAATGAAATCAAAATGTCTCATGTTGAAAGTGAGGCAGTGACTAAAGCTCCTCAGGTGATTTTAATGTGCAGCAATGTTTGAGAGCCACCGCCTAATTTGAGTTTAGGATGACAAACTGCTCCTATTTGGTGGGACCTTGGGTAAGTCAGTTTTAAGGTTGTTACCATTATCTGTAAAATGAGTGTGGATTTGTGGATTAAATGTCATGTAAGGTCATGGGTCCTTTTCACTATGTAACATCAAATTCTTTGTTTTTAAAGTTATTTCAGAGATGAAAAGTACTTGAAGTACTATAGACATATCCATCTTAAATGTTACAGGCTTTTTAAAAAGCGCTAATATTGTATAGACCTACTATTGAAATTCAGATTTGTCTTCCCTCAATTATTTTGAGCCTCATTCTAGATGCCAAGGGCAAATGGAAGCACATAACTTATGTAAGAGAACCTCTTGTTTTCTGATACAAAGCATCTGTGGATAACTTAGGGATACAGTAACATATCTGAAGAGTTGTATCTGTTCAGAAATATTTCACTTCAACTAATTGAAAGTACCTGCCATTAATATTACACTGTGTAGTGTTATACTGCTTTGTTAGCACTGCTTATTGTAGGATCACTGTACCTATCATTGATCTCATGTGAACTTATGTTTACTAATACATGCCAGTTCCGACCCGCAGACCCTGGCTGAATGATGGATGAAGGAATGCACTCAGACACAGGTATCCACTGAACGAGCGGGCTAGGAGACTGGGCCACTCACAGACACTGAGGAGGGTGCTGTAAAGAGTTAGCAGCCATGGCCCTGACAAGCTGGCACTACTGGCATTTATTCAGCACAGATTTAATGACAAAGGCTTTGAGTCAACACACTTGTGATAATTAGCATGGTCACCCTCCCAGGAGAGAGCAGTCCTGCATGCAAATAATCAAAGGTCAGTCTTAGGACAAAATGAGAAAACAAGCTATTTAGATAAACTCCTCTACCTTCCCTTGTTATTTGCTTTTTACTGTTAACTCAAGGTAAGAGGATCAGGCTGCCTTCAGCCATAACCCTTTCCTAAAGCTTTTGCAAAAACTTCTGGCCTTCCAAGAAGGTTTGCATTTTTCCTATAATTTTCTCTTATAATTTCTCCCATCACCCTGACCGAACTCCTACAAATACATTTACTAATTATTATGCAAAAGTGATTTCAAATACTTCGATTTGTTATAAGGTACTTTTATTATGTATTTTTAGGGAAATAATAAAAAATGGTGTTTAGGAGATAGTGAAAAACTAAAATGCAGGGCCTAACATCTTAGAAAACATTACTGTATGGCTTAAATTTAAGCATATGTACACATAGATATAAATTACATGAGTGGGCATGGTGGGTCATGCCTATAATCCCAGCACTTTGGGAGACTGAGGCAGTTCGATCACTTGGGGCCAGGAGTTT
Organism: Macaca thibetana thibetana; assembly: GCF_024542745.1. Classification (NCBI taxonomy): domain Eukaryota; kingdom Metazoa; phylum Chordata; class Mammalia; order Primates; family Cercopithecidae; genus Macaca; species Macaca thibetana. The sequence goes on along the minus strand of NC_065592.1, from coordinate 108,041,808 downwards.
GAGACCAACCTGGCTGTCATGGCGAAACCTTGTCTCTACTGAAAATACAAAAATTAACTAGGTGTGATGGTGCAAGTCTGCAGTCCCAGCTACTTGGGAGGCCGAGGCATGAGAATTGCTTGAACCTGGGAGACAGAGGTTGCGGTGAGTTGCGATTGTGCCACTGCACTCCAGCCTGGTCAACAGAGTGATTCTGTCTCAAAAAATAAATAAATAAACAAAATAAACTGCATGGCATGAAAGGTTTTGTAGGCAGAAGAACATATAACAGGGAAATATATTACTGTTTATATATTATAATCATCAACAAAAACACGTCTTCTAACAGCATATTGCCTAGCATTTTGGTTCTCATATTTTTACTAAAGCCAAAAAACTAAAACAGGAAAGTGCCCTCATGATACTGTTCTGAACTAGAAGATTTTAATTTCAGGGCCACTAGGAGAGTTCTAAAAAACTCGCCACTTAAAAAAATGTCTTCAGGCCTAACAAATGATAACATCTATTGTTATGAATACTTTTTCTTTCCACAGTGTCACCATAGCAATACACTATTACATCAGATACAGGTGACCTTTTTAAAAAACCTGTCTTGTTATTCCAGCTAATTACTTTGCATGATATCAAGCTCAGTGTTAGGTCACAGCTATAGACATCATCAACTGTATTGTGCCTACTAACATATTGAAGCAAATTATTTGTGTTTTCTGTGGTCCTTAAGACTTTTAATTTTTAAATTATTGGGAAACCCAAAGAGTATGTGTTTATATTGATTATATTGATATTTATTGTGTGAGAAATATAAAATTGACTTTTTTCCAAAATCTATTTTTGGTTTAGATTTCATAAGCTTACCACTATTGATATTATGAGCTAGATAACGCTTTGTTGTGACGACTGTCCTTTTCATTGCAAAAAGTTTAACAGCACTGATGGCCTTTACCAACTAGATGTCAGCAGTAACCCATAACCCAGGTTGTGACAACAGAAAATATTCCTTCGGAATGATATTGCTAACATAATTTTTAAAGGTAAAATTACTTTTCTTTAAAAGTTGAGTAAAAAGTGTGTCATGTATTTATATTATTGAAAATCTCTAACGTTGAGCTTAATAGAAGACAGCTGAATTCTCTTTCTTGGCAATTTGTTTCAAAGAAACAATAAGATGATTTGGCCTTGTGCAAATATGTAGTTGATAAAAGGTGTATTTTTAATCCTTTCAGACAGTTGTGGGTATTCTTTAATATTAAATCAAAACTTTACAAGTGCTAGTTTCTTAGAGTGGCATTTTACATATTAATAAATGTATTCCATCAATGTTCACTGATCTTTCTTGCACAATAAGTGAATCTTTCCTTCCATACTTGCTTTTATAATAGTATGCATAACTTATTTGGAAAATATTGGTTTATGTTTTATTGTGTCAAAAACTCACTTTTGTTAATATAACCACCAATCTTATTTTAAAAAATCTAAGTATTGAGAAGCTGTCGTGCTTACGGTTGAAGGAACAAGTTTTTCAAAGTCCTCATGAAAGCTTAAATTTTATCATTGGGAACAAAGACTTATTTTCCTTGAAGTGACAGCCTCATTTTGTTTTTGAGAATGATAGTTGTACTTTTTTTTTAGACCAAGTCTCACTCTCTCCCTTGGCTAGAGTGCATTGGCATGATCTCAGGTCACTGCAACCTCTGTCTCCTGGGCTCAAGCAATCCTCTTGCCTCAGCCTCCCGAGTAACTGGGACCACAGACGTGTGGCACCATGCCTGGCTAGTTTTTTTTTTTTATTTTTGGTAGAGACAGGGTTTCATCATGTTGCCCAGGCTGGTCTCGAACTCCTGAGCTCAAGCAATCTGCCTGCCTTAGCCTCCCAAAGTGCTGGAATTTTACAGGCATGAGCCACTGTGCTGGCCCAGTTGTACTTTTAAATAAAAATGATGTTCCATGAAAAAAGTGATTATTCAGTTCACAATTAAATCAAATTCTTTTTTTAAATGCAACCGTACTGTAGTAAGCAGAAGTGCTTCTTGTTAACTTTCCACTTGTTTAGAAAATTAAAAAGAAATGTTAAGATTTAATAACACTATTAATTTTTACTGCTTCATCAAAGACATTCTTAAGAAATTCAGCTGCGCAAGGATGACACGCAAATTCATGAAGCATTCCATATTTTAAAAAAAAGAAAGAAAAAAAAGAAATTCGGCTATCTTTTTTTTTTTTTTTTTTTTTTTTTTTTTAGCTGTAAGGGACAGTACAGAATAGAATGACTACTAGTGTAGTTTGGTACCACTGCCTTGATTTATGCTGAGAAACCAGCAGTTTTACACACTTTTGCTTTTATACAGTCATGGCAGTATCAGTGAAAAAGCAGGCAATGTCTCTGTATTACTTTCACAATTTAAAAAAAGTTTTCTATTAGGTTTTTCAGGGTGAATTAATATTATTATCAGAACAGTTTTGACATCTTAGGCTTTTGGAAAAAGGTCTTGGGGATCCCAGAGGTCCACAGAGCACATTTGGAGAACTACTGGTTTATCAAATAGGCATGATGCATTAGTTTTACGAAGCTTAAAGCTCATCAAAGACTGGCTTCTTTTACAATAAAAAGGCAGATGAGCTTTTAATTCAAACTACTAGAAATAAATAAATACTTCATGAGAATATGCTACAGAAATCTAAGGAGAAAGAAAGCTAGGAAATCCGAATCACATTCACATTTATTAAAGTTCTAAAGACTTTATTGCCCACCACTACTGCTTTATAAAACGTTCTTGTGTTTCAATGTATGGTTAGAAGAGTGAAAAGAGATTTGGTTTACTTACTTCTTTAGCATCCAGTTAGAGTTGAGGGGAGAAGGCTCCAGCTGTGCACTAGAATCAAAGCCCTCAATGGGCACTGGACCAGATACAGGCCATTTTCCAACAGCTGCAAGTCATTTGGAACGCTAAGCACATGCTGGAGGGAAGCAGGAGTGGTGCTTCCAGATGCAGAGAGATAGATGATGCTGGAGGGAAAGCTGGATTGGAAAAGGGAGAGTTTTGAACATGGACATGCCTTTAGTCCTAGCTACCTGGGAGGCTGAGATGGAGGAATTACTTGAGCCCAGAAGTTTGAGTTCAGCCTGGGCCATATGATGAGACCCGGTATCTTAAGAAAATATAAAATAAGGCTAGGTACAGTGTCTCATACTTGTAAACCTAGCACTTTGGGAGCCCAGGGTGAGAGGATTACTTGAGTGTAGGAGTTCAAGACCAGCCTGGGCAATAAAATGAGACCCCATTTCTACTAAAAAAAAAAAAAAAGAAAAGAAATCAAGAAATTAGCTGAGCATAGTGGCACATGCCTGTGGCCTCAGGTACATTGTAGGCTGAGGCAGGAAGATCACTTGAGCCCAGGAGGTGGAGGCTACAGTGAGCTGTATTCATGTCATCGCACTCCAGCCTGGGCAACAGAGTGAGACCCTATCTCAGAAAAAGATAAAGTGAACCGAAAATGGGCCTGTAAGGACTGTGGTCATTGAAGGGACAAGCTGCCAGAGGAGTGGCTATGAGAGCAGGAGGAAGAAAAGCAGGAGAGGATGATAAAAGGAGAAGAGTTCAAGATAGGAGAGGCTGTGGTCACAGAGGTAAATGCGGCTAAGAAGTGACTTATTTCATGAACACTCACTGGATACTGACTCTCTTCCAAGTGCCGGGGTAGAGGAGAGGACACGTGGATCACAGTTCTTGCTTTTATGAGCTTATGTTCTAGTAAGAACGAACTTAACTATTTTTTCAGGTAGTATCAAAGAGCGGGATAAAGGGACACACAGTGATTGGGGGCTATTTTAGGTGGAATGATAAGGAAGAGCCTCTCTGGAGAGCTGACATTTGAACAGTGACCTGACTGAAGCAAGGACGGGAAACAGTGCTGTCTTTACAGGCAAAAAGGTGACTGCCAAGACAGAAATGCGTTTCATGTGTGTTTGAGGAAACAACAGCAAGGTGACCAGCACGGTCAGAGTAAAGAATGAGGGGAACAGCAGAGATGAGGCCCCACAGGTGGTACCATAGCTCATAGGGCCCTTTGGCTTGCAGGCCACAGGAAGAAATTAAGGTTTTACTCAAACTCAGTTTGATGGGAAATTCATGGTAGATCTCGAGCAGGGGAGTGCCATGCTTCAAATGAAGAGGTTATGCTGACTGCTTTGGGGACTACAGGCCATAGTGGAGAGGCAGAGTAGAGGCAGAGAAGAGGGTTAAGCAGCAGCTAGGGTAATACAGGTGAGCAGTGACAGATTATGGCTCATGATCAGACCAGGCTGACCATCAATGAAGGTAGACATAACAGGCATTGCACACAGATAGGAGCAGGGTAACTGAAATGCAGGTAGTTGGCCCCAGCACCGAGGCAAATGCCAATGTATGAAGAGCTCCAGTTTGTCAGCATGATGGCACCAGAGGCCTTGGCAGGAGGAGCCTTGAGAGTCATGTCAGCAGGGCAGGCAGTGGAGGTGAAGGAGAGATGGAAGCTGAGGAGCTGGCATGAGGGCATGGTGCTGTGACACCAGTGAGAGGACACACTTAGAGCGTAGTGGGGAGTGGGATGGGAACAAAGGAAACACAATTTGGGGGGAATCTCTGGTAGACACAGGAAGAAAATCTTCAGAAAGGGGTGATTGTGGGAACAGTGTTCTGCAAAAGTGAGACGGGATCAGCTGCACTGAGGGAAGAGTTGGCATCAGTGGGAATAAAGAATTCTGTCTCAAACTGACTCAGAAGAGCACATGGCATGGATGAGTGTCAGCAGGTCAGCAGCTTAGCAGGAAAGGGGACGGGAAGCAGAGGGCTTGCTAATGTTGTTCCAGTGCTCTCTGATTCCTGTACCATTGATCCCAGAAAGGGAGGTTCATTCTTGAAATACTTGAGCCAGATGTGGTGGCTCATGCCTGTAATCCCAGCACTTTGGGAGGCCAAGGCAGGCAGATCACCTGAGGTTGGGAGTTCGAGACCAGCCTGACCAACATGGAGAAACCCCATCTCTACTAAAAATACAAAATTAGCCGGGTGTAGTGGCACACGCCTGTAATCCCAGCTATTCGGGAGGCTGAGGCAGGAGAATCGCTTGAACCTGCTAGGCGGAGGTTGCGGTGAGCTGAGATCGGGCCATTGCACTCCAGCCTGGGCAACAAGAGTGAAACAGCATCTCAAAACAACAACAACAACAACAATGAAACAAAGCAAAACAAAAAAATAATACTTGAGAGCACAGAGTTTGGGAGAAAGGGAGCAGAATCTCTGTAAAATGTGATGTTCAATCACCATTTGTTTTTGAAAACATATTTGAGTTTGGTAGCTTAGATCTGGCAATGTTCTCCCATCTGATAACCACCAGACAAGAAATGAACTTGCTTAAAATAAGCTTTTTTCCTTTCATTTTGACTTAAAGAGTTCAAGTAGCTCATGGATATACGCTTCTGCAGAGCACCCTCTGAGGTAACAACACCTCGCAGCTCACCTTTAATCTTTACTCAGCCGTTCATTTTGCTCAATTCTTTGTAGGATAGATGTTTGATAGATGTAAAGTAATTCATGAGATTGTCTCACAAACCGCTTGGCAGGTTTAGAGGAATCCCAGGGTACAGAGACTGGCAGCTGTGTCCACCTTAAAACCAACAGAATTGTGTCAGTTGCAGATGATGTAAGACAGAGCAATGTTTATGATGTGATCATGAAGATGTGAGAAATAGGGGCTGTGAGAAGGACCATTCTTTATATATATGTGTTCCTTATCAAGCCAGCAACTGACTATGGGGAATGTTTTACAGCCCCAGAGACCTGTGCCTGCCGTGCTGCTCTGCACTGCAGCCACTGGGAGGCTCTCTTGACCAGCAGTTTTTTAAGCTCGTGCCCTATATAGAAGGGTTTTTGTGAAAAGATCAACATTTGCTCACTATCACATGGGTTGAACATATTCAAGCTTGACGTACTTGTAAAGTTCCCATCTGCCTACCCACTAGGCTGAGACATTACATGTGGTAGGTACTTGAGGATTTACTGAATGACTTTAATTCACACTGGGCCCGTGTGTGTGCTCCCCTTAATGAGCGTGAGGGTGACAACACTGCCTCTTTTCATGATGTCCTTGGCTGAGAGGTACCGTCATTCTTGTGACCAAAATTGGCCTGTACATTTCTATGGGCAGAGTAGGTAGCAGAAGTATCTGACCTATGATTGTGATTCGGCTTCTTGCTCTGCCTGATCAAGCAAAGTCTCTGGAGAACATAAGAATAAAAGGCAGGTACTTTCTGGTCAAAACCAGAAGAAACTTGTCATTCCTGAGAGTTCTTACTACAGCACTCAAACTAAGCTGAATCAAAGGCCAGTGTTCTATTTTGCAGATTTACATAGAAAGACTTGTAAGTTATGCTGATACCGACATTTGTCCAGCCAACTGGAAGAGGATCGTCTTGTCAGCCATTTCTCTTACTGTGGAGCGATGACCAGGAGGTTGCTGGGAGTGTGAAAAACCGCAGGCTCTCTGAGAACATTTCATCTGATGACATGTAAGTTTGTAAGGTTTCTGTGAACTTTCTGATCATTTTTCAATACTTCTTTTGCTCCCCTAAACTTAACACTTTAAGAAAGTTTTAAAGGTTACATTGTGCAGATGATGGAAATGGACATAAAACCCACATCTTTCTATCAGCTTTAGAATAACAGTTCATATTTTTCATCGTTCGTTGGTAGGTCTTGGTAAATTGCTCTTATAATAATCTGCTCATAAATTGAAAAGTATTTTTCTGGTGATTTTTGGCAATTATCTTCCAAGTATACTACCAGAACATCATAGTACAGTAAATATCTTTATGGCTTTCTAGGGGCTGTCTGCAAGTTCCGGTCTCTCTTTAAGGAGCACATGTCTGGCCTTTGAAATAATTGGCCACTGACAGGTCTAGGGCCTCCAGACTGTGAAAAATGTACAGCTTCACCCTGAGTCATACATTGTGTATTTGCTCTTGCCGGTGTTCCCCCTGCCTTTATCTGGAGATCTGCTTTATAGAAACCTTGACATACAGAATAACCACAGATCCTTGTGCCCCTGTCCCCTCCCCTAGGAGTGTTGCCTGTGTTTAGAGATCAGGCTGATGAGTTAGAAGCTCTCCACAGGCAGTCTGAGAAACATTGCATTGCTGGACATCACCCAATGCTCACCTCACTCAAGGGCTTCCTAGGGCACTCATATGACCACGACAGCCCTTTGGGGTCCTTGAGTTACCTATGAGAGTGCAGGAAATCTTGCTGAGTCATGGGGTTGCTCACAGATATCACCAACTGGACACAGAAGCATGAGCTTCATGGGGTCTTTCTTCCAGTCTGGCCTCATGACTGCTGTAAAGGGAAGGGCCTTGGAGCTGGCAGGCAGGGTGAGCCAGGGAGGCATTTTTAGCAAAGGCTCTTCAGAGTGCCCACTGGACAGTGAGAATGGCTTTGTGGGTGCCGCTTAGGAAAATATGAAGGAACATCTTATATGAAGATCAAGATCATGACAGGCAGTGGCACGAGGTTTTGTTTGTTTGTTTGTTGTACATTTGCCTGTAGGTAAAACTGTCGTTGAGAATGTATGTAGCCACAGAAGTGGAGCCTGATGGCTGAGTAGACATCTCTGCCAGTTGTGCTCGTCACAGGAATAGCCTCGGCAGAGGACCTGTGGCGAGGAGAGAGTCTGCATGTTTGGTGGAGGGAGAGCACAGCAGCTGTGGGACTTTGCCCTGAACACAGTGCCGCCTTGTTGTAGCAGAAAGCAAAGCAAGGCTGCACTCATCCAATGCTCACCTACAGAGGAAACATTTAGACTAGTGCTAGCCCGAAGGGAATTGTTTATCCCAGTGGTTGGAACTTGATAAAGTTGATAAAGTTGTGAAAAGCCTGGCTACTGCAGGATAAAGTACTCTTGGTCCTTAATAAACCTGAAAGGCTGTCTAGGCCACAAGGACTGCAACTCTTAGGCAAGTCCTAGTGCTGTGCTGCGCTTGGAGCCAGTGTATTTGGGGGCATGTGACCTAGAGAGACAGCAGCTGGGGCAGCTATGGAGTGCTTGCCCGCCCCTCCTCCAATCCTAGACAGTGCAGCTCGCAGGTCTGACAGCGACCTCCTCCTTCTGCTTGAGGAGAGGAAGGAGGAAAGAGGATTTTGTCTTGCATCTTGGATACTAGCTCACAGTAGGAGCGGGCACTGGTCAGAGTCATGGGATCCCCATTTCAGGTCCCAGCTTTGGGATAACATCTCTAGACAAACTCTGGGCCAGAAGGGAACCTGCTGCCTTGAAGGGAAGGACTCAGTAATGGCAGGATTCGTCACTATCTGACGAAAGAGCCCTTGGGCCTTGAATAATCAGCAGAGGTAATCAGGTAGTACATGCCATGGGCCTCAAGTGAGACTCAGATGTGCTGGCATCAGGTGTCACCCAGCACATTCCCAGCTGTGGTGGCTGTGAGGAGAGACTCCCCTGCTTGAGAAAAGCCAAAGGCAGACTAAAGAGGATTTTTCTGGAGCTTAGACACCAGCTCAACTACAGTGGAGAAGAGCACCCCGTGGGCTGTTGGAGTCCCTGATTCAGGCCTTGGCTCTTAGATGGCATCTCTGGACTTAGCCTGGGCCAGAGGGGAGCCCACTGTTGTGAAGAGTGAGTTCCAGGCCAGGCAGCATTCGCCACAAGCTGACTGAGAGCCCTCAGGCATTAAGTGAACATCAGTGGTGAGCTGGCGGTAATCCACACAGGACTGTGATGACGTCGTACATGGGAAAAGACTGTCCTGCCTGGGGAAAGGGGAGGGGAGAGTGGGCAGTGATTTGCTGGGTGGATTCAGTGCTAGCTCAGCCAGGGTAGAACAGAACACCAGGTAGATTTCTAAGGTTTATGACTCCAGCCCTGGCTTCCAGACAGCACCTTTGAACGCATCTAGGGACCAGGGGAGTGTACTGCACTGAAGGGAAGGACAGAAGCCTGGCTGGCTTCACTACCTGCTAGTTGGAGAGCCATGGGGCCTTGACTGAAACAGGTGGCAGCTGGGTTGTTTTTACAGTGGGGGTCTTGGGCAGTCACAGTGCTGTGCCGGCTTCAGGTCTGACCCAGTGCTGTCCCAGTGGCCACAGCGGTGCTTGTATTGCTCCTGTCCCAACTCCAGGCAGCCTAGCACAAAGAGAGAGAGACTTCATTTGCTGGAAAGGAAGGGAAGAAGTGAGTCTCTGTCTGCTAATCCAGACAATTCCTCCAGGTCTGATCCAAGACTGCCAATGTGCTAAAAACAAACAAAACTGGAGGAATCACATTATCTTATTTCAAATTATACTCTACAGCTATAGTAACCAGAACTCAATAAGTGGTGCTGGGAAAACTGGATATCCATATGCAGAAAAATGAAACTAGGCCTCTATTTCTCATCTTATGCAAAAATAAAATCAAAGTGGATTAAATATTTAAATCTCAGCTGGGTGCAGAGGCTCACACCTGTAATCCAAGCACTTTGGGAGGCTGAGAAAGGAGGATTGCTTGAGCCCAGAAGTTCAAGACCAGCCTGGGCAATGCAATGAGATTTTGTCTCTATTTCTTAAAAATTTTTTTTAAAAAAATATTTAAATCAAAGACCTCAAATATAAAACTAAAATAAAACATTGAGAAAACTCTCCAGGATATTGGACTGGGCAAATATTTCTTGAATAATATTTTATAAGCACAGGCAACCAAAGCAAAAATGGGCAAATTTGGTCACATCAAGTTAAAAAACTTCTGCACAGCAAAAGAAACAATCAGCAAAGTGAAGAGACAACCCATAGAATGGGGGAAGATATTTGAAAACTATCTACAAGGGATTAATTACCAGAATAGTTAAGAAGCTTAAATAACTCAATAGAAAAAAATCTAATCATCTGATTTTTAAAATGGGCAAAATATCTGAATATACACTTCTCAAAAGAAGACACAGTTCTCAAAAGAAGGCATGGGGGCACGTGCCTGTAGTTTCAGCTGTTTGTGAGAATTACGTGCAAACATTACTTGATCCCAGGAGGTTGAGGCTGCAGTGAGCTGTGCTTGTGCCACTGCACTCCAACCTAAGTGATAAAGTGGGACCCTGTTTCAAAAATAAAAAAGGCATACAAATGACAAATAGGTATATGAACAGATACTCAACATCAACATTATTGATTGTCAGAGAAATGCAAATCAAAATTACAATGATTACATGTTAGTATGTAATTTAGTACAACCACTGTAGAGAACAGTTTGGAGGTCCTCAAAACTAAAAATAGAGCTACCATATGATCCAGCAATCCCACTGCTGGGTATATACCTAAGAGAAAGGAAATCAGCATTATCAAAGAGATACTTACATTCTCATGGATATTGCACTAGTGTTCACAACAGCCAAGATTTGGAACATCCCAAGTGTCCATCAACAGATGAGTAGCCAAAGAAAATGTACATATACACAATGGAGTACTTACTATTCAACCGTAAAAGAGAATGAGATCCTGTTATTTGCAGCAACATGGATGGAAATGTTAAGGGAAATAAGCGAAGAAAGAAAGACAAACTTCACATGTTCTCACTTACTTGTGGGAATTAAAGTAGAAGAATTGTTAGCAGAAGTTAGTAAAGGTAATATGGGCGATGGGGGGATAAGGAGTAATGGTTAATAGGCACACACACATAGTTAGAAAGAATAAATAAGATCTAGTATTTGATAGCACAACAGGGTGACTACTGTCAATAATTATTTAATCGTACATTTTACAGTACCTAAAATAGTATAATTGAACTATTTGTAAAACAAAGGATAAATGCTTGAGGTGTGATGGATACTTTATTTACCCTACAGTGACACATTGTAGGCCTGTATCAAAATACTTTATATACCCCATAAATATATATGCCTACAATGTACCCAAAAATTTTTTAGAAGACTGTCATTCAGAATTACCACACTGTGTATTTACAACGGAAGCAAGGCTACTTGTGACTAAGAAGAGACTAGTGACGGTTGGTTGCTGTTGAAATGGCTGCTAAATTACCACTTTGCTAATAGTATATAAACTGAGTTGTCATGGTGATACTGCTAATAGCCATTTTAGCAAAGAACATAACAGCAAATGAATTTGAAACAAATAGAAGTACTTTGAAAGTTGCAGAAGCTAACATGTTTTTAATCACTACAGTTGTCATCAGTCTATAAACCGGTTTCTTGAAGGAAGCAAAATTCATAATTATGAACATGTAGCTCACTATAATGGCAGCTAAATTGTTCTAAAAACCTGCAACTAACCTGGCAGCGGGGGGTGACTCTAGCTCTAGTTACAAGGTCAGAAAATACACAGGGAAATGTGCAGGTTTCCATAGATGTGAGCTCCAGAAGCAGTGGTGGCAGAGGCCAGCTCCAAGACAGCCAGTTCTACACAATGCTGTTTGTGAACGCAGAAGCACCAGGAGCTATGCTCCGAACAGGAGCAATGTTCATGATCTTTGGAAATTGAAAAGTATTACAACAAAGTACTTAACGTACATTTATCTTGTCCCTCTGCTGTTGGTTATTTATAATGGTCTCTTTTTGACTGTAAATTGAACCATTTAAAAATTAGTGTCTATCAGATTTTTCTTAAAACTTTTTGACATGTATTTGTCTTGTTAGAATATATTTTCTTTCAGGAATGTTACTAATTATCAGGGACATGCAACTGAAAACCACAATGTGATATGACCTTGCTCCTGCAGGAATGGCCATAGTTTAAAGATAAAAATAAAAAAATACATGTTGGCATGGATTTGGTGAAAAGGGAACACTTTTACACTGCTGATGGGAATGTGAACTAGTGCAACCACTATGGAAAACAGTGTGGGGATTCTTTAAAGAACTAAAAGTAGAACTGCTGTTCAACCCAGCAATCTCTCACTACTGGGCATCTACCCAAAGGAAAATAAGTCATGAAAAAACACATGCACATGCATGTTGATAGCAGCACAATTTGCAATTGCAAAAATATGGAGCCAGTCTAAGTACCCATCAATGAATGGGGAGCTAAAGAAAATATAGAATATATACACCATGGAATACTGCTGAGCCATAAAATAGAATGAAATAATGGCCTTTGCAGCAACTTGGATGGAGCTGGCGGTCATTATTCAAAGTGAAGTAACTCAGGAATGGAAAACCAAATATCATATGTTCTCACTTATAGGTGGGAGCTAAGCTATGAGGATGCAAAGGCATAAGAATGATATAATGGACTTTGGGGACGTGGGGAGGAAGGTTGGGACGGTGGTGAAGGATAAGATTACATATTGGGTACAGTGTACACTGCTCAGGTGGTAGGTGCACCAGAAGCTCCAAAACCATCCCTAAAGAACTTATCCATGAACCAAAAACCACCTGTACCTCAAAAACTAAATAAAATTAAAAACCATTATTGGTAAAGAAATATATATATATATATATATATATGCATACATACATATACACATACACACATACATATTTGTTTATACATAAATATATAAAATGTGTATATATATATTTGTATATATATACACACATTTAATTTAAATTGAGCAGCTCCTATTCAGAAAATTTGCTGTGCCTGTAAAGGGTATGCTATTCAGCCATGTAAAAAACAACAGAAAACTGAGAAGATGTATATCCTGTAGGCATAATGGTTTTCTTTGATAACTAAGCCTCTATTAATAAACATGATGATTCTATAAAATACTGTATTTTACACAATTAAAATATGTTTTTGGAAAAACATAAAAGAGATTAAGTGCATATATTCCTATAGTAAATTAAGTCCTGATTAGCTGATTATGAAAACATTATCTGATTTACATTTCTATAGCCTTATGGTTATATGAATAGGAAATTAATGCTGGAAGGAGATTCAGTCAGGTTTTCAGTTAAATGAGAAAACCACATATCTGCTTATGTCTTAACTGCTCTTCATTACCAGAGAACATCAAGCATTTGTTGATGTTAGCCAGTGGATAAAACATTAAAACTTTAAAACCAAGAAACCAAATGTGTTGTTCAGGTATTAATTATTTTTATACAATTAAGTCTTTACAGGAATTACTGTGCAAGTGGTAAGATTACTCTAGTTTATATTTATTTAAACATTAGACAAAGTGCTGGATACAGTGACTCCCATCTGTAATAATAACAGCACTTTGGGACACCAAGGTGGGAGTATCACTTGATCACAGGAGTTTAAGGCCAGCCTGGGCAAAAAGTGAGACCCTGTCTCTGCAAAAAGAATTAAACAACAACAACAAAACAGCCCAGCTCAGTGGCATGAGGCTGTAGTCCCAGCTACTTGAAACGCTTAGGTGAATGGATCACTTGAGCCTGCAAGTTTGAGTCTGCTGTGAGCTAGGATCATGCCACTGCACTTTAGCCTGGGTGACAGAGCAAGACCCTGTCTCTTAAAATTAAAAAAAAAAAATGAGCAAACACCTTTGGCCAGGGCAGCTGAATAATCATGTGGCAGAGGGCTGCTCCCAGCCTGTTCTCTCAGTGCATTCAACTCATCCCGACATTCTCTTCTGACCGGGGTGAGAGATGCTGAACACCTTAGAGTTTCATTTCCAACTCAGGAGAAACATTGTGTGATACGGTTTGGCTGTGTCCCACCCAAATCTCATCTTGAATTTCCACGTGTTATGGGAGGGACCCAGTAGGAAGTAATTGAATGATGGAGGCGGGTCTTTCCCGTGCTGTTCTTGTGATAGCGAGTAAGTCTCATGAGATCTGACAGTATTATAAGGAAGAGTTTCCCTACACAAGCTTCTCTCTTTGCCTGCTGCCATCCACATAAGATGTGACTTGCTCCGTCTTGCCTTCTGCCATGATTGTGAGGCCTCCCCAGCCATGTGGAACTATGAGTCCAACAAACCTCTTTCTTTTGTAAACTGTCCTGTCTCGGGTATGTGTTCAGCAGCAGCGTGAAAACAGAGTAATACACGGTGCAAGTCCAGCACCCTACCAAAAGGCATATTATAAAATGGGTGTAGTCTGGCCAAGATGGCTCTCTTTGATCCTTCTGCCTTCCTAAGTTTAAAGAGTATTCCTGTCCTGTCATAGTGACAGCTAGTAAATGGCATCCACCATTTCTGTCATCTGATCACTATTGTGGGGCCTTGTGAGTGAGCATGGGGTCTGAGCTGTGCAGCTGCACTAAGGGAACTCTGAAGAATGAGCCCTATATCAGCAGCACAAGTGCATTAGAGGCTGTCACCTTTCTGCTCATCCCAAACTTGGGGTGCTGGATGCAGAATGGACTGCAAGCAGCTGTCTGGACATTAGTGTAGGAATCCAACTGCATAGCCTTGATTTGTTTCAAAGCAGAATTTAGAGCCATTCTAGTAGCTCAGCATGATATATATATATATATATATATATATATATATATATATATATATATATTTTTTTTTTTTTTTTTTTTTTTTTTGAGACGGAGTCTCGCTCTGCCGCCCAGGCTGGAGTGCAGTGGCCGGATCTCAGCTCACTGCAGGCTCCGCCTCCCGGGTTCACGCAATTCTCCTGCCTCAGCCTCCCCAGTAGCTGGGACTACAGGCGCCCGCCACCTCGCCCGGCTAGGATATTTTTAAATAAATGGAGAAAAATTTTATTAACTGACTTAACAAAGAAATACTGCCTATTAAACTCACATAGTATTGTTTAAAGAGTATCTACAAAATTCTAACCTCAATGTTTTCTTGCAAAAGAAGTGGAAATAAGTAGATAGACTCTCTCAAAGAATCGCTGAGAAACACAAAATATTCATAAGTAGTATAAGTTTTACATAGGTGCATTTTTGAAGATTATACAGTAATCAGTTTGCATCAGCCCTTCCAGTTTAGGAATACGGATAGGATTTCCCTCCAGGGGCAGTTTTCACATAAATTTTGAAGACATTGTTAAAACTGAAAATTTTCCTGTATTTTTTAATCTACTGGGGTTCCAATCCAGTGTGCTTTCTTATATTTATAAGGCCCAACTACAATGTGTATTATCATAGGTCTTGGAGCAAATATCACATAAATGAAGGCATTTCTGCATTCTATACGTTCATAGGTTTTATTTCAGAAATGAGTTCTTGTCTTCATATGGAACTGGAACAACTGACGACCCTACCACATGTGTGTATTTATAAGGGTTTTCTCCCTTGAATCCTTTCATGTTTCAAAGAAATGAAAAAGCTGAAGCCTTGACCATATTTCTTAAGATTATGTAGTTTTTCTACATATTAAAATTCAAATATGCCTTTGAAAGGATGTGGGAAAATCAAATTTATTAACATTTTTTTTTACATTCATGTTTTTTTCCAATATAAATTTTTCTAAGTTTTCAAAGAGAACTGGGAAAGTTGAATGCTTTTTGTGTTTCTTCCATCGATAGGGTTCTTTACAGCATAAGTTCTTTTATGTTTTCTAATAAACTAGAGCGTGTGATGACTTTACCACATTTCTTACATGAGAATAATGTTTTTGAAGATAGCCCAGTTGACTAACATTGTCCTGTGTTGGTTTTGTTGTGTTTCTCCTTCCCCAGGCTTGAGTTGGGAAACCAATTCTCCCACTTAATTAATAATGATGTTGATGTTTCTGGCAGTGTTTATACCAAATGCTACTTTGACCTTTGCGCGTTGGCATACGACAGTAGCCTATATTTGCCATTTTGTCTTGACATAGTAAGAGCATGGGAGCTGGAGGTAAGGCTATGAAGGTACTAAGTGGGCTTTCAGTCAACACCAATGCCAACATCTGCGACTAGATCATATTAAGAAGTGATTATAAAAATGAAAAGCTTCAAAATTAACATATTGAAGAGCTTATTAACCTTTCTGCATTCTATTTTCTATATATTTATGGTTTATACAAGGATTCACATTATTTAAAAGTTATAGATATCTCTTCTGAAACCATAATTCAGATTATTTTAATCAAATTTAATTCATTCTTAATTGTTTTCCTTTTGAACCGCTACCCTTTCAAATAGTCATACATAAGTGATTTCTGGCAGTTGTATTCCTGATATCTACATATATAATGAACTTAACATTCTTGACTATTTTTTATCATTTAGTTTGCAAATTTATGTCATTTTCTACTGTATATACCACAGTGCAGTGAGTCCCATGAGTTTGTTAGACAAAGCATTAGTGCCTAAGCCAAAAGACCTGCACTTAGACTGTACAAAGTATGCGGGTCTCAAGCACTGGATGCAGTAAGTACATGGGATTCTACCGGAAATAACTTTTATGGGGCAAAGTAATATTCATGGTTTGTGACTTTTGGTAAGTACACAGCAAAATTACTCACAACTGACATGGATGAACATTTAAAATAGGCATTTTTGGTGGTACCTGGGAAGTATTTTAAAATAATACATTTTCTACCATGATTAATGTGCAAGTGAAGTAACACCTTTTGATGCTTTAGTCATTAGACTTATTTGACGTTCCTATGCAGTCCGGCACATACCTGCCTCATTAAAATTTGCTTTGAATATATAATAACTACTACAGATTGGGTAGAATTTGAATACATTCATAAACTAACTTTTGCAAAAGTATACGTTCATTTTGTTTAAGGAACAAGTGCACAGGTAACAGATGATACTGTTGTTAGAAGCCTGTCACAACACTGTGACATCTTTGGGAGCCCAATTTTTAAATAACTTAATAAAACAAGTTCCCCCTTTGCTCCAGCAATCTAATTATAGCTCTTAAAGGAGACCACCTCAGTGAGTTGACAGAACTTGGCAGTGTAAACCTCAGCCAAAGTAGCTGTTACTGAACTATCTAAAGGAGTCTGCATGTGTGGCTTATCATCGATGGTGATTGTTATAGGTTGGAACCCCTTTTGAAATTGTACCTCTTTTCTATTCAATTGTCTTTCTTAGGTTGTTTCAAGGTTGGAAGACAAAGACTTTTATGGTACTGCCAACAAAAGGAAAAGGTCTTTGAGTGCTGATGATTTAATGGATCTTCAGTGCCTTAAGGCCATCCACTCCTGAAGGAAGAAGTGAGGGGTTATGTAACATCTGAACCCCTCATCAAAAAAGACAGGAAAATATCACCTTTCCTGCTGAAGAACTGGAAAAGTACATTCAAAAGAAGAAACACCTAAAATTCAAGTTAACTCAAGGACAACTAGGATTGCACTTCATAGAAAAGCATGGGACCTTGTCAATGCAGCAACACACTCTTCCACTCTTCTGTCCCTCTTAATGTAAAAAAGAGTTATAAAATGTTGGGAACAGGCCCCCCAAAATCTGGCCATAAACTGGCCCCAAAACTGGCCATAAACAAAATCCCTGCAGCACTGTGACATGTTCGTGATGGCCATGATGCCCACACTGGAAGGTTGTGGGTTTACCAGAATGAGGGCAAGGGAAACCGCCCGGGGCAGAAAACCATTTAAAGGCATTCTTAAACCACAAACAATAGCATGAGCGATCTGTGCCTTAAGGACATGCTCCTGCTGCAGATAACTAGCCAGACCCATCCCTTTATTTCAGTCCATTCCTTCGTTTCCCATAAGGGATACTTTTAGTTAATCAAATATCTATAGAAACAATGCTAATGACTGGCTTGCTGTTAATAAATACATGGGTAAATCTGTGTTCGGGGTTCTCAGCTCTGAAGGCTGTGAGACCCCTGATTTCCCACTTCACACCTCTATATTTCTGTGTGTGTGTCTTTAATTCCTCTAGCATCACTGGGTTAGGGTCTCCCCAACTGAGCTAGTGTCAGCAAGTGGTGCCCACTTGTAGGGGCTCGAATCCAGGTCAAAGGGTTGCCGGAGTGACTGTTGGAGATTGTGGAACTAGTGGGAGGACACCTGAGTACTCTTAAAGCAATCCCCGTGGTGAGTAAGAAGGGGAGCTCAGAAGCATCAGGGTATCAATGGAACAAGTGTGGGGTCTCGTTCATTCCACCCTGGAACTTTTTCACACTGATGATGAGGAGGAAGGAGAGTATAATGAAGTAACAGAAGAGATTACAGAGCAGATTTATTTGCCAGCTAAAGCTAAAGCAGCAAAGGAGGGAGAGGTTCATCCCTACCCTTCTGCACCTGCTCATTATTTTGAAGAAAATGACCCTCCGGATCTTTCTTTTCTGGAGGACACTGGACGAAAAGTAGTTGCCCCAGTGAATGTTTGAGCAGTGCCTTAAGTGACCGCTCTTAGTTCTATTCAGGTAGGAATTCAGCAAGCTAGACGAGAAGGTGATTTAGAGGCTTGGCCATTCCCTGTTAGAATACACTCCCCAGATCAACAAGGAAATATAGCTACAATCGAGCCTTTTCCTTTTAAATTACTCAAAGAATTTAAACAAGCTATTCATACTAAAAAAGAATGTAGAAATAATCAGTGAGTCAGGCCGCCCGGTAGAGGAAAAAAGAAAACTGCTGAGCCCAAAATATGTCCAAAATGTAAAAAAGGAAAACATCAGGATAATCAGTGTCACTCTAAGTTTGATAAAGATGGGAACCCGATTTGGGGAAGCACTGTTGGAACTGAACTGTCGATTCCTTCCTGGGCAGGGGTCGCCGCGAAGGATCACCGACACGAGATTCACAGCAGAGAGTTATTTATTACTAGCGCGCTAGGGTCCCAAGCTCTAAGTTGGCCCTGGGACCCCGACTGCTTGTTACAGGCTGTTTATATAGGCAAACACAAGTTCAAACACAGCTTAGGGCGCGAAATTCAAACAAAGCTTTAGGTGCGTGGTAATTGGGTCTGTCTATGGCCTGAGCAAGGTGTCTTGTTCTAATTGGTTAGAGCAGGACCTTATGAAGTTTTTTTCCTGGAGTTGTTGATTCCGGGAACTTCGAGGCAGGGTGGGACCCCCGGAATTGGCAGGGTGGGACCCCATGAGGTTGTTTCCCGGAATTGGCAGGGTGGGACCCTATCAGGGTGGGACCCTATCGAGGCAGGGTGGGACCCTATCCAGAGCCACCTGGTGTTAATTTTTTTAAGTTCTTTTTTTATGAGGCCTAGTTTCTAAGTTTTATGCGGTCTAGTTTCAGCACCATGAGGGGCCTGTCCTGGGCCCTGTTCTAAACAGGGGCATTTCCAGCTCAGGCCATTTTCTGTCCCCCGCCACAGCCGGGAGCGCTGCAGTAGATTTATGCTGCACAAAAGCTGTGAGCCTTTTGCCTGGGGAACACCCACAAAAGGTCCCAACAGTAGTATGTGGACCCTTGCCAGTGGGGACAATAGGATTACTTTTAGGAAGGTCTAGTGTAAGTTTAAAAGAGGTACAAATACATACAGGAGTCATTGATTCAGATTACAATGGGGAAATTCAAATTGTTGTATCTACTTCTGTTCCCTGGATGGCAGAGCCAGGAGAGCACATAGCACAGCTCCTGATTGTGCCATTATGTGGGAATGGGAAAAAGTGAAATTAAATGAACAGGAGGATTTGGAAGCACAAATAAACAAGGCAAAGCAGCTTATTGGGTAAATCAAATTACTGATAAACATCCTACCTGTAAAATAACTATTCAGGGAAATAAATTTAAAGGTTTGGCGATACAGGAGCAGACATTTCAATCATTTCTCTACAGCACTGGCCATTCGTGTGGCCAATTCAACCCACTCAATTTAACATAGTTGGAGTTAGTAAAGCCACTGAAGTATATCAAAGTAGTTATATTTTGCATCACGGGCCCAGTGGACAACCTGGGACTATTCAACCAATTATAACTTCTGTACCTATAAATTTATGGGGGAGAGGTTTATTACAACAATAGGGAGCACAAGTTCTAATTCCAGAAGAATTATATAGCCCTCAAAGTCAACATATGATGGATGAAATGGGGTATGTCCCTGGTATGGGACTAGAAAAAAATTTGCAAGATTTGAAAGAACCACTTCAAGTGGAAAGACAAAGTTCCTGCCAAAGATTAGGATATCATTTTTGATGGTGGCCATTATTAAGCCTTCAGAACCTATACCTTTAAAATGATTAGCAGATAAGCCAATTTGGATAGAACAATGTCTGCTAAGTAAAGAAAAACTGGAGGCTTTAGAAAAATTAATTACTGAACAATTAGAAAATGGGCACATAGCTCCAACATTTTCCCCTTGGAATTCTCCTGTTTTCATAATTAAGAAAAAATCAGGTAAATGGAGAATGTTAACTGACTTAAGACCAATCAATTCAGTTATACAACCTATGGGAGCATTACAGCCAGGATTGCCTTCTCCTGCTATAATTCCAAAAAATTGGCCTTTAATAGTCATAGATTTAAAACACTGTTTCTTTACTATCCCTTTAGGTGAGCAAGACTGTGAATGGTTTGCATTTACAATTCCTGCAGTAAACAACCTACAGCCTGCTAAGCATTTTCATTGGAAAATGTTGCCACAAGTCATTTTAAACAGTCCAACAATTTTCCAGACGTATGTAGGGCAAGCAATTGAACCTACTAGTAAAAAATTTTCACAGTGTTACATTATTCATTATATGGATGATATACTTTGTGCTGCCCGCACTTGAGAAATATTACTCCAATGTTATGATCACTTGCAAAATTCAGTTTCTCATGCTGGTTTAATTATAGCTCCTGACAAAATTCAAACTACTACTCCCTGCTCCTACTTGGGGACCTTAGTAAATGACACTACCATTGTGCCGCAGAAAGTAACCGTATGTAGAGATCAATTGAAAACATTAAATGACTTTCAAAAATTACTAGGGGATATTAATTGGATACAACCTGCTCTAGGCATTCCTACCTATGCCATGAGTAATCTGTTTTCTATCCTTAGAGGAAATCCTAGTCTCACGAGCCCTCGGCAATTAACAAAGGAGGCGGAGGCAAAGTTAAAACTAATTGAGAAGCAAGTCTATAAAGCTCAAATAAATAGAATAGATCCAGAGAAGACTCTAGATTTGCTAATTTTTTCAACTCAGCATTCACCTACTGGTGTTATTGCCCAAGAACAGGCCTTAGTAGAGTGGCTTTTTATTCCACATAGTAATTCATGGACTCTAACTCCTCATTTAGATCAAATTGCTACTATGATAGGGATTGGGAGAACTCGGATTGTTAAATTATATGGATATGATCCTGGAAAAATTATTGTCCCTCTCACGAAGGCACAAATACAGCAAGCTTTTATAAATAGTCATACTTGGCAAACCCATTTAGCTGACTTTGTGGGTATTCTTGATAACCATTTTCCTAAAATGACACTGTTTCCGTTTTTAAAATTAACTAATTGGATTCTCTCTAAAATAACTAAATTTAAACCAATTGAAGGTGCTGACAATGTTTTTACAGATGGGTCTAGTAATGGTAAAGCTTCTTATTCTGGCTCGAAAAGTAAAGTTTTCCAGACGCCCTATACTTTGGCTCAAAAAGCAGAACTCATAGCTGTAATTGAGGTATTGACTGCTTTTGATATGCCTACTAATGTGATTTCTGATTCTTCATATGTGGTTCATTCCACACAGTTAATTGAAAATGCTCAGTTACAATTTCATACAGATGAACAACTGATGACTTTATTTACCCAATTGCAAACAGCAGTTAGAAGCAGAATGCACCCTTTTTACATCACTCACATTAGGGCTCATATACCTTTTCCAGAACCTTTGACTGAAGGGAATCAAATGGCTGATCACCTGGTAGCTAATGCAATACCTAATGCTAGACACTTTCACAATTTAACCCATGTTAATGCCTCTGGTCTCAAACGCAGATACAGCATTACCTAGAGAGAAGCTAAAGCTATTATTCGACAATGCCCAACTTGCCAAATGGTACATTCCTCATCTTTTTCAGGAGGAGTTAATCCTTAAAGATTGGAACCTACCTCTCTTTGGCAAATGGATGTAACACATATTCCCTCATTTGGGAGACTAGCTTATGTACATGTATGTGTGGACACCTTTTCTCACTTTGTCTGGGCTACATGCCAATCAGGAGAGCCTTCTGCCTGTGTTAAACATCACTAGCCAAGCTCTAGCTACATATTTATCTATGTGGAATATTAAAAACATTACTGGTATCCCATACAATTATCAAGGACAAGCCATAGTAGAAAGAATGAATCTCTCCCTAAAACAGCAGTTGCAAAAGCAGAAAGGGGGGAAATAAGAAATATGGAACCTTACAGATGCAACTGAATATAGCATTATTAACTTTAAATTTTTTGAGCCTGCCTAAAGACCAGATGTTATCAGCAGCTGAACAGCATCTACAGAAATCAGCTGCAAAGACAGAAGCAGAAAAATGGATTTGGTGGAGAGATCTGATAACAAAAAGTTGGGAAATAGGTAAAATAATAACTTGCAGTAGAGGTTATGCTTGTGTTTCTTCAGGCCAAAATCAACAGCAGATCTGGATACCACCTGAAACCTTATCATGAGCCAGATGCTGAGGAAGAGATTCTGGGAGGATCCTGAGGACCCCCCAGTGGCAACCATGTTGAGACTGACGCTGAGGAGGACCCCAACTGTCACGAGCAACACCCATCGAACCCACCTGGGGACAGATCAAGAAGCTGTCACAGATGTCAGCAGAAGAAAACCTGAGGAAAGTGGGACAACCAGTCACAATGAGTAATTGAATGGTAGCTATGATAGCGGTGATCACCACTGCTGTGAGTATTCCTTCAACAACGGCTGACACAGAGAGCAATTATACTTGTTGGGCATATTTATCAATCTTAGCTGGTAATAATGCCTACATGTAATCACTCTATGACACAGTTACACATGCTTTCTGATCTCAGTATTTACCATAATAAATCTGCTCCTATAATTGAGGCATACCGCCCCAAAAAACCTATTTGTAAACAAAATTGAACCTGGCCAGAAAAAATGAACGTACTGGTTTAGGAAGATTGCACTGCAAAACAGGCAGAGGTGCTGCACAACAATTCCTATGGAATCATTATTAATTGGTCCCCTAAGGGGATGTTTAGCTTGAATTGAACCTCTCAGTCTGCGTGGCATGGCCACACTATGTTCAGCTGCTCTGAACAAAATGGTGAGATGGTAGAAATGATAAGAAGTACGGCAAGAGTTCCTATTATCTGGAACCATGGCGGTATAGTGCCACCTCAACCTCAAATGATATGGCCCTTTGTAGGAGCTAAACATAAGGATTTGTGGAAACTATTAATAGCTCTTAATAAGATCAAAATTTGGGAAATAATAAAAAAGCATCTAGAAGTACACTCTACAAACTTGTTTTTGGATATAGCAAAATTAAAAGAACAAATATTTAAAGCATCCCAGGCACACCTGACCTTAATGCCAAGAACTAGAGTGCTTAAAGGAGCTGCAGACAAATTGGCAGCTAGTAACCCATTAAAATGGATGAAAACACTTGGAAGCTCTGTGATTCCAATGCTGATTGTGCTTTTAATCTGTGTTGTTTGTCTTTGTATAGTCTGCAGATGTGGATCCTGACTTCTGCGAGAGGTAGCTCACCACGACAAAGCTGCCTTTGCTTTTATCAATTTGCAAATCAAATAAGGGGGACATGTTGGGAACAGGTCCCCCAAAATCTGGCCATAAACTGGCCCCAAAACTGGCCATAAAAAAAAATCTCGCCGGGCGCGGTGGCTCAAGCCTGTAATCCCAGCACTTTGGGAGGCCGAGACGGGCGAATCACGAGTTCAGGAGATTGAGACCATCCTGGCTAACACGGTGAAACCCCGTCTCTACTAAAATACAAAAAAAATTAGCCGGGCGAGGTGGCGGGCGCCTGTACTCCCAGCTACTCAGGAGGCTGAGGCAGGAGAATGGCGTGAACCCGGGAGGCGGAGCTTGCAGTGAGCTGAGATCCGGCCACTGCACTCCAGCCTGGGCAACAGAGCCAGACTCCATCTCAAAAAAAAAAAAAAAAAAAAAAAAAAATCTCTGCAGCATTGTGACATGTTCGTGATGGCCATAACGCCCACGCTGGAAGGTTGTGGGTTTACCGGAATGAGGGCAAGGAACACCTGGCCCACCCTGGGTGGAAAACTGCTTAAAGGCGTTCTTAAACCACAAACAATAGCATGAGCGATCTGTGCCTTAAGGACATGCTCCTGCTGCAGATAACTAGCCAAACCCATCCCTTTATTTTGGCCCATCCCTTCGTTTCCCATAAGGGATACTTTTAGTTAATAGAATATCTATAGAAACAATGCTAATGACTGGATTGCTGTTAATAAATACGTGGGTAAATCTCTGTTTGGGGCTCTCAGCTCTGAAGGTTGTGAGACCCCTGATTTCCCACTTCACACCTCTATATTTCTGTGTGTGTGTCTTTAATTCCTCTAGCGCCGCTGCGTTAGGGTCTCCCCAACCGAGCTGGTCTCAGCAATAAAAGCCACTCCAAAGTGAAGGCTCCTTCTAGCCCATGCACAGATATTTGCTTAGCATATAGGCTGACAGCAGTGAACTATGTAAGGGTTTTAAAACAATGGTTTAAATTTTTAGATTTTAAAGATAACTTTTCTGTTTCTTTCATATTTTTCTTTCCCCCAATATTGCTGCATATGCATTTAGCATCGATGCATATTACCATTAAAACATAGGACTCTCAACAAGTCAGAAAGCCACTAGGAGCAGGTGCAGCATTGCTAGGTACTGAAAGGGCTCTTCCTTCCTACTCTTACAATCGAAGCTACTAGTTACCGGCAATCATTTTAAGGAAAAGCTTCTGGATAACGTTTGCCATTCATATCCTCTGTAGGCACTTCTTATTAGCAGTTAGCATGTTTGGCGTCATAAAAAGAGAAAATGCTGGTTATTGATTATCTACTTTTATTAGGGTCTATGGTGTATTTCTTGTGAAATATGATGGTTCTTATTTGCTGATAAATTTTATTTTTTAAATAAAGGTATGAAAAGATATTTTCACAGTGCCAAGCAATATGGTGACGCAGTGGTAATAAAAAATAAACTATGAGGTGTCCTGAAAGTTTCAGGACAGTTTTTAGCTTTAACATAGTGTGCTTGTGCCCTCCAGAGCACTGCAGCATACATATACATGCTATAAACCTTTACAAAATATCATTGGAAAGTTTAATTGTATTTCTTATTCATTTTTTTAAATAGATGTTGTGTCAGTATGTTGCCCAGTCTACAGTGCAATGATTATTCAGTGGCACAGTCATAGCATACCACAGCCTGGAAATCCTGGCCTCAAGCAATCCTCCCATGTCAGCCTACCAACTAGCTGGGACTACAGGTGTGTACCTTTGGCTTCATTTTGCAGAATTTGAATATTAAGCATTTAACTTTTTGTCTCATCAATATCTGCTATCTTCAAGAAGGATTGAAACAAAAAATTAAAGGGTTAATATTCAGGAGCTAGGCATGCCTGTAGTCCCAGCTACTCATAAGGCTTAAGTGGCAGGATCACTCAAAGCCTAGCATAGGAGGCTGCAGTGCACTGTGATTGTGCCTGGAAATAGCCATTACACTCCAGCCTTGGCAACATACTGAGACCCTGTCACTTTAAAAAATGGTAAAACTAAATACATGTAAAAGAAACAGGGGGTTGGCGTGGTGACTCATGCGTGTAATCCCAGCACTTTGGGAGGCTGAGGCAGGCAGATCATGAGGTCAGGAGATTGTGACCATCATGGCTAACACGGTGAAGCCCCGTCTCTAATAAAAATACAAAAAAATTATACGGATGTGGTGGCGGGCAACTGTAGTCCCAGCTACTCAGGAGGCTGAGGCAGGAGAATGGCGTGAACCCGGGAGGCGGAGCTTGCAGTGAGCCGAGATCACGCCACTGCACTCCAGCCTGGGCAACAGAGCGAGACTCTGTTTCAAAAAAAAAAAGAAAAAAGAAATATAACAAACCTTTCAATGATGCTTTGTAAATATTTGTAGCATTGACACTTCTACAAGTATCAAAGCTTAAAATTACACTAAGCCTTTTGGAATTGTTGTATTTTTATAAAGTGCCCTTTTCTCTTTTGAAGTAGTTCTTTGCAGGGCTTTTATCTGCATTGATCACCAAAAATTATTTTCCAGAGATGTGATAAAGAATAGGATCAATTTTAATGCACATGTAACAAATTCGAAGGAATTGGACCTTAATAGTAGTAGATGATCTAATACATTTTGTTATCCCGCATGTTAACCTGGAGGCAGGTATCATATTTTATGCTCATAAACCTTAGGAACCTTACCTCCTAAAAAAATTATCATTTATGGAGTGCAGAGCTTAGAGATTGAAGTATTGACTGCAGTTTTATTTTCAAAACATAAATGCTACAATTTAGGTGGTTTTTATTTCTCATGCTGACATTAAAAGAAAACCTAATAAACTATTTTAATTAAAATGTGACTAGTGGGCCTGGCACAGTGGCTCATGCCTGTAATCCTGGTACTTCGGGAGGCCAAGGTGGGTGGATCATGAGGTCAGGAGTTTGAGACTAGCCTGACCAACATGGCAAAACCTCATCTCTACTAAAAATACAAAAATTAGCTGGGCGTGGTGGCACACACCTGTAATCCCAGCTACTTTGGAGGCTGAGGCAGGAGAACGGCTTGAACCTGGGAGGCGGAGGTTGCAGTGAGCTGAGATCACGCCAGTGCACTCCAGCCTGGGCGACAGAGCAAGACTCTGTCTCAAAAAAAAAAAAAAAAAAAAAAAAGGGACTAGTGTGTTTATATGTGTTTATAACTCTTCTGTTCACATAGTGTTACATCTCTGCCTACCTTAAATGATTCAAGTCAGTCTTGATGTGTCTTAAAGCATTTTTATAAGTTGCCTTGACCATTCACAAGTTGGTTTAATCCATGCCTCTATTTAAGACATAATATTTGTTTTCTCTGGCTTAAGCTCTTTTCAATTTTAAGATAATTTATTACACTTAAACTCACTCTCTGGCCACAGTACTTAGTGGCATAGTGCATTAGATGGCATCTTTGAATAGTTGGTTATTGTGTCTGAGAGGAAAAAGTACATTAGAATATAAAATTAGGTCAATACACCAAAGAGAAAGGATTCCCAGGAACAGTGCAGAATTAGACCAAAGGTGTTTGAGGTTTTCAAACAGTTACACAGAAAAAAGCATGGAAGTACAGAAAGTAGAATTAAAGTTGCTATACAGAGGGTGGCTTAGACCACATAATTTGACTTTAGCACACCGCTTTCAAGCTTACATTTTAGTTAAAAATATATCTAATCACTGTTAGTTTTTTTTTTTTTTAGAACTAAGAGTCTAGCCACTCAGCTTCAGTGATTCTCACTAAACCCTAATAATATTGGTATATTTTCATCTACTTTAATTCTTTAGTACCTAAGAAAAAATCTTTAAATAACTCATCACCTCATCTTGATAAATTGCAGACTAGAATCAGTGATCTGACTTAAAAGAAAAAGTCTATCATGAATCCCTGTTTACAAGATGCTTTGCACCATATAATATGCAATAACTAAGTAGAGGTCCTGATATATATGAGTGGTCAAAGGTTTAAAAACCAGTTTGAGAGAGGGGCACTGGACATAAACCCATGACTTCAAGAGTAAGTCAGGGCTGGGTGTGGTGGCTTATGCCTGTAATCCCAGCAGTTTGGGAGGCTGAGGCAGGCAGATTACTTGAGAACAGCAGTTCAACACCAGCCTGGCCAAGGTGGCAAAACCCCATCTCTACTAAAAATACAAAAATTATCCAAGCATGTTGGCATCTGCCTGTGGTCCTGACTCCTTGGGAAGCTGATTCACGAAAATCACTTGAGCCTGGGAAGCAGACGTTGCAGTGAGCAGTGATCATGCCTGCACTCCAGCCTGGGTGACAGAGCGAGACCTTGTCTCAAAAAAAAAAAAAAAAAAAAAAGAAGGCCGGGCGCGGTGGCTCAAGCCTGTAATCCCAGCACTTTGGGAGGCTGAGACGGGCGGATCATGAGGTCAGGAGATCGAGACCATCCTGGCTAACAAGGTGAAACCCCATCTCTACTAAAAATACAAAAAATTAGCCGGGCGTGGTGGCAGGCGCCTGTAGTCCCAGCTACTCGGGAGGCTGAGGCAGGAGAATGGCGTGAACCCGGGAGCTGGAGCTTGCAGTGAGCTGAGATCGCGCCACTGCACTCCAGCCTGGGCCACAGAGCCAGACTCGGTCAAAAAAAAAAAAAAAAAAAAAGAAAAAGAAAAAACAAAAAAGAAAAAAGAAAAAAAAGAGTCAGTAGAATAAGGACTACTAACATTGCTTTCCCCTTTGGCTTGAATTCTAGAAGGCAATATAATCATTTTGATAAATGGAAAATTGGGTCAATTTAGAATAAGAATATAAATGTGATGAAAGTGGGCAGGTTCTCCAAAACTAAGTTGCTAGTAGGGTGGTAACTATGGCAATTTTCTTAGAGTTTGATATCCGGGAAAGATTTGCTGTCTAACATAAGACTATGAAAAAGATTATCTGACTACCAAAGCTCAAATTTACTTTCATTTTTAGGGTTATTTCCACTTTTGTAATACAGACACCAGTGAAATTTTCTCTGGTATTGTGTGAACTAAAACTTTTACCTCTTAATTACAAGGAAAAGACAATAGATCACTATCCATCAATACAAAAGAACAAGCTACGAAAACATGGATGACCTGGACCTGTGACAGACTAAATGGCACTGTGTTTGACTCATGGATCTGACACAAACTAAGTGGGTCTGGATAATTCACGGACACTCGCAGGTCCAATCTCTTAATAGTTTCAAATGAGTCACAAGTAGATGACCATAAATACCTTTCGTGAACCATCACTGTGGAATTCTGTGAGGTTAAGATATCAAGACTAGTGTGACTAGTGTCACATGTGGTTATGGACAGGTGTGAGAGCAGTGCAGTGTCTCTCAAGAGTGGGAGTTTTTAGAGATGGAGGAAACAGGATTTCCACCCTCTGCCTGCTTACCTCTTACCCATAGACCTCCCCACAAGCTCTCCATTGAAGTGGCCTCCTGTCTCCCCTTGGTCTTCTCAAAGCAGGTTCAGGCATTCCACTGTCACAGATGCTTGTGGTTTCCAGAGATAGTGACATCACCAGATCCGGCTCATTCTGGCACTGTTTCTGGCTGTGCTTCCTGCTGTCTGGGCTCTTCTGCCTCTGCTCCGAAGCTCTGGAGAGTAGTAAGGTCAGAGGGGTGCTCTCTTTCCGGGAAAGATTCCTGTTCCCAGGGGCCCCCTGCTTCCTAATTCGCAAGAGCTGCTTTGCTTTCCCGTGAAATTATTTCTTGGAAGCTGGAACCAAGGGCCCGGGAAACGAATTTTAGGGACATAAACCTGGCCCTCTGGAATTCAATACATTGGACTGAAAACATAGACAGCTTGGTAGTGAGTGGCTAAGAGCCTTCGTGTGACCCAAGGGATCTGACCAGACCCTACCAGAAAGCCTAAAATATATCTGACACAAGGTAAGGTTCTACCCACATTCACTTCCCATTATATCCCTGTGTATTTTGGGTCGTGTCACTGCTCAGTGCCGTAAAGACTGCAGGACTGGTTTTAGGCAGGTGTGATATTCGACAGCACCTGAGATCGGAAATAAATCACACCTGTCCTTGAACCTAAATTTCCTCACTGCTAGCTTGTGACCTGGGCGCACTGCTCCACCAACCTGAACCTCGGCTGTTATTTTTAATGCAGACGGCTATACCGGCCTCAGAGTGCTTGTGAGGTTTAGGTGAGTCATCCAATGAAAAGAACAAAGTGTCTTCTAAATACAGCAGCAGCTGTCACTCACTCAGGGTTTAGTAACTGCACTTGGCTGTTTGCTTTACAGGTATGACTTAACTAAGTTTCAAAACAACGCCATGAAGCAGGCATTAACACCGTCATTTTCAGGCGAGAAACCTCTTACCCGGTTCCTGCCCTCGCCCCCGCTTACAGGTGACACAGCTGGAATTTACCCAGCTCTTTCGCTCTCCACACCTCGGGGTCTTGCCACAGACCTGGCGCCCACGAGTTCTGGCACTTTGGTCAACGTTTATAAACGGGCTCTCCTCTGCCGCATCGGGCATGGGCTTTTCTCCAGGTTCGCACTGAGCACCTGTTCCTAAAGGGGGTGCAGCCGCACCTGCGTCCCCGGGACCTCTAGCATGGGGGGGTCGCCCCTGGGGTCCACCCTGGCTTCCCGTTCCCACCCTCTGAATCACAAGCCCAATTCTCACTAGAAGTTGACAGGCTGTGGAGAGACCCGGTCTCCCCGCGTCCCACTTCACGTGCGCACCTTCCCGACTCGCGACACCCAAAGGCCCCGGGACCACCTCCCTGCCCGAGCCTGGCGGGAAGCAACGAGCTAAGCTTGCGCATGCGCAGATGTCATCCAGAGGACCCGTTCCTAGTGTGGCGCGCGAGCGATCAGGATTGAAGACTACGTTTCCCAGAAACCTCCACGCCACGACTTACTTTGCAGCGTTTTCTCTATTGGATGACTGGAAGACGTCCCTGACAGCCTCGCCTGCCCAGGTTCAGCCAGAGCCCCTAGAAGTTATCGGTGAAGTTTGAACTTTGCTGGCAAATACAGTGCGTGGTTCCCAATCAAATCCCGATTGGAAAAACAGCTGCCAAATACGTTGGAAACAATTTGAGAAATTTGGATGTGTACTGGCAATTATAAATATTAAAGAACATTGCCGTTATGCTTAACTGTTAAGTGGAATTATATTGGAAAATACTAGTTTTTATAAAGACATGCACAGGGAAGCATTTAACATTGACAGGATAGTTAATTCACTTTACAATTTTTCAGCAAAAACTAACAAAGCGAATATGGCAAAAGGTTAACTTTTCTTACATCAAGGACATGCATGACTATAGACAGATGCTCATTTTACCGTTTCCTACGTTTCTGGGTGCTTACACATTTTTCAATACAAAGGAAGAAAGAAAGAAAAACAAGGATACTCCCTCCATCAATTTGCCTTTTCAACTCAAAGCAGCTCCTAGATGTCAAGGTACATACAAATCTGTCTTGGGAAGAAGGCTGTGAAATGTGATTGCACACGTAGCACAGCATTACTATAGAAGAATAGTACCTGTGACCCTGACCAACAGGGTTTCAGGAAAGGGGAACAAAAGAAAAGAAAAACACACACCTTCAAAAATACATAATAAATGAAAATACGCACAACGCAAAACGAGAAAAAATGGCTATGGCCGGGCGCGGTGTCTCACGCCTGTAATCCCAGCACTTTGGGAGGCCAGTGCAAGCGGATTGCCTGAGTTTGCTACCAGCCTGCGCAACACGGTGAAACCCCGACTCTATTAAAATAGAAAAAAAAATAGCCAGGTGTGGTGGCGCGCGCCTGTAGTCCCAGCTACTCGGGAGTCTGAGGCAGGAGAATTGCTTGAACCCGGAACTCCGTCCCCCTCCCCGCCAAAAAAAAAAAAAAAAGAAAGAAAAAGAAAAGAAAAATGGCTATCAAGCAAATCATGGATCTCCCAGAGATGTCCCCACTTAAACCTTACATGAGCACCTGTTGATTTTTTTTAACCAAACCAGGGAAATACGGTCATAATATCGTGGGAACATCTTTTTACTAAATTATACATATTGAGCATTTATCCGCTCAATATTATTCCGTAACATCAATACTTTCTTCCGTGAGATGATAAATGTAAATAGTAGAACCTATTCACCCGAGGATTGGTCACGAAGTCAGTGCGATCCGGGTGAACACACGCGTGAAGCTTTGCTTCCCAGCAACCTTCCCGGGGGACGTGGGGGAGGGCACATCCCCAGGTGGCGCGGCGCGAGGACAGGGGCCCTGACCTCTGGGTCTTGGCAGGGCACACAGGAGCCCGGCTTCGGGGTGCTTAGCGGGGCGAAGCCGCTCCCGGACCCGCGTGGCTCCAGCCTCCCGGGGTACCTCGCGGAGCCGCTGCCGCGAGCGCCCTGCCCCGCCGCTCCCTACGCGCGCCCCCCGCCTGGCTCTGCCAAGAGTGAGGGCTTCCCCAAACGCCCGCGACCGGGCGTGTCCCCCGGCTTCGCTCTGCGAGGTCTGGGGGCCCGGTGGGCTGGGGTTCGGGCGGGGTCCGTTCCTTGCGGTCCGAAGTCTTCAGGCAATTTCCAGGCAAAGTCCCGGGACAGCGGGAAAGGAACTGGTCTCCCTGCCTGGGATCGTTTCCGGCGGAAGTGCCCCTTCATCGGACGGAATTTTCCGTCTGTGCAAAAATGAAGCTTACTCGGTATCATGTGTGCTTTTTTGGAGGAAGGACAAAATAATAATAAAAAAAGACTTATTTTTTATAAACAACTTAATTGGCTTATTAATACTCAAATCCCTTGCTTCTGTTTTATTAAATGCAGTTTTCCATATAAAAATCCTTGAACTTCTAATGCGAAGGCTAAAGGTAACAGTATAATAAACAGTCAACTCAACCATATTTGTTCGCTTTGTAATAAGCTTGGCAACTTGGCAACTTGTTATTTTATCCTCCTTAAGTTCTGTACTGAGCAAGGCTGTTAAATGAGCCGAATTTCGCTCTTGTTGCCCAAGCTGGAGTGCAATGCGGCGATCTCGGCTCACTGCAACCTCCGCCTCCCAGGTTCAAGAGATTTTCCTGCCTCAGCCTCCCCCGAGTAGCTGGGATTACAGGCGCGCGCCACCACGCCCTGCTAATTTTTTGTATTTTTAGTAGAGATGGGGTTTCACCATGTTGGCCAGGCTGGTCTCGAACTCCTGACCTCAGGTGATCCGCCCATCTCTGCCTCCCAAAGTGCTGGGATTACAGGAGTGAACCACCGCGTCCGGACTCCCCTGTTTATTATTTAACGTAAATATATTTAAACGTTTCTTTAAAAAAAATTTAGACACTAAATTTGATTAAAACATAGCAGCCCATAAAGCTATAATGTAACTCCCCCTTCTAATCTCCAGCCCACCTCCCAAGTACAACCAATGTCCACTGATGCCTAACTCTAGACTTTAGACTACAGCAAACAATGCATTTTTAAAAACATGGTTACAGCTTCTTTACAACTTGCTTTTAACATGTGAAGTTGTCTCCTAGTGGAGTCATCTGGTCAAGCTATAGAGAATGAAATCATTCTGTTCCTTAACTGCATTGTTAAGTGTATATCATGTTTATTTAATCAATTCTTTGTGATGGATGTTTAGTTTGTTTCCAGTTTTCACTATTATAAATAATATGTGGTAAATAGCATTGTTCTTGCATCTTTTGATATCTGTGAGATTATTTCTTTGCACAAGCGCCAAAATAGAATTGTGCCGTTAAAATGTGTACAAATGAACATGTTACAGATGCTAACAAATAGTCCTCAAAGAGGCTATATCAGTTTATGCCGTTTCTTCACATCCACTCCAACACCAGATAGCATGCATTTTTGGTAACCGATTAATAGAAATGCTTAAGGTTAAACATCAAATGGTGCACCATAAATTTCTTTAAAAAAATGCTTAAAGAATTACTATTCATGTTTTAATGGAGAGAAAGTGGTCCAAACATATATTCATTCTACAGACACTTATTGAAAACCTGCTGTGTGATGGGCATAATTGTAGATGCTGGCATAATAACAAAGAATAAAAGATAAAAATCCTCACTTTGGCATAGTCAATTGTTAAGAAACAATGGGATACTTAGGCCGGGCGCGGTGGCTCCCGCCTATAATCCCAGCACTTTGGGAGGCCGAGGTGGGCGGATCACGAAGTCAAGAGATGGAGACCATCCTGGCTAATACGGTGAAACCCCGTCTCCACTAAGAAAACAAAAACAAGAATTAGCCGGGTGTGGTGGCGGCGCCTGTGGTCCCAGCTCCTCCGGAGGCTGAGGCAGGAGAATGGTGTGAACCCGGGAGGCGGAGCTTGCAGCGAGCACAGATTGCGCCACCGCACTCCAGCCTGGGCAACAGAGCGAGACTCCGTCTGGGAAAAAAAAAAAAAAAAAAGAAAGAAAAAGGAAAAAAAAAGAAACATATGGGACACTTAAAGACATCCAATAAAAGGGACTTTTACAAAGCCTGGGCAGAGTTGGTGAGGCGTCCTGTGACTGGTGACAGTGGAGTCATTATCACTGCCAGGGTTGACATCAGGGGAAGGAAATGTTACCAGAACCTGGCAAAAAAGACCACCCCAACAGGAGCTATGGCCTTAAAAAGAGGAACATTGTTAGATTTGTTTCGCTTTTTTGGAGCTATTGTAAGTAAGCTTATGTTTTTTATTTCAGTTTCCAACTGTTTTTGGCTAAT
Source organism: Macaca thibetana thibetana (assembly GCF_024542745.1). Taxonomy (NCBI): domain Eukaryota; kingdom Metazoa; phylum Chordata; class Mammalia; order Primates; family Cercopithecidae; genus Macaca; species Macaca thibetana. The sequence goes on along the minus strand of NC_065592.1, from coordinate 108,007,598 downwards.
ATGTAATATGGTTGATATTTATGTGTTGACTTTGCATTCAGTGATCTTGCTTTACTCACTTACTAGTTTTAGGATTTTTTTGTTTTTTTTTTTAGATTCCTTGGGATTTTCTATGTAGACAACCATGCAATCTGCAAATAAGGATAGACTTATTTTTTCCTTTCTAATTTGCATGGCTTTTCTTTTCTTACATTATTGTAATGTCCAGGATTCCCAGTACGATGTTGAACAGTAGTGGGAAGATCAGACACCTTTACCTTGGTCCTGATTTTAGGGGAAAAGCATTTAGACTTTAGTCATTAAGTGTGATGTTAGCTTTAATTTGTAGTTCCTCGTTTTTTAGGTTGAGAAAGTTTTCTTCTAGCTCTAGTTTTCTGAGAGTTATGATTATAAATGGATGTTTGATCTGGTCAAATGCTTTTGCTGCATCAACTGGTATGATCCTGTGGTGTTTTATTTTTTCTTCAGTCTGTCAAAATTGCAGATAACATTGGTTGATTTTCAAATATTGAACCAGGCTTGCATCTGCTGAATAAACCACACCTAGTTGTAATGTATCTTTCTTTTTATGTATTAATAGCTGTGATTTACTGATATTTGTTGTAAACTTTTGTCTTCAGAAGGAGAATTGGTCTGTAGTTTTCCTTCTTTGTACCGTCTTTGGCTTTGATATCAGCATAATGCTGGCTTTGTAAAATGAGCTGGGACGTGTTCTCTCCACTTTTGTTTTCTGGAATAGTTTATGTAAAACTCATGTTATTTCATCTTTAAAAGTTTGGTATAATTACCCAAGGAAGACATCTATGCCTGGAGATTTCCTTTTCAGCATGTTTTAAACTATGAATTCCATTTCTTTAATATAAAACTACTTAAATCATCTATTTTATAGTGGGCGAGTCTTCTTTGTGTTTTTCAAGGAATTAGAACATTTAAGTTACTGAATTTTGGATAGACTTGTTCATATTATTCCCTTATTAAGCTTTTAATGTCTGTAGGTTCTATAGTTAGAACCCCTCTTTTCTGCCTAATGTTGGTCATTTACATCTTCTCTTCATCTTTGTCAATCTTGCTAGGTGTTTATCAATTTTATTTATCTCTTCCAAAACCTCCCACAACTTTTGGGTTGATTTTCTCTTTTGTTTTAATGTTTTCAATTTTCTTGATTCCTCATATCTTTGTCATTTCCTTTCTTCTTCTAGCTTTTAGTTTATTTTGCTTCCCTTTTTCTGTCTTGTAGTACAAACTTACTTTGTTAATTTGAGACTTTTCCTTTTCTAACATAAACATTTAATGTTCTAAATTTCTTATAAGCACAGCTTTAGGTGCATCCAATAGATATTATGTTGCAAATGATGCAAATTGTGAATGGATGAGTGATCAATCAATTGATTGATCTTTTCTTCAATAAAGATTTTTCAATTCTGGTAATTGATTTACTTTTCTTCAATAAAGTTGCATAAACCAATGGAAAAAAATTAGACCATAATCCATTTTGTGTTAATTTTTGTGTATGATACGGAACATGTAGTAAGGCTTGAGCTTTTTTTTCCCTCTACAAATATCTAATTGTCCCATCACTATTTATGGAAAAGACTATCCTTCCCTTGTTGAGGTATCTTGGCACCTCTATAGAAAATCAGTTGTTTAGACCATAAATGTTCATTTTCTGTTTCTGGACTTCATATTCTCCTCCATTTATTTATATGTCCATTCTTATGCCAATATCACACTATTGTAAATACTGTAGTTTTATATTAATTATTTAAATAAAATGTAACTCCTCTAGCTTTGTTTTATTTCATAAAGTTGTTTTGGTTATTTAGGTCTTTTGCATTTCCACATAAATGTTAAGGCTTCCTTGTTAATTTATACAAAAGAGCTTGTATTGTATAAAATGAACTATTTTGGAAGTATGAGTGTGTGCATGTGTGTGTGTGTACTCATTGTAACAACATATTATCAGAAATCTAAAAAATAATATTAGAAAATCATATTTTAAATAAAAGCGTTCAGGCTTTCAATAGTTAACTATTTAATATTTACATAGATTGAGGTGACTAAAGAATGTGTTCACCAAAAAAGGCCTAAATTCATTAAGATAGTCTCTGTGAAAAAAGGGTGTTAAAGGTTATGAGAACAGTTACTAGATCTGCATTTTAAAAATGAAAATGACTTTCTGAGATACTGGAGAGAAGCAACCTTATTTATTTGGAGGTCGGGCATACATGTCTAGTATGATTCACAATAAAACCGTATTAGCAACCATCAGCCAGTACATTTTGCATTATTTCCTTCTGCATATTTAATATGATAAATTCATTTTAAGTTTGAGCACCAATAAAAAAATTAGGCATTTCTTTTAAAAAATAGTAGGCTTCCTTTAATCAGGGGTTTTGAATTATCTTTTGATTCTCTTTTCCATTGTAAATTAGCAAATTATTGAGATTATATTAATTTCTTATAAATGTACTCCCATTTTATTTAAAAAGGTGATAGTATTACACATTTTAATCTCTATGCACTGTAAACTATGGAAACATCAAGCCTCTAATTGAAAAAAAATTCCCGAAAGCATCAGTAGGAAAGAATCAATCTCTTGGTCTCAGTCATGTAGCAAGAGCGTTCTACGATTATTTTAACTGCATGCTTATATATTTTAGTTATGTCTCATTGTAAAATGTCAATGCCATTATAGAAATTTTAAATTTAAAAAGTACATCTCGTCCTTGGACACTGTGGCCTCAAAAGACTAGCTGAAGTTTTCCTTGACCTTAATTATCATTGCTGAACTTGTAGGAGGGGTGGTTTAAATCTGTCAGTGACTTAAAACGAGAATTCTCTCTTTGATTTGGATAACCTGTGAACACCAGTGATGTTACTTTATCCATGAAGCAACAGTGCAGAGAAGACACCACTCTGGCTGTCGTGAGAAGAACGGACAACAGGAGACGAAGAATGAAAAGACGGAATTCTGGAAGACAACAGTGGCAGTGAAGTTGTTTAGTTTCTTTGCATTGCCACACTAAAAAAAAAAGAAAGACAAAGCAGCTAGGTATCGAAACAAAACACCAAACACCAGGGACAATATGTTTTTTAAAAACATGGTGACAGGATGTTCTCACGAATCCCAAAATATGGGGTGTTGATAAAAGCCACCTGACTACAAGTGACATCTTGTGTAGGAGGAAGCAAGGAAAGCGTTGGGGTGGGATGATTCCAGAACAGCAGCTCTAAAAGGAGGGGTTTGCTTTCTCCAATACCAGCAGGGCTCAAGGGGCTTGTGTAACATAAGCTGAAGGGGATGGAGCAGTGTAGCTCCTCCGAAATCACCTGCCAGGGATCCCTTTTAGGGCAGGCCCTGCGCTGAAGAGAGCCTCCTAGTGGAATGAAAATCAAGCAGGATAGGGACAACAAAGACGACAGAGAGAGAAGGTTTAGACTAAAGGGAGGGAGGAGAATAAAGGCAGAACATCTCAGAAAGCCAAGTTGCCATATTTTTGAGTCCTAGACACAACCAATAGAAGGGAGCTCTGTGAAGTTTGAAAGGCTTTTCACATCTCTTTCTGAAAGTTCAGAGAAACTAACGACATAAAAAATAAAAGTCCTTCCTTCTACACAAAGAAATCTTTGGAAACAAAACAATAAACAAGCATAGCAAAACTCTGAAAAGATACATGGAAGAAGATGGGCTGTCCAGAGACATCAAGGGTTGATGAACTGCGGGGTGACGAGTTCTCTGTTTTCTTCTGCTTCTCGTATGCCATAGACAGGGCACCACAGAAACCTCCATCCCAGAACTACCAACAGGCACAGACAATGAAACAAAAACTTTAACAAAAGTGTGTTCTCTTTAGCCAAAGGTCTTGGAATGGATGGACTACGAATAGAAAACCTTTTAGCAATATCAGCCCTACACCAGCCAAACATCAACAGAAAAACTGTACTACCCTCTGCCCTGGAGAAGCAAGCAGGGGAACTCTGATTTCCCAGTCTGGTGGTATTGGCGGGGCTGAGCACAGAGATAATCTTGCATCCCCTGCCTGGCAGAAGTGGGTGGCAGGAGGAGCTGAGATTCCATCCTCTGCCTGGAAGCAGACAGTGCTCTGATTCCTGCACAGGGGTGGTGTCAGTGGGGTCAAACAGTGAGCGGCGCCTTCACCCCCACCCAGCAGCAATGACATTTGATGATGCAGTAAAAGGCAGAGCTGGTTACAACGAGGCTTCACCCCTCCAGGCCCTGTCATCAAGCTCCTTTGGGTGCTGACCCTTCACCTCCACTTGGCATCAACAAGGCAGACTAGGGTGCCATAAGGAAGGGTAGCTGATGCTCTGCTTCCCCCCTTTCCTGATATCAATAATATGCAGAGGGGAGCCGACCCTCCACCCCTACTCGTAGCAACAAGGTGGTGTGAGTCAGCCTTCTACCTTTCCTCCCTTCCCTCCCACCCCACAACCCTGAAGGCAGTGGAGCCAGTCAGGGAGCTGGTCACACAATCACACTCAGAGGCAACAAGGTGGTGTGAGTCAGCGTCCCACTTTGACCAGGAAGATGAATGTGGGATGAGGAAGGACTTGAACTTTCATCCCACCCATCTGCAACAATGCAGTGTGAGTCAGTGCCCCATTTTTGCCAGAGGGTTTGGAGGAGTCTATTAGGAAGCTGACCAAACACACCCACCTGGCCCTGGCACTATACCCACTTAAAAGAAGTTTAAATAGGATTCACGGTCTCATAATATGCAAAATATCTGGGATACAATTTTAAAAAATGCTTGACATACCAAGAATCAGAAAAATCTCACAGAATGAGAAAAAAAAAATAGCAGACACTAACACCAAGATAAATCAGATAGAGTATTATCTAACAAGGGCTTTCAGGCAACTATCAAATGCCTCAACAAGCAATTGCAATTTTAAAAAAGATTAAATAGGATTACATTTAAGGAAAAATTAAGTAGGATTCACGGACTCGTAATAGAGAAAATATCTGGGATACGATTTTAAAAATGCTTGACATGCCAAGAATCAGAAAAATCCCACAGAAATGAGAAAAAAGTAACAGACACTAACACTAAGATAAATCAGATAGAGTATTATCTAACAAGCATTTTCAGGCAACTATCAAATGCCTCAAAAAGCAATTGCAATTTTTTTGGAGTAAAAAATTAGAAAATTTCACCAAAGAAACAAAAATTACAAAAAGAAACCAAATGGAAGTTAGAGAACTGAAAAATATGATAACCACAATAAAAAGCTTGCTGGATATGCTCAATAGTAGAGTGGACATAAAAGAGGATAGAATCAATGAACCTGAAGACAGATCAATAAAATTTACCCAACGTGAGCAGCAGAAAAAAGGAGGTTAAGAAAAGAGAACAATTACAGCATGTCAGGGATCTATAAGACAATAACTACAGTGCTAACATATGTGTTAACAGAGATCCAGCAGGAGAGAGAGAGGGGGGGACTGAAAAAGTGTTTGAAAAAATAAAGGCTGAAATGTCTCAAATTTGGGAAAAGACATAAATCTACAGACTGAAGAATCTGAGTGATTCCCAAACATAATAAGCCCAAATAAATTGATGCCAAGACACATCATAATTAAGTTTCTGGAAACAAACAAACAAACAAAATAAAGCAAAGGAAAAAATCTTGAAAGCATCAGAGAGAAACAACACATTACTTGCAGAGCCCCAATTTAAATAACTTTCTTTCTCCTCTTTCTTCCTTCCTTCCTTTTCTTTCTTTCTTTCTTTCTTTCTTTCTTTCTTTCTTTCTTTCTTTCTTTCTTTCTTTCTTTCTTTTTCTTTCTTTCTCTCTCTCTTTTCTTTCTTTCTCTCTCTCTCTCTTTCTTTCTCTTTCTTTCTTTCTTTCTTTCTTTCTCTCTCTTTCTTCTTTCTTTCTTTTTCTTTTTCTTTTTTCTTAGAGAGAGATAGAGTCTCACTCTGTGGCCTAGTCTGGAGGGCAGTGGTGCAATCATGGCTCACTTCAGCCTCAACTTCCCAGGCTCAAGTGATCCTCTAGCCTCAGCCTCCCAAGCAGCTGGGACCACAGGTACACGCCACCATGTCCAACTAACTTTTGTATTTTTTGTAGGGACAGGATCTCCCTATGTTGCCCAGGCTGGTCTTGAACTCCTGGGCTCAAGTGATCCTCTTGCTTCAGCCTCCCAAAGTGCTGGGATTATAGGCATCAGCTATCACGTCTGGCCCAACATTTTCAATCTGAAATCCTGGAACTGGAAGAAAGTAGAAAGCAATTTTCGAGTACAGAAAAAAAAAAAAAAGAACTGTCAACCCAGAATTCTACATCCAGTGAAAATATCCTTTAAGAATGAGGCCGGACACAATAGCTCACAGCTTGAAGCTTAAGACAGGAAAGAGCATCGAAATGAGTAAAAATAAGGGCAAATATGAAAGACTATCCAATCTCTCATGAGTTTCTTAAATAATATTTGACTGTTAAAGCAAAAACTCTACACCTAATGTGGTGTTCAATGTATAAGGAGGAAACACGACAGAAATTTTATTTTAAAAGTGGAGAGAGTAAAGGGGTGTAAATGTAGGAAAGGTTGTTAAACCACACTAGAATTGGTTAAACATCAATATTAGTAGACTGTGATTAGTTACATATGTATATTGTTATACCTAGAGCAACCACTAAGAAAACTATCCAAAGCTGTATGATCAAAAACACTATAAGCCTGGTGTGGTGGTGCATGCCTGTAATCCCAGGACCTTGGGAGGCTGAGGCAGGTGGATCATCTGAGGTCAGGAGTTCGAGACCAGCTTGGCCAATATGGCGAAACCCCATCTCTACTAAAAATACAAAAATTAGCTGGGTGTGCTGGTGCATGCCTGTAATCCCAGCTACTCAGGAGGCTGAGGCAGGAGAACTGCTTGAACCCAAGAGGTAGAGGTTACAGCGAGCCAAGATTGTGCCGCTGTGCTCCAGCCTGGGCAACAAGAGCAAGACTCCATTGCCGAAGGAAGAGAGAGAGAGAGAGAGAGAAAGAGAGAGAGAGAGGGAGGGTGGGAGGAAGGAAGGAAGGAAGGAAGGAAGGAAGGAAGGAAGGAAGGAAGGAAGGAAGGAAGGAAGGAAGGAAGGAAGATAGGAAACAAACAGAAAGCAAATAACAAAATGGCAGACTTCAGTCCTCATGTATCAGAATTGCTACAAGGCAATTCTTGAAGTGGTCTACATACAGTAATTAAAAGACAGAGATTGGCAGAGTGGATTAAAAAACAAAAAACCAAACATGATTCAACATTATGCTGGATCTACAAAAAAACTCACTTGAAATACAATGACATAGGTAGATTGAAAATGAAAAGCACTAAAATAAGTGTACCATGCAAACATTAACTTAAAACTGGAAGTCACTACATTAATACTAATATAGTAGAACTCAGAGCAAAGAATTACTGGAGACAAAGAGGGACATTACATAATGATTTTTAAAAATTAATTTACCATGAAGACAAAATGGTCTTACATGTGTTCACACCAAGAACAGAGCCTTAAAATGCATAAGGTGAAAACCAACAAAGTTGAAAGGAGAATCAACAAATCCACAATTGTAAGTTTGGACTTCAACACTCTTCTCAGCAACTGATAAAACTACTAGACGTAATTTTAAAAATTGTAGTAATTTATCAAAAATGGAGTGAATAATTTAAACACAAATTAAGAGTGTGTTTGTGTCATTTGCAGACTCCTTCCTTTGGCAGACCTTGACTGGGCAGTTTGATGTGCCTGAACTTAATGCAGGATGCACTTGGATGTGGTCCAGAGCTAAAGTCTGGACTTTGTGTCTGCAGCTGTGGCCACTTTACCCTCCTTCGGACTCCGAGGCCACTTTTGCTCTCAGAGGCACCCGGAAGAGCCATCGGGCGCACGGGAAGCACTGCTCAGCAGCCTCAGTGGGGCACCAAGCACATTAGCGACAGCATCTGTCATGAATTCCAGGCCTCTGAAAGTCGCTGACCACCGTAACCATCGGCCAGATGGATCCCGCAACTGGGGAACACATAGATGCCACATAATTCCCAGCCCTGGACTGTCTCTCTCCATGAAATCAGGTGATACCAGAAATCCCAGGAGCTTCTGATCCTCGAGAGCTTTTTCCAAAACTGGTCTGGAAAGTCATCCGACATCTGCAGCCAAGCCTATGCTTTCAGGGCTTTGCACAACTGTGAGGCCTGCCCGGTCAGTCTGTTTGATGCAAAGCAGGAATTTCTCTACACTGTGCCCCGCAAAGCTTACTTCTTTCTAGATTACTCCTCCTGCCATGCATCGGTAAGCCCACTCCCTTCACCAAGCGAAATGCTGTCTTCTCTGGATGCTCAGTAGCACCCCTCCTAAAATGCAGCTTTCAGGCCTGGACAAGAAATTCCAGACATGATACCAGGAAGCAGGCATTCACACCACTATCTCTTTCTCTATCCAGCCATTTAATGCCATTATTGCAAACTTTTGGGGTGCCCAAGTCAGGTTGTTAATAATACTGAAATTATTGGTATCCCAAAACTCATTTTTTTTTTTTTTTTTGAGACGGAGTTTTGCTCTTGCTGCCCAGGCTGGAGTGACATGGCACGATCTTGGCTCACTGCAACCTCCGCCTCCTGGGTACAAGAGATTCTCCTGCCTCAGCCTCCCGAGTAGCTGGGATTACAGGCATGTGCCACCACGTCTGGCTGATGTTTTGTATTTTTAGTAGAGACGGGGTTTCTCCACGTTGGTCAGGCCCGTCTCAAACAAACGACCTCGGGTGATCTGCCCGCCTCGGCCTCCCAAAGTGCTGGGATTATAGGCGTGAGCCACAGCGCCCAGCCCCAAAACTGAGATTTTTAAAGAGTACTATTAATTTCTTCTTCATCCTGTACTTGTGTCATACATATGTATGTGTGTGTGTATAAATAAATATATATGTTTAAATAAAATTTAACTGATACATATATTTAATCTCAACAAAGAGCTTTACATTTATACACAATACGTTTCATTCTATTAGTTTTAAACTTTCTAGAGTTTGGAAGTCCTTTTCTTCCTGTCTCTTTTTAAAAATCCAAATTCTTTTATTCAGAGTACACACTCTCTGTCATGGGCATCTGCTGCTCTCGCCTCTCTGGTGAAGCCATCCTGGTTTTCTTGTGGAACATCATCCTTCACGTAGCAATCCATGTGCTGTGGCTGGGCTGACCGTCCTCCACATCCTGAGGCAGGTGTGTGACCCAGGCAGGGCCACGCAGCACCAGCCTGGTACTTTCCTCCAAGGAGGATAGGGATGAGCCTGGCTGGGGGGGTGTGCAAGGCAGAGGACAGCAGGTCCTGCAGGGAAAGAGACAGAGTGCTGATGATGCTCTGTGAGCCCAGAATCCAGCCAGGCCTGCGTCACCCAGGTCCTCCTCTCGTACACGCAGTTCAACAGTGGTTTCTGCCCCTTTCAGCTGACAGACCTGTCTAACAGCATCTCTCCAATTCTTTCACTGTGGCTTCGACTGTCATCTTCTTACAGGATGGGCTGGTGGTGACAAGGGGTCCAGGGGGTTTGTTCCAGGGCTGTTCCCTAGCAAGGATAGTTTTTGTGTTTCATGTGTGTTTGGGTGGCTTAGTGGGGTGCACTGGATTTGTGTGTGTTCATGTGTTAAAGTGTCCTCCAGCCTCCCGCCAGTGTCACCACCATCATACTCGTTCAAATGACTGAGAAGAATCATTGGGAGATCCAGTCAAGGACATGGCTAGATTATTTGCCACTAGAAACCAGATGCAACTGGGCAATAACTAACAGTATTTTATTTAACTGGGTCTTAGCCACCTTTTATCCAGGTCCTACTGCTGGTTTGGATGTAAAATGTTACAGCTCTGTGGAAAACAGTTTGGCAGTTCCTTAAAAAGTTAAATGCAGACTTACCATATGATCCAGCAATTCCACTCAGGTATTTGTATATCAGGGTTCACAGCAGGGTTATTAATAATAGCCCAAAGGTGGGAACAACCGAAATGCTCATCAACAGATGAATGGATCAACAAAATGTGGCCTACACACACAATGGAACATTACTGCACCAGAAAAAATCAAATTCTGATACATGTAAAACAAGAATGAACCTTGAAAATATTATACTAAGTGAAAGAAGCTAGACACAAGAGGATAAATAGTGTATATTCCACTTACATGAGGTACCTAGAATAGGCAAATTCATGGAGGGAGAAAGTCGAGTAGAAGTTACCAGAGGGTGGGGGAGAGAAGGATGCGGAGTTATTGCTCTTTGGGTACAGAGCTTCTATTTGGAATGAGAATAAAAAAATCTGTAGATATGAATAAATGTGATGGTTGCACAACATTCTGAGTGTATTTAATGCCACTGAATTGTACACTTAAAATAATACATTTATATTATGTATATTTTACCACAGAAAATGAAAAAAATTCTTTCATTTTGCAGACACTAGTACTTCCTCTTAAATACTTTAGCATTCATACATTTGCTCAAAATTTGTTTACAACATTTTTATTTTTATGTAAAATTTACATATAATAAACGCACACATCTTGAGTGTACATGCTTTGAATTTTGACAGATGTGTGTACCTGTATAACTGAAGTCCTTATCAAGATACAGAATGTTACCATCACCCAGGTGATGTTCCCTCATGGCCTTTCCCTGTGAAATGCTCTGTCAAGCTTTTTTTTTTTTTGAGATGGAGTCTTGCTGTGTCACCCGGGCTGGAGTGCAGTGGTGCAATCTCGGCTCACTGCAATCTCTACCTCCCCGGTTCAAAAAATTCTCTGCCTCAGCCTCCCGAGCACCTGGGATTACAGGTGACCGCCACCACACCTGGCTAATTTTTGTATTTTTAGTAGAGACGGGGTTTCACCATCTTGGCCAGCCTGGTCTTGGTGATCCACCTGCCTTGGCCTCCCAAAGTGCTGGGATTATAGGCGTGAGCCACTGCAGTGTCCTCTGCTAAGATTTTTAAGAACAGAATCAAGAAATTGAAGGATTTGCTGTTACTCCTACCTGCAATGGACTTCCCCTGGGTATTGGGTGAGTAGCAATCTGTTACTGTTTCTCAGTGTGGAGGATGAGGAAAGGGTTGAGAAATCCAGCGAAAGGACACTTCTGTTAATAGCTCAATCTGCTGTCCATGGTTGGGATAAGGGGAGTATGTGGTGGTGGTTGTGGGCAATCAGGGGAGCTATAGGGAACAAGTGTTCGGATTCCTAGCAGAAGCACTCTGTGCTCTCAGTAAAGCAGTCATGGTAGAACATTGCCCCTGGGTATATGCCCTTGCTGTCCATCCCTTTTTTAGTTCTTAGCAAAACCGTCTTCCTATTTCTTTGCCTGGGAATGGTAAGTTGGAGCCAATAGTTCACATCCTCATGAAGGTTCGTTGTGACTGTCATGTGTGGACCACGCTGGAGTCCAGCTGGGCAGTGGCCCTTCCTCACGCATGTGCTGTGTGATGGACCGGATGAGCAGCGTCAGTGCGGATCTTAGGAATACCAGTTCCCAAATGGGAGACACGCCTTTACCATGTTTCACACTCTCTTCCTCCTCCTCCTTCTCCTTTACCAGTTCTTTAAATTTTTTTCTTGAACTATATTCTTCTGAATCTGTTATCTCATGAGAATTATGCATCTTAATTATTTTTTTAAATCGAGATAATACAGCACAAAAAGAAATACCTTTTTTCAAACACCTCTAAGAAATATATCTAGTTTATATCATTCGTGAACATTTTAAAATGCACATATAGGAATTGTGCATGTCTGTATTTTTAAAAATTGTACTAAATTATTCAGACTTCCCTACAAATTGTTTTCTTTTTAACCTGAAAATTATAATTCATGGCAGGACTCTGTTTCTTCTGCCACAATATGATCAACTGGGTTTGAGACAATGACTCTCATAACACCCGCGGAGTTCTGTCTCTCTTTTTAAAGAGTTTATTCTTTTCAAAGTCGTGTGGATTAATTCCAGCATGTCAAGTCAAACTTTGGTCATAAAATGACATGGTTGACCAAGAAAAACACTTATATGCTCACAATTTTCCACCCAGTGACTTCTGAACATTTTTAAGAAGACTCCCTACCGCTGAGCAAGTCCTGTTTTGAAAATCGCTTAAACAATCTATTCAAGAAATCATACCAAGCCTTTTCTTTACTGGGGATGGGCAAAAAAGAATTAGAACACACAACAAAGCAAGGAAGAGAAACTTCGAACTTTCTCATCATATCAGAAGCAGCAAATTCCAACTCATAGTTAAAAAATAGGAGGCCATTAAAGAAAACAATAAAAAAATTAGCCGGGCGCAGTGGCGCATTCCTGTAATCCCAGCTACTTGGGAGGCTGAGGCAGGAGGATCGCTTGAACCCAGGAGGCGGAGGTTGCAGTGAGCTGAGATCATGCCATTGCGCTCCAGCCTGGGCGACAAGAGCAAAACTCTGTCTCAAAGAAAAAAAAAAAAATAGGAGGCCCTAATCCTGACTTTTTCTGGAGTCTGTTATCAAATAAAATTATTAACGTAAAGCACTTTGTCATCCTCCATGAATGCTAGGTATTGTATTATTGCTTTAATTATTATTTTGGGAAGCCGTCTTAGATTGGGGAAATAAACCCTAGATTATGGAAGGTTTGGTGACAAAGAGGCCTTAAACCTGAAACTTGAAACCCTGAAGACACTTCTTGTTAAAAATCGCAGGGTGAGGAGAACTACACTCTATAAAAGGCATTCCATAAAAGGCATTGAGGAAAAGAACATCTTCCCCCAGACTGTATTAATTAGACTCGAGCTATCTAAAGTGCCTACTTGAGCTATCTAAAAAGGATAGAAAATAAAAAGAACAAAAACTGTTTTCAGAGTGTGTATGTGTGTTGAGGGACATAAGGTGGGAATGACAGCAAGAGAAGGAACAAGTGGGAAGGTGGGGAAGGGACCACTGGGGAGGGGATACATCAAGGAGAATGCTCCTGAGATGATTACATTTTATGTGTCAAACTTCACTAGGCCGTGGTCCTCAGTGATTTGGTCAAACACCAGTCCATATGTCACCGTGAAGTATTATGTAGATGTGATTAGCATCTACAATCAGTTGACTTTGGATAAAGCAGATTTCACGCCATAATGTATGTGGGCCTCACCAATCAGTTGAAGGTATAGAGTGAAAACTGAGGTTTCCTGGAGAAGAAGGAAACTGCTTCAAGACTACAACCTAGAGTTGCTAGAGTGTTGGTCTGCCCTACAAATTTTGGATTTGTCAGCACCCGCAATCCTATGAGCCAATGTTTTAAAATACAGATTTTCCTACTGACAGTGGTTCTAGAGGAAAAGAAACTGAAGACTGAGTTTTCTGAATTGGTTCTGGAGTTTCTGAAATGGATTATCTAATCTGATTAAATCTAAAGGCAACAATGACTCTATTTCCAGTGGTAAAGGGAGCACAGATAGTTCATGGTGTGATGTGATGCCAAATATTACCATTGGATATTCCTAATCAAATACTTAGGAGAGGCACATTTCAGGGTGACCAGTATTTGATACCTTAGAACACTTTTGTTAAACTAACCAGTATGAGAGTAGCTGGTTGCTTGTAACTGCAGTGGACAAAGTAGGGAAAGAAAAGAATCAGCTCAGGACTTGGCTCAAGTGCCATACAGAATGACCTGAACATTTCTATATATGCTCTGAAAAAATCATTAACACTTGTAGCCACAGAGCCAAGATTTCTGAAAACCAAACCCAAAGTCTTGTCCTGTGAGTGGATGAATTACAACACAAACTGAATCCCTAATCTCACAGGGTGTGGGTTGTTAAGGTGTTTGGGAAGCAGTGGCATGCTGGAATTTGGAATGGGGATTTATGGGCATATTCCGATGAAGCTGGGGACATTGAATCCCTAAACTCTCCTGCATCTTCTTTTCCAGAAGTAGCCTTTCCACTTCTGTCTGAGGAGGTTAACCTGCTTTTAATGAGAATCTGTAATGGCCTCCTTTTGAGCTGCCCTGCAAGACACTGCTGATTCTCTTCAGTGCCTTCCAGACCCCTCTTTGTTTCCAGACTCATTACTAGATTAAAATCCCAGCATGTTCTTAAAGGCAAAGTAGGAAGTGTGCCCCATGAAGACGTGAACCAGATGCCAAAAGAACTGCAAAATTTTTCTAACTTACACATCATAAATATGAGGAATAAGAATAAAAACGAATATTAAGGTGTGAGATGGTGGAAGGAAGACAATGTTGGATCTGACTAAATTTATTGCTATGGGCTCATTAAGCAGAGATTATTTATTCAGTATTGTAGCTTGAGGAATTAGAAAGGGCTCTGGCAATTTGGTTAGTAGGTTGAACCACAGACCCAAAAGTAGCCTACACTAAATTAGCTGAGATGCTGGAACTGCCTTTGGTATACCATAGAAGGTATCCAAAGGCTTTGGGAGATTGATATGTGAAAGTGAATTTATAAGGTAAGACCTGCTCACTCACCCAATGAGGGTACAGGGAACAAAGATCCTCTGCTTGACCAAACTTTAGTCAAGCTTCTGAAACTTCACCTAGGCCCATCTGTACACTTCCTTGGAAAATTCAGTTTTAGAAAAGAACCCTGCTGGGCTGGGCACAGTGGCTCATGCATGTAATCCCAGCACTTTGGGAAGCCGAGGCAGGTGGATCATCTGAGGTCAAGAGTTTGAGACCAGCCTGGCCAACATGGTGAAACCCCATCTCTACTAAAAATACAAAAATTAGCCAGGCATGGTGGTGTACACCTGTAATCCCAGCTACTCAGGAGGCTGAGGCAGGAGAATCGCTTGAACGAGATTGCGCCATTGCACTCCAGCCTGGGTGACAAGAGCAAAACTCCTTCTCCAAAAAAAAAAAAAAAAAAAGAAAGAAAGAAAGAAAAGAAAAGAACCCTGCTAAGTCAGTTTAGAAAGAATCCCTATGCTCTTGGGCAAGGACTTCATGACTAAAACACCAAAAGCAATGGCAACAAAAGCCAAAATTGACAAATGGGGTCTAATTAAACTAAAGAGCTTCTGCACAGCAAAAGAAACTACTATCAGAGTGAACAGGCAACCTAGAGAATGGGAGAAAATTTTTGCAATCTACCCATCTGACAAAGGGCTAATATTTAGAATCTACAAAGAACTTAAACAAATTTACAAGAAAAAAATCAAACAATTCCATCAAAAAGTGGGCAAAGGATATGAACAAACATTTCTCAAAAGAAGACATTTATGCAGCCAACAGACACATGAAAAAATGCTCATCATCACTGGCCATCAGAGAAATGCAAATCAAAACCACAATGAGGTACCATATCACACCAGTTAGAATGGTGATCATTAAAAGGTCAGGAAACAGCAGGTGCTGGAGAGGATGTGGAGAAATAGGAACACTTTTACACTGTTGGTGGGACTGTAAACTAGCTCAACCATTGTGGAAGACAGTGTGGTGATTCCTCAAGTATCTAGAACTAGAAATACTATTTGACCCAGCGATCCCATTACTGGGTATATACCCAAAGGATTATAAATCATGCTGCTATAAAGACACATGCACGCATATGTTTATTGTGGCACTATTCACAATAATAAAGACTTGGAACCAACCCAAATGTCCATCAGTGATAGAATGGGTTAAGAAACTGTGGCACATATACACCATGGAACACTATGCAGCCATTAAAAAAGGATGAGTTCATGTCCTTTGTAGGGACATGGATGAAGCTGGAAACCATCATTCTGAGCAAACTATCGCAAGGACAGAAAACCAAACACCACATGTTCTCACTCACAGGTGGAAACTGAACAATGAGAACACTTGGACACAGGGCAGGGAACATCACACACTGGGGCCTGTCGTGGGGTGGGGGGATGGGTGAGGGATAGCATTAGGAGATATACTTAATGTAAATGATGAGTTAATGGGTGCAGCACACCAACATGGCACATGTATACCTATGTAACAAACCTGCACGTTGTGCACAGGTGGTGTCTCAACACCCCAGCCTGTTTTCAGCAAGAATTCTGTTAGGTCAGTTAAGCCAGAATCTTTCCTTACCCTTGAAGTTTCCTCTTAGTAATTTTCAATCCACTGACCCCCACCCTACTCCTTGGCAATGAGTTCCCACTTACCAAGCTGCATTCAGAGTTGAGCCCAATATCTCTCCCTCACTGTAAAATGCTATTGCGGTGGTCCCTATATCTATTCTGATGATCTTGAAAAAGTCAGCCTTACCATCCTCGAACCAGTGTCATTGAAAAGTCTTTTCTTTAACAAGAGGACATGCTTTCGTTTTCTATTTATTACTATTTTTTAGAGTCAGGGCTCACTCTATTGCCCAGGCTGGAGTGCAGGGGTGTGACCATAGCACACTGTAGCCTCAAACTCCTGGGCTCAAGGGGCCCTCCTGCCTCAGCCTCCTGAGTAGCTGGGACTATATGCACCATCATACCTGGCTAATTTTTAAGATTTTTATAGAGGCAAGGTCTTGCTATGTTGCCCAATCAGGCCTCAAACTCCCGAGCTCAAGCGATCCTCCAAAGTGCTGGGATTATAGGTGTGAGCTACCACATCGAGCTCAGGACACACTTTCTGTCGTGACTACGAGAAATACATTTGTGAGGGAGTTCCAATATTTGTAAAGAGCTCTGCAGTTGCTCTTCTCTCTAGGTCAGAGATTACAGTGGGAACTGCTGCCACTGTATAGGATCCCTCAGTACAAGGAGAGTAACTGGATCCCAGGATGGCAGGCGCCAAGTGCAGCGTTTAGTCACCAAAGACAAGGTGAACGTGGTTACTGTAATGGACGGTAAAGTCAAAACTATAGTTAAAAAGTCTGATTTATAGAGACTTATGGCATTGGCTAGCTGGTCATAGTATCCACAGAAATAAAATAGATGGAAAGCCTACTAAATTCTTATTTGTTCTGTATAAAAAGAAGAGTCAAGTGAATAAAAGTCTAACTTGAATCAAAAAAATGGAGTCACAGCTCCTGATCAATTCCAAGACTTGGACCAGTTTGCAGACCCACATCTCCTTAAATAACGAGGAGGCTGTGTCCCCACTGCACTACCAAAATTGTGTACTGTTCATTTTTCTCCCAGCCTTCCCAGAGGGACCGACAGCACTTTACCAAGATGACTGTGCACTGGGGCAAAGGCAATAATCAGACTTTGGGGGAGTTTTACCGGACATCGGTTCTGAACTCAGACTCAGAGGACCCCAGGAAAACTGACACATCACTCGGGTCCACACGCGAGAGTAGGGGCTTAGGGCGGTTAGGTGATCAGTGGAGTTTTAGTTCGGGTTTGTCTTGCAGTGGGTCCAGTCTGGTTATCTCTGTAGCTGCAGAAGTAATAATTGGAATAGACATACTCAACAACTGGCAGAATCCCTACACTGGTTTCCTGACCTGAGGAGTGAGGGCAATTATGGCAGAAAGTGGAAGCCACTTAACTGCCTCTATCTAGAAAAACCGTAAACCAGAAACAATACTGCATTCTTGGAGCAGATTAGTACCACCATCAAGGACTTGAAGGATGCAGAAGTGGTACTTTTTATCACATTCCCATTCTACTCCCCTGTAAAGCCTGTGAAGAAAACAGATAGATCTTGGAGAATGAGAGTCAATTACTGGAAACTTAATCAGGTGAGGACATCAATTTCAGCTGCTGTTCCAAACGTAGTTTCATAGCTTGAGTAAATTAATATATCCCCTGGTACCTGGTATGCACTTATTGATCAGGGAGATACTTTTTTTTCCTGATGTCTGTTAGTAGAGACCACCAGAAACAGTTTAGTTTCAGGTGGCAAGCCCGCAATACACTTTCATTGTCCTACCTCAGGTGTATGCCAACTCTCCAGCCCTGTGTCATAATTTAATCTGAAGGGATCTTAATTGCCTTTTCCTTCTGTAAGATATCAATCACACTGGTCCATTCACTGATGACATAATGCCGACTGGAAGCAGTAAGAAGTAGCAACTATTCTACACTTATTACTAAGACGTGTGTGTCAGAGGGTGGAAAATAATTCCTACAAAAATTCAAGGGCCTTTCACTTCAGTGAAATTTCTAGGATTCTAGTGGTCGAGATATTCCTTCTAAAGTGAAGAATAAGTTGTTGCATCTAGCTCCATGTACAACCAAAAAAAGAGGCATAACACCGTTAGTCCCTCTTTGGATTTTAGAGGCAACATATTCCTCATTTGAGTGTGTTACTCTCTGACCTATTTACCCACAAAGCTGCTAGTTTTAAGCCCAGGATAAGAGCAGGCTCTACAACAGGTCCAGGCTGCTGTGCAAGCTGCTCTCCCACTTGGGCTTTATGTCCCAGGAGATCCAATGGAGCTTGAAGTGTCAGTGGCAGATAGGGACACTATCTGAAGCCCCTGGCAGGCCTCTACAGGCAAATCGGTGTGGACCCTAGGACTCTGGAGCATGCCATCTTCTGCCGGTCACTATTTTCCTTTTGAGAAGCAGTTTTGGCTTGCTCCCGGGCCTTAGTGGAGGCTGCTTAATCATGGGCCACCTAGCTATCCTGCAACCTGAGCTTTCCATCATACATTGGGTACTATCTGACCCACCAAGCCATAAAGTTAGGCGTGCAGAACAGCACTCCAGCATCAAATGAAGTGGGATACAGTGGGTTTTGCATCTGTGAGCCCTTGCAGTTCAAACTGTGTGGGATGCAATCAACCTCGGATAGACTTTTTTTTTTTTTTTTTGGAGTCTTGCTCCGCCGCCCATGCTGGAGCGCAGTGGTGCGATCTCGGCTCACTGCAAGCTCTGCCTCCCTTGTTCACGCTATTCTCCTGCCTCAGCCTCCCAAGTAGCTGGAACTACAGGCGCCTGCCACCACGCCCGGCTACTGGTTTTGTATTTTCGATAGAGACAGCCTTTCACAGTGCGAGCCAGGATGCTCTCGATCTCTGACCTTGTGATCCGCCTGCCTCGGCCTCCCAAAGTGCTGGGATTACAGGCGCGAACCACTGCGCCTGGCCCAATTTTTTTTTTTTAAAGGATAGTCTGTGCTGAATATGTACAGGCTTCTTTATCTTGTCATTATTCCCTTAAAACATACAGTATAACAACTACTTACATAACACTTACAATGTTCTAGGTATTATAAGGAATCTGGAGATAAAGTATAAGGGAGGATGTGGTAGGTTATATGTAAACACTACAGCATTTTATATGAGGAACTTGAGCATCTGTGGATTTTGGTATCTGCAGGGGGTTGTGGAACCAATCCCCCATGGGATATCAAGGGATGACTGCATGCGTGATGGGGCATGAGGAGGCCCTGAAGGTAAGTTACAGGAAGAAGCAGTGGGAACACTGACGGTCCTAACTCCTGTTACATCATGTTTTCTTTCCTAGCCCACATCTATGGCCTCATAGGGAGTTCCCTAACATCAACTAGGTGAGGAAGAGAAAACTTGGGCGTGATTTATAGACGGTTCTGTACAATATCCAGGCACCAACCAGTGGATGCTGCGGTATTAGAGCACGCTGGAAGAACGGAGGTGAAGGGAAACAGAACTTTCCGAAGTGTACTTGGTTGTTCATTTTGCTTGGAAGAAGAAATATCCAGGTGTATGATTATATACCATTTCACGGGCTATGGTTAATGATTTGGCTGGGTGGCCACAGAGTTGTAATGAACGTGATTGTCAAATTGGTGATAAAGGGGTCTAGGGAATGCATATCTGAACAGACTTCTCTGAATGGGTAAAAAAAAAAAAGTGAAGATATTTGTATCCCATGTGAATTCTCACAAAAGGGTGACCTCGGCAGAGGAGGACTTTAAAAACTGAGTGAATAGAATGACCTTTTCTCTGGACACCAGTCAGCCTCTTTCCCCAGCCACCCTGGGGTTCATGAACAAAGTGGCCATGGTGGCAGGGATGGAGGTTATGCATAGGCTCAGCAACATAAGAATGTAAGCTCCAAGGGAAGGAGTGTGACTATTTGCTTCATACTTGTGTCCCCAGAGCCCAGCACAGAGCTATTGCATAGGAGCCCAACAAATAGTAGACTCTTGAACAACATGGGTTTGAACTGAGGGTCCACTTACAGATTTTCTTCCGCCTCTGCCACCCAAGACAGCAAGCAAGTCCAACCCTGCTTCTTCCTCCTCCTCCTTAGCCTATTCAATGTGAAGACGACAGCGATAAAGACCTTTATGATGATCCACTTTCACTTAGTAAATATAATTTATCCTCCTTGTGATTTTTTTTTTTTGAGACGGAGTCTCGCTCTGTCGCCCAGGCTGGAGTGCAGTGGTGCGATCTTGGCTCACTGCAAGCTCCGCCTCCCGGGTTCACACCATTCTCCTGCCTCAGTCTCCCGAGCAGCCGGGACTACAGGCGCCCACCACCACGCCCAGCTAATTTTGTTTTTGCATTTTTAGTAGAGATGGAGTTTCACCGTGTTAGCCAGGATGGTCTCGATCTCCTGACCTTGTGATCTGCCTGCCTCGGCCTCTCAAAGCACTGGGATTACAAGTGTGAGCCATTGTGCCCGGCTATGATTTTCTTAATGACATTTTTTCTTTAGCTTGTTGTAAGCATACAGTATTTTATAATACATAGACAAAATATGTGTTAATTGGCTGTTTATGTTATCAGCAAGGCTTCTAGTCAACAGTAGGCTATTAGCAGAAAAGTTCTGCTAATTAACTTTTAATTAATTAGCAGGAATTAATTAGGAGGAATTAAAGTTATATGCAGGTATTTGGCTGCACAAGGGTTGATGCCCCAACCTCTGCGTGGTTCAAGGATCAACTGTATCCGAATGAATAAATACACTGCAGAACAAGAACATGTTGCAGCTTATTAATAGTTTTACTTATTAACTTACTTAAAAAGAGATAGTGAACATTTGTGAAATTGTTTACAATTGAGATATCCATACACACAAGTCATGTGCTACGTGATGTTTTGATCAGTGACTAACTGCATATATGACAGTGGTCCCATAAAATTATGATCCTATATTTTTACTGTACTTTTCTCTGTTCAGATAGACAAATACCACAGTGTTACAACTGTGTACAGTATTCAGTACAGTGATGTGCTACACAGGTGCATAACTTAGGAGCAACAGGCTGTACCATATAGCCTAGGTGTGTAGTAGGCTCTACCATCTACGTTTGTGTCAGCGTACTCTATGATGTTGTTACGATGAAATCACCTGACACATTTCTCAGAATGTATCCCCATCATTAAGCAACACAAGACTGTATATATACATTTACTAATGTTTGTTATTTTTACTAGAGAAGTTTCTTCTTTGCTTTTTAGAAATTTTATATCAGTTAAAAGGGAAATACACTTAGAAAACAGTTTCAACTTTCAGAGGCAAAACACATACGTGAAACACACATAGGACTCAGTGGATGTTTGCTAATTGCTGAGCCCATGGCCTATAATATGATGCCCCAGTGTCATAACTACACTCCCACATCAGCAAACTCCTCCCTCTTAATATGCTCAATCATTTCTGTCTCACCCTTCCTTACTTCCTTTGCAACTCAAGTAAGAAAACAAACAATTTAGATGTTGAGTATAGGAAATAGTTGCTGAGACCAGCTCCGTCGGGGAGACCCTAATCCAGTGGCGCTAGAGGAATTAAAGACACACACACACAAATTTATCAGGTGGAGTGGCAGATCAGGGGACTCACAGCCTTCACAGCCGAGAGCCCTGAACAGAGATTTACCCACATATTTGCTGCCAGCAAGCCAGTGATATGCATTGTTTCTATAGATTATAGATTAACTAAAAGTATTCCTTACGGGAAACAAAGGGATCAAAACAAAGAGATGGCCTCTGGCTAGTTATCTGCAGCAGGAGCATGTCCTTAAGGCACAGATCGCTCATGCTACTGTTTATGGCTTAGGAACACCTTTAAGCAATCTTTCCCCCTGGGTGGGCCAGGTGTTCCTTGCCCTCATTCCAGTAAACCCACAACCTTCAGTGTGGGCGTCATGGCCATCACAAACATGTCACAGTGCTGCAGAGATTTTGTTTATGGCCAGTTTGGGGGCCAGTTTATGGCCAGATTTAGGGGCCTGTTCCCAGCAAATATTGGTTAAGTCTGTGCTTCAGGCTGATTTTTCAAGTCTACTGGCTTGTTTGAAAAATGCTTTTAGACAACACATCAGATTTGTAACTTTTCACAAGTTTAAAATGTTTCAAAGGTCTTTGAAAATTATAAAATCTTGAACTATCTCTACTTTAGTTTTCTGAGGGGTGCTGTTTTGACAGATTGGGAACTTTTTTATTTGAATAAAAAGCCATCACTCTTCCATTCAATTCAGTGCCTAGATGTTTCCTAAGGGCCTCGGGTCGTTGTGCCAGGAATCTGTGGCGAGTACTGACTTAGCCTGCTGCTGCAAAGACAAAGGAATCCTTTCTCAGAAAAAACTCAAGACTGAATATGGTACACTGGATTTTCCAGAGACGGCTGTGGACAAGGCCTATCGAAAGGTTTTCGGGATACACGGTCCCACATCCCCCCTTCCCTCCCACTGCATTCACAATGGATCACCTCTCAATTAAATTTCACCAGCTCATCCCCTGTATTTTTTTATTTGACTGGAAACATGGGCTTTTTAAACACACATGGGGCTCTCCTTTAGCCTGCAGAATGTGGGTATATCTTCACTACTTTTTCCTGCTCATAAAAATACATGCTTTCCACTAAACAAGTTAAATAATCACCCATAATTCACCCACAGGTTTGGTGTACTTTCTTCCAGTATTTTAAATATGCAAATATATTGTTTTATTTGTATTTACTACCTGTGTAACTATATTCTTAGCCTTTTTCCCCCCTTTTATTTTTAATTCAGGGACTAGGTAGCCAGAGTCTGGCCTAGTGACTTCTGACCTTTCACTTGTGATCTCTTATCCATCTCCGGCCAGAGGCCTCTTTTTGTAGCCCAGCCTGATCTCTTGTGGACCTTGAACAAATATCTCCAGCTACTGCCAAATGCCTGAGATTTGTTAACCACACCATTACATTTATTTTTGCTAACACTAGTTAACAAATAAGCTTTTCTAGAAGAGCTAGGGGGAATATGTCATCAGAGACTTGGAATGAAAACAAAATAGCCTTGGTAACCTACTTGCACCTGAGTCTTCCTCAGACTGCAAAGTGGCCACCAGCAATTCAGAGAGGCTCCAGTAAAAAGCAGCTTCACTTTTTTTTTTTTTTGAGACGGAGTCTCGCTCTGTCGCCCAGGCTGGAGTGCAGTGGCCGGATCTCGGCTCACTGCAAGCTCCGCCTCCTGGGTTTACGCCATTCTCCTGCCTCAGCCTCCCGAGTAGCTGGGACTACAGGCGCCCGCCACCGCGGCCCGGCTAATTTTTTGTATTTTTTTGGTAGAGACGGGGTTTCACCATGTTAGCCAGGATGGTCTCCATCTCCTGACCTCGTGATCCGCCCGTCTCGGGCAGCTTCACTTTTTATCACATAACCTAACCATCTTGAGGTTATGTGTCCAAGGGAGAAGACGTCTCCTTTTCTACTATCTAAAACCTACGAATCTGTGCCTATTCAGTTTTCTAAAAAGTCAACTGCTTTCTTCTTTACTAAAACAATTTAGAGGCCGGGCGCAGTGGCTCACACTTGTAATCCCAACACTTTGGGAGGCTGAGGCGGGTGGATCACGAGGTTAGGAGTTCAAGAACAGCCTGGCCAAGATGGTGAAACCCTGTCTCTACTAAAAATACACGAGGTGTGGTGGCACGTGCCTGCAATCCCAGCTCCTCAGGAGCCTGAGGCAGAGAACTGCTTAAACCGGCGAGGCAGAGGTTGCAGTGAGCTGAGATCATGCCACTGCACTCCAGCCTAGGCGACAGAGTGAGACTTCGTCTCATTAAAAAAAAAAAAAAAAAAAAAAAAAAAAAAAAAATTTAGGTCTGTCCTTCCAAATTGGTTATCAAATTGGGGTAGATTCAGGAGTTGGGTTACACACAGTAACTGGGTAGCTGATAAAAATCTGTATTTTTATAACCAGAAGAGCCAGGAAGTCAGCTTTCTGCTAGCATCTTTCTCCTAATACACCATTGGCACATGAAGCTATTATTTCAGAGCTCAATTATATTTCCTGACTACACAAAAAGTCAATGCATTAAAAAAAGAAAAGGCCCCCCTTTATATACGAATTAAAGTTTATTTTAAACTGTTTTGTACATCTTTTTAAAAAATGAAAATTCAAAAGTCTTAGAATTAAGCAATGAGTCTTTGATATCATAAAGCTGTGTATAACAGTAATTAAAATACTGGTAACATTTTACCCTTGTAAAAACGTCACAGATTTCAAATCTCAACTTGGATCCTCAATGATTCAAGTGGTTTATCTTACACAATAAGCATTTGGTCAGTGTCAAGATAAAACTCCCCCAGACATGCTGTCCTTACGTCGTCCTTCCTCCTCACCATCCATCAGCTCACACAGTGGGGTAGCTGGCCGCTGTGGCGATTCCACAGTGGTTGTCCTTGTCTTTGGCTATTTTTACATAGCCATTCGAGCCCCATTCTGGACCCCAGCTGAAAGAGGAGCAGGTTTTCCATTTTATACGAAGAATCAAGGGAAAATTGGCTCCATTAATAATAATAGCTAATACTTAAACAGTGCTTTCCATGTGTCAGGCACTATTCTAAGCGCTGTTAATATCCATTTATAAATGTCTGGAGGCCGGGTGCGGTGGCTCACGCCTGTAATCCCAGCACTTTGGGAGGCTGAGGAGGGTGGATCACCTGAGGTTTCAGGAGTTCGAGACCAGCTTGATCAACATGGTGAAACCCCGCCTCTACTAAACTTAAAAAAAAAAGTTAACTGGGCATGTAATCCCAGCTACTTGGGAGGCTGAGGCAGGAGAATCATCATTTGAACTCAGGAGACAGAGGTTCCAGTGAGCCAAGATTGTACCACTGCACTTCAGCCTAGGCAAGAAGAGCAAAACTCCATCTCAAAAGAAAAAACAAACAAACAAAATCCCACAAAAATTAGCCAGATGTGGTGGTGCATGCCTGTAGCCCCAGCTACTTGGAAGTCTGAGGCAGGAGAATCACTTGAACCTGGGAGGTGGAGGCTGCAGTGAGCCGATACTGAACCACTATACTCTTGCCTGAGTGACAGAGCAAGACTCCATCTCAAAATAAAATAAAATTGGCTGGGCATGGTGGCTCATGTCTGTAATCCCAGTGCTTTGGGAGGCCGAGGTACGCGGATCACATGAGGTCAGGAGTTTGACAGCAGCCTGGCCTACATGGTGAAACCCTGTCTCTACTAAAAAATACAAAAAAAGTTAGCTGGGTATGGTAGCACACCCTTGCTACTTGCGAGGCTGAGGCAGGAGAATCACTTGAACCCAGGAGGTGGAGGCTGCAGTGAGCTGAGATTGCGCCACTGCACTCCAGCCTGGGTGACAGAGTGAGACTCTGTCTCAAAAAATAAATGAATGAATGAATGTATTGATTCTTGTGGGTCCTTAACTTTTTAAGAACACTGAGGCAGAACTGGAATTCCACTGCAGCAGTGTGTCTCCACATGCTACCTTGTATCACATCTCAGTTAAAGAATGCTAACTGTGAGAAAATGGATTCTGACAACCTTCAAAGCCTGAGAGCTAGGGAGTGAAATTTGATGACAAGGCATCCAATGACAACAGAAGGACGCACACAGACCACTGGACTCCCAGATGATGTTTTAGACTCAACAAAGAACCAGCAAAGGCAGATGTTTCTGCTTACTATTCCTTGTTGAAAAATTAGAGACAGAAAAAAGCAATCAGCTCTCAAACCTACAGGTCCACAATCCTTCGTCTGAAACCCTTGGGGCCTAATGTGTTTCGGAATGTAAAAATTTTCAAAACTTAGTAATAAAATATGACAAATACATAGCAGTAACTCCAAAAAGCTTGGTACGGAATCCTCTAATCAAACCTTAGTATTTCTGGTTCACTCTAAGTAGAAGACTTCTGGAATTTCAAAATTGAGCTTTTGTGAACTTGTATCCAGATACTGATTTGAAACAAAAATTTCCTTCTCAATTTTGAGTTTTATACCTGTTTTTGACGAGCCAATACTTGTTGTTATCTGAATTCGCTCCTTCAAAGCCGTAGCCAACCACCAGAACACCATGATCCAGGTTTTTGCTGCTGCAGTCTGGTTCAAAATAAATGCCTGGGAGAGTCAAATCAATGCTGGGGTGAGAAGCTCCAAGTGACATGTGACAGTAACCCACCCAACCACCCTCCATAAGGGAGGCATCTCTAAATTCAGTGAAATGTCATAAACAAATGCCAAATAAGGACCCAAACAATACTGGCCAGAAAACAGTAATGGCTGATAAAGGAAAAAAGTCAACCTCAACTCACTAGAAATCAACTAACTTCAACCAAAGTTCAAGATATTTTCTACCTAAAAAAAAGAAAATCCAAAAGATAAAACCTATTGTTTACAGCTAAGGTAATTTAGATACTTATCTCTAAGCCCAAATACCAATTAGCATAATCCCTTTCTACTCCTAGGATGTCAGTCTAAAACACCACCAAAATAAATAAACAGAAACTTGAAAGGAGTTCTGGGTTCTTTACAGTTTTTTACTAATTACAGTAGTAAAAAGCTTTGAGAAAAAAAGACCCAATAACCGGAAAACAGTTTGGAAAATTAGGTTGTCTCTATACAATTACATAGCCATTTAAAAACATTTATGAGAAGTTTAACATAACTAAGCATTTTCTCATGGCAAATGCAAATATCACCATGTTAAATGCACACTCTCAAAATACTACATTCCTGCAAAGCAGGACTTCATATCAAAGAATCAATCATGGTGATGTTTCCCAAGCCTGCCTAACTTTCTGTAATAAAATGACACTTACCTGATTTGTAGAACTGGAAGGATGAATGGCCTGCATCCATAGCAACAGAGATGGGCCCCACAGTTGCCACTGCTTTCATCAGGGCCTTCTCCTTTCCAGCTGGGACCACCTCGAAGCCGGTGTCATTAGCAACAGAATTCTCAGATCTGTACTTACAGATTCCATCCTTTTAAAGTTAAAGGGGGAGAGACTCGATCACTACCATCTACCACCTGGGGAACATTAGTTCTAGAACCAAAACACTCAGCAATTTGCAACCTACGATGTCCAAATTAACACCCTTATAAATCGTCCCATGAAATAAAATGTTATTCGTTGATTTAAAAATGAAAAATTAGTCGATATTTCTTCAATGAGAACCCCTATGTCAATCTGTCCATAAAAAATTTTCACAATGGATCAAGTTCTATTATATGTAGAATGGTTTGCTTATTCTCCATGTTATGCAGAAGCAAGAACAGCTATGTGTTAACCATCTAATGTTACTTACATGTTAACCATTAGCTGTTGACCATCTAATCGGAGAACTGTGCAAAGGCTAGTAATTTTTTTTTTTTGAGACGGAGTCTCGCTCTGCCGCCGAGGCTGGAGTGCAGTGGTGCGATCTTGGCTCACTGCAAGCTCCACCTCCCGGGTTCACGCCATTCTCCTGCTTTAGTCCCCTGAGTAGCTGGGACTACAGGCGCCCGCCACCAGGCCCAGCTAATTTTTTTTTGTATTTTTAGTAGAGATGGGATTTCACCATGTTAGCCAGAGTTGTCTCAATCTCCTGACCTCGTGATTCGCCCATCTCGGCCTCCCAAAGTGCTGGGATTACAGACGTGATTCACCATACCTGGCCAAAGGCTAATAATTTATAATGACAATACTCACAGTTTACAGATGTAGATTCTACCATATAAAATGTGAATTCTGAAAAAAGTATCTGTTATCTCTGAAAGGGTTTCACCTTCCAAAAGCAGAGCACGAATGACAAGGAGCTCCATTTACCATTGCTACATATGGATAGGATTCCTCAGAGTCCAGGCCTCCGTTCTCCTTCACATACCGGAAGGCGCTATTCATGAAGCCACCATTGCAGCCCTGATTGCCTTGAGGACGCGAACAGTCCACCAGATTCTGCTCGCTCAGTGAGACAAGTTTCCCAGTTTTCCGGAACATCTGTCCTTCAAGAGCACCAGTCGCACTAAAAGCCCAACAAGAACCACACTGTTTCTAAAAAGGGGAAAAAAAAGCTGTCAATTTACAAGACCAATATAAATACAGTAGCCCATATATTTGAATTATCTGAATATTCTTTTAAAAAAACAAAAACCAAAAAACCCATCACCACCCTTTGGGAGGCCGAGGCGGGCAGATCACTTGAGGAGAGCAGTTTGAGACCAGCCTGGCCAACACGGTGAAACCCTGTCTCTACCAAAAATACACAAAAATTAGCTGGGCATGGTGGTGAGCACTTGTAATCCCAGCTACTCAGGAGGCAGAGGCAGAATTGCTTGAACCCAGGAGGCAGAGGTTGCAGTGAGCCGAGATCATGCCATTGCAATCCAGCCTGGGCAACAAGAGCAAAACTCTGTCTCAAAAAAAAAACACACCAAAAACGAAAATACAAAAAAACCTATCATCATATGTTGTGCCACCATCTACCACAGCAATGACACCAATTCCTTCTTGGCTTTCCAGTGGAGACGGGAGGTCTGAATCTGACGCTGTCTCACCTGATTCTTCACTGGCGTCACGTAGCCTTTCTTTCTCCAATCCACAGATTTGGGAAGATCAAGAAACAGAGGCTCACGGAACAGTTTCCCCTTCCTGAGTTTCTGGTTTCGAAAGCAACCCATCACCTGCCTGAATTCTTCATTGGTCTTCAAGGAGAAGTAAATAAAATGTTAAAAGCAAGACTATTTTGGTGAAGAACTGAGGAGAAGCAGCACAGAGTTCAGCAATCCTCGCCACACTCACCATGTCACCAAAAGCATTCATGGCCATTGTGAAGCCATGTTTCCCTTGGCTGTATTCCCCATTGTGCAGTTCAATCATTTTCATATTCTTTTCCCACACTGCTCTCCTCCATCCTTCTTCACTCTAGAGGCAAACATACAGCTGATGGACTTCATGTCTACTTACCCAACCCATGTTCACCCAAGCCGATTTGCGGGCAGAAATGAAGAGAAACCATGGCCAGGGATGGCTTGATACATCTCTGGGAGCTGTTCTCCAAGCCGAGACACAATGGAGATATATGCCCATACTGCATCTATAATGGGTGCTGTTAGGTTACTGCCTGGTAAGGTCTGGCCTCTAGAAGCTACTCTCTGGCTATCAACTCCCAACAGCAAGGACCATCTCTACAGAGTCCCTCTGGAGAGTTTCAGATGTTACCAACCGCGCCATATAATCGTCTATGTGTTGCCTTCCACTGGTACCACTTCGTATCCAAATTTTGGTCAAATTTTGGAACAGCGGAGGCTATTCCCAAGCAAAACGCAGCCAGGACGAGCGAAAGATTCATGTTTCAAAACCTAAAACGGGAAAAGAAATGAGTATCTGATTAGACCAATCCTAAAAAGCCATCTTACAGCCCCCGTGGAATAAAAATATTTCAATTATTCTCCCTGGCATTTCCCCAAGGACTGCGGAACACGCTGAAACAGGCCTACTGGAGGTATTCGATGGGCCCATCAAGATGAAAAGCAGCCTGCGGAGTTGGAGGTGTTGAAACAGCATATGCGATAATTCAGGGTATGAGAAGGGTGTGAAGATACCTGACGGGTGAGAAGCTTAAGGCGAAAACTAGGAAACAGCTGGTCCAGCTTTTGCACCAATTGTACTGAGGTCATCCAGGCAAAACGTCACTAATGAAGACATACCATCCCAAGTAGGTGCAAGCGGATCCCCAAGGAACACCACCTCACACCTTCGTGGCTGATACACAGCAGGAATGAGCTATGTCTTCCAACCTCTCCTTTTGGAATAAAACCTTTCTGGAATCCCTTTCCAGGAGACACTGGGAAGGAGAGCACCCACTACTCCCGCCGTCCCACACCTGGGTCTCTGCTTCTCGCTCCCCTAAACCCGGGCAGGGTCAGGCAGCTCCCGGGGCTCCGGGGGGCCAGGGCCGCGCCGCCTGCTCTCGCCCTCCGCACGCGCCCGCCGCGCCCCGAGAATGTTTGCGGCGGCGCACGGAGCGGGGGCTCCGCGGCCGGGATGCCGGGGTGAAGCTGCCCGGTCCGGCTCGGCTTCAGCCCGCAGGATGACTGACCTGCACCGCCTGGGCCCTCCCAGTGGTCCCGGCGCCTCCCGGGGGTCCCCAACCGCCCTCCCCCGTTCCCCACCTCGAGGCTGGCAGAGCGCTGGGCAGAAGCTCTCACTCTCAGGGGTCGCGCCCGCCTCCTCTCAGTGTCCCTGGGTTCCCTCCTCCAGTCCCCCTTCGCCCTGCCCCTCGGTCTGGCGGGGGCGCTCACCAGCAGCCGTCGCCGCTGCGCAGGCGCCCTCAGCTAACAAGCCTCCGGCGAACAACCCTCCGCGGTTCTGGCGCGGGGTCGCCCGACTCGGGATTTAAGTTTCCAGGCGGCCTTCCCCGCCCCCACCGCCTGCCCGCGCTGCGATTGGCTGCGCCGGCCACTGGGCGGGGCCCCGGGCGCTCGGAGCCCGCACGTGACGCAGCCCGGTCCCCACCTGTCTCAGGTCTGGGCGCGCCTACCTCGGTGAACCTGCGCTGCGGGGAGCGGAGCCGGGCGCCCGGGGGCTGCGCGGAGGAGCGGGAGGCGCCTCCCTGAAGGGCTCAGGTCTACCGAGTATCCCGACTTACTGCGCTGAGCAGCTTGAGAGTGGTGGAAATTGCTCTTACTTACCTACTGTCTGCTTGTGGGTTACAACGTCTCTTCCTCAGTATTCAAAGTGTGCTTCTTTTGAGATTTAATAACTTTGCTTTAAAAATATTTAATATCCGCCGGGCGCGGTGGCTCACGCCTGTAATCCCAGCACTTTGGGAGGCCGAGGCGGGCGGATCACGAGGTCATGAGATCGAGACCATCCTTGCCAACATGGTGAAACCCCGTCTCTATTAAAAAGGCAAACATTAGCTGGGCGTAGTGGCACGCGCCTGCAGTCCCAGCTATTCAGGAGGCTGAGGCAGGAGAATTGCTTGAACTCGGGAGGCGGAGGTTGCAGTGAACTGAGATCGTGCCACTGCACTCCAGCCTAGCCACAGAGTGAAACTCTGTCTCAAAAAGTAAAAAAATAAAATAAAATAAAATATTTAATATCAGGGTTGAGGTGATGCAGTTTGAGGAACTGCTCTTTATGGAGAAATATATGTAGCTAAAGATTTAAGGAAATCATTAATAATTCAGAAACGTTTCTAATTCTTTCTAAAGTTATATAAAACATCCATTATAAAAAATATGTTTTAGAAAATAAACGTCCCTTGTCCCCTCTCCATAACCCTTTCCTAGGCATATCTTTTTTTTTTTTTTACAAAAATGAAGTTATAATGCATATTGATTAATAAACTCTTAAAGATTAAATTGAATAATATGCACAGTTTTTACTTGTTAATTTGAAAATTTGTTAAATCAAGTTTAGCCTAAAGCTGCCTCCCTATATTATTTACATTTGGCTTGAAGGTTTCTCTGTATATAGCGAATTGTCACCTAAATGGAGGTGTAAACAGACTGTAGCCTGCTCTTGTGCCCATCCCCGAAGTTCTGTGAATCAAAGAGGTTCAATTGTTCAAACCATGTTCAAATAAGGCAAACATGAAGCTGTAACCAGTCCTGCAGTTTCTATGCCTCACTTGCCCTTTTCTGTCTATAAATCTTCCCCCATGTGGCTGCACTGGAGTCTCTCTCAGCCTAGTCTGGCACCAGAGGCTGCCAGATTCACGAATCGTTCTTTGCTCAATTAAATTCTCTTAAATTTAATTTGGCTATGGATTTTCTTTTAGCAAATTAAAAACAAGCCGACAACTTCTCAGAAGCACCATCAGGCAAATACATGCTTTTAAAAATCAATTTATTAATAATTATATGTCCTTCCTTTAAAGAAATAGCAGCTTTTCCCTCTCAAACACAACTAGGGGCCAAAGCTCTCAGGTGGTTATATAAAAAATACAAAAGTATATTGTATTGCAGGCCAAGGTAGGTGGATCTCCTGAGCCCAGGAGTTTGAGACCAGCCTGGGCAACATGGCGAAATCACACCTCTACCAAAAATACAAAACAAACCAACAAAAATTAGCCAGGCATGGTGACGCAGAGCATGCGCCACTGCACTCCAGCCTGGGATACCTTCTCAAAACAAAAACAAAAACAAAAACAAAACAAAAGCGTGTTGTACTATAAATAGCTGGAGTTTTTTTTTCTTTTTAAAAAATTAATCATTGTGTTGAACACAATCACCATTCACATGTGGAAATAAATGAAGACCACCACATAAGAACACACAGAGGCCATATATTCAGAACTTGCTATGACAAGGGAGATAATTCAAAGACAAGGGAGAAGAAAAGCTTTAGGGGAAAAAGGGGGCAACTTCAGATATGTCCTCTTTGCAGAGTGTCATCATGGAGAAGCTGGAGGAGGGATAACTAGAGATGGAGCATCTTATGTGATTTGTTTGTGGAGCGTGTTTGGGTTTTCTGGTTTGTCCTGGGTTGGAAGCAGAGGCAAAAATGAGGAAGTTGTCAGTCACTGAGTAAGTCCTGACTGTTCTGAGTTGGTCTCTGCAGATATTATGCTTCATTTCTTCCGTGGGTCAGAGTTCTATTGCCATATACTGTGGCCATTGTCTATTTGTTTACTCAGTCTATCACAAGAAAGCTAAGTTATTCTAACACGTGGGTTTTACAGTTGCCCTTGGGCCACAGCTCCCTAAGATTGTAGGGTGGAGAAACCTGCCAGGCCATGAAGATCTACGCCTTAAGCAGTAGCCTGACAGCAGACGAGTGGCAGGTGCTGCCCTGAAGAATGGCATCCGCTTGGTTTTTTGGAATGTGAGACAAATGTAGTGGAGAAAACATAGACACTTTTCAAACCAAGTGTGCTCAAAATCTAAAATTATACCAGAAATATTTAAAAGCAGAAGAAATATGGGAGAAAGCCAATAAGCAAGAGGGTGAAGACGTTATTGCTTCAACTTAGGACACCTCTTTGTATCTATTCATATCTGTAAAAAAATGCATTACAGAAATGTGGTATTACTAGCCAGGACAGATATATTTAAATATTTCTTTCTTTCCTTACTCGTCTCTTCCTATTTCTTTGCAAAATA
Source organism: Macaca thibetana thibetana (assembly GCF_024542745.1). Classification (NCBI taxonomy): domain Eukaryota; kingdom Metazoa; phylum Chordata; class Mammalia; order Primates; family Cercopithecidae; genus Macaca; species Macaca thibetana. Next base: position 107,974,416 of record NC_065592.1, on the reverse strand, counting down.
ATTTTGATGAGTGATAAATTTTAAAATGGTCACATTTTAGTGAAGCAACCAAGCCTTGGCTATGCCTTTACTAAAATGGAGTTGGCAGAACTTCCTGATTCCTATTTAAAACGCAGTGCCTGTGAAAGTCTATTCTCACGTGCAACTGTGTGGCTTTCTTTTACTCACTATTAAAAGAGGATATAGGCCAGGCATGGTGGCTCACGTCTGTAATCTCAGCACTTTGGGAGGCAGAAGCGGGTGGATTACTTGAGGTCAGGAGTTCGAGACCAGCCTGGCCAACATAGTGAAACCCCATCCCTACTAAAAATACAAAAAACAATTAGCCGGGTGTGGTGGTGCATGCCTGTAGTCCCAGCTACTTGGGAGGCTGAGGCAGGAGAATCACTTGAACCCGGGAGGCGGAGGTTGCAGTGAGCCGAGATTGTGCCATTGCACCCTAGCCTGGGCAACAGAGTGGGACTCTGTCGTAAAAATAAAAAAATAAATAAGGATATAATTCTTTACCCAGTCTTTGGAAGTTTTAAACCATAGGGGAACTGGTGAACTTAGTGTGGTGGCATTCAAGACCCTGACATCACTTAACACCTCTCCCCAATATAACCCCCTCTGATTTGTTTAAATTCACTGAGCCAAGAATTACTCGTAAGAAGCATTATCCAGCAAACTGCCCACTTGCAAAATGGTTTATCACCATTGATAATCATACAGCAAACAGCCTGTTTATGATTTGAGGTTCATATGAAACCACTTATGAAGTAACTACTTTTCTGGGTTACTGTAACTGTGCTTTTCCTGTAGAGTTCAACTATCAGCCAATTCATTGAGCACGTAGTAAATCAGTCAATGAGAATTCAGCTCTTACTCGGTACCAGTTCTCTTCTTCTGGTGTAGCATGAGCATTCGCTTCCACATTCTTAGCTTTCCTAACAGCTTTCTGAGGTTCAGCCTTTCCATATTTAAATATGTGGTTCACTATAGTAATTTCAGTTCTACAGCAAATCGAACAGGACAGATATATTTAAATGGAACTATGGTGAAGCATTTTTGTATAGTAGGTAACAAGGAAACCAATTCACAAGAGAAATGGTGGAATTTCTCTCCTCCTCTAAAAGAGTAATCCACAAACTCTCAGCCAAATCTAAAAAATTCTTCAAACCTCAAACAGTCTTTTCAAGAAACAAGGTGTATTCATTTCCTGTGTCTGCTGTAACAAATCCCCACAAACTTGGTGGCTTGAAACAGGAGTCCTTTATTCAGTCACAGTTATGGAGGCCAGAAGTCCTAAATCAGTGTCACTGGGCTAAAGACCAGGTGTGATAGGGCTCCCTCCCTTCATTCCTCCTGAGGTTCTAGGGGAGAATCTGTGCCTTGCCTCTCCCAGCACTGGTGGTTGCTCGCATTCCTTGACTTGTGGCTGCATCACTCCAACCTCTGTGACTACGTTGCCATCTCTTCTGTCTGTATTCAATCTCCCTCCCGTTTCTTCTGTCTGTGTCTAATCTCCCTCCCTCTTATAAAGACACCTGTGATTGCATTTAGGGCTCACCCAGGTAACCCAGGATAACCGTTCCATTTCAGAACTCTTCACAGATTCACATTTACAAAGTCTTTGCTGTATAAGATAATAGCTTCAGGGGCCAGGAATTAAGACCTGTTGTTAGTAGGGGCTATAAACATCCTGCTACACATGGCATAAATAAAAATCAGTTTCTTGACAATGCTGATGAAAACTTTGTGTTTATTATAACTCGAGGCTGGCCGGGCGCGGTGGCTTGCCTGTAATCCCAACACTTTGGGAGGCTGAGGCGAGCGGATTACTTGAGGTCAGGAGTTTGAGACCAGCCTGGCCAACATGGTGAAAAACCATCTCTACTCAAAACACAAAAATTAGCCAGGCGTGGTGGCGAGTGCCTGTAATCCCAGCTACTCGGGAGGCTGAGGCAGGAGAATTGCTTGAACCCTGGAGGCAGAGTTTGCAATGAGCCGAGATCACGCCACTGCACTCCAGCCTGGACAACAGAGTGAGACTCTGTCTCAAAATTTTTTTTAAAAATTTAAAAATTAAAAAAAAAAAAAAAAAAACTCAAGGCTGGCTTGACTAGACAGTTGGGCCCTACGCTCCCTGGGAACTTCCCACACTGTGACTTCTTTGCTCCATCTCAGCCTCAGATCCCTGCCTCACGTACCTGAATACTGGCAACATTTCCCGCCTTGCATTTCCCTTGCAAAGCTTGACACAGCCTTTTAAGTTTCAAGACCCTGGCCAGGTGTAGTGAGTGGCTCATGTCTGTAATCCTAGCACTATGGAAGGCGGAGGTGGGAGGATTGCCTGAGGTCAGGAGTTCGAGACCAGCCTGAGGAACACAGGGAGAACTTGTCTCTACAAAAAATAAATAAAAATAGCCAAGCATGGCGGTGCATGCCTGTAGTCCTACCAACTCAGGAGGCTGAAGTGAGAGGCTGGCTTGAGCCCAGGAGGTTGAGGGTGCAGTGAGCTATGATTGTACCACTGTACTCCAGCCTGGGCAATAGAGGGAGACCCTGTCTCAAAAAACAAAAAAGTTTCTTCAAGATCCCCATACAGCAGCGTTTACCACCCCTCCTTACTCTTTCCACAGCCAGCTGTCCCATGGTCTCTGTGTAAAAAAGCATTGCTGACCCACCCTTTTCCTGAGATACTTCTGGTTTCGGCTTTGAGCATCTCCTTGTTGCAATATCTTGCATTAATAAAGCCTTTCCTTACTGATGTAGGAACTTGCATTTTTTCCGCTTGACACCCTGCGTCACTTTAGTGAGTGGTGAAGACGGAGAAGGCTCTGTGCTGTAAGAGGCTCGGCCTGCAGATGCACCTGTCCTGGGGTTGCTCCAGAGGAAGAGTGTCTCTGTCTGTGACTTCCTGGGTTTCCAATAGCTAAGGAACTCTGAGGCGTGGGCACTGTTCTGAGTATTTCACACGTGCTCCTGAGGTCATCTTCCTAACAATCCTATGATGCTGCTTCTCAAACTCCAGCTTTATCAGAATCACCTGGAGGCTCCTGAAAGCTCAGGTTGCTGAATATAACCCCAGTTTCTGATTCAGTAGGTCTGGGACAGGGTTCCAGAATTTGCTTTCTAAAGACTTCCCAAGGTGGGCCGGGCGCAGTGACTCATGCCTGTAATCCCGGCACTTTGGGAGCCTGAGGCGGGCGGATCACGAAGTCAGGAGCTCCAGACCAGCCTGGCCAACATGGCAAAACCCTGTCTCTACTAAAAACACAAAAATTAGCTGGTGTGGTGGTGCACGCCTGTAATCCCAGCTGCTCAGGAGGCTGAGGCAGGAGAATTGTTTGAACCCGGGAGGCAGAGGTTGCAGTGAGCCGAGATCACGCCGCTGCACTCGAGCCTGGGTGACAGAGCAAGACTCCGTCCCCTGCCCTACCCCAAACAACAACAACAATAACAACCCACACAAAAAACAAACAAAAAAACAAAACTTCACAAGGGATACAGGGGAACCCACTTTGAAAACCACTGCCCTAGGAGATGGGGGCTCCTCTACGCCCCATTTTACAGATGAGGGTGGTCAGGGCAGTGGGAGGTACAGAATCAAGGGTGCGGACAGGCTCTTTTCTAAAGTGAATAAATAACTTAAATGCACGTTAGGCCAGCAGGGCTTAGGAAAGGAAGCTGAGCTTTTGGGCTCTTGCCTGGTCCCTCTCCCAGTGCCCATCACTTGCTTGGCAAACTGCACTCTGGGAGCCAGAGGGTACTAGGAGAACTGGAATGTGAGCACCAAGGCCATGCAGATAAAGCCCCGAGGCTCCCCAGGGCAGTCTCTCCACTTCAGTGTGAATGAGGCTCAGCTGGATTCACCCTGAAAGGAATAAAAGGCAGGTGAGTCACGCAGCAGGCAGGTTGCCCGGGCAGGGCTGGGCCTCCACACCTTCCTACCCCACCAGCTTCCAGGAGGGCATTTTGCCTGGTGCTTCGTGGGTGCTTTTGTGCTTGATCATTTCTAGGAGACAAAGGCTCTGGCTCTTACCTGTGCTAATTAAATGTCAGATTTTATGCCTGGCTCCGGTGATAATATGTCAGTGACTCATGGTTCTGAGAAGCCCAGGTATTATAAAAAGTGAGGCCTATTCATTCACCAATTTTAAAAACAAACACATAAAATATTCTTTTAAAAGATTTTGAGGGAGGCTGAGGCAGGAGAATGGCGTAAACCCGGGAGGCGGAGCTTGCAGTGAGCTGAGATACGGCCACTGCACTCCAGCCTGGGCAACAAAGCGAGACTCCGTCTCAAAAAAAAAAAAAAAAAAAAAAAAAAAAAAAAAAAAGATTTTGAGACCACAGAAAGGAAATAGAACCAGATAATCAACCCTCCCTGGTTATCTGTATGATCCCCTTAAAAACCAAAACAGGGAAATCCTCTCCATATAAGCTCGAAAGTTTTTCTGAGCTATAAACTCTGCCCTGGTGGTTTTACTTGTTTTTTTATGTTCCTTGTTTTCTCCTTCCCACCTCCCCACACCAGAGGCTGCTCCCCGCTTGTTTTGGTTTTCTTGTCCTCAAATCAGACCCACAGCTATGGTCCCAAGCACTTCTAAACTTCATTCTCAAATCCAGAGGATCCACTGAGGACCCAGATTCTCCTTAGGAGAACTAGCCCACCCTCTGCAAAAGGAATCTGATCGTTTTTTGATCATTGCTAAGATATAAAGAGGAAACAATATGTAACAGTTCATATAAAACTCACAGTTCTGATCCGAGGAGGAGCAATTGCTTTATTGATTGATTGATTGAGATGGAGTCTGACTCTGTCGCCCAGGGTGGAGTGCAGTGGCGCGATCTCGGTTCACTGCAACCTCTGCCTCCTGGGTTCAAGCGATTCTCCTGCCTCAGCCTCCAGAGAAGCTGGGATTACAGGTGCCTGGCACCACACCTGGCTAATTTTTTTGTATTTTTAGTGAAGACGGGGTTTCACCGTGTTGGTCAAGCTGGTCTCGAATTCCTGACTTCAGGTGATTCGCCCACCTTGGCCTCCCAAAGTGCTGGGATTACAGGTGTGAGCCACTGTGCCAGGCCTCAATTGCTTCTTTTAAATGCATTTTCTGTTCATAAGATCCTCTGTCCAGTCGCTTACCTCCCACTCTAGGAGGAGGAGTCAGGCGCTGGCAGAAGGCACAGATCTCCCATGTTTGCAGTCACACTCCACAGTGATTTGGCAAGGCTTGGAGTCGGATGGTTCTGCCTGTATTCCCTCGGCCAGCACCTCCGGTTTGCTATCAATGGAGCAAGGACCATACAAGCTGACCTTTCCCAGGCTAATTAGCTTCTACACTGGGGATATGGCCTGAGTGTCCTCTCAATCCACCCACACCTCTGCACAGCACCCTTCTCCTCATGCACACTTCCCCAGCTTCTAAATTTCCATGTGCTCTGTATAGAAAGTTGCTGATATGCAACATTTATGAGTTAGCCTCCAGTGATGGTTGCATGGCTCTGAGGAAACTAAGAGAAATTTGACCAAGAAAAATTAGAGAGTGGTAAAAAAGAGTTTTTCTCCAAGTTCAAAGGGAGAAATGGAACAAAATGATAACTTGAATGATATAAGGAAAGTGTTTTAGTTATACCAGGAGGGCAAGCAAAACTAAGTTGCATATTCTTTCTCCTTAACCAAGTGAATTGAAGACAAAGACTTTGTTTTATAGAACTGGGGACCCCAATGTATGATAGATGGCCAGTAAATAGCATCGCAGAATGGCAATTTTTAGGCTAAGAGACGAGTTGTTGCTAATTTGGCTACAACTTTACGGAACCTGGCACTTGGCCTAGAGCTCAGTGGGTCTCAGGTGGACTTGGGGAACTTCTTCTGCCCCCACAACACACAAATCCTAGACTCTCCTTGCTGTCCTTTAGATGCTTAGAAATGCCTCAGGGAGCTTAGAAGTCTCTGTTTCTTTTTCTTTTTTGGACGGAGTTTCTCTCTTGTTGCCCAGGCTGGAGTGCAATGACATGATCTTGGCTCACTGCAACCTCTGCCTCCCATGTTCAAGCGATTCTCCTCCTGCCTCAGCCTCCCAAGTAGCTGGGATTACAGGTGCCCTCACCATACCCAGCTTATTTTTGTATTTTTAGCAGAGGTGGGGTTTCACCATGTGGTCCAGGCTGGTCTTGAACTCCTGACCTCAGGTGATCTGCCTGCCTTGGCCTCCCAAATTGCTGGGATTACAAGTGTGAGCCATGCATCAGGCCAATGTCTTCTGTTTCTTAGAGAGTCCCCACAACCAGGAGTCAGCCAGTATCTTCTGCAAGTGTCCTGTACGGCCTCACACCCCATCCTCAGGAATGCTAGAACTCTGCCAGAGTCCACAAGGCCAATGCAAGAGGCCCGTAGAGGTGACTTCTCAGGATGACCAGCCAGGTGGCCCCCACTCCTGCCTGATCCCAGCAGTTTTCACCCAGGGAGGTGGGAGTCTCTTCTGCTGCTCCTACCCCAGAGAGCCCTGGACGGATATTGAGAAGAAAACAGTTTGGGATGCTGAAGTTAATGGTACAAATGAGCACAGAGGCTACTTAAGGAAAGACACTTCTTAACCTAGTGTCTGATCTAGAGACATCCAAGAATATGCAGCATAATAAATCCATTTGAGATAATAATGTTTCGTTTCCCCTGGGATCTAGGAAACCCTGGGTTATTACACCCTAGGCAACAGAGATAGAAGCTTTGCACCCAACAGGCAACAAAGCCTTTCTGTGAGCGCAAAGGGGAGTTACCATCTGAAAATGGGTATTTGGTTATTTTGCCCAACTGATGAAAGAGAAGAAAATTGGGGACTTGTGTGATCTTTCATTTGATTTTATACTTTTGTTTTTTTCTTTTGGATTGGAGAAGCACTGAAAAATAAATCATGAATGCTATCCCTTCTTTCTGTTTATTATTTTGATTGTGGTAATAAAAGAGTGAGTTGATAAATAAGTGTTTGCTGGAAATACCAAACTTGGATAACCCAACTGACAGAATATCCAAAAGCTTTCATTTTAAAATCTCTCCATGTTACAGCAGATGCACCGAAACAGTGACATCACATTTTACACCTTGAATAGATACAAACTTTATCAATTAAATATTTTTAAATGAAAAAAGCTCAGTGGTTAGTCTGAACCATGTAAAGCAATTAAGCTTCAGGATCTCCTGCAAAGATGAGGCTCGAACCAGGAACTAGGTGCTTTTTGATGCAAACCTATAATTTTGTGAAATGAAATCAAAAGATAATAATAAAAGTAGTAATAGTAAGTGAAAAAAAAAAGCTCCGTAGAAAATGACTAACCAGTAGGAGCAACAATTATCAGTACCCCTTGACCCAAATTATCACTGACTTTGGAATGTAGCTATTTCCAATCTCATTTCTAGCAGGCATAAATTTTGTACAACTGACTTACTTTCTCAGAGCTTTGGTTTCATCCACTACAAAATGTGGACAATATCAACTACCCCATGAGGTAGTATTAAAAATTAAATGAGGCCGGGCGCGGTGGCTCAAGCCTGTAATCCCAGCACTTTGGGAGGCCGAGACGGGCGGATCACAAGGTCAGGAGATCGAGACCATCCTGGCTAACACGGTGAAACCCCGTCTCTACTAAAAACACAAAAAATTAGCCGGGCGAGGTGGCGGCGCCTGTGGTCCCAGCTACTCGGGAGGCTGAGGCAGGAGAATGGCGGGAACCCGGGAGGCGGAGCTTGCAGTGAGCTGAGATCTGGCCACTGCACTCCAGCCTGGGCGACAGAGCGAGACTCCGTCTCAAAAAAAAAAAAAAAAAAAAAAAAAAAAATCAAATGAGAGGCCAGGCATAGAGGCTCACACCTGTAATCCCAGCACTTTGGGAGCTCGAGAAAGGACCCAAGGTCAGGAGTTCGAGACCAGCCTGGCCAACGTGGTGAAACCCTAAAAATACAAAAATTAGCCAGGCATAGTGGCACGTGCCTGTAGTCCCAGCTAATCAGGAGGGTGAGGCAGGAGAATTGCTCGAACCCGGCAGGCAGAGGTTGCAGAGAGCTGAGATCGTACCACTGCACTCCAGCCTGGGTGACAGAGCAAGACTCTTGTCTAAATAAATAAATAAATAAAAATTAAGTGAGAGAACACAAGTATTGATATAGTCAGCCATCTACAGAAATTTCTCCCCTGAAAATTGGCATATCGTTGAGAAGTCACATTCAATCCAAAGGCAGAGTAACTTTTCTGTGAAACTCGTTGCCATTGAAATTCTGTACACTGACCATGTTTAGTGCTTTAACCATTCTTGCCCATCTGTGATCCCACTTTGATACTATGAAATATATATTTGGTTTCGACCTGTTTCCTGACACACGACTCCTAAAATCCTTAGAAACATCAAAATGGTGTCTTTCTGTTTGCTAATGATTGACTGGTGGCTGGCAGCCCTTCAGTAGCTTCAGGATGGGGCTTGTCACAGGAAAGAGCAAGGCAGGATTAGAGGGGTAGGACTTGCAGCCTCACCCCCGCAAACCTCTAGGGAGGGGAGAGGGACTGACGGTTCAATTGATCACCAGTGGTTTAATCAATCATGCCAACATAATGAGGCCTCCATAAAAACCCAAAAAGGACAGGATTCAGAGAACTTCTAGAGAGCTGAACACACGAAGGTTCCTGGTGGGTAATACGTGGAAAAGGCATGGAAACTCTGCACCTCTTCTCCCGTACATTGGCCTGCGCGTCTCTTCAACTGGATCCTTTATAATAACCCAGTAAATGTAGGTAAGTTTTCCTGAGTTCTGTGAGCCACTCTAGTAGATTAATCAAACCCAAAGAGGGCATCGTGGGAACCTGTACTTGAAGCCAGCTGGGCAGAGGTTCTAGAGGCCGAGCTTTTGACTGGGTTCAGGCATGGGGGTTTGGTCTTGGAGACTGAGCCCTCAACCTGTGGGATCTGATGTGGTCTCCAGGTAGATTGTGTCAGAATTAAATTGAAGGGCACCCTGCTGGTGTCCACTGCAAAACTGATTGCTCATTTGCTTGTGGGACCACCTGTTTAGTCACAGAAGTCTTCTGTGTTGATTGTTTTGATGTGAAAGCAGAGGAAAACACAGTTTGAGTTTTTCCACTTTCACATTTGGTGTCAGAGGAGTGGGATTTGTTAGAACGGCTCCAGCTCACAGCAACACATAGTTTGGTGAAAGATAGGATCCAAGGGTAGGGACAAGACCAGAATCCTTTGATTCCTGGGTGGCCACATGGTCATGCATGGTGTGGAGCTGTTGAGTTACTAAAGGTAAAAGTTACGGGTGTAAGAATTAACGGAAAAAAAAAAGAATTAACAAAAGAGGAAAGAAATATGAAAGGTGGCTCGATAGTCAATGACAGGTTTATTTTAGAGAAAATAAACCTGAGAGGGGATTCTGGCTGAGTTAGGTCAGAGGGGTCAGAGGCCCTTTTTTTTTTTTAGATGGAGTCTTGCTCTGTTCCTCAGGCTGGAGTACAATGGCATGATCTTGGCTCACCGCAACTTTTGCCTCCCAGGTTCATGTGATTCTCCCTGCCTCAGCCTCCCAGTTAACTGAGATTACAGGCACCCACCATCACACCTGGCTAATTTTTGTATTTTTAGTAGAGACGGGGTTTCACCATGTTGGCCAGGCCAGTCTCAAACTCCTGATCTCATATGATCCTCCTGCCTCAGCCTCCCAAAGTGCTGGGATTATAGGCGTGAGCCACAGTACCTGGCCCCTACTCTCTTACAGACTAAGAGTTTGTTTTTAAGGATTCAGGGTGGGAGAGTTTATCAGAGGCTTGGACTGCTTCTGTGTCTCTTTGTTGTGCTTATCTGGGAGGGAGAGTTGTGTGTCTGTTCCCATACATCTTCCTGCAGCCGTATCCCCCGAATCTGCTTTTAGCTTTCCTATCTTAGTGTCCCTGAAAGGAAAGGAACGTGCTTATTAAGACCCACTGTTTTACTGGGGCCCATTGTATGAGGGTGAAGTTTGGCAGTTACCCAAGAGACTCCCCCCACTCCCCGCTCTGTGCCTGAGCTTATCTGTGTTTTATTATCTTTTTCTGGCTGCTTGTTGTTAGAAGAGAAGTGATTTTCTTGAAATGCACGAGGCTAAAAAGGGAGCTGGAACTTAAAGTGGCAGTGTTTGTCCGAGATGATGGTGCTCCTGCTCTGTCAACAGGTTTTTTTTTTTTTTTTTTTTTTTTTTTAAGACAAGATCTCTGGCTCTGGCTCTGTCGCCCAGGCTGAAGTGCAGTGGTGCCATCGTGGTTCACTGCAGCTGACTTCTTGGCTTCAAACAATTCTCTCGCTTTGGCCTCCCAAAGTGCTGGGATTACAGGCACGAGCCACCACATCTGGCCACCTGTGGAATTTAGAGATGGATCCAACTCTCAGGGAGTTGGTTCCCTGGATGCATAAGGAAATGCAAACTGATAAGAAAAAAGCAAAATACTCAATCCTTTGGTTACTGTTATCTGTATTAGCTATGTAGACCAAAAGTTGAAATAACAGGCACCTTGTAAACTTAAAGAAATTAATTTTTATCCTGAGCCAAGTTTGAGGACTAATAGCCAAAAAACAGAAACTCAGTGCAAACTGAGAATGTGTCCCATGCCCTATTTACATGTTCTGTTATATAGAAGATGGGAGGAGGGGGCAAAGGTGACATTGTTCCAATTCTGTTTACATGTTCTGTTATGTAGAAGATGGGAGGAGTAAAGCAAAGGTGACATTGTTCCAATTCTGATTGGTGCTCAGTGGCTTTGTACCTAAGAAAAAGCAAATGAGCTGTTAATGTATATGGGTTGAAAGGCTTAGGAAGTCTGCAGGCATCTTAGGGTCTGAAGAGGGGTGATTGATTCTATCCTGCCTTTGGGCTTCATCTGATAGGCAATGTTGTCATCAATACCTGCCGCTGAAATATTTGAGACTCCAGCCTTGCAGGGGAGGGTTGAGCAGTATCTATTGCCTCTATGTCCAACCTGCAGCCATCTTGAATCGCCTAAACAATTTTTTTTCTGGGCTAGGTGCAATGGCTTACATCTATAATCCCAGCACTTTGGAAGGCCCAGGTGGGAGAATTGCTTGAGCCCAGGAGTTTGAGACCAGCCTAGGCAATGTAGTGAAACTCTGTCTCTACAAAAACTATTTAAAAAAAAAAAATAGCCAGGTGTGGCAGCATGCACCTATGGTCCCAGCTACTCGAGAGGCTGAGGTGGGGTCCTGGAGGTTGAGGCTGCAGTGAGCCATGATAGTGCCACTGCACTCCAGCCTGGACAGCAAAGTGAGGCCCTGTCTCAAAAAAAGTTTTTTTTTCCATATTTTTCTTTTTCTGATAGCTGAAACGAAAATAAAAGAGAGTGCTGGGTCAGAGCTTGATGCTAGACCAAGCTCAGATTTCAGTGAATCTGAGCTTTGCTCACAAGCCTCAAAGCTACGCACAAAGGAGGAAATTATGCAGGGGCAACAGAAATACCTCTGAGACCCATGATTACCAAGAAAGTAGTCAATGTTGGGGGAGGACCAAGTAACTGTTGAAACCAGAGGGTATGGTGGAAGGAATTGTTTCATTTTGGAGACCAGTATCATTAGCTTTTACTAAAGCGGATAGTGAAGTAACTGACTTAGGAGCAGGGTCTTTGGTTTTGTATGCTGCAGGGTGCAAGAGCATGTTTGGGTTGATGAGGGACCCACAGTTCACTATTGAACATCACAGATGACTATACATGATGCAGACACAGAGGAGGTTATTTCCGAGGGAACAGCCAACCTGGTGGATTGGAAAAAAGCCACTGTAAGGTCTGCTTACCCTGAGAAGGGAAACTGTCCCTCTCCCCCTATAAATGCCAAGTGGAGCAACCCAGATGAAGCAACTGCTATCCTTCATATGTAAGCCACGTGGGACTGGTTTTCGGATGAATGAATATTCACCTGCTGAATGTACCTGTTACCCAGGTCATGGTAAATGCTGTGGCTAAGGGGACCCCTTCTGCATGGGCACCTCATGCAACTTTATTGCTGTCAAATCCAGCTATGGTCAGAGAAGCCTTATGTAATTCACAGCTTTCCCTCACGGGGCTTACAGATGCTAATAAAACATTACAGTAATTAACAAGAGAATGGGGAAAGGCAAAAGGGAGAGTCAAAGGTTCATCCCAGGAAGTGGAAATTTTTAATGTCATTAAGAAATAAGGTGAATGTTTTAAAAAATTGATAAAGGTGAAACAAAGGGGAAAAGAAAAGGAGAGAGTGATGGGACTCATCCCAGCAGGGTGGAAATCTTTAGATGGTTATTTAAAAATGGAATGAATAAATAACTTGATGGAATTGAAACAAAAGTCTTAATACAATACCATCAAAGGTTGGATGGACCAAAGGGAGTCCAGTCCCCATTCCCCAATATTAAAGGATCCCAAATCAGTTTTCTGTATTTTCCCTAGCTTGGAGGAATTTTAAAAGGCAGAAAGATTAAAGATTACAATGAGAAATCCCAACTGGTATTGCGTGGGGCAATAGTTAGACTGGCTAATCAAAGTAACCAGAGACCAGAGTCACTTGGCCAGACCCTTGCTGGAGACGAAAAGCCTTATATAAGAGAGGGTGAAAGTGTTCTGGGGATGGAGAGAGAAGTTCCTGGGACTAGAGCATAAAAATGTAAGCGTTGATAGGATTAAGAAAGTTGGAACGTTTACACAGTCTTCATGTAAAGTAGTTGTGTCTCCTTTACTTAAATGTTTTATAGGAACAGACATTGTATGTGAGTGGGGAATATTATCCCTACTTATTTCTGGAAAACAGAAGGCATGTAAGCCATCCTAAAAGCAATATTAATTGGACATGCTAAAGGGGAACCAGTAAGATTACCTGAGCCCACACGGAGGAGAGCAGAAGCTGGAGTGCCTGGAGGGACAGATTCTCTATGTGAATACCCAGTACCCAGAAGAGCTTCATCATGATGAAAAGAAAATGGTTGGCTGGGCGCGGTGGCTCACGCCTGTAATCCCAGCACTTTGGGAGGCTGAGACAGGCAGGTCACGAGGACAAGTGATCGAGACCATCAGCCTCCCAAAGTGCTGGGATTACAGGCGTGAACCACCGCGCCCAGCCTATATACATTTTTTTAATATGAAATTTTATATATATGTATTTTTTGAGACAGGGTCTCACTCTGTCACCCAGGCTGTCATGGCTCACTGCAGTCTTGACCTCTTGGGAACAAGTGACCCTCCCACTTCAGCCTCCCTAATAGCTGGGACCACAGCTGCATGCCACCATGTGTGGATAATTTTTGTATGTTTTGAAGAGATGAGGTCTCCCTACATTGCCCAGGCTGGTCTCAAACTCCTAGGCTCAAGGGATCTGCCTGCCTCGGCGTCCCAAAGTGAGGGGAGTACAGACAGAGGCAATTTTAATTTCCCTTCCAAAGGTGGAAAAGTTTGGATATTAAAGGAGAGAGAGGAATGGTAGCTGAGTGTAAAGAAATGAATAAACGGGTTATAAATCGAGGGAAATCCAGTATTACCTGAACACCTTGAAAGAAGCTCCGAGCAAGAGACTGTACTGTCTCTTAGCTCAATGATCCCAGATGCCTGAAAGGGTGAAAGATGTGTGTGCTGAGACCACTCGCTTCTGGAACCTGGCAAGATGGACTGGAAGCCTGCAAACCTGAGTGGCCTTGCCCTGGCAGACATTTATACAATCTGATGAACTGGATTAATTATTAGGGACTGAATTGGATTCCACTAATGTAACAGTATCTTTTGAGTTGTATATCCTTTGGTTGTAAGAGACCCTGGTTTGAAGACCAGGGGTGGACCGTGATTGGTCTTCAACCCGATTCCTGACTTACAACTCCTGAAATCCTTAGAAGCACCAAAATGTTGGGTTTTTGTATGCAAATGACTTGACTGGTGTCTGGTAGCCACTAGGTAGCTTCAGGATGGGAGCTGGTCACCAGAAAGGCCAAGGCAGGGTTAAGATTGGGACTTTGAGCCATGTCTGGAGAGGGGAGAGAAGTCTAAGGCTAAGCTGGTCCCCAGTGGCCAATAGTTTAATCAATCATGTCTACTTAATAAAACTTCCATAAAAACCCAAAAGGACAGGGTTCGAAGAGGTGGCACACCCAGGAAGGGCATGGAAGCGCCACACCCCTTACCCCATACCCTGCCCTATGCATTTCTTCACCTGTATCCATTGTAATATCCTTTATAATAAATGGGCAAATGTAAACAGGTGTTTCCTTGAGTTCTGTGAGCTGCTGTAGCAAATTACTCAAACCCAGTTGTTCAGAAGTTCTGGAGAACTAGACTTGTGACTGGTGTCTGAAATGGGGACAGTGTTGTGGGACTGAGTCTTCGACCTGTGGGATTTGAGGGTATCTCCAGGTAGATAAAGCCAGGATTGGATTGGAAGACACCCAGCTGGTGTCCACTGCAGCAATGATTGCCTCCTTGCGGGTGGGTGAAATCCCTGCACATTTGGTCCACAGAAGTCTTCTATGTTGATTGTTGTTGAGAGAGTAGAAAAAGCACTTTCAGTTTGTGTGTTTCTTCCATACTCATACTATTGTCATGCACTAGAGAGGTGTTGAACTTGATTCAGGGAAACACCCTCAATAACCATAACATCCTGGGAGTTCCTGCCCCTTCAGGATGGTCCTCTGCCAGTTTTCTTTGTTTTAAAACTCACTGTCACAGAACACTCTCTGCGCCAAGGATTCCACATGGACCTTTAAATGAATTTGAAGTCCTCTAAGAAGGATAATAGAATTGTCAACTATGCTCCCAATTCCACTTTGGAAAAGGGAGTAGGTGTGAGGTAGAGGGTCTTGAGGTGTCCATGAAGCCATCTCCTCCCCTCGATAGAGGGAATCTCAGAAAGTATGGCCACCTACTCTTCTCCTGATCTCCTCAGGAAAAAGAGAAGTCCTGAATGATGTTACATAAAAGTACACCACGCTACCCGTTGTCTCAGAAGACATTCTGACCAAGGCTACTGGCACCTTTTTTTTTTTTTTTTTTTTTGAGACAGAGTCTTGCCCTGTGGCCCAGACTGGAGTGCAGCAGCACAATCTTGGCTCACTGCAACCTCTGCCTCCCAGGTTCAAGCGATTCTCCTGTCTCAGCCTCCCGTGTAGCTGGGACTACAGGCGTGCACCACCACACCTGGCTAATGTTTGTACTTTAGTAGAGACGGGGTTTTACCATGTTGGCCAGGCTGGTCTTGAACTCCTGACCTCAAGTGATCTGCTCACCTCGGCCTCCCAAGGTGCCGTGATTACAGGCATGAGCCACTGCACTTGGCCATCCTGGCACTTTTCATCATGAATGGAACGTGCCTTGCCAATTCAGGTTTTTGGCTCTAACCATTTGTTGGGTAGCTGTGCTCTAGCTCACTCTATTGTGACCTGGTGTCTGGTCTCCATTTTCAAGGAGTTGCATCACTGCATCGTGGAACCCCAGGCTCCTGCACAGCGACTCCTGTTGGTGATTTCCAAATAATGGCTGAGGTTCCCACTCCAGGGAGAACAGGTCATGGTGTGGATGGGGCAGCTGTTGGAGGTCTGCAGCCTTGGGAGTTTCAACCCGAACACCCTCACCACCTCAGAGGTCCTCCTCGGAGACAAAGCATCCATTTGAACAGATGAGTAAAGGACCCATTTGCTGCCCACCACCAAAGGTAGCAGAAAAATGTCTAACATCATAAAAGGCATCAAATAACACACACTCTTCTATTTAGATCTAATAGATCTAACAGATCGTCTATTTAGATTTAATAGATCTAACAGATCTAACAGCTCTTCTATTTAGATCTTCTATTTTAGGTGTAATACTATACCATGGACACCTTTCTTTGTTGATACGTATAGAGCATTCTACTGTTAGACCACATCATAATTCATTTAACAATCTCTTTTTCTGCTGTTGATGGACATTTAGATTTTTTTCACTTGCAAACAACACTGCAATGAATATCTTTGTGCATGTGTTTTTACAGATGTTTAAAAATATTATTATAAAACTAATATCTGGGCCGGGCGTGATGGCTCATGCCTGTAATTCCAACACTTTGAGAGGCCAAGGCAGGCAAATCACCTGAGGTCAGGAGCTTGAGACCAGCCTGGACAACATGGAGAAACCCCGTCTCTACTGAAAATACAAAAATTAGCCGGGTGTGGTGGTGCATGCTGGTAATCCCAGTTACTAGGGAGGCTGAGGCAGGAGAATCACTTGAACCCAGGAGGTGGAGGTTGCAGTGAGCTGAGAATGCACCACTGCACTCCAGCCTGGGCAACAAGAGCAAAACTCTATCTCA
This sequence comes from Macaca thibetana thibetana, assembly GCF_024542745.1. NCBI lineage: Eukaryota > Metazoa > Chordata > Mammalia > Primates > Cercopithecidae > Macaca > Macaca thibetana. The sequence goes on along the minus strand of NC_065592.1, from coordinate 107,958,102 downwards.
AAAAATATAAATAAATAAAAATAGAAATAAAACTAATTTCTGGAAATGGAACTATTTGCTGAAAAAAGTTATTTTAACGTGTACTCCCCCTGTAGTTAAAGAGAATGTCTATAACCCTCACAACTCATAAATCAGCTCACTTTATAGGCAGAACATGACCTAATAACTGTTTTTTGTTTTTGTTTTTGTTTTTGTTTTTGAGATGGAGTTTCCCTCTGTCGCCTAGGCTGGAGTACAGTGGCATGATCTTGGCTCACTGCAAACTCTGCCTTCTGGGTTCAAGTGATTCTCCAGCTTTAGCCTCCCCAGGTAGCTGGGACTACAGGCGTGCGCCACCAAGCACAGCTAATTTTTTTTGTATTTTTAGTAGAGACGAGATTTCATCGTGTTGGCCAGGCTGGTCTCGAACTCTTGACCTCAGGTGATCTGCCCGCCTCGGTCTCCCGAAGTGCTGGGATTACAGGCATGAGCCACTGCGCCTGGAAGATATTTTTTATACAAAATTGAGGGACTGTACATACACAACTGGAATGGATTTAATTAACTCCTTACAACATCACACCAAGTAGGAATTGCTAATCCATTCTCCAGCTGAAAAACAAAAAGTGAGTTAGCTGTGTGTCCTTAGGCAAATAATTTAAGTTCTCTCTGCTTCTAGTTCCCCAGTAGAAAAAAGTTAATGGCAATATCTTCCTTCTCTACTACATAGGCGTGATGGTCACTTTTGCTTGTTAATTTGGGTGGGTTACAGTTCCCAGTTACTCAGTCAAACACGAATCTAGGTGGTGTGCATGGATTTTGTAGATATGAAGGAAGTCCATATTAGTTGGGTTTAAATAAAGGAGATCATCACAGATAATCTGGGTGAGCCTGATTCAATCAGTTGAAATATTTTAAGAGCAAAGCAGATGCTTCCCTGGGGAAGAAGAAATTGCACTCATGGGCTTGGCTGTGCTGGACAGTCCCAGCATGGTTTTCCTGAGAACCTGCCCTACAGATTTTACACTTGCCTGGCCAGGCCCCACAATTACATAAACCTATTCCCTGCAATAAATCTTGTCATGTGTATCTCCCACTGGCTCTGCCTCTTTGAGTACAATGGGGATGTGTTAAAAACTAAATTACTATATATCTGCAAGGTATTTTACAGTGCCTCTGGATTGTGTGAGAACACAGTTTACAGTTTCAATGTGCTGGGGAGGATGACAAAATAGAAAGACTGAAAAGATTTCTTGTTGCATGCCGCACCTGGGTGAGTCCCATCTGAAGAACGAGTTGTGGTGGTCGCTGCAGGAAGGACTCTGCAGATCCAGACTGAAGCTGGCATCAGACCGTGCATCATGGTCCAAGTTCTCTGGAAAGAAAGAAAGAAAGGGAATGAATGAATGAGAGAAAGAAAGAAAGAGAGAGGGAGGGCGGGAGCGAGGGAGGAAGGAAGGAAGGAAGGAAAGAAGGAGAGAGAAAGAGAAAGAAAAGAAAAGAAAGAAAGAGAAAGAAAGAAAAGGAAGAAAAGAAAGAGAAAGAAAGACAAGACTGAAAAAAACACAGGTCTGAGTGCTGGAATGTGACTTGACCTCTAGCAGGCTGTGTGATATTTAATATAATAATAATATTATTAATAATCTCTTATTTTCTTATTTATAAAATATAAAAGGTAGGAGTTGGATCTTTTTTTAGACCTAAAAAGGACCTTTTTTTTTTTTTTTTTTTTTTTTTTTTTTTTTTTTTTTAGAGCTAACAAGGTTAAATTATGTGTTTGCTTAATATCCATGATTTGGCTTTAAAATCTTTTTTTATTGTCAGCTTTATTGAGGTATAGTTAACATACAATGAAACTCCCCATATTTGAGTATACATGTTGATGAGTTTTGAATACATATATACAAAATGCAAAATGCTTACAATTGTGTCACCACCACCACCATCACAATCATGATGCCCGCAAGCCTGGCCCCTGCCGGACACTGATCAGTTCTGTCCCTATGGCTTTGCCTTTATTAGAATCTCACAGTATAGATGTATGTGTTTTTTTTTTGCTTCCTTCACTTAGCACAGTGCTTCTGAGATTCATGTTTGATCATTAGTGCATTTTGTTCTAATTTTGCACTGGATATTTGTATATCTTCTAAAATAGACAGTTTATATTCTTTGTCCATTTTTTATTGGGTCATTGATTTTTTTCATTGGAGATGTATAGAAGCATATTTTTTGAAAGGCAATGAGTAATATGAAAGTTGATTTTATTTTTCCTAAAGCTTCTTGAGTGCATCTTGTCCTACCAAATTCCCCACCTGGCACCACCAATGACTGGAGACGCCAACCTTCGTTCTCTCTCTACCACCTCTGCCACCTGGAGGTGCTTGCTCCCTTCCACCGCCCAGGCTGCCACAGAGGAGCACACCCTGGTGCACCCACACTGGCCCGATTCTCACCAGTGCCCAGGCGGACAGAGGCTGGGTCCTCAGAGGGCAAAGGGGAGGACAGGGCCCAGCTTCTACCCCTGCCCCTTGGCTCCCGTCTTTGGGTGGCTTCCCCAGCTGCAGAGTTACAGACTCTGGCCTTTGTCATTGTCCCTGAGTCTGTGCACCTGGTCCTGGGACCAGACACCCCACGTGGCCGAGTGGGCAGGAGAGGCTCTCCATCTCATTACATCTGTTTCCTTACTAGCTACAAACACTCAGAAAACCTCACAGCGCTGGGCATTCTCCACCAAGGCTACTTTCAAATCCTTAGCAAAAAAGAATGCTAGACACATCTGCGAGGCTGGAGGAATAGGAAGGCTATTTGGACAGACAAAATTACTCCAGCCCCACGCACCACCAGAGGCTCACTGAACCCTCCAACCCCATTTCTCTCCTTTCCCAGCCTGTACTGTTAGGACATGGTGCTGAGAAGAGCCCATCATCTCTCAATGCCCTGCACTGGGCAGCAGGGAGGGAGGGAGGCCTTGATCCTACTACACTGGGACAGGTGTGTGCCTGGCTACCTAGGGAAATACTGTGGCCCACAAGGGCTAGGCTGCATTGTGTGTCATTGATGGGGCACCACCCTTCAGGTGTGTGCCCAGTTAAGCAGGCTGTCATGTACCAGCCTCAGTACCCAACCACTAAGCGCACAGTCTCGGGGGGAAAATACATCTTGTTTTCCACACAGCTGACTGACCACACACTGAAGACACACAACCTGCTTATAAACTGGGACTCCCCTGTTGGAATCTTCTGGAACACTTGAGTGTGCTTCTCAGGCAGGAGTTTACCCTTTAAGCAGGGAAAAATGGAATTTGTGGCTCAGTTTTTCTTTCTATTCTATCTCTATCTAGTCCAAAATGGAACTGAGGAGGAATAAAACAGCAAGGAACTCTGAAATTAGAATGGCAACAATGGAAGAAAACTGTCTTGGTTCAACTCCAATGACCACCTTAGATCTCTTATTAAGAGCTATTAACTGGAAAACAATTGCATAATAGCCTTCCTATGATAATTCCAAATTTGTTTGTATTCCGGAATTTCTTTCTAGAACGCTCCAAAATTCCCATCTCTGAACCTATGAAGTCTTCCCTAGAATCTTCAAATTCTCAGTGTCTTTAGAGCCTCGCTGGTCACTTGCTGGACAGGGGTTCTGTAAAAGGATTCTGGGAAGTTTGACTCGGTGTTCAACAAAGGCCCTTCCAAATTTTTAGGGTCTGATTCTGGGATTCCCAAGGGGACCTGGAGCCTTTCTCACATCTTCTGGGTGGAAGAGCACCTGCTTCATCCCCTGTTGCAACACAAAGAACCATTGTGAAGCTCCATGGTGAGCTTCTATGAGTTTATTCCACCATGTGTGGCTCAGGCAGGCAGGATTAACAGGTGTGCCTGTGCTGAGTTTCATATTCACATGTAGAATTCCAATAGTTTACTTTATCAACTGTCCTCTCTGTCTTCCTTGTGTTCTGTCAAGCATCAAATCCAGTGTCATCTCTGTGTGGGTACTCTGCAAATGCTAATTGGTGGTGACAAAATAATGATGTTGACAAGTGGCCCCATAAAACTGATGAATCATTTGGTTGGAGAGTTCCAGGTTCAGCAGTTATGTAATGTTGCCTCACCAAACAGGTAATGTTTCATACCTCAGAGCAGCATGGAACATTTTACCTGCCAGGGCCTACTCATTTCTATTCACAGCCGAAAAGTCTTCTCTGAAGAGTAGAACTTTTTTTTTTTTTGTTCCAATAAACCCTGTAGGCAGACATTTCGTGTAAGAGATACAGCTGTTTGCTTTGATTCAGGCTTCTCCCAAAACTGGTACCCAAACTCCCACACTGGTTGGCAATCAACTCAACAAACAGATGGAGCAAGAGCCTGAATCAGATCATAAAACAAATAAACGAATTCATGTGAGTCTTAACACTTCAATGGTATTGTTCCCACCTTCCTGTGGAAAGGCACGGATATCTTAAAATAAACAGGCTACGGAGGCTGGGCACAGTGGCTCACGCCTGTAATCCCAGCACTTAGGGAGGCTGAGACGGGAGGATCATGAGTCAGGAGATTGAGACCATCCTGGCTAACATGGTGAAACCCCATCTCTACTAAAAATGCAAAAAATTAGCCGGGCGTGGTGGCGGGCGCCTGTAGTCCCAGCTACTCAGGAGGCTGAGGCAGGAGAATAGTGTGAACCCGGGAGGCGGAGCTTGCAGTGAACCGATATTGTGCCACTGCACTCCAGTCTGGGTGACAGAGCGAGACTCCATCTCAAAAAAAAAATTAAAAAATAAAAATAAATAAATAAATAAATAGGCTATGGAGAAGGTAGGTTTAATAGGTAAGTTTTTGGTTAATGAAAAATTTGACAATTTTTGACCTCCAAAAGTGCAATTTTATATGGTTCAACCCAATGAAAGGTTTAAGAATTCTCAGAATGTATATGTTTCAGTATAGGTATTGTTAATATAAAAATTAGCACACTCTTAATACTTGCTTCTGGGCAAATTCATGCTTGTTCTTACTTGGTATCCCTTTTTAGGTAATGAAGAAAATGTATTTCACATGTTTTCTAAAAATTAAAAGTCAAAAATTTTAATTGAAAATTAGAATTTTTTTCCTTTGCTACAGAATCCAAAATCCAGTACATTTTGCAAATTGGTGCAAGTTGTGCAGATTTGACCCACTGACCTCTGATACTCAGTGTACACAATCATGAACAATTTTTTTTTTTTTTTTTTTTGAGGCGATTCTCCTGCCTCAGCCTCCTGAGTCGCTGGGATTACAGGTGTGTGCCACCATGCTCAGCTAATTTTTATATTTTTAGAAGAGACGGGATTTCACCATGTTGGTCAGGCTGGTCTTGATCTCCTGACCTCGTGGTTCGCCTACATAGGCCTCCCAAAGTGCTGGGATTACAGGCGTGAGCAACCACGCCCAACCATGAACAATTTTTAAAACATGAATTCTGTTTTTTAATTTTTTTTATTTTTTTGAGACAGGGTCTTACTCTGTCACCCAAGATGGAGTGCAGTGGCATGATCTCAGTTCACTGCAGCCTTGACCACCTGGGCCCCAGTGATCCTTCTACCTCAGTCTCCTGAGGAGCTGGGACTGCAGGTGTGTGCTACCATGCTTGGCTAATTTTTATATTTTTGTAGAAATGGGGTTTTGCCATTTTGCCCAGGCTGGTCTGGAACTCCTGGGCTCAAGTAATTTGCCTACCTCGGCTTCTCAAAGTGCTGGGATTACAGACGTGAGCCACCACACCCAGCTGTGAATTCCTTTTGATAAGATATGCTCTCTCCAGTTGCCAAAGTCCTCTATGCTATCTACAGATTTGCTTGAACATTTGTATTTTCCTATAGGGCCCTCCAGCATTTCAATTTTCCACCTTTGTCTTAGATGACTGTTATCTCATTGCTCCTCCTCTGGTGTGATGAAACTTTGATAAAGTCAGGGTGTTAGGAAGGGAAGCCATACTTCCTCCAGGGATTCCACCTTATGACCACTATTTTTCTCAGAGTGAGAGCAAAAGGAGACAAGATTCCAGGAGAAGATGCTCAGCTTCTCTCAAATCCAAAAGATGCAAATTAAAGTAAGATAACTTCTTATTTTTAACCTCTAAATTTTATAAAATTAAATAGATTAAATAGTATTTAGGGTTGGTGTGAGTGTGGAGAAGGGGGTAAATGAGTAAATTTACCCATTTACTGGTAAATTGATGTACTTTTATGACCAAAAATTTGGCAATATTTATGCTTTGTAAAAAAGTACATACTGTTTGCCTCAATGAATCCACTTATATTCTACAAAGTAGTCACACAAGCATGAATATTACATGCTTCACATATTCAAAGATTTTTCTTGTAGCAGAGTTTATAATATAAAAAAACTGAAAAGAATCTATAAGTTTATCGATAAGGAGATTTTAAAATTATGGTTACATGTGATGGTTAAGCAGAATGAGTTGTGTCTGCGTATAGTTGTATCTGTGTGTAATGAAAAGGTGTGCAGGACAACTGTAAGTACAAAAAACAAACTTCAGAACAATGTTTATGGTACGATCCTATTAAAAAACAAAATATTAGTACTTTATTTGGCAAAACTCTCCTTCATAAATTAGGGAGGGATAAAGACTTCTTCACACAAACAGAGGGAGGGAGTCCATCACCACTAGACTTGCCTTACAAGAAATACTAAAAGGAGTTCTTCAAACTGAAAATGAAAGACTGATAATTAATCATATGAAAACATATAAAAGTGTAAAATTCACTGGTAAAGGTAAACATATAGTCATAAGTATTAAAAGTAACTTTACAATAACTCATTAAGTGATACACAACATAAAAGATGTAAAGTGTGACATCAAAAACAGAATGTGTACGTGTGTGTGCAGAGCTTTTATACAGGATCAAAGTTAAGTTGTTTTTAGCTTAAAATGGACTAGTATAACTAGAAGATGTTTTAATATGCCTCATAGCAATCATGAAGCAAAAACCTATCGCAGATACACTAAGATGAAGAGAAAGGAATCAAAGCATACCACTACTGAAAATCCTCACGTCACAAATAAAGACAGCAAGAGAGGAAAAAAATAGTAAAAGAGCTGCAAAGCAACCAGAAAACAATGAACAAAATGACATAATCAATCCTTCTCTATCAATAATTAATTTAAACGTAAATGGACTAAATTTGCTGATCAAAAGACACAGGTTGGCTACATGGATTTAATAAATACAAAAACAAGGCCAGGCCCGGTGGCTCACACATGTAATCCCAGCACTTTGGGAGGTAGATGTGGATGGATTACTTGAGGCTGGGAGTTGAAGACCAGCCTGGCCAACATGGTGAAACCCCGTCTCTACTGAAAATACAAAAATTAGCAGGGCGTGGTGGCGAATGCCTGTAGTTGCAGCTACTAGGGAAGCTGAGGCAGGAGAATTGCTTGAACCTGGAGGGAGAGTTGCGGTAAATTGAGATTACGCCACTGCACTCCAGTCTGGGAGACAGAGTGAGACTGAGTCTCAAAAAAAAAGAAAGAAAAAATAAGACCCAACTATATGTTGCTACAGGAGACTCACTTCACCTTTAAAGCTACACACAGACTGAAAGGGAAGGGATGAAAAAAGATATTCCATGCAAATGGAAAGCAAAGAGCACAGGGGTAGTTATATCAGACAAAACAGGCTTTAAGTCAAAAACTCAACAAGAAAAAGATGGGTTATTATATAATGATAGAGGAGTCAATTCATAAAGAGGATAGAACAATTTTAAATAATATGCACCCAACATCAGGTACACTTAAATATATAAGGCAAATATTTACAGATCTAAATGGAGGAATAGACAACAATACAGTAATAGCAAGAGACTTCAATACTCCACTTTCAACAATGGATAGATCATTCAGACAGGAGAACAGTAAGAAAACATTAGACTTGAACTAAACTTTAGACCAAATGGACTTAACAGACATAAATAGAACATTCCATCCAACAGCAACTGAATGTACATCTTTTTTTTTTGAAACAGAGTCTCACTCTGTCACCAGGCTGGAGTGTAGTTGCGTGGCTCACTGCAACCTCTACCTTCCAGGTTCAAGCAGTTCTCCTGCCTCAGCCCCCCGAGTAGCTGGGACTACAGGTGCACACCATCACGCCCAGCTAATTTTTGTATTTTTAGTAGAGACAGGGTTCACTGTGTTGGCCAGGATGGTCTCAATCTCTTGATCTCGTGATCCGCCTGCCTTGGCCTCCCAAAGTGCTGGGATTACAGGTGTGCCACTGCGCCTGGCCTTTAATTAATTAATTAATTGACATGAAGTCTCACTATGTTGCTCAGGCTGGAGTGCAGTGGCACAATCTCAGCTCACCACACCCTCTGCCTCCCTGGTTCAAGGGATTCTCCTGCCTCAGCCTCCTGAGTGGATAGGACTACAGGCGTGTGCCACTATGCCCTGCTAATTTTTGTATTTTTAGTAGAGACAGTGTTTCACTATGTTAGCCAGGTTGATCTCTAACTCCTGACCTTGTGATCTGCCCGCCTCGGCTTCCCAAAGTGCTGGGATTACAGGCATGAGACACTGCGCCCGGCCAACTTTTTTTTTTTTAACAGTGTGAAATATACACAGTAGAAATTCTGTTATTCTCTGTTATAAATACATAAATGGAAATACATTTTTTCCCCATATTGGCATGTATCTACAAATATTAAAGGAGGAGAAAAGGTAATATACTTTTAGGTTTACCACATATGGTGTGTATTCAAATAACATGTGACCAGCTTATCAAAATTGTACATAATATTTGAACTAACTTATTAATTTGATTTTAATTATTATGCCCAAAAGCTTGGGATGCTAGATACTACTTTGCATTTGTAACTAACTGTGATCTTCATTTCTTGTAATTTCTTGTGCTTGTATATTACTTATTCTTAACAGATTTTACTTTGGAAACAAGACTTTGTTGAGATCAGTTTGGTTTTGTTGTAAATTTACGTGTTTGACTTTATAATGTATTTTAGTTTTGCAGAAGAACACTTGTAGATTAGAAGGCTTTTCATCAGTCCCCAGGTGAAGAGGAAGACTTCCTACTATTTTATTTCCCTCATAGGAAGACATACTCAAAAGAAAATGTTTAGCATCTTAGTATAGTGTAGCTATTGTGAACAGCTCATGACTTGATCTTGGTTTGGAAATCTGTACTGACCAAGGATTAAGCTTCAGGATTGTAAAATCATTAAAGCTGTGGTCTTTTCAAGTGGAAGTTAATAGAAAATATTTTTGTCCTAAGTCATATTTGCTGACTTTTTCCGTCAATGAGGGAGGTTGTTGAACGAACTGAATCTATGGGCTATAGCAAGTAACTTTACAGCAGATCTTACTATGAAGTTTTACTTTGTGTTTAAGTGGATACCACTTTTTCTGTTGAGAATAATAAAAAACCGATTTTCACAGGTTCCTTGGGGTAGCACACCTTGAAGGCCAGTGTTGCAAAGCACGTTTTATCATGCTGAATCAGCATTCTATCACACACCTGGAGAAAGACCTCAGTACATGCTTTGCACTCTCCTTTGCGCCCCCTTCCAATTTCTTACTGCAAATCATTTTGATGTAATACGGAAAACAGCATTTTAAAATGTCCATGTTAAGAATTGGTCCACCGGTACCAACTCACCTCTATTTTGTCAGTTCATAGTTGAAGCTTTTGTTTTATTGTTTTCAAAAATAAAGCATATTTTTGGAAGAATGAATTTAAGAATGAAAAAAAACTGTGAAAACACCCCAAGTTACCATATATGTGTATTTTGATATGCAGATGTAGCAATATGCATAGAGAGAGTCTAGTAAAGTGGTCTTTAACTTGGGGAGATTTCAGACCAGGGGACATTTGGCAATGTCAATAGACATTTTTGATTTTCATGCCTAGGTGACTAGGCCAGGGATGCTGATAAACAACTCATAACAAAGACTTAACTGGCTTCCAAATCTATAGGACTGAGGTTGAGAAGCCCTGGTTGCCAATTGCTATGATATTAGCAATGATCTCTAGCATTGATAGGGACATTAGGATGCTGTGTAGGGAACAATTTTTTAACTTTTAAAATGATTTATTATTTATTTATTTTTAAAAGTTGAGACAGCGTTTCACTGTGTTGCTCAAGCTGGAGTGTGGTGGTATGATCTCGGCTCACTGCAACCTCCACCTCCCAGGCTCAAGTGATCCTCCTGCCTCAGCCCCCTGAGTAGCTGGGACTATAGGCATACACTACCACATCTGGCTAATTTTTGTTGCCTGAGGGTCCCATAGCGCTGGGATTATGGGAGTGAGTTGCTGTGCCAGGTCTTTTTGTCGTAATTTAAACAAAGTACTTTTTTTTTTCAACAAGTAAGTTACCGGTTCCACACCTCTTCAAAAAAATACATAAAAAATGAAAGGTTTGAAAAAATCTGGGTCTCTTCTCCATCCTCACCCCTATAATATGCATTGTTGTTTTCTTTATGCACCCTTCCAGATATATTTATGCATATCAAACCAAGTAGAAATACAGCTTCTTATTCTCTCTTTTTCTTTCCCACCATAAGGTACATATTATATTTGGTTTAGCACTTTTTTCTTCAACAATATGCCTTACACTGTTGTATTGTCTGTGAAGTCATTTTACAATCATATATATATATGTATTTTGAGACACTCTGTTCCTTAGGCTGGAGTGCAGTGGCACAACATTGACTCATTGCAACCTCTGTCTCCTGGGTTCAAGTGATTCTCCTGCCTCAGCCTCTTGAGTAGCTGGAATTACAGGCGTGCACCACCACACCTAGCTAATTTTTTGTATTTTTAGTAGAGATGGGATTTCACCATGTTGATCACCTGACCTCAGGTGATCCGCCTGCCTCAGCCTCCCAAAGTGCTGGTATTACAGGTGTGAGCCACAGGTGCCTGGTCTTAAAATAATATATATTCATTCGAAATTAAAACAAATAAGAAATATTGAGCCTTGGTTGGGAGTTGGAATTTTCGGGAGGGATTAGTCATTTTCATTCACAAAGATGACTATTCCACTTCTAGTGGCTGGGAAGCTAAAGAATAATTTAAAATTGACATAAAAAAAGCTATTGCAGGCATAGAAGTAGGTACCAGTAGATGATGAGTTTGCCTTCTCAGTGCTGATGTTGCTGTATTGAGAACAATAGTTCCACGTCTTTAGACATCAGTGCTTTTTATCCAGGAATACCTCTCTAAAGCACTCCAGTGCTCACATATCTGCTCCTGCTCACTGCACTGAACTTAGAGGGTCCACGTGCCCAAAGGGCAGGGCATCGAGGGCAGCCTCTTGTCAAGAGACAGTGAAAACTGAGGCCCTCAGTCCTTTGACCCGTGGAACTGATATTCTGCCAACAACAGATCTTCCCTCGTCCAGCCTATCAGACATCTGATTACAGCCTGGGGGGGCCCCTGAACAGAAGACCTGCTAAGCTGTGCCCGGACTCCTCACTCATAAGCACTGTGTGATAAGAAATGTGTGTTGTTTTGAGCCGCTAAATTTGTTGTAATTTTTATGCAGCAATAGATAGCTATCACAGTTGTGAAATCACCACTTTTGACAATGACTGAGAGCCAAAGTAGGTGCCAGTCACTAAAATTTCCTTGTCAAAGAGGGCACTGTAATGTCATTCCACTGGTGAAGAGAACTTGGAGCAGACTTCCTGAGTTTCAAGGAATCATGGGAAACAAAATCACCTCCACTACAAGCTGGGACCCGCAGGGTGTGTTTATGTGAGCGATGGAAGCTGGGGTTTACAGGGTTGTGTGTGTGTGAGAGATGTGAGCTGGGGTTTGCGGGGTGTGTGTGTGTGAGAGATGTGAGCTGGGACCTGCAGCATGTGTGTATGTGAGAAATGTGAGCTGGGGTTTGCGGGGTGCATGTGTGTGAGAGATGTGAGCTGGGACCTGCAGCATGTGTGTATGTGAGAAATGTGAGCTGGGGTTTGCGGGGTGCATGTGTGTGAGAGATGTGAGCTGGGACCTGCAGCATGTGTGTATGTGAGAAATGTGAGCTGGGGTTTGCGGGGTGCGTGTGTGTGAGATGTGAGCTGGGGTCCGCGGGGTGCGTGTGTGTGAGAGATGTGAGCTGGGGTCCGCGGGGTGCGTGTGTGTGAGAGATGTGAGCTGGGGTCCGCGGGGTACGTGTGTGTGAGAGATGTGAGCTGGGGTCTGCAGGGTATGTGTGTATGAGAGACGTGAGCTGGGACCTGCAGCGTGTGTGTACGTGAGAGATGGAAGCTGGGGTCTGCGGGGTGTGTGTGTGTGAGCGATGGAAGTGCCATCCTGATGTGTGTTTCTGCTCCAGAATAGCTTCAGATCTGGAGTGTAGTCATTCTTGAAAAAATTTTGGACATAGATAGCAGTGACGGCTGTACAACACTGTAAATGTCATTAATGCTACTGAATTGTAACTCAAAATACTTATAATGGCAAATTTTATGTTACATATATTTATTAAGAAAAGTTAAATACAAAACAGTGTAGAGTCAAATCCTGAACTGTGCACAGCATATTCTCCAGCCTGTAAAGGGAAACTCGCGTGGAAAACCCGTGTTCTTTCAAATCCTGGTAGTAGAAGAGTAAATTGGTAAACATCTGCCAGTTGGGCAAAAAGCAAAAAGCCCAGGTGTTGCCTTAGGTTTTTGTTTTTCCCTCCAGGTAGGAAAAGAAGGGGCCTAAGCATTCCCAAAGATGAACTTCAGGTGGACCTAAAATGCTAAAAGTTTCTGTTGTTCTCTTCTACAAAAAGCTAAATTAGGTACTAGGGCTGGGGCAAAGCATTAGATAAACTGGAAAAAAGAAAAGAAAACCCCCTAAAAACAAAGAAAAAAAAAAAGAAGAAGAAAGAAAAGAAAAACCCATTTCAGGTGTTGTGAGAGCCTCCCATCCCCCATTCAGGGCATTTCTTGGCAGCTGTAATGTTAACCCTCAAATGCCAATTGCACTGCTGGAGGTTTGAGGAAACTTGCAATGGAATGGAAAATTTTAAAAACTTGAAAGGGAGTTTTTTAAAGCTGGCTTTGTGTCTTATGGCTATTGCATCTAGATATATGATAAAAAAAATTCTGTGCTTGTAATTTCATAAACATTGGAGGAATCATCCCGACCAGGAAAGCTGCCAGAAGCAAACAAAACCCAGGATGGTATACAACTGCCTTGCTTGTTGTAGCTGGTGAGCAAATTGAAATGTAAGCTTTTGAGTATTAAAAGGAAAATAAGTTTCCATAACTGACAATTTTTGAGCCTCTGAGAAAAGGGAGACAATATGAAAAGACAGGCACTCAGTAATTGGAGATACACTTTTAGAATTTTAAACATTAGGTTTTAGTTCCTAATGAGCTCTTGTAAGATCAGATGCCTGCGCCTTAGAGGCTGATAATTTTCTGGCCTCTGAGCGTATTTGTGAGTAGGTCCATTTGGACTCAGCAAATAACGAGCCAAACAGGGCTTAGGAAAGCCCAGCCTGTCACTGGGACCAGCAACACCGCTTTCCCACTCTGCAGGGCTTTGGCTTTGCTACAGCAGAAGAGAAGCTGTTGGCTTTTTGTGGGGAATCCTAACTCACAGATCCTAATTGCCTGGATGTGACTCTGAGATGAAATGTTATACTATCTGCTGCTGGCTCTTTCAGCCTCAGCACAAACTGTGCTGAACGAAAAACTCTATCAGCACAATAAACAGAACTCAGACTCTGGTATCATTGCAGATTAGGACATGCCTGCACGGGATCCCAAACTGTGAAAACATCATGGACGCTGGCTGGACTGTGTGCATCACTCACAAATACCCACAAGAAAGGGCTTGCTCTCTTATGGGACCATCTGCAATCAGGCTTCTGATCAGCTTCATGTGTCTGACACAAAAAGTGACTGCATTCCTAAACTTGTGATTTCTGCCCCAAACAAGTTTGGGGGGGACAACCACAGGGACTCTGAACTCCCTGCCTACTCCTGGCAGATGGGACTCTTGTCCTGCTTTGGGGGACGTCTCTTGCTGCTGTCTATTGATTATTTTATTTGGCTTTCTGGATTACTTGCAGCTTGCAACAGCAGCCTTCCTTCTGTTTCTCCTGGTATTCTCCCTTCAGTGAAGCACATTGGTCTGCTTAAGCCCACTTTGAATTTTTTTTCGTAATTCAAGATTTTGTCCTAATTTCTGAACATGGTCTGTCTTTTTACTTAAACTGCATAATAATGTTTTCCTGTGACAATATTTTTATTCCTCTTCCAGACAATCCTTCCTGACCACATGTCTGAATGAAAGTAGGGTATGATTTCAAAAATGCAAAGTTACGATTGCTGAAAAGGGCACACTGATTTTGCAATAATGAGAGAAAAAACAAAATCCAAGTATCTGGAAGGTCCAGGAAGGGGGAAGGCATTCGTGATCTCTGTTGTTCAAGGCTGTTCCTGACAGCTCTCTCCTCGTCTGGAAGAAAAACCCTCTTGTGCTGCCTTTCCTAGCTGCGGAGAATGATTTGAATTCAGACTGACGGCTGAGGCGAGGTCATGGGGCAGGGCAGGCTATTGTCAAAGAAAACCAGTGTCGGACAGAAGTTAAAGCAGCAAAGGCAAATTTTATTCAGAAACTATCGCAGTAGGGGAAAAGAGACATCAGTACAGAACTGGGCTCTATTCCAAATAGAACAAGCACAAGTAGGAATTTATGGCCAAGGGACAGGGGTCACTGGACACAAAATTACTAAGAGGAAGCATCAGGGATAAGGGCGTTCTGGTTAAACTAATGTAATAGATTCTCTCTCTCTCTCATTTTGGCTGGAGCAAAACTTTACTGTTCAGAGACTCTGCTGGGCCACAGGTCCTCAGGATACTAGGCTGGTCTGGCCTCCTCTAAGGCATTCAATAATATTAGTAATTAAATAGCAAAGCTCATCCCCCAACTGTAATGTACAATAGAGGTCCCATCGTGACATTCCTGAGGAGTCTGGTCCCATGAGGTCAGGAACACAAGAGGCAGAGGGGGCCCCCTGATGCAGAGGGGGTTAAGGCCACAAACGAAAAGGAGAAGGGATAGGGTTTGGGGGCAGCTGGCTGGAGGCATGGAAGCTCCCTTCCCCTTTCCCCCGCCCCCTGGCCCCTCGTCCCCAACTCTGTGGGTCTGGAGGAGCCCGGGGGAGATCCTGGGCATGGGGATGCCTGAGGGTTTGCAGTCTGGCTGTGTGTCCATCCTACCCAGTGCTCAGGTCCTCGAGGGTTCTGGACCAGTCAGGGTGCTACCAGGTGCATCTAGTAGCCCCTCCCATGCCAGGGCAGGGCCTTCCTTCATTGGAGGAGGAGCTGGAAAGGGCTTGAAAGCTGGCAGGGCAGCCCATTGGTGTTAAAGCCAGAGTCCCCAGGTCGGCCACATTTGCCACACAAGAGGATGAGGGATGAAGAGGAGGAACTGAAGGAACTGTAGGCCGAGTCAGGAGCTAGAGGGTCTGGGGCTGGAGCCCGGTTAGGGGCTGGTTCAGTGGGGTTCCCGCTAGCAACGGCCTTATGGATCCCGGCGTTGGCCAGGAGCTCCTCGTCCAGGCGTCAGAGCAGCTGCTCTGGTGTGTGAGGAAGACGCTGGCGGGTGTGGTGCTAAACTCTAAACTGGGGCTGGACTGGGAGAGCCAGGGTGCTTCAGGGCGGTGGGCACGGAGAGCCAGGGGTGCTCCTGCCCGAGCCCCGCTTCCCCTGCCCTGTGGCTCCCACGAGTGCTGCCCATGTCCATCCTTGCGACCAGCCTGCTCCTCGCGCCCGCCGGGCAGGGCTGAGGGCCGCAGCTGGGCTCCCCTCTCTCCTGGAGCTCCCCGTGGCCGACCCGGATCCAGCCGGTCCCAGAACGGGCTGCGCGGGGCAGGGGGCCGTCTCGGAGAGGCCGGGTGGTGGTGGTCAGCCCCCGCCTGGGTCGCTTCCTCCCGGCCCAGTGCCTCATCCTCGCTGCGGGCACCAAGGGGGCGGCTCTGGGCTGAGAAGGCAGAGGAGTCACTGTCCTGGGAGTAGGAGCGGGGATGCGGGGGCGAGGGGAGCGGGGGAGCTGCTGATCCCAGGCCCTGGGCACCTCGGCCCCTGCTTTGGGGCTTTGTGAGTGAATAGGGGTCACCTAGGACCCGGGGCGCCGGCGCTGTTTCGCGGGGACGAGGCTACCAGGGCAGGGGCTAGGGGTTGGCGACACCCTCTGCAGGGAGAGGGTGCGGACCCTCGGCGGGGCGGGCGGTGGGTGGTGGAGGAGCTGCGGCGCAGGTCCTGACTGTCCACGTAGCGCCCCAGCAGGTCGCCACAACCACGCGGCTCCCCCGCACCCGCACAGAGACCAACAGGCCGGAGTCTCCCACGCGGAACTTCCCCTCTGAGGCCTCGGTCTTGGGGAGCTGAGCGGGTGCAGAGGCCCAGTGTCTCCCTCGCCAGCTCGCGGAGCACTTCGGACTCGCCCAGATCCGTGCGCCACTGGCCGATGAAGGTGGCCGCACTGTCGCGGGCCACGGGGAAGCCCAGCGCCAGCCACCCTGTGGGCCTGGAAGGTCACACTTCGGGATACGAGGACAGTCTCATGGATTCCCATAGCCGGGCCAGCCGAGCCACTGTGGGCAGGGGTGCAAACCAGGATCGCTGTGAGGACCCGGCAGGCGCTCAGTGCAGGCTAAGCCGCTGACCACTGCACCGGTCTGTCACTCAGGCCAAATGTCTGGTTTACCTGCTGGCTGTGAGGAACCTCAGTGCCTCAGTTTCCTCATCTGCGAAATGGGTACAGTAAGTTACCCGCTTGGTAGGATTCAATGGGATACTTTTTAATAAGCAGCTTAGCGTCCATAAATATTGGCTACGTAGCCTTTTTTTTTTTTTTTTTTTTTTTTTTTTTGGAGAGTGGATTAGGGGCTGGCTGGAGCCTCCCTCACAGGCAGGGAGGTGCCCATTGTGAAGGGCTGGGACCTGGAGAGATGAAGACTAAGGCTTGGACCCCCGGTGGAGAGGAAGGGAACCCGGTCCCGACCTCAGGGTGGGTGGGTGACCTCCACGGTTCAGGGCCGTGCCCAGCCCACCTCCTGCGGGAAGGTCCCGGCTTCTCCCTGGATCCCCCTTCCCTAAGGGCTGTGCCATCAAAAAACGACATAGCAGCAGTAATGGTATCAGTAACGGCAATGAAGTGGCTAGGGCTGAGTGCGTGGTGATATTATCTCCATTTCACAGATGAGGAAACTGAGGCGCGGAAAGGGTAAGAGCTCGCTGGAGGTCGCAGAGCCGTGGGTGGAGCCAGGGCGTCCAGGCTGCGCCACGGCCTATCTCGGCGATCCAGCAGCCCAGCCTCGAGAGCCAGACCCCCTCAGCCAAGAAGCTCCCCAGAACCCCAGGCCGTCGTTTGTGGGGCCAGAACTGATGGCCCAGGCCCAGAAGGGGTGAAGGGCCGCTCAAGGTCACACAGCCCAGCGAACAGAGGGTGCTAAACGCTGCTGTCCGGCCCCGGGCAGGGAGTGCTGGGGGTCTCCCCGCTTTCCTGGCTCACCCACCCGCCCCGGGGAGCATCGCCCCTGCAGGGGCAGGGGCAGGAGCCAGGCCCAGCCCGCAGCAGGGAGGCGCCCGCAAGCCACAGCTGGATCTGTCGGGAGGCTGCAGCCTCCTAAGGGCAGGCCGGGATGATAACGATATTGAGGGGAGGGGCTGAGGAATTTAATCAGAGACCTTGGTAGTGGTGGGAATTTTGCCTAATTTGACTCAACAGAGTCTTGAATAAGCCAAGGTCAGAGCCCCAGGTTGGTACCTTAAGGGCTTAGAGAGACTTGGCTAGCGTGAGTTTAGCACCCTTGCAGGCTTGACACCAGGGAGTCCTATCATCAGGGCTGACTCCATACGGAGCTGCTGGGGAACTTTGAGACCCACAAAGGAACTGTGAGAAACACTTTCTTCACCAGCATCTCTGTGCTCCTAACGGTATACAACATATTACACAAGGCCTCCAAGGGGCCGCTGTAACTCCAAACTCTGGTTAGTGAAATTATGTCAATTAGATAAAGGGGCCATCATGTTTCAACATGTAACCAGCTGGAGTCCCTGGAGAGGGGGGACTTCCAATTTTCTTAGAAGCAGAGACTCCCAATCTCACCTTGTCAGAACTTAAAACAAAGCAAGAGTGAGCAAAAAGATGGAGGGCTGTACCAAGAAACCCAAACAAAGGCAAATACCTCCACCAAGACAGGAATTCTTTAGCATGAATGAGGACTTGTGGCTCCAGGTTCCAGCAGGCGCCCAGATCCCAAAGTGCAGCCAGCTTTTAGTGAGTATCTCACAGATGTGGAAAAGACCACCAGAGCCACGGAGAATGAAGTCACATGGCTTCCCCACTAATCAAAAGGAGGAATTAGCAGGTCAGGCCAATAAGTGTTTACTCAGGAATGTGGGTTGCAACCTGGGTACCAATCAGAAACTGTTCCACCCAAGAGAGCAAGGGCTCACATTGACAGAAACTTATTTAGATACATAAATTGTTTTCCAGATTATTTCATAGACAATGAAGTCTTCAATTGTTAGTAGAAGGGTCCTTTTGCATCAATGGGTCAGCAAAAACCTATTCACAGTTTGTAAAGACAAGGACCAGAGACGGTGGCCCCTTGGAGGCTCATTTGACCTTTGCAAACACACACATATGTACATATATACATTTAAAGATAACACCCGGGAAATAAAAAGGGTTTCACTCCCCAGAATGGGTGGGAAGCACACTTTAATTAGCATTCGAAAGGGATATACATAAAAAAGACCATGAAATCTAAGAGTTTTCCCAAGACACTGTTTCTAAATTAGTAAAAGAAAACAAGCATTTAAATTAAAATCTTCAGGAGGCTGGGCACACATGTTCCTGTAGTCCCAGCAACTCACGAGACTGAGGCGGGAGGATCACTGAGCCTAGGAGCTTGAGTCTAGCCTGGGGTAAATATAGTAACACACTCTCTCAAAAAAAATAATAATTAAATCAAATCAAATCTTCAGGAGAACATTCACTCTCAACCTCATCATGTGCCCCGCTGGCAGAACTCCGACATTCCTATTCCCTCCCCTTTTCAGCCACCTGAAACAGCTGAACCAAAACTTAAGACTAGCAACCCCTACGATGGCCTTCCCTACCCGTCTCAATTCCTACATACCCCTTCCAATACTCCCCAAATAAAAAAGAGAATTTACTGATGGTGTCTTACACTCTGGTCCAGTTCTGAGTTGCCTGTGATACAACAGCCAAATAATTTGCCAAGGTGACTGAGGATCTTTCAGATTTGCTGAGGAATTCTCAACAGTCTGTACAAGTTATGTCCTAGAGTTTTCAATTTCTATCAGCTGATACATTTGCTCGTGGGACCAGGAGGAGGAAGATATCAGACAAAAATTGGCAGGATGGGAAAATCCTTCTGATGATTTTTTTATTTATATAGATATGAGGACTCACTATGTTGCTCATGCTGGTTTTGAACTCCTGAGTTCAATGATCCTCCCACCTCAGTCCTGTAGCTGGGACTACAGGCACACATCACTCACATTTGGCCTCTTCTGATGATTTAAATCAAAATCTGCTCCAAGATATAAAAAGCCAAAGAATTGATTGACACATTAATTAAAGCTATTCTCATGGCTTTCCCAAAGCTAGTAGATTGGAATAAAATTTTGGCTTGTGCTCAAAGAGAAGGCGGACTAGTTCATGGTAGAAGGTAATACTTAAAGAAAATTCTGGTCTTTCAAAAGAATGACTGATGTCACTAAAGTAGCACTTAACTCCATGTTTGTCAATAGTCTTCATGAAGATTTAACCATGTTAGTTAAGAGAGCACAGAAAATTAACAAGATATTCAGGACCTGAACTCAGCTTTGGATCAAATCGACCTGATAGATTTACAGAATTCTTCACCCAAAAACAATAGAATATACATTATTCTCATTGCCACATGGCATTTACTCTAAAATTGAACACATAATCAGAAGCAAAACACTCCACAGCAAATATGAAAGAACCGAAATCATAACAAACATTCTCTCACACCACAGTATAATCAAATTAGGTTTCAAGATTAAGAAATTTACTCAAAATCACACAACTACCTGGAAATTGAACAGCCCACTCCTGAATGACTCTTGAGTGATTAATGAAATTAAGGCAGAAATCAAGAAGTTCTTTGAAACTAATGAGAACTAAGATACAAGGTACCAGAATCTCTGGGATGCAGCTAAAGCAGTTTCAAGGGGGAAATTTATAGCACTAAATGGTCACATCAAAAAGTTAGAATGATCTCAAGCTAACAACCTAACATCACAACAATAAGAACTAGAGAACCAAGAACAAACAAACTCCAAAGCTAGCAAAAGACAAGAAATACCCAAGATCTAAGCTGAACTGAAGGAGATAGAGACACACACAGAAAAAAATCCTTCAAAAAAATCAATGAATCCAGAAGCTGTTTTTTTTTTAATTACAAAAATAGACCACTAGCTAGACTAATGAAGAAATGAGAGAAGATTCAAATAAATACAATCAGAAATGATAAGAAGACTATCATCACTGACCCCATGGAAATACAACCATTAGAGAATCCTATAAACACCTCTATGTGCATAAACTAGAAAATCTAGAAGAAATGAATAAATTCCTGGACACATACACCCTCCCAAGACTGAACCAGGAAGAAATTGAATCCCTGAATAAACCAATAATGAGTTCTAAAATTGAGGCAGTAATAAATAGCCTACCAATCAAAAAAAGTCCAGGACCAGATGGAGTCACAGTTGAATTCTACCAGAGGTACAAAAAGAGCTGGTATCATTTCTCCTGAAACTATTCCAAATAGTTGAAAAGGAGGGACTCCTCCCTAATGCATTCTATGAGACCAGCATCATCCTGATAAAAAAATTTAGCAGAAATACAACAGAAAAAGAAAACTTCAGGTCAATATCTTCAATGAACATTGATGCAATAATCCCCAATAAAATACTGGCAAACCATCTCTGGCAGCACATCAAAAAGCTTATCCACTACGGCCGGGCGCGGTGGCTCAAGCCTGTAATCCCAGCACTTTGGGAGGCCGAGACGGGCGGATCACGAGGTCAGGAGATCGAGACCATCCTGGCTAACACGGTGAAACCCCGTCTCTACTAAAAATACAAGAAAATTAGCCGGGCGAGGTGGTGGGCGCCTGTAGTCCCAGCTACTCGGGAGGCTGAGGCAGGAGAATGGCGTGAACCCGGGGGGGCGGAGCTTGCAGTGAGCCGAGATCGTGCCACTGCACTCCAGCCTGGGGCACAGAGCAAGACTCCGTCTCAAAAAAAAAAAAAAAAAAAAAAAAAAAAAAAAAAAAAAAGCTTATCCACTACAATCAAGTTGGCTTCATCCCTTGGATGCAAGATTGGTTCAACAGACACGAATCCATAAATGTCAGTAATCACATAAACAGAACTAAAGACAAAAACCACATGGTTATCTCAATAGATCTAGAAAAAACCTTTGATAAAATTCAACATCCCTTCATGTTAAAAACTGTCAATGAACTAGGTATTGAAAGAACATATCTCAAAATAGTAAGAGCCATATATGACAAACCCACAGCCAATAGCATACTGAATGGGCAAAAGTTGGACGCATTCCCCTTGAAAGCTGGCACAAGACAAGGATACTCTCTTTCACCACTCCTATTCAACATAGTATTGGAAGTCCTAGCCAGGGCAATCAAGCAAGAGAAAGAAATAAAGTGTATTCAAATAGGAAGAGAAGAAGTAAACCTATCTTTGTTTGCAGATGACATGATCCTATATCTAGAAAACCCCATTGTCTCAGCCCAAAAGCTTCTAAAGCTGATAAGCAACTTCAGCAAAGTCTCAGGATACATAATCAATGTGCAAAAGTCACAATTATTCCTGTACACCAAAAACAGGCAAGCAGAGAGCCAAATCATGAATAAACTCTCATTCACAATTGCCGCAAAAAGAATAAAATACCTAGGAAGACAGCTAACAAGGGAATTTCAAGGAGAACTACAAACCACTGCTCCAAGAAACCAGAAATGACAAAAACAAATGGAAAAAAAATCCATGCTCTTGGATAGGAAGAATCAATATCTTGAAAATGGTCATCCTGCCCAAAGCAATGTATAGATTCAATACTATTCCCATTAAACTGCCATTGGAATTCTTCATAGAATTATAAAAAACTATTTTAAAATTCATATGGAACCAAAAAAGAGTCCAAATAGCCAAGGCAATCCTAAGCAAAAAGAACAAAGCTGAAGGCATCATGCTACCTGACTTCAAACTATACTACAAGTCTACAGTAACCAAAACAGCATGATACTGGTACAAGAACAGACACATAGACCAATGGAATAGAATAGAGAGCACAAAAATAAGACTGCACACCTACAACCATCTCATCTTTGACAAACCTGACCAAAACAAGCAATAGGAAAAGAATTCCTTATTTAATAAATAGTGCTAGCAGAACTGGCTAGCCATATGAAGAAAAGTGAAACTGGATCCCTTCCTTACAAAATCAACTCAAGATGGATTAAATACTTAAATGTAAAACTCCAAACTATAAAACCCTGGAAGAAAAATCTAGGCAATACCATTCAGGACATAAGCACAGGCAAAATTTTGTGACGAAGATGCCAAAAGCAATTGCAACAAAACCAAAAATTGACAAATGGGATCTAATTAAAATAAGGAGCCTCTGCACAGCAAAAGATACTATCATCAGAGTCAACAGACAAACTACAGAATGGGAGAAATTTTTTGCAATCTATCCATCCGTAGTGAACCTCCTCATGGGTCATACTTTGTACTGAATCCCTGAGTTCATCCTTTTCTTTCCCCAATGCAATTAGCAGCAATTAGCAAATTTTATTCTATTCGTTAGTTTGACAAAAATATTATAAGGTATTAAATATATGGTCACCCAGTAGCTTGCTTTTTATGAGCTTTTGATTAACGGTATCTAATGGTGACATTGTGTGTGTCTCTATTGCCAGATCATGCCAGTGCTCTCTTCACTAATGGAAATACAGTAATTGATGTCTTTAAATCTAATCAGATTAGAGAACCAATTCCAGAAACCTCAGAGCCAATTCAGAAAATTTATTCTTAAGATTTTGTTCCTGTAGAACTACTCTCGGTACCAAACTCTGGATTAGCACTGTTGAGAGAAATAGAACCATTATTATGTGTGTGTATATGTTGCAGTCTTAAATCTGAAGGTAGTCTGGAGGCAGAACTCCTTTCTCCCTGGGGAGACCTCAATCTTTTCTTTTTAGGCTTCCCACTGATTGGATGAGGCCTGCCCATACTATGGAGGGTGGAATGTAATGGACTTTACTCAAAGCCTCAACCTATGTTTATCACATCTAAAAAATACCTTCCCACAACATCTAGACCAGTGTTTGCTGAAGCAACTGGGCATGTGTTAGTCAGGGTTCTCTAGAAAAACACAATAGGGTATGTGTGTATGTATGTGTCTTTGTGTGGACTGTGATTTCTGTTTATGTGTGTGTTCGTGTATATTTACTTAATTGATATTTGTTTAATTGTTGGTTACTAATCTATTATCTATTTACTTATTTGGAATTGGCTCATGCAATTATGGAGACTGGCGAGTCTCAAGATCTGCAGGGTGAGTTGGCAGGCTGGAGACCTAGAAGATCTGATGGTGTAGTTCCAGTCTGAGTCTTCAGGCCCAAGAACCAGAAGAGCCAATGGTATAGTTCCAGTCTACAGGCCAGCAGCCTCAACATCCTAAAAGAGCCAATGTTTCCGTTTGAGTTCAAGGTGGGGAAAAAAAGAAAGCCACTGTCCTTCTTTAAAGTTCATTAGATAGCAGAAATCCTCCCTTACTTGGGGGCTGGTCAGCCTTCTGGTTCTCCTCAGGCCTCTCACTGAATGGATGGGGACCACCCACATTAGCAAGGGCAATCTGCTTTACTCAGTCAACCGATTTAAATGTTTATCTCACCCAAAAACACCCTTGCAGAAACACCCAGAATAGTGTTTGACCAAACAACTGGGCACATCATGGCCCAGTTAAGTTCATATATAAAATTAACCATCACAGGGCACTATAGTTGACTCTAGCTGACAGATGTTCCTATGACACTTGTTAAATCTCCAAGCAACATTGTGGATTTGTCTATTTTTTCTTTTCATTCTCTCAGTTTTTGTATTGTGTATTTTGAAGTTCTCTTATTAGGTATAAACATATTTATGATTATTATGTTTCCTGGAGAAATTAACCTGTATTTAGATTGTGTTATATCACCTTTTATCTCTTGAAATAGCCAGTTGTTAATGCCCACTGTCCCCACTTCAGTGTGAATACAATTTTTGATATGATTAAGTGTAAGATTACCCCCTAAAAATTCATTTTCTAGTTTCCCCCTGTGTTTTGTTTGTTTTTCATTTAGGCCTCTGTTTCACTTTTCTTGCCATCTTTTGGATTAATCAAATATTTTTTAGTATTCCACTTTTATTATTCTATTGGATTGTTATTGTGCTTCATTGCATTTTTTAAATGGCTGTGCTTGGGATTACAATATGTATCCTCAGTTTATTGCAATCTATTTAGAGTTAAAATTGGACCACTTCACATTAAGAGCCTTTCAACAATAGAATTCCACTTATCCACTGTCCTTTTTGTCATTGTTGTGATATATTTTTTGGCTACATATTAGTAAACCCCATATGATGGATACACTCCTGTCATTTGTGCCTTAAACTGTCTTTCAAAAAAGCTAAGAAAAATGTAGTCTTAAAAAAATCTATCCATATATTCACCATTTCTAATGCTCTTCATTCATTCCTATGTATCCAAGTTGCTGTGTGATATAACTTCTCTTCGGATTGAAAAACTATCTCAGTTTTCTGTTTTTAGTGCAAATCTGCTGGCAGTGAAATATCTTAGTTTTTATTTATTTAAATGATTTTATTTCATCCTCATTTTTGAGATATAATTTCCTTGATAGCGAATTCTGGGTTTATATTTTTAAAAAATTTCATCATTTGAAGACATCATTCCCTTACAGCCGGACATCCACTGTTTCTGATGAGAAGCCTGCTGTCCATTGTATGATGTTCTCCACAGTGTAACTTGCCTTTTTATTCCCTCTTGCAGTAGTTAAGGTTTTTTTTTTTTCTTTCTGGTTTTCAAAAGTTTTTCTATGTTCTGCCTAGATATGGTTTTCCTCATATTTACCTTCTTTGAGTTTTACTGAGCTTCTTGGGTCTATAAGGTGATATTTCCCACTATATTTTGAGAATCTTTAGCCATTATTTTTTAAAGATTTTGCCATTAGTCCTCCCCCTGTGTCTCATTCCATATAGGTCTCATAATTCATGACATTAGTGCTTCCCTACAGATCACTGAGGCTCTGTTCACATTTGTCCAATCTATTCTTTTCTCTAGTTTTCAGTTTGGATACTTTCTATGGATTTATCTTCAAGTTCACAAATAAGCCATTTAGTAATGTTTCATTCCAAATACTCAGCTTTGAAGTTCAAGGATTTCCTTTTTTGTTTTTTTTGAGACGGAGTCTCGCTCTGTCACCCAGGCTGGAGTGCAGTGGCATGATCTCGGCTCACTGCAACCTCCATCTCCCGGGTTCACGCCATTCTCCTGCCTCAGCCTCCCAAGTAGCTGGGACTACAGGTGCCCACCACCGCACCCAGCTAATTTTTTGTGTTTTTAGTAGAGACGGGATTTCACCATGTTAGCCAGGATGGTCTCGATCTCCTGACCTCGTGAACCGTCCGCTTCGGCCTCCCAAAGTGCTGGGATTACAGGCTGAGCCACCACGCCAGGCCAAAGATTTCCTTTTTTAAAAAAACAGTTTTTAGCTTACTGAAATTTCCCATCTGCTCACTCCTTATGATAATATTTAAGTCCGTAAACTCAAAATAGCTCCTTCAAAATCTGTCTGTTGATTCCAAGATCTGCATCCTCTCAGGTATTTTTATGGGTACTTTCCTCTCTGGATTTTGGATTCCGTTGTCCAGGTTCCCAGGTCTACTGTGTCATGACCAGATGCTGGACAGTGGGGATGTGATGTTATGTGGTTTCTGGATTATGCTTTTATTCATCTCTAGGACCTTGAGTTTTGTTTAGGCAGTCAGTTGAGTTACTGGAAACCCTTTTTGTCTGGCTTTGTTGATACTCTGATAGGCTGGGTTTATGACGGCATTGAGCTTAACCTTAGGCCATGGTCCTTTTGCTAAGATGTAGTCTTCACTCTTCTATCGTGTCATTGAAATGCCAAGGTGCTCCTTAAGGTCTCTCCTCTCTGAGTAGCCGTAAGTGCTCACAAACCTCTCAGCCCTCTGCTAGGCTCAGGAAGCCTCAGCCTGTGTAATTATACTTGCTCTTGCTCACTATTACATGTTGAAATCTGCAGTATAATACAAAAAATATATCTGCTCTTTGTCCCCAGTTCTTGACACAGTGCTCCTAAACTCTTGGAATATCCTGAGTGACAGGAGTGTCTTATGTCATTCATAACAAGGCCTTTTTCATCACACCTGAGCTTATGGTAATGAGGTAATTTAGGGTGAACCCCAAGACAGCCTCAGCATGGGACTAGTTAGTAGAAAGACCAAGTTGTTAGAGAGTTGGAACTTTCTGCCTTAATATGCAACCTCCAGGAAAGGGATGAGGGGTGCTAGAGATTGAGCTCTATATAAAAGCTCAAACAATGATATTCAGAGAGCTTCTGGGGTGATGAACAGACACCCTGAGCTGCTGAGAGGGTGGCATGCCTGGGGAGGCACGGAAGCTCCACATAATCCCCCCATACCTTGCCCTATGCATCTCTTCCATCTGGCTGTTCCTGAGTTGTATCTTTCAGAATAAATCGGTAAGCTTGAGTCAAGTGTTTCCCTGAGTTCTGTGAGCCATTCCAGCAAGTTATCACACCTGAAAGGGTGCAGTGCTTTGGGAATCCCCTGACTTTGTAGCCAAGCTGGACAGAAAGGTGGGTTACCTGGGCACTCAGTACTCGCAACTGGCATCTGAAGTGAGGAGGCCCTTGTGGGACTGAGTTCGTTTCCTGTGGAGTCTGACACTCACTCTGGGAACTTAATGTCAGAAGTGAACTGAGTCACTGGACAGGTGTTTGGTGCCTGGAGAGTTGGATAATTGGTTGGTGTGAGAAAACCCCGCACACGTTTGGTGTCCAAAGTGTTGTGAGTAAAAACAGCACAAATTCCAAACAAGCTTTTGCCACACCTCTCCTTCCCACATACTAGAGATTCCATTTCTTAATCCTGACCCAGATTCAAATTCCTTCAGCAGCTCAGCAAGACCATTGCTCCATTTGAACTTAATCTCATTGTGCTACAGCAGGAAAGTGTCCACAAAGCAAAGAGACAGAGGATAGAGGGACTGAAATCATGCAATTTCTCTTCCCTCAAGGATCACTGTCCCCAAACGCCTGCTGTGTGCAATGCTTGAAAACACTTGTGTCGTATGTTGTCAGTTTTGATAGTTGTTTTTGAGTGCAAGTAGCTTGGTATGCTACCGTCATCAGCAGAGTAGTAGTCACAGGTATTGAGCCTTTTAGAATCACTGTGGCTGTTGTGCAAACAGTGAACTGAAAGAATTAAGATTAGAAGCAGTTAAGAGCCTTCTGAAACAAGTCCTGGGATTGCTGGAATAAGATGATGGCCTCAGGGATAAAGAGAAGGAAGGAAAAATGTTAGGTATCTCGGAGGCCAAAATGGAAAAGAATCAGTGTTTGTTTTGGGGGGTTAGGAAAATAAAGAGGTAAAGGATTCCTTCTATGGCTCCTGTGTGAGCATCCTGAGTTGGTGCTATCCAGTGAAACAGATCAGGTTGATTCTCATATTCATACTTGCTTCTTACAAAAAATATTATATTTAAAAATAAGTAACAAGTTTCATTTAGTAAAGATTAAATGTTATTAAATCATACACTGAGTTTACTCAGTGTCTGATTGTGTGCTCAGAAATTACACTCTATGTTTTCACAGACACATACACTTCTATGAAAAGACTATAGGATGCACACACTGCTATGCAGAGCACAAACACACCAAGTATAATTCTACAACACAAATTAACGGACGTTTTCAGAGACAGAAATCTATCTAAATTATCTTCTCAACGATCATTCTCAAAGGTGCGCGTCTGTTAGCTCCGACTGGGTGGTGTCTAATCAGGGTCCTTTTCCCTGCGTAGAGAGTGAAGAGCATCTGTCATGAAGGGAGAAGTCACAGTCAGCTGGAATAAGGAGGCCGCCAGCAAGACATGCTGTCAGGCTCTCCTGGGTTTTCTCTGGAAGACTTCAGCCCACGCCTCCCCTCCTGGACACTGAGTGGGAATAACGAGAAGCAGAGGCCATCCCGAACAACGGAGCTCCAAGTGGAGCTCGGGGGTCAACTCAGAATCCTGCTCTTTCTCCCCCTCATGTGACCCCAAAGAGCAGCAGAGTACACTGCAGTGGCTGTGAAATGGAGTTTGAATAGATTATGATACTCATGAGCATTTTTTTAGGGGGAGTCTCTTTTGAGTAGTGTTTTTTTCAACAATTTTGGGGCATTTAAGTTAGCAATGACATCAAGAATCTAATGGAAACCATCAGCTGTCACCACAGCAACATGCGCACACCTGCAAACTCGGTGACTCATGGGCTCTCTGCAGGTCACTGATGGTTCTTAGGTTAGGAAGGGGCTGGAGGCATCTCAGAACATTTATTTCCTGGTTACCTGATCCTAGCATCTGTGAGTGTGCTCAAGCGAGCGGATGGGCATGGATCTGGAATGCAGAGGAGCCCACGCATGAAGCAGCAGCACAGGCAGCAACTTGCTCCGACAACATCCCCTGACTTCTCTGCCCCGGTGGGTTACACAACCCAGCTGCCTGTCATCCTGATCATCGGGTCAGAAATGATTGGTGGTAAAGTTAGTCATTCAGTCACTTAGTGAAGTGGGCGGGCAGTGAAGTCTGCTTTGGAGACTACTTATTTGGTTCCAGTGTTAGGCAAGCAGCTGAGGTTCAACATCATTCGTTTAAACATTTTCGTTTATCTTGAGATATTTTTTAAGTTCCCTTTTCATTTTCTCTTTGACCCACTGGTAGCTCAAGAGTGTACTATTTAGTTTCCACCTATTTGTGAATTTTCCCGTTTTCTTACCATTATTGTTTTCTAATTTTCTTCCATTGTGGTAGGAAAAGATATTCTGTATGATTTTCAACTTTTTTTTTTTTTGAGACGGAGTCTTACTCTGTTGCCCAGGCTGGAGTGCAGTGGCGCAATCTTGGCTCACTGCAAGCTCCGCTTCTCCGGTTCAGGCCATTCTCCTGCCTCAGCCTCCCGAGGAGCTGGGACTACAGGCGCCCGCCAGCCACCATGCCTGGCTAATTCATGTATTTTTTAGTAGAGATGGGGTTTCACCATATTGGCCAGGCTGGTCTCAAACTCCTGAGCTTGTGATCCACCCACCTTGGCCTCCCAAACTGCTGGGATTACAGGCATGAGCCACCCTGCCTGGCTGATTTTCAACTTTTTAAAATTAGTTAAGATTTGATTTGTGACCTAATGTGATCCTGGGAAAGTTTTGTGGGCACTTGGGGAGAATGTGTATTCTGCTGTTATGTGGAAAGTTCCGTATGTGTCTGTTGGGTCCATTCGGAATATAGCATTGATGAAGTCAGCTGTTTCCGTATTTCTCTTGTCTGGATATTCTATTATTACAAGTGAAGAACTGAAGTCTCCTACTATTATGGTATTACAGTCAATTTCTCCCTTTGGATCTGCCAATATTTGCTTTATATATCTGTATATGTGGGTGCTAGTCTTATAATTTGCAGTTTTTCAAATGGATTTTTGACGTTTCATCAGCTTGGAAGAGCATTTTTTATCATACATATGAACTGTGAATAAAGTTTCTTAGTTGATTTGGGTTGTTTTAGTCCCGCAAAGGTACCTAACATTTTATAGTGAAATCCTTTCCCTTTTCTTTTATAGTTTCTGTATTTTAGTTTTGATGTAAAAGTTGTCATAATCTCTACAACGCACATAGGTTTTCCTTTTTTATTGTCTGTTTCACCAACTAAAATGTGTTCTTCGTGTGGAAAAGGACACAGCCTGTCTTGTTCATCATTGTATCACCAGTTCCTAGAACAGGCCTCATGTATGGCAACAACTTAGTAAGTATATTGCGAGTACATAAATGAAATTACTTTTATTTCTCTAAAATCTGTGTGTATGCACCTTGACTGTCTCAAGTGAAATGGTCTGAACTGAAGAAAGGAACTTTTCCCCTCACAGTATGTCACAGGGCCTTCAACTTGCACTGTTAGTGCAACAAGACCTCCGTCATTGCTGAAGTATGTCAAAACTCAGACATTCATCAATAGCTCCCATAAGACAAAGTTGGCGTATGGTTTAGCCTCTGATTTTTCTTTTCTCTCTCTTTTTTTTTTTTGAGATGGAGTCTCTATTGTCCAAGCTGGAGTGCAGCCACATGATCTCGGCTCACTGCAACCTCTGCCTCCCAGGTTCAAGTGATTCTTCCAGCTCAGCCTCCCGAGTAGCTGGGATTACAGGTGCCTGCCATCACGCCTGGCTAATTTCTGTATTTTTAGTAGAGACAGGGTTTCACCATGTTGGCCAGGCTGGTCTTGAACTCCTGACCTCAAGTAATCCACCAGCTTCAGTCTCCCAAAATGCTGGGATTACAGGCGTGAGCCACTGCGCCTGGCCAATTTTTCTACTAAATTCTAAATTAGACGTTGCTCGTATATCACCTGAACATCACTCCAAGACTCTTTCTCTGTGACATGGTAAGCCCCATCTGGTAATTTTCCACCTGACCAAAATGGTTCCCATTGGTGTAATAGATTCTTACATGAATTTATTCCCTGTCTACAGCTATATGGACCACACATGAGCACTTCTCCATCAGGGGCCAACTGGAACTTCTTGCTGAGAATTTAGAATATTGTATCATTAAAAAAATGAAATAAAGCTGGGAAATAACAACAGCCGATATCTAGCTCTAGTTTTAACCAAAATTATTTTGTCACCCTCCTACATTATAGCTGCTCTGTTCTTCCTCTGACTTTTGTGAGTCAACAAAGTCATCTTTTACCCAAGCTAATTCAAGTTGGGTTTATGACATCAGAATTTAAGATCCTGAAGCATTACAAAAAGAGACTAAAAATTTGATTTTTCTCCCCCAATTCATCCTTTTAAAAACCAGGAGTCCCTGTACCTAAATTCTGAGACTCAAATCTCCGACTCACGCGTAGCAACCACCATCATCTTCTCTTCTCTGGATTTACATGAGTGCCTGCATTTGTGCAAGATGGAAGGGTTGTTTACATAGCAGAGGGTCAGGGAACCAAAATAATGTTATGTTGATGAACCAACAATATTTCTATCTTAGTTTAACACTTGAGACACAGTACTAAATGAAGTTAAATTTTCATCACTAAACTTGCTGTGATTTTTATCTCTTCCGTTCCTAGTGTACTTGCTGAAATATGACTTCATTTATGACATTTCCAACTCATCAACCATGTCAGCTGGGGACAGAGTTAAAATAACTTTTAAAAACTGAACTTCAGACAAATGTGCTTGGCTCTGGGAAATCTTAGGAAGTTTTAGCATATTAAGCAAAATCCGGTATTTTTTTTTCTTACATGCTTGATAGTATGAATATTTATCTGGAATTTCATTTTGTGCTGGTTATTATATGAAGTGTGTACTGTCCTCATCAAAGAGTGCTTTATATAGAAATAATTTAAGTCAAAACATTCTCTTTCTTATATGAGTCTTCTTCAAGGGCCAAGTTAATAAAATTAATAGACTGAACCTTGTAACTCTCAAATATTTACATTTAAATTAGTGACATAAGATTGTATACATTAAAAAAGTCTATTCATTAGGATGTCAGATAAATCGTAAAATGTAGAAGACATACTTTAGGCAAGGAAAGTAACTTTTGTTTCCTCAAATTTAAGTATATAGGTTTCTTTCTCTCTCTTTCTCTCTTTCTCTCTTTCTCTCTCTTTCTCTTTCTTTCTTTTTTGAGTTTCGCTCTTGTTGCCCAGGCTGGAGTGCAATGGCGCGATCTCTGGCTCACCGCAACCTACACCTCCTGGGTTTAAGCAATTGTCCTGCCTCAGCCTCCAGCGTAGCTGGGATTACAGGCATGCACCAGCACACCCAGCTAATTTTTGTATTATTATTATTTTTTTTTTAGCAGAGACAGAGTTTCACCATATTGGCCACGCTGGTCTCGAACTTCTAGCTTCAAGTGATCTGCCTGCCTCAACCTCCCAAAGTGCCAGATTACAGGCATGAACCACTGTGCCCGGCCAGCCTCCACAAATTGAGTGCGGATGTGAGTGTGAATGTGTGCAGGTGTGTCGTTTGATTTTTTTTTTTTGAGACGGAGTCTTGCTCTGTCGCCCAGGCTGGAGTGCAGTGGCGTGATCTTGGCTCACTGCAAGCTCTGCCTCCCGGGTTCACACCATTCTCCTGCCTCAGCCTCCGGAGTAGCTGGGACTACAGGAGCCCGCCACCATGCCCGGCTAGCTAATTTTTTTGTATTTTTAGTACAGATGGGGTTTCACTGTGTTAGCCCTGATGGTCTTGAGCTCCTGACCTCGTGATCTGCCCATCTCAGCCTCCCAAAGTGCTGGGATTACAGGCGTGAGCCACCACACCCAGCCTATTTGATTTTATTTTTATTTATCTAATTATTTATTTGTTGTTTTTTTCTTTTTCTTTTTAGGTGTGTCATTTTGAATTGTTTGCTTTAGGATTCAGATGCTGTTTTTCCTCTTGCCTGTCTTATTTACAATGGCCTATGAAGATAGTGAAGACCGTCATCAACACCACCAACCATCTTCTTCATCACCGTCAAGGTAACACAATAATGGCAATAATACCTATTACCTGCCAGACGCTGTGCTGCCTGTATTGTCCCAATCAACCCTTTCAACATCCCCATGAGCTTGACATTGTCAGCCCCTTTGTTCAGATGACAGCGTTGCCAGTGACAGGATGAGAAGCAAAGTCTCCTCCCCCCTGCTCCTGCCTTCTCAACACTACAGTCCAGGCCTCAACTCTGTCTTAGCTGCTGCTAGGATTGTATTTCTAAAATCACGAAGGGGACATTTCACCTAGGAGCACAGGGGAGGTTGGTCTGGAAAGACAGGAAGGGACATTTCACCTAGGAGCACAGGGGAGGGGTGTCTGGAAAGACAGGAAGGGGACATTTCACCTACGAGCAGAGGAGAGGGTGGTCTGGAAAGATAGGAAGGGACATTTCACCTATGAGCAGAGGAGAGGGTGGTCTGGAAAGATAGGAAGGGACATTTCACCTAGGAGCAGAGGGGAGGTTGGTCTGGAAAGACAGGAAGGGACATTTCACCTAGGAGCAGAGGGGAGGTTGGTCTGGAAAGACAGGAAGGGACATTTCACCTAGGAGCAGAGGGGAGGGTGGTCTGGAAAGACAGGAAGGGGGAGGGTGAGGAGGAGGGGAGAGAAGATGAAGTGGGGAGTATTAATTTCACCTCAAATTTACTTTGTTTTCCCACTTTCTTCTCCAGGATGTAAAAACAAGGAGTGCCAGTGTGGGCAACACAGTGAGTCCCCATCTCTACAAAACTTTAAAAAAATTAGCTGGGCCTGGTGGTGCTACTCTGGAGACTGAGGTGGGAGGATTGCTTGAGCCCAGGAGTTCAAGATCAGCCTGGGCAAGACAGCAAGACCCTGTCTCTATAAAAAACTTAAAAATTAGCCAGATGTAAAAAACAAACAAACCCAACCGAACAAAAAACAAACAAACAAAAAATTAGGTAGGTGTAGTGGTGCACCCCTGCAGTCCCAGCTACTGGGGAGGCTGAAGCAGGAGGATCACTTGACTCCCGACATTCGAGGCTGCAGTGAACTAGGATTTTGCCACTCCCTTCCAGCCTGGGCAACAGAATGAGACCCTGTCTATACAAACAGATAAAACAAGGAGCAAGAGGAGATCTTTAAGGAACGATTGCAAACTCCCTTTTTTGAAGTCACTGTGGGAAAAGATTGTGACCCAGTAGAGTGGAACGTAAGAGGGGTGGGGAATCTTCGTGGATTGGGATTGGGTTAAAGGAGCTCTAGGAAAAGGGGAGGGGAGCTTGAATGGTAAATGTCCATGACAGGCAAAGGGTTCCTATTCCCGACACACAGGAAAAGCACTTGCAAATCAGAGAAAAAGACAAACATCCTTGGTGGGAAACTGGTCAAAGGAGTCGAATATGCAAGTATCAAAAGAAGGAATACAGGTGACTAATAAACATGACAAATGTTCGGTCTTACAGGCAATCAAAGAAATCCAAATCAGTAGAGCAAGTCACCTGTTATTCGGCTTTTTTTTTTTTTAAATTAATAATGTCTAGCATTAGTGGTTGTGTGGGGAAAACAAATAATCCTCTCTACTAAGGGCAGTTTGCCTGCATGCCGTCACACTTCTTTTTTTTTGTATTATGGTAAAATACACGCAACACAAAGTTTGCCACTCTGAACTTTAAGCCTCCTGAGTAGCTGAGATTACAGGTATATGCCACCATGCCTGGCTAATTTTTGTATTTTTAGTAGAGATGGGGATTCACCACGTTCGCCAGGCTGATCTTGAGTTCCTGACCTCAAGTGAGGTCTTGGCCTCCCAAAGTGCTGGGATTACAGGCAGATCCACTGCATCCAGCCTTTTTGAGCATTTTTAAGTGTACAGTTCAGTGACATTAAGTACATTCACACTGTTGTGCTACCATCACCACCATCCATCTCCAGAAGAGTTTCATCATTCCAAAAGAAACTATGTACCCATTCAACTGTAACTCCCCATTTCCTCCTGTATTCACATTTTATTATGATCTTGACGCAGTAATAGCACTTCTAAGAATTTACCCTAAGGAGATAATTAGAAAAAATTGAAAAACATGTACAAGAAAGTTCCTAGCAGTGTTGTTTGTAATACTGAAAAATTAGAAACAACCTAAACATCCAACAACAGGGAACTGGCTAAATAAATTGTTAGCCTATACAATGAAAGATTATACAGTTATTAAAACTGATGATGATGTTGATCTATGTACACTGTGACCAAGAAAACATGTCCATGACATATTTACTGAAAAATGGAATAGATATAAAAGTGTATGATGACCCTGTTACATAAAACCCTGTATGTGTGTCTTTATTATATTTCATTTCTAGAGACAAATACTCAGATCCCCAACTCAGACAATGTCTTGCTTAACTGGAGAAGTATATTGTTGCCTAGATATTTGTCATGGATGAGTGAAATTCCCCAATGTATTTTGCTACCCAGGCAGAATGTCTTACCTCTATCTTCTGAAATACAATCAGATATCCCATATCTACTTCATAGCAGATTGGTTGACTACAAACATTCTCCCCTCCTCATCAATTCTACATCTGCATAATGGAATCGAATTGTTATGGATTGTGATGTTACAATATTCTTTTATGTTGGGTTATACTATCTTTAACTTAGAATGCGTTTGTCCCCATGTTGGGTACAGTATAGCCAGGAATATCTGATTTTCAGAGTACAACCTGCCTATAATGGCATAAAATTATATCTCTAAAAAGGGAATATGAGGCCATGCACGGTGACTCATGTCTGTAATCCCAGTACTTTGGGAGGCTGAGGCGGGCGAATCACTTGAGGTCAGGAGTTCCAGACCAGCCTGACCAACATGGTGAAACTCTGTCTCTACTAAAAAATACAAAAATTAGTTGGGTGTGGTGGCGAGCAGCTATAGTCCTACCTACTCAGGAGGCTGAGGCAGGAGCAGGGTGCCCAGGCTGGAGTGCAGTGGTGCTATCTTGACTCACTACAACCTCTGCCTCCCAGGTTCAAGCGATTCTCCTGCCTCAGCCTCCTGAGTAGCTGGGACGACAGGTGCGTGCCACCACACTTGGTTTTTTTATTTTTAGCAGAGACGGGATTTCACCATGTTAGCCAGGAGAGTCTCAATCTCCTGACTTTGTGATCTGCCTGCCTTGGCTTCCCAACGTGCTGGGATTACAGGCATGAGCCACTGCACCCGGCCTTTTATATGCTATTTTATCTTACAGAAACAAACCAGGTTTTGATTCACCTGTTTTCAAACACTCTTTTTATAGAATCTACAAAGTATTACTGAGCCCACTGAGGCCTATAAGGAAAAATCGAATATCCAGTGATAAGAGCAAAAAATAAGCTATCTGTGAAAATGCTTTGTGATGTTCTATTTCATATCACAGAATGGAACCTGTATTTTGATGCATCAGGTTCCAATCACTCTTTTCGTAGAATCTATGAAGTGACATTTCTGGGCCCATTGAGGTCTATAAGAAAAGTTGAATATCCAGCGATGAAAACTAGAAACATGATATCTGTGAAGATGCTTTGTGATGTACTCTTTCATATGACAGAATAGAAACTGTATTTTGATTCACCAGGTTCCAAGCACTTTTTTCTTAGAATTCACGAAGTGACATTTGTGAGCCCATTGAAGCCTATAAGAAAAAACTGAATATCCAGCAATAAAAACTAGAAACCAGGGAACTGTGAAAATGCTTTGTGACCTGCTTTTATATCAAAGAATGGAACCTGTGTTTTGATTCATCAGGTTCCAAGCACTCTTTATGTAGAATCTATGAAGTTAATTTCTGAGCCCATTGAGGTGTGTAAGGAAAAGTCGAATATGTGTCTTTAAAAAGTAGAAACAAGGTATCTGTGAAAATGCTTTTTTTTTTTTTTTTTTTTTTTTTTTTGAGACAGAGTCTCGCTCTGTCGCCCAGGCTGGAGTGCAGTGGCCGGATCTCAGCTCACTGCAAGCTCCGCCTCCCGGGTTTATGCCATTCTCCTGCCTCAGCCTCCCAAGTAGCTGGGACTACAGGCGCCCGCCACCTCGCCTGGCTAGTTTTTTGTATTTTTAGTAGAGACGGGGTTTCACCATGTTAGCCAGGATGGTCTTGATCTCCTGACCTTGTGATCCGCCCGTCTCGGCCTCCCAAAGTGCTGGGATTACAGGCTTGAGCCACCGCGCCAGGCCGTGAAAATGCTTTTTGATGTGCTGTTTCATATCACTGAATGGGACCTGTGTTTTGATTCACCATGTTCCAAACACTCTTTCCATAGAATGGATGAAGTGTCGTTTATGTGCCCATTGAGGCCTATGGAGAAAAACTGAATATCCAGCAATAAAAACTAGAAAGAAGCTATCTGTGAAAACGCTTTGTGAGGTGCTGTTTAATATCATAGAATGTAACATGTGTTTGATTCAACAGGTTCCAAACACTCCTTTTGTAGATTCTACAAATGACATTTCTGAGTTCATTGAGGCCAAACAAAAATCAAAAACAAACAAACAAAAAACAAATATGCAGCAATAAAAGCTACAAATAAGCTATAAATGAAAATGCGTGGTGATTCACCGTTTCATATCACAGAATGGAACCTGTGTTTTGATTCAACAGGTTCAAACACTCTTTTCATAGAATCTACAAAGTGACATTTCTGGGCCCATTTGAGGCCTATAAGGAACAATCAAATATCCTGCCCTGAAAACTAGATATAAACTATGTGTGAAAATGCTTTGTGCAGTGCTGTTTTATATCACAGAATGGAACCTGTGTTTTGATTCACCAGGTTCCAAACATTCTTCTTATAGAATCTACAGTGACATTTCTGAGCCCATTGTGGCCTTCTAGAAAAAATGGAATATACAGCGATAAAAACTGGAAGTAAGCTGTATGTGAAAATGCTTTGTCATGATCTGTTGTTTCGTCTTACAGAATGGAACCTCTATTTTGATACACCAGGTTCCAAACAGTGTTTAGGTAGAATCTACGAAGTGACATTTCGCACCCCACTGAGGACTAAATGGAAAAATCAAATATCCAGTGATAAAAACTAAAAACAACATGCCTGGTTTCAGAAAACAAGTGACTCACTGTGTAAAAAAAGAATGAACAGCAGATGAAGGCATTTAGAAAAGAAATTCAACGGTAATGTAGAAGTCAGTTGGAGTCTTGTTTTTCTGTTTGTGGGATCAGTTTTTGATATATTTATAAACAAATGAACAAACAGAAAAGCTACCTCAGCCAATAGATTTACAAACAAGCCAGGGAATCCTGGGACTGTGGTGTGCACACCATTTGGATCCAGTTGTTGTGCGGGGAGAGGTAAGGTGGGCGGGTGCCTGGAGGGAAAAGCCCAGAGCTGTTTTCCGCAGTTCTCAGAAGAGCCCCCTTGAGCTGGGATTTTCACTGAAATATATCGTTTCTCGTTCAATTTAAAATGAAAAAAAATTATGAACTCTTCTGTGCCAAAGCAGATACACAGGAAATGTTGTCTGCTGTTTTATAGTTTTCTCAGAACTTGGAAAACATGACTTAAAAGTATCTAAACATGGATATAGTATACTTAATATTCACCAAAATTAAATGAAAACATTTAGGTTCTAATGTCCCATCTTACTTGTTGATTCAGTTCAATATTTTTTGCTTATTAAATGTGAGTACTTTCTGTCATCTTTTAGATTTAGTGACTAATAAACTCTAAATAAAGCATTTCAAATGCATTCTAGTATATATTTGGGAGTTTCCATATCTTGATTTTAAAGATTTGAAATCAGCTTTAATTTTTGTGTAGTGTATTTCTCTCAATTTATAACTCAAGTTGATGTAAATATCTATGAAACTGTATTTAGATTGTAAATGTCCAACCAAGACTACTTTGGGCAAAGGTCATTGTGAAATGAGATGCTCATGTACTCATGCACCTTAAAAAAAAGAAAAACAACTAAATTGTTATCAAAAATAAATTTTAAAGTTATGTAGTTATAAAAAGGTACACATTAACCTGTAAGTTTAGAAGTCATGTCTCTAATGCTTATAATAAAACTGGCTCAGATGCTAAATGCGGGAGCAAGGCTGGCTCCTCTAAGCAGAAAGGCACGTGTGGCTTTAAGTCAGGATTTCAGGAGCAACGCCAGACGCCAGTGTCATGCGACCTCAGCCACAATCAGAAGCCCCATTGGGAGAGGACACCAGGCTGCAAGACAGAACCCTCAGGGTGATGCTGCACCACGCTGGGAGCCCCAGCTTACAGGGAGCCTGGGAGCGGCTGCAGCTTTCTAGGCCCTGCATAGAGAATGTCACAGAAGGACCATGAAGAAGCCCATGCTCAGGCCTTCAGGTTTCATTTCTGTGACTGCTGGGTCACGCACTCCTTCTTTCTATGCTCGCACGCCGACACACTATCACGGTGCCAAAATACGCTCTCATTTCACTCAAGACATCAACCCTGGTTGAAGCCAGTGCCCCATGCTGCTCCTGGGCCTCCAGCGAGCACCGCAGCTGCTGGACTCTCCATTCCTCAGCGATTGCTCCCTTTGGGGGGTCCCTCCTGCCTGCGGTTTGTGTGATCCTTTCTTCACTTTTATCCTGGATGCAGCAGGCTAGCAACTCCCCCATGGGGAATCTGGGCACCGGAGACCTTCCTCTCTTCCATCGGGTAGCAGCAACTTCGATCCCTCACGGCCACTGGGACCCCTATTAGCTCCTTTGTTCTGTCGGCCCCGAAGTGCTGAGAATGGCACAGTGGCCGGCGACTGTCACAATCTCTAGCCCCCTGGAACCATTTCTGTTCCTGGTGGAAGCATTTATCCCCGGTGTTGTCGTAGTGAGAGTAGTTCATACTGGCTGTGGAAATAGAAAAAGCCTGGGGTCTCAGTGGCTTCATGTCTTCTCTGGCTCACTGCTCATCCAGTCTGGAAGTAAAATCAAGGCTATTGTGAAAATTAAATTAAGCAGAGTGCCTACAACAACATCCCCAAGCACACTGTCAGCACTGAGCATGTTTTTCATTACTACTCTTAATGAGGTAAGAATGAGATCACAGGCACCAGCCAGGAGCCTGGAGCCCCTCTGGCAGAGGCATCAGAGACCCTACTTTTAACATCCTCTGTTCATTCATTTGACTCTGAAAAGGGAGGAGTCTCATGGGAGAGGAGCAAACATCCACGCTGGGGCCAGGCACCCCATGGTCAAAGTCGGGATGTTCAGAAAAGAAAACTGATTTTACCAATGTCTCAGTAAGTTAGTGGGTGATAGATATGGACTCCCAGATCTTTCTGTCCACAAAGCCTACAAGTTCTCCCTTGTTAGGCAGGCTGGGTACCAGGCCCTGCTTCTGGGCTCCGCTCATTTCCTGCTAGTCAATAATGGCAGAATTGATAGAAACGTTATCCCCCTTCACCACCTGGAGCAGAGCCAATGAGAGGGGCTGGGGAACATCCATGAGGCCCTGCACCCACCATTCAATGTCTTCAGGACCTTCAGTGGTCCCTCAGGACTCTTGCAGCACGTGCTGGCAGCACTCGCAGTGTCTGGGTGTCTTGTGAAGTTGTACAGGATCTAGTAGAGGCCAATGGCTGTGCAGTCATATCCTAAGAGGCGGCCAGGCAGGTTTGGATCGCTTCGCTGCTTCAGCACCAAAGGATGGACAGCGCCCATGCACCGAGGCCCTCCGGAGAATGAGAAGAGGGAAAGGAAGGGCAGAATGGAGTGATATAGGGTCCATCCACTGTGTCCCTGAATGGAGATACCCCTGTTCTCACAGTAGCCCCACACCGAGACCACCATTGACACTCATGAGGATGCCAGCCTCCATTTATATGTCCTTATCTGACAACTCCTTCCCATTTTCATCCTGGAGACAAGACTTCTGAACACACTGAGGGCACCTGAGTGTAACCTGACATGGTCCCTGAAGACTTTTCATCCAAGCAGGATCCCTCCCTTGCCATCTCCAGACCTGCCCCACAAGCTCCCTCCCTGGTCTCTTGGCTCTTGTTCACTCCTTCCAGGAAGCCTTCTACGGTCATCTCTAAAACGTGGCTGACTGTCCCTCCTTTATCCAGCACTTTCCATGGCTCCCCAGAGCCCTCCAGATCAAGTTCAAGTTCTTTGATCAGACACTTGATCTCAAGCTGCATTCCACCTCCTGAATTAAGATCCCGGAGACGCCCACCTTGCCCAGCACAAGTGCATCACTGAAGTTCGAAGTCTTGAACGTGGCCTTGGCCTTGAGGATGTCACCAACACCCTGGCTAGTGAGGGTGCAGTGCTGCTCCACGATGATGGTGTCTAAAGTTGTGCACCAGGTCATAGGCCCTGCAGAAGCATCACCCCTCAGGAGTGAGCTAGTACAGAAGTCCGTGCACAGGCAGATCTGCTGGTGCCATTACACTATGAGGGCACGGAGCTCTAAGATGGTGGTAACATAGTCACTAGAATTCCTGCAGGGTGAGGCTGGGGAGAGGAAGCAGTTGCATAACACATATGAAACCCTGGAAGCACTTCCCAGCCAGAATCTCAGGAACACATTACATCCAGATACAGGTGCCCTCTGAGTACACTTCTCTCTCTGCCTCCTACTCTGACCTGCCTCCTGGCCCCACATGCCCCAGCCTGGCGCAGGGCTTGGAGCCCAGCAGGAGAGCCCTTGCCAGCTCTGTGACTCCTCCTGTGGAACCTCTGACTCTGCTTTGGGACCTCCCAATTCCCATGGGAAGCCCCCACAGCTCTGGATTGCCCCACCTGCCCTGGGATTCTCCAGCTCCATAGGCCTTACTTGATGCCTTAGCCCTCCCAGAACATGACATGTTTCTCAGAATGTGGCTGATGTCCAGGGCCATCTGTGGATGTTTGCTGAGGGCCTCTTGTTGTTCTCCTTTATGGTCTCTAGGGCAGGGCAGGGCCAAAAGGAGAAACCAATCAAATCTCAGAATAGACAAAAGGCTCACTGCCACAAATGGTAACCACCAAACAGTCAGCAGTGCTTCTGGAAAAAAAGATTTCATTCTGCAAAATGCTCCTTGTTTGGCTTCTTTCTGAAGCCAGGGAAGGGTACCAAGCCCAGCTTACCTCCAGTGCCTACATTACCATCTGTGCCTAGGATGTGTGATGGGCCCCGGCTCCCACTGCAGGGTTGACGTTCCCTCCAGCTGGAGACCTGGGCTCCTGACACCGCCTGACCTGTTCGTCCTGCTCTGGATGAGGGTGGAAAG
This sequence comes from Macaca thibetana thibetana, assembly GCF_024542745.1. Taxonomy (NCBI): domain Eukaryota; kingdom Metazoa; phylum Chordata; class Mammalia; order Primates; family Cercopithecidae; genus Macaca; species Macaca thibetana. Next base: position 107,915,991 of record NC_065592.1, on the reverse strand, counting down.
GCTGTACCTGGTATTTTCCTAGGTCCTTGGTTTCCGCCGTCCAGACATCCAGCAGCAGTGACCATGCCCAGCCGCACACCTCAAAGTGGACTCCCCTGTAGAGCAGCGGAGACGTCTACAGACAGAGGAGTGCCTGGCGAGACAGGCCGCGGGGTCTCCGGGGAGGACCGGGGGCCAGAAGATTCTGGAGGTTTCCAGTCTTGGGCTCTGTGGTTCCTCAAAGAGGTTAGGTTTACCTAAAACCAGGCCTCCCCTCCCACGATTCAAAGAGTGGATGCGTGCTCTGCATCAGGAACTCTGATCTGGACCTATTTTTTCATTTAGGCCTCCAAGAGACAACCCCTAACCTCTGAGCTAGGGATGGCCCAAGCTCTGGCATGAGATTTTCTTCTAGCAACACGATGCTTGCAGGGACAGGTGGAAAAGCTGGTGACCAGGCCTGCTGCCCTCCGGGTAAGGACAGTGTGCCACCCACCCTCTGAGAGACAAGTGGTGCCAGACCGCAGCACTGGGTGCCTGTACACCTGGCTCTGCAGACACCGGTCATGGAGGTCCTCCCCTCTTCACATTACCTTCTTGCTGCTCTTAAATTTCTTGTAGTCATTAATCACTTTGGGCCATTTTTCTGTGCATCTGATCTGACATTTTTGCTCTCAGATGGAATGCGATAAAGTAAGCCAAGCCACCAGGATTCCTGGAGGGGACCTTGGGTGCTGGGTCTTGGGCTCCAGGGCCCTGGTGGGTCTGAACTAGAAGGAGCCAGGGAAGGACAAACACTGGGGCTGAGGCCCTATGACCCAATGGCCATTAGTGGCCTGGCCTTATGGCCCCAAGACACCCTGTCCTCAGGCCACAGACACCATGGGCTTTGGTCAGGACCCAGTCTCCCAGTAGTGTCCTGGCACTAGTGGGTGCTGACCCCTGAGCCACAACCGCAGTTCTGGGTTTTGGGTTTGGTAAAACCACCTCAGGGACAGAGTTCTGGGGTTGGGTTTGGCAGAAACCATGGTGCCTCCCAGGGATGGTATGTCACTCCTACTTGCCACGAAATGTGCACACAGGCTTCCCACTGTCCAGCCCATCCTGCTGGACAGGATGGAGGAAGTCAGGAAACAGACAGGGTGGACATCTGGGGTGCAAGGAGAGACAGGTGCATGCTGGGAGGTCAGACCCTGTGAGGGTTACGGGGGCATCAGGTGGAGTGGGCTCCAGGTGTACCCTCAATGCACTGGGCAGGTCTCAGGCCAGGATCCCTGGACCCCAGCTGGGTGATGTGGTCACTCCCTGGAGGACTGCTGTTAGGCCCTGGCCACCCACCCTGGGCAGCACCATCCCATCTCAGGACTGGACTTTCTGAGTCCTGAGACAGGACAGGGCTGCCCAGGCCTGACAGACTGGGAGGACCTGTTAAGTCCTCCATCCCTAGACCAGCCTTCCACACAGCAGGGACAGTCTCCTACCTTTACCTTCAGGGCACTGACTGATCCATCTCACTCTAAGGCAACCAAGGCAGAGCTGAGGATCTGTGCCAGGCTGGGAGCAAGTCCCCTCCCTAAATGGGCCTGAGGGATGCACCATCCCTGTCCCAATCCTCCACAAGTTTCAGCCCAGGAGACACATAGGGAAGGGAGGATGGAGCCTCCCTGCTGGCTGACACTGGAAAAGCGGGACCTGGAAGAAGAGGGAGCGCAGGGCTGGCAGGGATGCTCCAGGCCCATGGAGACCTCGGGCTGCACCATCGGGCTGCTCCTCCTGGGCTGGAGGCTGTGCCCTCTGCAGGATCTGAGAAAGTCCAGTCCTGAGATGGGACAGTGCTGCCCAGAGTGGGTGGCCAGTGCCTGACAGCAGTCCCCCAGGGAGTGACCACATCACTCAACCGGGGTCCAGGGAGCCTGGGCCAAGACCTTCCCAGTGCACTGAGGGTGCACCTGGAGCCCACCCCACCTGACGCCCTCACAGTCCTCACAGGGTCTGACCTCCCAGCATGCACCTAAGTCTCCCTGCACCCCAGCTGCCCACCCTGCCTGTTCCCTGGCTTCCTCCATCCTTTGCAGCCCACAGACTGTGACCATCTCACCAGCCACTCTGGCCCTTCCTTTACCTTTGCCCTGTCAAAATCTCTGAGCAAGAGCTCCTAGGTCCATCCAAACACCTGCTTTGTCCACTTTTGACTGGGTCTTTGGGCACTACTGGTCCATCCCAGCTGTCCACAGGGCCTTCGATAACGTGCATTGCACCTGACATCTCCCAGTAGTGCTCAGCAGCCCCCATTGGCCAGGTCCCTGCTGACCAGATCTCGCACATCAGGTCCTCCCTGACCACACCCTCACTGATTAGAACCCCATGACCAGGCCCCACTAACCAGGCCCCTGCTGCCAGGCCCACAATGACCAGGACCCCACATACCAGGATCTTACTGACCAGGGCCTCACTGACAAGGTCCTTACTGACAAGGCCTCACTGACCAGGTTCTTACTGACAAGGCCTCATTGATCAGGTTCCACCGATCATGACCCCATTGCCTGGCCCCGCAGATGAGGCCCCACTGACCAGACCTCCAGGGAACAGGCTGCCACTGACCAGGCCCCTATTAACCAGGCCTTAGGTGACCAGATGCCCCTGACTGTGACCCTAGTGAGTAGGCTCCACTGAATAGGCAACCACTGCTCAGATCCCCACTGACCAGGTCAGCCCATAGCCACCCGGTGGCTACAAAACCCACCACTAACCAAGCCCTCTCTGACCAGGCCCCCACTGATTAGGTTCCACTGACCAGGCTGCCATGACCAGTACCCCTCTGACAAGGGCCTCACTGATGAGGACATGGCCACCAGGCCCTGCTGACTAGGTCCCATGTGACCAGGCCTCCACTGAATAGCACCCCTTGACCTGGTCACCAGTGACCCAGCCCATGCTGACATGGCCACCACTAAGCCCCAGCTGACCAGGTCTCCACTGACAAAGTCCTGCAGCCTAGTTTCACACTGACCAGACATCAACCAAGTGGTTGCTACTAGGTCCCCACTCACCAAGACCCCCATTACTAGATCCCCCTAATGAGACCCTCTCTAAGCAGACCCCTGCTGACCACGCCCCCAATAAATAGGCCTCACTGACCAAGTCCCAACTGACTAGTCCACTGACCAGGCCCACACTGATCAGGGGCCTTCTAACCACACCAGAAGGCCAAGCGGCAATGAGATATTTCATCCGGCAGGAGTAGGAGCAAGACAGAGAGAGGAAGGAGGTGCCACATCCTGTTATACAACCAGATCTCATGAGAACTCACTATCAGGAGATCAGCATCAAGAAGGTTAGCCACTGGTGAAGGAACCACCATCCACACCACCGCCCACTGTTTCCAGGCAGAAGCCTCCTGCAGAGACAGAGCCTCTTGGGAAACTTCCACTATGGCAGTGCAGAAGGAAAATGTGGGCTTGGAGCCCCCACACAGGAGGCCACCATCCTCCAGACCCCAGATTCATAAGCCCACCAACAGCTCACAACCTCAGTATGGAAAAGCTACAGGCACTCAATACCAGCCCAGCCCATGAGAGCAGCCATGGGGGCTGAAGCCTGAAAAGCCACAGTGCGCTGCCCTAGTAGAGGTTTTCCATGAGCCTCTGCCTCTGCAGCAGGCTACTCCCCCTTCCTACTACCCACCATCCTCCCACCACCCTACTGCCAACCTACTCCCCACCCTACCCACTCCTTTTCCTTCCAACCCCAACCCCCTCCTGCCATGATTAAATCACCTCCCACCAGGTCCCACCTCCAACATTAAGGATTACAATTCACATGAGTTTTGGTAAAGAAACACAACCAAACTGGGTGAGGGAGAAGGGACAAAATGGAGGAAGGTGAACAAGATGGCACAGTCCCGACTGCTTCCGGGTTCTTCATCACCAACTTTCCTGTGCCCAGGAAAGTGCAGGACAACCGAGCATGCGCCAGGTGACGTCAATCCAAAGAGATCGAAACTTACCCGGCCACGCCTACGGAGACACCCCTATCACGCCCTTATCCCGCCCACTGCCCTCCCCCTTCCAGTGCCAATGCATAAAAGTCTGCCGCCGGCAGGAGCCCGCGTGACTTCCTTGGCCCCCGCATTCATGGACCAGAGAACCTCACCCGAGAGCGCCGGTGCGACTTCCCTGGCCCCCCACACCTGAGGACCAGAGAACCTCGCCTGAGAGTGTGTGCATATTTGCAATAAAAGACTGCCACTTTCTTATGTACTTTGGTCTCATGTTTAATTATTTAGCTCTCCTAAATTAAATTAAATGAAACAAAACACAAACCATATTATTCTGACCCTGATACCCCAGAATCTCATGTCCTTCTCACAGAGCAAACTACATTCAGGCCTTTTCAGAAGTTCCTTACGTCTTAACTCATTCCAGCATTAACTCAAATGTAAAAAGTTCAACATCTCATCTGAGACAAGTCTACAGTCCCTTTTGCCTATGACTCCCTGAATTTAAAAGGATGTTCTTTTCTTTCAGGGTACAATGATGGTACAGGCATTGGGTAAGCTTTCTCAATTCAAAGGGAAGAAATTTCCCAGAAAAAAACACAAATAGGACCACAGGCCCAAATGCAAGTCCAAAACCCAGGATGCCAGTATCCATTCAATCTCAGAGCTCCAAAATCAAGAAGAGAACTCACTGTCATAAGCACAGCAATAAGGAGGTGGTGTTTAATCATTTGTGAAGGATCCAACCCCCACCACCACTTTTCACCCCTCACTCCCACCATAATCCCCTCATTCTCCCTACCCCCCACCTTCCAACCCCCACTCTCCACCATGATTAAATCACCCTCCACCAGATCCAACCTTTATTATTCTGTCCCTGACTCCCAATTCTCATGTCCTTCTCACATTGTAAAATACAATGATGCTTTCCCTACAGTCCCCCCAAATGTTGTATCATTCCAGCATTTATACAAATGTCCAAAGCTTAAAGTCTCATCTGACACAAGGCTACAGTCCCTTAGGTCCATGAGTCGCTGAACTATAAAGGCAAGTTAACTACTTCCAAGGTATAATGCTTGTGCAGGCAATGGCTAAGCATTCTCAGCCTAAAGGAAGAATTTTGCCAGAAAGAACAAAACACAGACAGGACTTACAGGCCCCATGAAACTCTAAACCCAGAAGGCCAGTCATTCATTCCTACAGTTCCAAAATCACCCTTTTTGAAACCTTGTCCCACATCCAGGGCACAGGGATGTGAGGTCTGGTCTCTGACAGCCTTGGGCTGCTCTGCCCTGTGGCTTTGCAGGGTTTATGCCCCATCGCTGCCCTCATGGGCTGGGCTGGTGTTGAATGTCTGTAGCTTTTCCCGAATGATGGTACAAGCTGTTGGTGGGTCTATGAATCTGGGGTCTGCATGATGGTGGCCTCCACTGTGGGGGCTCCAACCCCATATTTTCCTTCTGCACTCCCCTAGCAGAGGTTTCTCATGAGGCTCTGCGTTTTTGGGATGCTTTTGTCTGGTAATCCAGGCATTTCCATACATCTTCCAAAGTCTATAGAGAGGCTCCCAAGCCTCTAGTCTCATGATCCATCCACCCAGTGGCTTAACACTATGAGGAAGTTACCAAGACTTCTAACTTGCACCCTCTGAAGCAGTGACCCAAGATGCATCTGTGCATTTTCAGCCGTGGCTGGAGCTGGAGCTGCAGGGCTGCAGGCAGCAGTGCCCTGAGGCTGCACATAGAGGGGAGTCACAGGACTGGCCCAGGAAACCATTCTTCTCTCCTAGGCCTAGGGCCTGTGACAGCAAGGGCTGCTGCAAAGGTCTCTGAAATGCCTTCAAGGCCTTTTCCTGTTGTCTTGGTTATTAGCACTGGGCTTCTTTTTATGCAAATTTCTAAAGCCTTCCTGAATTTTCTCCTGGAAAGTCAGCTTTTCTTTTTGACACTTGGCCAGGCTGCAAATTTTCCAAAATTTTGAGTTCTGTTTCTCATTTAATGTAAGAGTCAGGACTCATTTAATGTAAGTCCCATCCAGAGGTCATTTTCTTGGTCACACATCAGAGCACAGGCTATTCGATGCAGACAGGACACCTCTTGAGCTTTACTTCCTAGAAGTTCATTCCACCAGATATGCACTAAGTCAAAATCCTCAAGTTTAAAGTTTCACAGATCTCCAGGGCAGGGTCACCGTGCAGTCACATTCTTTACTACAGCAAAACAAAAGTAACCTTGGCTTCTGTTCCCATTAAGTTCCTCATTTTTATCTGAGACCTTCTAAGTCTGGCTTTCACCGACCATTTTCCTGTCAGCCCTCTGATCACAAGTATTTAACAATTCTTTACAAAGATCCAAACTTCTCCTCATTTTCCTGTCTTCGAAGCCCTCCAAACTCTCTCGACCTCTGTCTGTTACCCCCTTCTGAATCTGCTTCTACATTATCAGATATCTTTGTTGCAGCCTGGCAATGTGGTAAAGGAAGACAAGTCCATTTTCAGAGGGAAAATTCAAGAAGGCCTCAGATACTTGAATGAAAAGAAGCTGAGTGCGGATTGCCAAGACATTTGGGAAAAGGCCTTGAAGACATTTCATACATCCACTTCCCGGTACTAATTTTCTCTGTGATCAGAAACAAAAGGGGTTTAATTGGCTCATGATTCTGCAGGCTGTAAGGAAGCACAGCGGCTTCTGAATCTGTGAGGACTCAGGAAGCTGCCCAATCTTACCAGAATGTCAAGGGGCAATGAGATGATTCATGTGGCAGGAGTAGGAGCAAGACAGAGAGAGGAAAGAGGTGCCATGCCCTGTTATACAAGCAGATCTCATGAGAACTCACTATCACAAGGTCAGCATCAAAAAGATGGTGCCTAACCATTGGTGAAGGATTCATCCCCCACCCCCAACTCCCACTGTTTCCAGGCAGAAGCCTGATGCAGAGGCAGAGCCTCTAGGAAAACCTCTACTAGGGAAGTACAGAAGGAAAATATGGGCTTGGAGCCCCCACACAGATGGCCACAACGTCCAGACCCCAGATTCACAGACCCACCAACAGCTCACATCCTCAGTGTGGAAAAGCTGTAGGTAGTCAACACCAGCCCACCCATGAGAGCAGCCACAGGGGCTAAACCCTGTAAAGCCACAGGTGCACTGCCCTAACAGAGGTTTTCCATGAGCCACTGCCTCTGCAGCAGGTTATTCCCCCTTCCTACAACCTCACATCCTCCAATTACAATTCCACATGAGTTTCACAGGGACACACAGCCAAACCATGTTATTCTGACCCTGATACCCCAGAATCTCACGTTTTTCTCACACAGTAAAATACAATCATGCCTTTTCAAAATTTTCCAAAAATCTTAACTCATTCCAAATGTAAAAAGTTCAAAGTCTCATCTGAGACAAGGCTACATTCTCTTCTGCCTATGAGTCCCTGAATTCAAAAGGGATTTCTTTTCTTTCAAGATACAGTGATGGTACAGGCATTGGGTAAGCTCTCTCAATCCAAAGGGAAGAAATTTCCCAGAAAAATCACACAAATGTAAGTCCAAAACCCAGCAGGACAGTATTCACTCAATATTAAAGCTCCATAATCATCAAGAGAACTCACTATCATGCGGACAGCACTAAGGTAACACAGCACTAAGTGTTTAATCATTTGTGAAGGATCTGCCCCCCATCCTCATCTTTCAACCCCACCCCCAAAATAATCTCCACCATTCTCCCCACACCCTTACCTCCAACACCCATGCTTCACCATGATTAAATACCTTCCACCAGGTCCCCACTTTCACATTCCCCATTACAATTCCACATGAGTATCAGTAGGGACACAGAGCCAAATCATATTGTTCTGACCCTTATTCCCCCAAATCTCATATCCTTGTCACACTGCAAAATACAATGATGCCTTCGTTACAGTCTCCCAAAGTCTTAACTCATTCCAGTATTTACTGAAGTGTCCTAAGCCCAAAGTTTTATCTGACACAAGGCTGCAGTCCCTTCTGCCCCGAGCCTCTGAAATACAAAGTAAGTTAACTACTTTCAAGGTACAATGACTGTACAGGCATTGGGTAAGAAAAAACTTTTTCTAGCCAAAAGAAAAAACTTTGCCAGAAAGAAGCACAAAACACGGATGGGACTTACAGACCCCATGCAAGTCAAAAACCCAGCAGACCAGTCATTCCATTGTACAGCTCCAATCATCTCTTTCAGTCTAAATCCCACATCCAGAGCACAGGGGTGTGAGGGCTGGGCTCCCAAGGCCTTGGGCAGCTCTGCACTTGTGGCTTTGCAGCGTCTTTACCCACAGCTGCCCTCATCGGCTGGGCTAGTGTTGAGTACCTGTAGCTTTTCCACACCAAGGGTGCAAGCTGTTCGTGGGTCTATGAATCTGGGGTTTGCAGAATGGTGCCTCCATGTGTGGGGTTCCAACCCTATATGTTCCTTCTGTACTGCCCTAGTAAAGGTGTCCCATGAAGGTCTGTCTCTTGGAAAAGCTTCTGCCTTGAAACCCAGGTTTTTCTGTACATGCTCTGCAGTCCAGATGAAGGTTCCCAAGGTTCTAGTCTTTTGCTCTGTGCACCTGCTGGCTTAACACTATATAGAAGCCACCAAGGCTTGCAGCTCGCACCCCTGAAGCAGTGACCCAAGCCGTACCTGTGCATCTTTCAGTCATGGCTGGAGCGGGAGCTGCAGGGATGCAGGCAGCAGTGTGCTGTGGCTGAGACCAGCAGTGGGGCCTTGCAGCTGGCCCAGGAAAACATTCTTCTCTCTCAGGCCTTAGGGCCTGTGACAACAAGGGCTGCTGCAAAGGTCTCTGAAATGCCTTCAAGACCTTTTTTCCATTGTCTTGGCTATTAGAACTGGACTCCATTTTATACAAATTTCTGAATCTGTTTTGAATTTTTCCACTGAAAATCAGCTTTTCTTCTTGACCGCTTGGCCAGGCTGCAAATTTTTTAAACTTCTAAGCTCTGCTTCTCATTTAAATGTAAATTTCTGCTTGAGGTCATTTATTTGGTCACACAGAAGACCACAGGCTGTTGGGCACAGACAGGACACCTCTTGAGCTTTGCTTCCAAAGGTTCATTCTGCCAGATACACCTGAAACCATCACCCTCAAGTTCAAAGTTTCACGGATCTCCAGGTTAGGGGCATCATGCAGTGACGTTCTTTGCTAAGGCAAAACAAATGTAACCTTGGCTCCTGTTCCCAGTAAACTCCTCATTTTCATCTGAGACCTTGTAAGCCTGGCCTTCACTGTCCCTCCTTCTGTCACCCATTTAATTATAACTATTTAACAAATCTCTACAATAGTCCAAACTTTCCCTCATCTTCCTGTCTTCTTCCAAGTCCTCCAAACTCTCCAACCTCTAGCCATTACACACTTCTCCACCTGCTTCTACATTTTCAGGTCTCTTTGTTGCAGTCTGTCAATGTGGTAAAAGAAGAAAAGTCCATTTTCATGGGGGAAATTCATGCGGGCTTCAGATATTTTCATGAAAAGAAGCTGAGTGCTGATTGCCAAGATAGGAAGGAAAAGGCCTTGAAGGCATTTCATAGCTCCACTTCAGAGCACTAATTTTCTGTATGATCATAAAGAAAAGAGCTTGAACTGGCTCATGGCTCTGTAGGCTTTAAAAGAATCATAGAAGCTTCTGCTCCTGGGAGGAATCAGGAAGCCTCTCAATCATACAACAAGACCAAGCGAAAACAGAATATTTTATATGGCAGAAGTAGGAGCAAGACAGAGAGAGGAGAAGGTTCCACACTTATACAACCAGATCTCATGAGAACTTACTGTCACAAGGTCAGCATCAAGAAGACGGTGCTTAACCATTGGTGAAAGATCCGCCCCCTACCACATCCCCACCCTCCACTCTTTCTAGGCAGAGGCCTGTTGCAAAGGCAGAGCCTCTTGGAAATCCTCTACTGGGGCAGTGCAGAAGGAAAATATGGGCTCGGATCACCCATGTGGGGTTGGGGGGGGGGTTACCAACCTCCAAGATCCCATTTTCTTAGACCTACCAACAGCTCACATTCTCCATGTGGAAAAGCTACAGGCACTCAACACCAGCCCAGTCCATGAGAGCAGCCATGGAGCTAAACCCTGCAAAGCCACAGGTGCACTGCCCTAGTAGAGGTTGTCCATGAGGCTCTGCCTCTGAAGCAGGCTACTCCCCCTTCCTACTGCCCACCACCTTCACACTACCCTACTGCCAACCTACACCTCTCCACCCTACCCACTTGTTTTTCCTTCCACCCCAACAAACCTCCCGTTTATGACTAAATCACCTCCCACCAGGCCCCACCTCCAACATTCGAGAATACAATATCCTATGAGTTTTTGTAGGTAAACACAGTCAAACCATATTATTCTAATCCTGACATCCCCAAATCTCATGTCCTTCTCACAGAGCAAAATACAAACATGCCTTTTGAAAAGTTTCCAATAGTTTTAACTTATTCCACCAGTAACTCAAATGCAATAAGTTCAAGTTTCATCCAAGACGAGACTGCAATCCATTCTGCCTATGAGTCCCTGAATGTACAAGGGAGTTCTTTTCTTTCAAGTTACAATGATGGTACAGGCACTGGGTAAGCTTTCTCAATCCCAAGGGAAGATTTTCCCAGAAAAATAACACAACTGGGACACAGGCCCAATGCAAGCCCAAAAGCCAGCAGGAGAGAATTCATTTATCACAAGAACTCACTATCACACAGACAGCATTAAGGAGATAGTGTTTAACCATTTGTGAAGGATCTGTCCCTGTCTCCGTGCTTCACGACCACCCCCACCATGAACCCCCATTCTTCCCCCACCCACACTTCCAACCCCCACTGTCCACCATGATTAAATCACCTTCCACCAAGCCCCAGCTTTAACATTCCCCATTACAATTACACATGAGTTTTGGTAGGGGCACAGAGCCAGATCATATTATTCTGCCCCTGGCCCCCGAAATCTCATGTCGTTCTCACACTGCAAAATTCAATGATGCCTTCTCTACAGTCCACCAAAGTCTTAACTCATTCCAGCATTTACTCACATGTCCAAAGCCTGAAGTCTCATCTGAGACAAGGCTACAGTCCCTTCTGCCCCCAAGCCTCTAAGTTAACTACTTCCAAGATACAATGATTGTTCAGGCATTGGGTAAGCATTCCCAGCCAAAAAGAAGAAATTTGCCATAAAGAAGCACAAAACACAGATAGGACTTACAGACTCCATGCAAGTCAAAAATCCAGCAGGCCAGTCATTCCATCCTACAGCTCCAGATCATCTTTTTTTGAATCTACGTCCCACATCCAGAGCACAGTGTGGTGTGATGGCTGGGCTCCCAAGGTCTTGGGCAGCTCTGCACCTGTGGCATGGCGGGGTCTTTCCTCAAAGTGCCCTCATGGGCGGGGCTGCTATTGAGTGCCAGTAGCTTTTCAACACTAAGGGTGCAAGCTGTTGGTGGGTCTATGAATCTGGGGTCTGGAAAATAGTGCCTGCCTGTATGGGGGCTCCAACCCTATATGCTTCTTCTTTAATGCCCGAGCAGAGGTTTACTGTGAGGCTCTGCCTGTTGGAAAAGCTTCTGCCTGGACACCCAGGCTTTCCCATACATCTTTTGGAGTCTAGATGAAGGCTCCGAAGCCTCTAGTTTTGTGCTCTGGGCACCTGCTGGTTTGACAGTACATGGAAGCCACCAAGACTTGGAGCTTACACCCCTGAAGCAGTGACCCAAGCTGTACCTGTGCATCTTTCAGCCATGGCTGGAGCTAGAGCTGGAGATGGAGGTGTAGGGGTGCAGGGAGCAGTGTCCTGAGGCTGCACAGAGCAGTGGGGTCATGGGGCTGGCCCAGGAAAACATTCTTTTCTCCTAAGCCCCAGGGCTAGTGACAGCAAGGGCTGCTAGGAAGATCTCTGAAATGCCTTCAAGGCCTTTTTCCCATTGTCTTGAATTATTAGCACTGGGATCCTTTTTATGCAAATATCCGAAGCCCTCTTGAATTTTCCCCCTGAAAATCAGCTTTTCTTTTTGACCACTTGGCCAGGTTGCAAATTTTCCAAAGGTTTAAGCTCTGCTTCTCATTTAAATACAAATTCCAACTTAAGGTCATTTCTTTGGCCACATATAATACCACAGGTTGTTCGAGGTAGGTAAGACAACTCTTGAGCTTTGCTGCTTAGAAGTTCATTCCACCAGATACACCCAAAATCTTCAGCCTCAAGTTCAAAGTTTCAGAGATCTCCAGGGCAGGGACACTGTGCAGCCAAATTCTTTGCTAAGGCAAAACAAAAAAACCTTGGCTCCTGTTCGCAGTAATTTCCTCATTTTCATCAGAGACCTTCTCTGCCTGGCCTTCACTGTCCATTCTTCTGGCAGCCTTTTACTCACAACTATTTAACAAGTCTCTTTCCCTCATCTTCCTGTCTTCTTCCAAGCTCTCCAAACTCTCTAACCTTTGGCCATTATCCAATTCTGAACCTGCTTCTATATTTTCAGCTTTTTTTGTCACAGTCTGTCAATGTGGTAAAAGAAGAAAAGTCCATTATCGGGGGAATCTTCAAGAAGGCTTCAGATATTTGTATAAAAAAAGCCCAGTGCTAATAGTCAAGAGATTGGGGAAAAAGCCTAAAAGTCATTTCATAGCTTCACTTCGCAGCATTAATTTTCTGTATGTCCATAAAGAAAAGAGAATTAATTGACTCACAGTTCTGTAGGCTGTAAGGAAAGCATAGTGGTTTCTGCTTTTAGGAGGACTCAGGAAGCCTCCCATTTATACCAGAAGGCCAAGCGGCAATGAAATGTTTTGTATGGCAGGAGTAGAAGCAAGACAGAGAGAGGAAAGAGGTGCCACATCCCGTTAAACAACCAGATCTCATGAGAACTCAGTGTCAGGAGATCAGCATCAAGAAGATGGTGCTTAACTACTGGTGAAGGATCCGCCCCCAACCCCACATCCACCCCCTATCGTTTCCAGGCAGAAGCCTGATGCAGAGGCAGAGCCTCTTGGAAAACCTCTACTAGGGCAGTACAGAAGGAAAAGATGGGCTTGGAGCCCCCATGCAGGATACCACCATTCTCCAGACCCCAGAGTCATAGACCCACCAACAGCTCACACCCTCAGTGTGGAAAAGCTACAGGCACTCAACAGCAGCCCAGCCCATGAGAGCAGCCATGGGGACTAAAGCCTGCAAAGCCACAGGGGCACTGCCCTTGTAGAGGTTTTCCATGAGCCTCTGCCTCTGCAGTAGGCTACTCCCACTTCCACTACCCACTACACTCACACCACCTTACAGCCAGCCTACTCCTCCCCACCTTACCCACCTTTTTTTGCTTCCAACCCCACCCCTCTCAAATGCATGAATAAATCACCTCCCACCAGGCCCCACGTGCTATATTTGGAATTACAATGTCCCCTATGTTTTGGTAGGGGCACACAGCCAAACCATATTATTCTGACCCTGATCCCTGGAATACCATATCTTCTCACCGAGTGAAATACAATCATGCCTTCTCAAAAGGTGCCAAAAGTCTTAACTCATTCCAGCATTAACACAAATGTAAAAAGTTCAACATCTCATCTGAGAAAAGTCTACAGTCCCTTTTGCCTGTGAGTCCCTGAATTTAAAAAGGGAGTTCTTTTCTTTCAAGGTACAATGATGGTACAGGCATTGGGTAAGTTTTCTCAATCCAAAGGGAAGAGATTTGTCAGGAAAATAACACAAATGGGATCGCAGGCCCACTGAAAGTCCAAAACCCAGCAGGACAGTATCCACTTAATCTTAAAGCTCCAAAATCATCACGAGAACTCACCACCATGAGGAAAACATTAAGGAGATGGTGTTTAACCATTTGTGAGGGATCCTACCCCAACACCCACCTTTCACCCCTCACCCCCACCATAATCCCCCCATTCTCCCCAATCCCCACCTTCCAACACCCACTGCCCTCCATGATTAAATCACCTTCCACCTGGCCCCACTTTTACAATTTCCAATTACAATTCCACATGAGTTTCTGTAGGGACACACAGCCAAATCTTATTCTGTCCCTGCCTCCCCCAATCGCATGTACTTCTCACTTTGCAAAATACAACAATGCCTTACCTACAGTCCCCCAAGGTCTTAACTCATTCCAGCATTTACTCAAATGTCCAAAGCCCAAAGTCTCATCGGAGACAAGGCAGTCTCTTCTGCCCCTGAGCCTCTGAAATACAAACAACTTAACTACCTCCAAGGTGCAATGATTGTCCAGGCATTGAGTAAGAATTCGCAGCCAAAAGGAGCATTTTTGCCAGAGAGAAGAACAAAACACAAATGGGACTTACAGCTCCCATTAAAGTCCAAAATTCAGCAGGCCAGTTATTCAAACCCACAGCTCCAAAGTCACCCTTTTTTAATCCTTGTCCCACATCCAGGGCACAAGGGTGTGAGGGCTGGGCTCCCAAGGCCTTGGGCAGCTCTGCACCTGTGCTTTGCAGTGTTCAGCCCCCACAGCTGCCCTCATGGGCTGTGCTGGTGTTGAGTGTCTGTAGTTTTTACCCATGAAGGATACAAAGCTCTTGGTGGGTCTATGAATATGGGGTCTGCATGATGGTGGCCTCCAGTGTGAGGGCTCCAACCCCCTATTTTCCTTCTGCACTGCCCTAGTAGAGGTTTCCCAGGAGGCTCTGCCTTTTGGCAGCCTTCTGTCTGGACACCCAGGCACTTTCATACATCTTCTGAAATATGTATGGAGGATCTCAAGCCTCTGGACTAGTGCTCTGTTCACCCACTGGCTTAACACTATGTGGAAGCCACCAAGGCTTATAGCTTGCACCCTCTGAAGCAGTGACCCAAGCTGTACCCGTGCATCTTTGAGACAAGGCCAGAGCAGGAGCTGGAGCTGCAGGGAGCTACAGTGCTGCCTGCATCCCTGCTGCACACAGCAGCAGGACCATGAGGCTGGCCCAGGAAACCATTCTTTTCTCCCCAGGGCCTGTGACAGCAAGGGCTGCTGCAAACATCTCTGAAATGCCTCCAAGGCTTTCTCCCCCATTGTCTTGGCTATTAGCACTGGCCTTCATTTTATGCAAATTTTTGAAGCCATCATGAATTTTCCCTCTGAAAATCAGCTTTTGTTTTGACCACGTGGCCAGGCTGCAAATATTCCAAACTTTTGAGCTCTGCTTGTCATTTAAATATAAGTTCCAACTTGAGGTAATTTCTTCAGTCACACAAAAGAGCACAGGCTGTTTGACACAGACAGGATACCTCTTGAGATTTGCTCCCTAGAAGTTCATTCCACCAGATACACCCTGAATCATCATCCTCAAGTTCAAAGTTTCACAGATCTCCAGGGCAAGGTCACCCTGCAGCCACGTTCTTTGCTACAGCAAAACAAAAGTAACCCTGGCTCCTGTTCCCAGTAAGTTCCTCATTTTCATCTGAGACCTCATAAGCCTGGCCTTCACTGTCTCTCCTTCTGTCAGCATTTTAATCACAACGATTTAACAAGTCTCTACAATGGTCCAAACTTTCCCTCATCTTCCTGTCTTCTTTCAAGTCCTCCAAACTCTCCAACCTCCGGCTGTTAGCCACTTCTGAACTTGCTTTTACATTTTCAGCTATCTTTGTCACAGCCTGGCAATGTAGAAGGAAACAAAAGTCCATTTGCAGGGGCAAACTTCAAGAAGTATTCAGATACTTGTATTAAAAAGAAGACCAGTATTAATAGCCAACATGATGTGGAAAAGTAATTGAAGGCATTTCATAGCTTCACTTTGCAGTACTAATTTTCTGTATGATCATAACAAAAGGGGTTTAGTTGGCTTATGGTTCTGTAGGCTGTAAAGAAAGCATGTAACTTCTGCTTCTGGGAGGACTCAGGAAGCCTCCCCATCATACCAGAAGGATAAGCAGCAATAAAATGTTGCATATGGCAGGAGTAGGAGCAAGATAGAGAGAGGAAAGAGGTGTCACACCCTGTTATACAACCAGATCTCATGAGAACTCAGTATCACAAAGTCAACATCAAGAAGATGGAACTTAACCATTGGTGAAGGATCTGCCACCCAACACACCTCCACCCCCTACTGTTTCCAGGCAGAAGCCTGATGCAGAGGCAGAGGCTATTGGAAAATCTCTACTAGGGCAGGGCAGAAGGAAAAGATGGGCTTGGGGCCCCTAGGCAGGAGGCCACCATCCTCCAGACCCCAGATTCAGAGACCCACCAACAGTCTGCACCCTCAGTATGGAAAAGCTACAGGCACTCAAGACCAGCCCAGCCCATGAGAGTAGCCATGGGGGCTAAAGCCTGCAAAGCCACAGTGCTCTGTCCTAGTAGAGGTCTTCCATGAGCCTCTGCCTCTGCAGCAGGCTACTCCCCCTTCCTACTACCCACCACCCTCACACCACCCTATGGCCAGCCTACTCCTTCCCACCCTCCCCACCCCTTTCTCCTTACACCCCCACCCACCTACCATCCATGATTAAATCACCTCCCACCAGCCTTCACCTCCAAAATTTGGGATTACAGTTCCACATTTTTCTAGGGAAACACAGCAAACCATATTATTCCGACCTTGACCCTTTCAAATCTCATGTCCTTCTCACAGGGTAAAATACAATCATGCCTTTTCAAAAGTTTCCAAAAGCCTTAACTCATTCCAGCATTAACTCAAATATAAAAAGTTCAAAGTCTCATTTGATACAAGGCTACAGTCTCTTTTGCCTGAGTCCCTGAAGTTAAAATGGAGTGCTTTTCTTTCAAGGTACAATGATGGTACAGTTATTGGGTAAGATTTCTCAATCCAAAGGGAAGAAATTTCCCAGAAAACTAACACAAATGGGACCACAGGCCCAATGCACATCCAAAATCCGGCAGACCAGTATTCATTCAATCCCACAGCTAAAAAATCATGAAGAGAACTATCAGAAGGACAGCATTAAGGAGATGGCGTTTAACCATTTGTGAAGGATCTGCCCCCCACCCCTGCCTTTCACTCCCAACCCCACCATAATTCCCCCTAATTTACCCCATCACCCCTCCTTCCAACCTCCACTCTCCACCATGATTAAATCACCTTCCACCAGCCCCCACCTTTAACATTTCCCATTACAATTCCACATGAGTTTTGGTAGGGACACAGGGCCAAATCATATTATTCTGTCCCTGGTCCCCAAATCTCATGTCTTTCTCACATTGCAAAATACAATGATGCCTTCTCTATAGTTCCCCAAATCTTAACTCACTCCAGCAAATGTCCAAAGCCCAAAGTTTCATCTGAGACCAGCATACAGTCCCTTCTGCCCATGAGCGTCTGAATTATAAAGCAAGTTAACTACTTCCAATGTACAATGATTGTACAGGCAATGGGTAAGCATTCCCAGCCAATAGAATAAAAATGCCAGAACGAAAAACAAACACCAATGGGACTCACAGGATACATGAACGTCCAAAACCCAACAGGCCATTCAATCCTACAGCTCCAAAATCATCCTTTTGGAATCCTTGCCCCACATCCACGGCAGAGGGGTGTGAGGGCTGGGCTCCCAAGGCTTTGGGCAGATCTCCACCTGTGGGTTTGCAGTGATCAGCCCCTGCGGCTGCCCTCATGGACAGGGCTGGTGTTGAGTGTCTGCAGCTTTTCCACACTGAGGGGGCAAGCTGTTGGTGAGTTTATGAATCTGGGGTTTGGAGGATGGTGCCTCCCTGTGTGAGGGCTTCAACCCAATACGTCCCTTCTTTGCTGCCCTAGTAAAGATTTCCCATGAGGCTCTGCCTCTTGGAAAGGTTTCTGCCTGGACACCCAGGCTTTTCAGTACATCCTCTGGAGTCTAGACGCAGGCTCTTAAGCCTCTAGTCTCTTGCTCTGTGCACTACTATGTGGAAGCCATCAAGGCTTGGAGCCAACTCTGAAGCAGTGACCCAAGCTGTACTGGTGTATCTTTCAGCCATGGCTGGAGCTGGGGCTGCAGGGATGCAGGCAGAAGTGTCCTGATGATGCCCACAGCAGTGAGGCCATGGAGCTGGCCTGGAAAATCATTCTTCTCTCCTCCGCCCCAGGGCCTGTGACAGCAAGGGCTGCTGCAAAAGTCTCTGAAATGCCATCAAGGCCTTTTCCCCATTGTCTTGGCTATTTGCACTGGGCTCTTTTTTATGCAAATACTCTAAGTGTTCCCTAATTTTCCTCCTGAAAATCAGCTTTATTTTTGACCATTTGGCTAGGCTGCAAATTTTTAAAATTTTTGAGCTCTGCTTCTTATTTAAATAGAAGTTGCAACTTGAGGTCATTTCTTAGGTTGCACACAAGAACACAGGCTATTTGACGCAGACAGGACACCTCTTGAGCTATGCTGCCTAGATGTTCATTCCACCAGATACATCCTAAATGATCACCCCCAAGTTCATAGTTTCACAGATCTCCAGGGCAGGGTCATGGTGCAGCCACATTCTTTGCTAAGGCCAATCAAATGTAACCTTGGCTCCTGTTCACAGGAAATTCCTCATTTTCATCTGAGACCTTTTAAGTCCGGCCTTCACTGTCCATCCTTCTGTCAACCTTCTCATCACAAGTATTTAACAATTCTTTTCAGTGGTCCAAACTTTTCCTCATCTTGCTGTCTTCTAAGTGTTCCCAACTTTCCCAACTTCTGTCTTTTACCCACTTCTGAACCTGCGTCTACATTCTCAGCTATCTTTGTCACAGCCTGGTAATGTGTAAAAGAAGAAAAGTCCATTTTCAGGGGAAAATTCACGAAGGCTTCAGATATTTTCATGAAAAGAAGCTGAGTGCTGGTTGCCAGGACAATGGGGAAAAGGCCTTGAAGGCATTTCATAAATCCACTTCACAGCACTAATTTTGTGTATAATCATAAAGAAGAGAGGTTTAATTGGCTTACTGTTCTGCAGACTGTAAAGGAAGCATAGTGGCTTCTGCTTCTAGGAGGACTCAGGAAGCCTCCCAATCATACCAGAAGGCCAAGGGGCACAGAGATGCTTCATATGGCAGGAGTAGGGGCAAGACTGAGAGAGGAAAGAGGTCCCATACCCTGTTATACAACAAGATCTCATGAGAACTCAGTATCACAAGGTCAGCATTAAGAAGACGGTGCTTAACCACTGGTGAAGGATCCACCCCACCAACCTCACTTCCACCACCCACTGTTTCCAGGCAGAAGCCCGCTGCACAGGCAGAGCCAGATTCATAGACCAAACAACAGCTTGCACCCTCACTATGGAAAAGCTACAGGCACTCAACACTAGCCCAGTCCATGAGAGCAACTGTGGGGACTAAAACCTGCAAAGTCACAGGTGCACTGCCCTAGAAGTTTTCCATGAGGCCGTGCCTCGGAAGCAGGCAACTCCCCACTCCCACTACACCCCACCCTTC
Source organism: Macaca thibetana thibetana (assembly GCF_024542745.1). Lineage (NCBI taxonomy): Eukaryota > Metazoa > Chordata > Mammalia > Primates > Cercopithecidae > Macaca > Macaca thibetana. Next base: position 107,896,650 of record NC_065592.1, on the reverse strand, counting down.
CACTACCCTACAGCCAGCCTACTCCTCTCCACCCTACCCACCTCTTTTTCCTTCCACCCCTACCCACCTTCCATCCATGATTAAATCACTCCCACCAGGCCCTCATCCTTCTGTCATTCTCTAATCCCTCCAAACCATCCCAATCTCTGTTTGCTACCCACTTTCAACCTGCTTCTACTTTTTCAGGTATCTCTATAGCAGGTTGGCTATGTAGCAGTAACACAAAACCCGATTTAAGGGGGAACATTCAAGAAGACTTCAGAAATTTGCATATAAAGAAGTCCTGTGCTAATAGCCAAGACAAATGGAAAAAGGCCTTGAAGATATTTCACAGCTCCTCTCTGCAGTTCTAATTTTCTGTATTATCATAAATAAAAGAGGTTTAATTGACTTGGGATTCTGCAGGCTGTGAAGGAAGCATAGTGTCTTTTGTTTCTGGGAGGAGTCAGGAAGCCTCCTAATTATACCAGAAGGCCAAGGGACAATGAGCTGTCTCCCATGGCAGTAGGAGCAAGACAGAGTGAGGGAAGAGGTTCCACAGCCTGTTAAACAGCCAGATCACATGAGAACTCACTCACTGTCAAGAAGACAGCATCAAGGGGATGGTCCTTTATCATTTGTGAAGGATCTACCCGCACCATTTTATGACTAAATCTTTTTCCACCTAGGCCCTGCCTCTAACATTAGGGAGTATAATTCCACATGGGTTTTTGTAGGGACACAGAGACAAACCATATTATTCTGTCCCTGACCCTACAAATGTCATGTCCTTTTCACATTGTAAAATACAATCATGCCTTGCCAGCATGAGTCTTAAGTCATTTAAGCATTAGCTCGTTTCAGCATTAACTCAAACTTACAAAGCCCAAGTCTCATCTGAGTCAAGGCTACAGCCTCTTTTCCCTATGAGCCTCTGAAATAAAAAGCAAGTTCACTGCTTCTAAGGTACAATGACGGTACAGGCATTGTGTAAGCTTTCCATATCCAAAAGCAAGACATTTTCCAGAAAGCTTCTTATTTCTATCTGAGGCCTCCTCAGCCTGGCCTTCACTGTCCATATTTCTGTCAGGATTTTTGTCACAACCATTTAACCAGTCTCTAAGATGGTCCAAACATTTTCTCATCTATCTGTCTTCTTCTGAGCCTCCAAACTCTTCCAACCTCTGTCCATTGCCTAGTTCCAAAACTGCTTCCACATTTTTAGGTATCTTTATAGCAATGCTCCAGTCCTCATTTGCCATTTTCTGTATGATTTATTTTGAAAAAGAGGTTTAATTAGCTCATGGTTCTGCAGGGTGGACAGGAAGCACAGTGGCTTCTGCTTCTGGGAAATCTCAGAAAACTTTCAATCTTCGTGCAAGGAAAAGAGTGAGTTGTCTCACACGGCAAGAGGAAAACACACAGAGTAGGAACATGACACAGAGTTTTCAATGAACAGGTCTCATGAGAAGTCACTCATAATTGTGAGGACAGTAGCAACGGGATGCTGCTAAACCATTCATGAGAACTTTGCCTTCAGGATTCAATCACCTTAGACCAGGATCCACCTTCCACATTAGGAAATATAATTCAACAAGAGATTTGGTGGGGACACATACTTGAATTGCATCATCAATCTTTGAATATAAAGACATCCACAGCAGGCTTTATCCAGCCAGCTTCTTTGAGACTCTTCACAGGGTTTGAGGTCTACAGCATATAAACTAAAATATTCACACTTCAAAAGCAATAAAATAAGTGGTATCATTCTTCCAAAAATTACAATGGTAGTGTAGGCATTCATAGCCTGATTTAGTTCATGTTTGCTGCTCTTTCTATTCTATCACCATATTAACTCTTTCCTACACAATTCTGTATTCAGCTGAGTTTCAGTTGAGAACAAAACCATCCTTGTCCTACCACCAATAGCTGGCACTAGCTCTTTGCTAGTGTTATTATTCTGCTGTAGAAACTATCCTTGAACTGGAAACAGTCCACAAAGGAGTATCTAGTCATTCAACACTATCAATTCCTGGGTGACTTTTTGAAAAACTAGTATCTCTTGTTGCAAGAAATACTGCATCTGCGAGTCCATGTCTCTCATTTGAATTGGATGGAAGCAGTGAATTTCAGCCAAAGTGGCCACAAAAATCCTGTTCCTGTGATTCTGGCGTCATCAGCCTCTGCACCTCTGTCTTCCCTTCTGCCACATGTTGCCTGCTCTGCATGACTTTGGTAAGAGCTTCCTTGTGTATACGGATGATGTCCAGGATTTTGGTCTGGTGTCCCTGAGACAGCACTAACAGGTCCATGACTGGGTCCAGGTCCTGCCTGGGCTGATTGGCAAAGAGCCAATCAGTGTTGAAGGCATCTCTGGTGAAGTGATGGCCTGCTCCAGCTCCAAGACCTGGCTGAGGCTGAAGAACTGGCCACCTTCTGATGCTCTTTCTTAAAGCCCATCACCATCACCTGCTTGCATGTCAACTCATTGGCTGTGAAGTTGAGCTGAGTGCCCTGTTGTCCATCTTCCTGGTAAAGCACTCAAAGCCATCAATCTTGCTCTCTCACTTCTAAAGGTTGAGCCCACCTTGGAGGTGGGCTCAGCATCAGGAAGAAGCTGGAATTCACCATCTCATCCTTCTCAGCCTTCCTCTTGCCCTGTCTCCAGGCTGTCTCTTCAGCACTGGTGGGGCACATCAGGAAGTGATGGAAGATGTGGCACTGTGCCCGCACCCAGAAGCTGGCCGTGTGGTTCACCCACCAGACTGGGCCCTTTCTGTACTTGAGCATAGAGTCCTCCTCAAGATGGTTTGTGGTCTGCCTCTTGGCACCAAAGAAGCCCACAGTGCTGTAGGAGCCCTGATGCATGGACCAGAGCCCCAAAGGCAGCGCACACCCTGCTCCTGAGCCTGCTGCTCATTTTCTCTATGTGGCTCCATTTGTAGCATAGTTGTTGCACTGAGGCCTGTGCATGCCAGGCAAGGCCAAGCTGGCTCAAAGAGCAACCAGCCACCTCTGCAAGGGTGTGCCAGGAGCAGGTAGATCAGCCACCAACCTCACTCGCTGCCAGTCAGGGTAAATCAGTTATTCCTCCCTGGAGGTAGGGCCCCAGTGCCATCTGCTTTTCCTCAGGCCTCCGCTCCATCAGCCATCAGGTGGCAGCTACTCAGGCTGTGGGAACCTGGCCACCCCTGCTTCCTTAAGGGGGTGAGGTTGGTGGCTGGTCCACCTTCTCCAGGCATACCCTTGCAAAGGTGGCTGGTTTCTCTTTGAGCCAGGTTGGCCTTGCCTGGCATGCACAGGCCCTGGGTACTGACAGGCTGCTCTGAGTAAGCTTGTCCTGTCTTGGGCCAAATTCTAAGTCTGGCCAGGGCCATAGAAGGCTGAGTCCCCTGGGTGGTAATCCTGGTTGCTGCTGGGGGCCCATGGTGCCCTTCGCCTCCCAGGGCGCAAGATGAGGCCCGACTGGGCCAGGACCCTTTAGGTATGGATCTTATTCCCCAGGAGGGGGCCTCTGTCCCACAGGTTGGGTGAGAAGATGTATGGCATGCTGCTGGCTGCCAGGGTTGTCGGGATGCCACGTTCACCTTTCCCTCCAGGGACATCAAAGTGACGAGCTTCCCCTTTGAGAACGACTTCCCAAGGCCCAGGTGCCATCTGGGGCTGCAGGGCAGCTGTCCACATGCTGCCCTGGCTTCTTCCATGTTGTGCTCATCACTACCCATCAAGGGGAGTCAGATGCAGCCACCATGCAGGGCAGTTGTCTCTGGATCTGCTTCTTGGCTATCATGGAGCCAGACTGGGCCTGGTGATAGGGCCCTGATGGGGTTGTCCTGGTGGTCCTTGGGGGGGGGCCAGAGGAGATGCAGAATGGAATTGCTGTGAGGATAAATAAGATGACTGTCAGCACAGAACAGGCACCTGGTGAGTGCTCAGGGATTACCCTCAGTAGCTGCCCAGAGGCCAAAACCACCCACCTGATAGCGACTGTCCCTAAGCCAGGAGGAAGAGAACAGAGCAGGTTCCACTCACCTGAATCTGATCAGTCAGCTGTGCTGAGATGTGCCTTTCACCTAGAAGAGTCCTTCACGCAGAGCCACTCACGGATACTGCTGTGTGTCTCTAACTGCTCCACAACACAGAGGCAATGGGGGCTCAGCAACAGTGACATCGTGGGGTGACACAACCCACCACAACTGGAGCCTGCTTGGGTCAAGAGGGCCCAGAGTCAGTGTCCTCTATCCACTGAACTGACATGTGTGCATGCAATGTGTTTGTGCATCTGTGTGTGTGTGTACATATGGGTGTGTTTGTTTGTCTTGCTTCTCTGGCCAGACCTAGCTGCTCCACTCACAGGTGCATCCAGGTCCTCATCACTGTCACCACCAGGGCGCAGGGCCAGCATTACAGCCTCCACAGGTGCTCCCCAATCTCTGCCCTCCCCACGGAAGGTGGTCCTGGGAATGCAGACAGAGGAGGGGTGCCGGACAGAGCAGAAAGGGCTGGCACCCTCTCTAGGTGGAACCCAGGTCAAGTGTAAAGTTCTAGGTCTGTCAAGCAGTGTGGATTCAACATATCTTCTCATGTACTCTTTCTAGCAACCCTCCAAGGTGCCCTGACCCAGCTTCCCTACAGATGGAGGCAAGGAGGATCCACAGACAAACCCCTTGCCTAAGGTCACACAGCGGCCAATTGGCCAGGTTCCTACTGACCAGGCACCCTTAACCAGGTACCCACTGACGAGGCCCCTAATGACCACTCCTCCATTGACCAGGTCCCACTGACCAAGTCCACACTGACCATGTCTCCATAACCAGGCCCCCATTAATAGGCCTCATGGACCAGACCCCACTGACCAATTTCCCACTGACTTGGTTCCCACTGACAAGACCACAATTTACCAGGTTGCTGCTAACCCCACCTCCACTGAACAATTCTCCATGGATCAGTCCCTAGCTGACCGAGCCCCCTCTGACCAGGCCCTCACTGACCAGGCTTCAAGCCACTAAGGCCCCACACTGACCATGCCCCTAGTATACTGAATAGACCCCATCAATTGTTTACGTTCCAGCAGTTCAGGTTCCATGAATAAGGCCACCACTGACCAGGTCCCCACTGACTAGGCTTCCAATGACTAGGTCACCAGGTTCCCACTGGTAAGGCCTTCACTAAGGAAGCTGCCACTAACCTGGTCCCTGCTGATCAGGTCCCAACTGACCAGGTCCTGATGACCAGGTCATCTCTGACCATGGTCCACTGATGAGGTCCTTGAGCAGCTGTGTTCAAAGTCTCATTACAATGCCCCCATCAGCCCACAGACCCTCCCGCCCTGTATGTGTGCCCAGAGGTCAGGCACTGGGGGTTTTCTTGGGCCCCAAGGCCTCTCCTCCAAGACACAGGGAGAGACAGTCAGCCTCAGGCTCCAGGTGCCCAGCTTCATATTCACCCCCCAAGGCACTCTGGGTCCATCTCAAAGGAGACAGTGAGGTGGCCTGGCACTGCCTGGACACGCCACCTATCCTATTCCAGAGTGTCAGAGTGCGAGGAAGGGAGAGACATTTGGCAGAGGAGACACCCTGTGCTGCTGGGTCTCCCAGGGCCCATCTCACAGAGCTCCAATCTAGAGACACAGCACAGAGGCTGCAGGGAGACTAATCCAGAACCCTTGAGGCTGAGCCAGGGACCACGTCAGGACTGTCCCCAGATAGCCAGAAGGCCCTCTGCTAGTTTCTTGGTACCTCAGTGGATGTAGCAACAGTTCTTCTGTTGGGGACTAGTGAGTGCATGCTGGGGAAGACTCACCTGTGCTTCCTCGGTGGCTCCAACTCTGCTTCTAAGAAAAATTACTCATTCTAGGGCTGAGGCAGAGAAAATACAAGATTAGTTTAGAACATCTTATGCCAGAAAGTAAAAAAGTGCTGACAGAGTAACGGGGACAAATAAGAAGGACATAAAGTCAGCTTGAAATGTCTACTCCTGGCCTAATCTTGGGGAATTGGAGCACCAGAATCATGAGCTTTCCTTTCTCCTTTATTTACTCGTTTTATTTCTCCATGTAGAACGAAGAAGAGAATAAGAAAATAATCATCTGGCAACCATCACAGTAATACTTGTTCAAAGACAAGTCATCAATGAAATGCTAAATCTAGTGGGTTTTGAGGAGTAACCAGTGTTTACAGAGCCTCAAAGTATCTCCACACAAAATACTGTTGAACTACAAAAAGAAAATCATAACATTAGTATGGATGAACCTGGCAGGTACTCCTTAAGTCTCCTACTATATGTAGTAATAAAAACTGTAAAATGAAAATAAGCCTTTGATGACCTTTACTAAAGTATCAATGATGACTTGGTTGTTTGGCTGTTTAAACAACTGACATTTGGGCAATTTGAGTATGCCAAACTCAATGGATCATTTGCAAGATCCACTTAAAACTTAAGGAGGCGAAGAAACATCATTTAAAATACCATAAAAATTTTCATCATACATATGATATGAAAATGTTATATATTTATGAAAAACAATTAAAATTTCATGTAAATGGCCCAGTGATAAAGTTTTATGATCTTTTAAATCACACAACTTTTCTTTAAGATTTTCTGGTTAAATATCCTCTTCATTAGATGTGGCTTACCAGTGGATTCTAGAGAAGAAAGTAGACCGGAGCAAGTGCCCAACACATCAAAAGCTGGAAAGAAAAAAGAAAGAATTATGTTCTTTACCTAAAACATTTCAGTTAACCAAGTGTAACTTTAAAATGTAAAGCATTGAGAACGTTATCAGCGTTAATAAGAATGAGGAATATGTATGTACAATTATAATACAAAACTACTATTAAATAATTTATACATGGCATTAATTCTAATTGTGGTTAAATATCACAGCTTTTTCATTCTTCATTCATGTACTCAACAGCCACATGCTAAGGTACTAGAACTAGCACTGGAATTACAAGATGAAGATGGCATGGTCCACCTCTCAACAGTCATATGCTATAACCTAAAAAACAGACAGGCAGGCAATGTCCATATAGAGTCACAGATACCATGACAGGTATACAGCAGGGCACTACTGGAACATACAGAAGGGACATCTATTTCACTTTTGTGTCAATATCATGGGCTTTCTGGTGGAGGAGATGCATAGGTTGATGCCTGAAGGACAAAGAAAAGCTTGCCAGATAGAGGAAAGAGGCGAAGGCAAAGAGCCTGATGTGAGAAAGAGCCCTGCAGAGTTCTACTCCGTCCACTTTGGTGCTAGAGCAAAGGGCAGAGTGCGGTAAGTGGCAAGAGACAAGGCTGAGTAACTAGACAATTACATTGACATGGGTGTTTTTATTTCATGGTGAAAATTTTAGAACTTTTCCTGAGAACAGATGTAAGACAAGTCAATGACACAGTAAACGACAGGAGGTTTAAAATGCCACCTGTCAAGTGGCTGCTTATGAAGGGTTATTGCTCAGCTAAGTATTTCTAAGTGAGTCTGAGGTCTGTTGGCCTTCAGTCTGTACCAAAACCCTGAGAACCTGACGATGCCTTTGTTTTCTGAGAATCATTTCGGTGTGCTGGCTGACAGTTCCATGAGGATGGCAAAAGTGAAGAAATTGTAGAGCCAGTGAAAAAGAGATGGATACACTTCTTGGGAATTTTTTAAGGTATGTAACATGATGAATTAACAGTGCATAAGTATACTTTTCACTGTGAAAGTTTTTATTTTCACATCTTTCATTAGATGTGTGTAAGAAAAAGATACTGTACATAGTATCTACTAACCCACAATGAAAAGGAATGCCATTTGCTATTTACACTTTATTACTAAAATAAACCTAAATTTAATTAATAAATTTTGGCAACATACTTTTCTTTGTTTCTCTAATTATTTGTTCTACACAGTCCGGCTCCATCTAAAATAAGTTTAAAAAAATAATGTTTAAGTTAAACAGGAGACATTATCATGAGAATAAGATATCACTTACAAAATGTGGCCTTTAGAATTTTTAGTGACTAGACATAAGTTTGCTTAGACAGAAAAATAATCACATAAGTAAAATTTCTACTTATTTTAAGTTTAGATAATAGAGGCTATATCTGTGTAATGCTATTTAGAGTAATCTGACAAAAATAGATAATATTGGTCTATTGGATATACATAATTTTAGAAAGGCTGGTCACGGCGGCTCACACCTGTAATCCCAGCACTTTTGGAGGCAAAGGTGGGCAGATCACAAGGTCAAGAGATCGAGACCATCCTGGCCAACATGGTGAAACCCTGTCTCTACTAAAAATACAAAAATTAGCTGGGCATGTTGGCGCATGCCTGTAGTCCCAGCTACTCAGGCGGCTGAGGCAGGAAAATCACTCGAAGTCAGGAGGCGTAGATTGCAGTGAGCTGAGATTGTGCCACTGCACTCCAGTCTAGTGACAGAGTGAGACTCGGATAAAAAGAAAAAAAAGGTTAAACAATTAAAGTCATATTTTGAAATGAATGCATTGCTTTGAAATTCTTAGCAAAACTCTGCCCTTTATAAAAAGTTTAATCATTTTTTACATCAATAAATTTTTTCTTAAAAAGAAATTTCTATTCTCTACTTATAGAAAAAATATTTTTATAGTACATTTTTCTTTTATTTTCTAGTTTGTATTCTAAATTAAAGTGGAACCTGTGTAAGTTTATTCCAAAGGTATATTGAGGGATGCTGAGGTTTAGAGTACAAGTGAACCCATCACACAGGTAGTGAGCATAGGACCCAAGAAGTAGTTTTTCAATCCTGGCCCACTCTGTGCCTCCCCGTTCTTATTTCCCAGTGTCTACTGTTCCCATGTTCACGCCAATGTACACCTAATGTGTAGCTCCCACATGTGAGTGAAAACAAGATATTTGGTTTCTGTTTCTGCATTAGTTTGCTTAAGAGAGTGGATTACAACTGTATCCATGTTGCTGCAAAGGACCTGATTTTGTTCTTTTCATGGCTGCATAGTATTCCATGGTATATATGGAATTTTCCAATCTACCTTGGATTTTCAATCTATGTTGGGTGCACCTGGATTGACTCCATGTCTTTCTGTTGTGAACAGTGCTGCAATGAACATACATGTGCATGCATCTTTTTGTTACAATGATTTATTTTCCTTCAGGTATACCCCTAGTATAGTAATGGGGTTGCTGTGGGTGGGATTACAAGTGCCTGCCACCATGCCTGGCTAATTTTTGTAGTTTTAGGAGAGACGGGGTTTCCTCATGTTGGCTAGGCTGGTCTCCAACTCCTGGCCTCAGGTGATCCACCTGCTTTGGCCTCCCGAAATGCTGGGATTACAGGTGTGAGCGACTGCACCTGGCCAAGCGCAAAGCTTTTAACAGAAAAATGGAAATGAACCTTTCAGTGTTTTGTTTATTTAATTCATAAAATGCACTTATTTTGGATTCTATTAAATAATAAATATCTATATGTGGTTAAGCGTTTGGTTGCCAGTCATTAGTCATTCACTTGTGATTATGGGTGGGAAGAGTTATGTTGATCCTTCTTAGTTCTTAATTTCCAAACTGCTCTCCATAGTAGCTGAATTAATTTACATTGCCACCAACAGTGTGTAAGTATTTCCTTTTCTATACAGCCTCCCTAACATCTGATTTTTTTGTTTGTTTGTTTGTTTGTTTTTGCTTTTTAACAGAAGTTATTCTGACTGGTGTGAGATGGTTTCTCATTGATGTTTTGCTTGGCATTTCTCTGAGGATTAGCAACGGTAAGCATTTGTTAACATGTTTGTTAGCCACTTCTATGTGTTCTTTTGAAAAGTGTCTGTTCATGTCATTTGCTCATGTTTAATGGGGTTATTTATTTTTTGCTAGTTGATTTGTTTAGTTTCCTTATGGATTCTGAATAACAGGCCTTTGCTGTGTGCATTGTGAGTGAATATTTTCTTCCATTCTTTAGGCTGTCTGTTTAATTAATCCCTTGATAGTTTCTCATGCTGTGCAGAAGCTCTTTAGCTTAATTAGATCAAACTTGTCAATTTTTGTTATTCTTGCAATTGCTTTTGAGGACCTAGCCATAAATTAAGTGACAAGTGCAATATCCAGAAGAGTGTTTCCTAAGTTTTCTTCCAGGATTTTTCTAGTCAGAGGATGTACTCTTAGGTAAGAAAAGTCAAAGTCTTTTTTTTTTTTTGAGATGGAGTCTCCCTCTGTCACCCAGGCTGTAGTGCAGTGGCATGATCTTGGCTCACTGCAACCTCTGCCTCATGGGTTCAAGTAATTCTTCTGTCTCAGCGTCCTGAGTAGCTGGGATTACAAGTGCTTGCCACCACGCCTGGCTAATTTTTGTATTTTTATAGAGACGGGGTTTCATCATGTTGGCCAGGCTGGTCTTAAACTCCTGACCTCAGGTGATCCACCTGCCTTGGCCTCCCAAAATGCTGGGATTATAGGTATGAGCCACTGCACCTGGCTAAGCACAAAGCTTTTAACAGAAAAATGGAAATGAACCTTTTAGTGTTCTGTTTATTTAATTCATAAAATGCACTTATTTTGGATTCTATTAAATAATAAATATCTGTATGTGGTTAAGTGTTTGGTTGCCAGTCATTCACTTGTGATTATGAGTGGGAAGAGTTAAGATGGTGCAAAGAAACTTTAAAAGTGGTATAGGCTGGGTACGGAGGCTCACCCTGTAATCCCAGCACTTTGGGAAGCTGAGGCAGTTGGATCACAAGGTCAGGAGGAGTTTGAGATCAGCCTGACCAATATGGTGAAATCCCATCTCTACTAAAAATACAAAAATTAGCCAGGTGTTGTGGCAGGCACCTGTAGTCCCAGCTACTCGGGAGGCTGAGGCAGGAGAATCACTTGAACCTGGCAGGCAGAGGTTGCAATGAGCTGAGACCGCGCCACTGCACTCTAGCCTAGGCAACAGAGCAAGACTCCATCTCAAAAAGAAAAGAAAAGAAAAAAACATGATATGAACCACAGAGAAACTACAATCAAAGACAAAGAATCTCAAAGTATACTGTCAGTTTTTAGGCAATAACATGCATTTTCTAAAACCTAACTTAAATGCAGCTTTTAAAGAAATTTTAAATGTGTCAGTTTAGTCACATTTATTGAACAAAGTTAGCAATGGGTATCTCTTGAAAATGAGAGCTCCAGGGAATTAAAAAATGTAAAGTTCCCATTTCCTTTCTGTGTTAACACAGCTAATTATAATCTTTACTTAACATGCATAAGTCAACAGAACAGCTCAGTATTTCACCAAATTATAAACAAGAATTATATCAAAGAAATGAAAGCCAAAAGAGAAACGGTCATATAACTAACCTCAGTCAAGGAGTTCTTGCAGTTATTTGAAGTCTGTGGGTTTGAAGTAGGAATTCTTATGGGCGTTTTGGGAATATATTTTCTGTTGAGTCCTGTACTATTAAGATTTTCAGCACAAGGTAACTCTGGGTGTGGCCTCGTAGGAAGAGTGCTGAGAAAATATTTCATCCGCTCTTTCTCCATAAGGAGCTTGGTGTTGATCATTGCTATTTTCTTATTCGATCTGTAAAGATAGCAAAGACAAATGCTTAGTATTTCATTTTTCCTTGAATGATTCTTAATGACTTGCATTTTTTAAAAAGTTGCCCTGAGAGTAAACCAAATTACCCACTCAACAGTGTTTTCACACCAAAGATGTGTGAGAGCCTACCTCTTGTAAGCAATTGTAATTTTAAAATTATTCTAAATAAGTATATGTGTTTCTAAGGTGATTTCTACTGAACAAGCAGTTCAAAGGAGGGAAAAGAAATGGCTATCACTGATGTACGGCTCAACAGGTAACCTAGCTGCCTTCTAAAATAGCTCTACTTGTAAGATTCTACAGATTCCATAGAAATATTTGTATTTAAAGGGTAATATGTGGGACAATGAATATGTTAATTTGCTTGACTATAAGAACGACTTCACTATAAATAATTATACCAAACATCATGTTGTACTCCTTAAAGAATGTAGATTAAGAAAACTAAAATGAACAAAAATAATCTAGAAATACTTGTGTTTAGTAAACCAGTTTCAGGTTTCACCCTTGTACATTTCACCCGTGATCTAAGAACAATTGAGTATTTGGCACTGAGGAGTAACTCAGAGTAACAACTCCTGGGGGAGAACCAGATTGGTTGGTTGGTGATCAAAGAGAACTAAAGCATCTCTGAAGGCAATTAGCCCCCAGCACTGTGACCAAGGCACTGCAGGTGGGGCTTGTTCTTTCTGCCTTCCACATACCCCTTTAGGCTGAACATGGTGTTTTTCTTTTAACCACCTTGTGGATTATACTTCTTTTCATTCCTGTGATAATTATTCCATATTTCACAAGGATGCCTTTCTGTAACTCCTTGAAAATGTTACACAAATAGTCTTTCTTGAGGCACCCTCTAGTGATAACACTAAAGATCACAATCAATAACAGTCCCTGCCTCAGCGCCAGGATGTGCCCAGAGTAGCAGTACCACTCGACACTTTGGGTTTAGGTTATGATCTACCAAAAAATAAATTAAACTCATTAATATTTCTATTTAGGGAAATTCTGACAAGTAATTTTATAACAAGATCACTTAATTAATTATAAAGCTTCAAAAACAGTGAAAAAACCCAACAGATCAGGTTAACTACATGAGACTTTTCAGGGGAAAAAAGCCATACAAAAGCAAAAAAAAAAAAAAAAAAAAAAAGAGAGAGAGAATAGAGACAGCAACTATCCTTGATGAACATTTTAAAGGTAAGATTACTTACTAACATTATTTTCCAAAATTACATTATCAGATTAGCATTCACTTTCTACTGATCTCCTGAAGTCATGTCACTAAAAATTATGCTTGCAAAACAAATTAATGAGTTTAATTCGTTTTCTATGAGTGTATGTTTTGACTTACTTCATTATTTTTTTTGACATGGAATTGTTAGCTTTCAATGTTGCTGCAAAGGCTTCCTTATATTCTTCTAATTCGGTTGTAACCTCTTCATAAGCAGTTTTCATTTCGGAGAATTTACATTCCACATCTTTAAGTGTGAGTTCCTTCATATTTAGTGAAGCCGTATTATCCTTGTTTAACTGCTCTAATTGTTTTTCATACTGTGCTTGTTCCTAAAACAAATGAAAGAATACACTTTTAAAACAATTATTACCTAATTACCATGTTTGTGGTCTTTCATTTTGAGTCAGTGATTCAAAGAGCAATTTTTAATACATTAAAAAAAGAAGCTGAAACTTAACATATTTATCAGCAATATCAACAAAACTAATAACTGAATTCAGAATTAAGTCTAATTTAAATAAATTTGAAATAATAATTATGTCAGTATTAATGTAATCTAGTCATATAAAAATAATAGAATCCATTTATAATTTAAAAAAGTGAACAATGAACAACATAGCTTAAGACCAATTCAAAAGTATCACATAATTTCTAAATCACAGTCTTCTCTTATGCCAACTGGTCTTAATATTGAAATGACTCTATAGTGAGAATCATTACTTTTTTTTTTTTTTTTTTTTTTGAGACGGAGTCTCGCTCTGTCGCCCAGGCTGGAGTGCAGTGGCCAGATCTCAGCTCACTGCAAGCTCCGCCTCCCGGGTTCACGCCATTCTCCTGCCTCAGCCTCCCGAGTAGCTGGGACCACAGGCGCCGCCACCTCGCCCGGCTAATTTTTTGTGTTTTTAGTAGAGACGGGGTTTCGCCGTGTTAGCCAGGATGGTCTCGATCTCCTGACCTTGTGATCCGCCCGTCTCGGCCTCCCAAAGTGCTGGGATTACAGGCTTGAGCCACCGCGCCCGGCCGAGAATCATTACTTTGAAAGATGAATTTTGTTATAAAAATAATGGAAATTTAAATATTTAAAAGAAAAAAGATGCCACTTTTTTTCTAGAACCCTACAAAGGAAATTGCTGTAAGAGAGGCAGAGGAAACACAATATATACATATCCAAAATATAATTTGCAGTGAAACAAATGAAAGCACATTACAGATAAACTTACCTGACTTTAAAAACTAACCTGTAAATGGATTTCTTCTAATTTTTCTATTATCTGCATTGTCTTTTCATCTAGCTCCGATTTATATTCTTGTGCTTTACCAAGTTCTACCATATTGTTTTCCATATGTGTCTTAAGAGTTAATACTTCTTCTTCCAACATCTTTTTATCCTCCTCAAGTTTTTCACATTTCTCTTGTATTTTTCTCATAGATAAAAACTCTTGTTGAAGAACTTGATTGTCTTTAGCCAAATTGACACATTTTGAAGATACAGCTTCCTTCTCGGCCATAAGATCATCAAACTGCATGAATAAAATAATAGAGCTTGATAGGGAAGTAGGCTGCGAATAATCTAATACAAAACCAATAGCAAATTTTGAAATGCATTTACTTGCAATAACATGTTATCAATAATGTAGCACAGTCTTCAAATGTGAACCCTTAAATTACTCAGAATTTTAAGAGCGAAGTTAAAGCTACCATGAGTCACAAAAATACACGCTCTACTATCATCATCTTTGCCACAGAACATCTGCGCTTGATCTTTTTATTTTCCCGATGATTCGTTTTTGTTCCTCCTGAAACGGCACTGAGTGGTCTCTTAGTGAAAAGTGTCCAACCCCTTCCCTCATGGCCACTCCCCAAAATTTGTCAAAAAAAGTTTCAGAGCTATCACATTGAGTTATTTAGGCCAAAGTGATCTCTTAGTGAAAAGTGTCCAACCCCTTCCCTCATGGCCACTCCCCAAAATTTGTCAAAAAAAGTTTCAGAGCTATCACATTGAGTTATTTAGGCCAAAGTGATCTCTTAGTGAAAAGTGTCCAACCCCTTCCCTCATGGCCACTCCCCAAAATTTGTCAAAAAAAGTTTCAGAGCTATCATATTGTTATTTAGGCCAAAGTCAATAAATGGCTCTCAGAATAAGACTTTGAAAATAATATAATACTCTAGGCTAGGCCTGGTGACTTGTGCCTGTAATCCCAGCACTTTAGGAGGCTGTGGCAGAAAGATCACTGGAGGCCAGGAATTTGAGATCAGCCAGAGCAACACAGTGAGACACTCATCTCCACAAAAAAATTTTAAAAAATTAGCCAGGCATGGTGGCTCAGGCCTGTAGACCCAGCTAGTTGGGAGACTGAGGCAAAAGGATGGCTTGTACCCAGAGTTCAGGGCTGCAGTGAATTATGAACACATCCCTGCACTTCTGCCTGGATGACAGACAAAGACCATATCTCAAAAAACCACAAAATAATGAATCCTGAAAATAAGGATTCTGATGCCATAAGGCTTTTCCTAAACTGCAAATATTTCATGCTAATTTGAATTGCATTTTAAGAAGTAATGATTCTTGGGGTAAAGGCCATAGAATACGGCACCTAGAAATAAATCCACATATTTACAGCCAACTGATTTTGGACTAAGGTGCCAAGAACATACATTAGGGAAAGGACACCCCCTTCAAATGAAAGGCACTGGGAAAACTATCCATATGGAGAATGACACTAGCTTCCTATCTAACACTATATAGCGAAATAAACTCAGAATCAATTGAAGACTGAAATGTAAGGCCCAAAATTATCAAACTACTATAAGTAAACATAGGGAAAATGCTTCAGGACATTAGTCTGCACAAAGATTTGTATGGGTAAGACATCAGAAGCACAGGCAAAAAACAAACGATAGACAAACAGTACTACAACTGAGCGAAGTGAAAACCTATAGAATGGAAGAAAATATTTTCAAGTTTTTCATCTAATAAAAGACAAATATCCAAAATAAACAAGGAACTCAAATACCCTGAGAGTAAAAACAATAAACTGAGTTCAAAATTGGGCAAAAGATGTGGTTAGATATTTCTTCTTTTTTAAGAAAAAAAAAAAGAAATACAAATGGCCAATAAATACATTTAAAAATGTTCAGTGTCATTAATCATTAGGGAATCAAACCTACAATGTGATATAATCTTGCTCCATTTAGAATAATTGGCTATCGAGGAAAAGACAAAAAAAAAATAACAAACGCTGGTGAGGTTTCAGAGAACAGTAAACTCTTACATGGTGTTGGTGGGAAGGTAAATTAGTGAAGCCACTTAGAAAACAACGTGAGGTTTTCTCAAAAAACTAATAATGGAACTGTCAAGGGATCCAGCAACCCCACTACTGGGTATTCAGGCAATAGAAAAGAAAACAATAGATCGAAAGGATACCTGTCCTCATAAGTTTATTGTAGCACTATTCACAACAGCTAATGTATAAAATCAACCTTCATGTCCATCAACAAATGAATGGACAAAAAATTGTGGTACACATGCAAATGGAATATTATACACCATATAAAAAATGAAATCCTTTTATTTGTGGCCATGTGGATCAGTCTGGAGTATGTTACGTTAAGTGCAGACACAGAAAGATAAATACTGTACATTCGCACTCATGTGTAGGAGCTAAAGAAAAATTGAGGGCTGGGCGACACGGCTGATGCCTGTAATTTCCTAGCACTTTGAAAGACCAAGGCAGGAGAATCACTGGAGACCAAAAGCTCCAGAGCAGGCTGAGTAACACAGAGAGACATCTCTACAAAGTGAAAAATCAGACAAGTGCAATGGTGCATGTCCACAATCCCAGCTGCTCAGGAGGCTGAGGTGGGAGGATCAAATAAGCCCAAGAGTTTGAGGCTGCAGTGAGCTATGATCAAATCACTGTCTCTGGTCTGGGTGACTACAGTTGCCTGGAGAGCAGAGGACACTAGCAAGACCATGTCTCTTAACAACAGCAAAAAAGCACACAGAAGTAGGGGAGGGGAGTCTGGTTAATGGATACAAAATCACAGTTAGATAAGAGGAATAAGTTCTGGTGGTCTGTGGCATTGTAGGGTGAATGTGGTTAACTATGATTTATTTATATTTTTAAAAAGCTAGAAGATTTTGAAAGTTCACAATTCAATGAAAAATGGTTGAAGTAGTAAATATGCTAGTTGGCTTGATCTTTACACACTATACTCCCGTATCAAAGTGTCACTTTATAGCCCATAATTATGTATATACTTGTCAATTAAAACAAAAGAGAAGCTATATTCATCCCACTAAAAGAACAGAATATGGGCCATCCTTACTGACTTCCTTCTAATGAATAGAATGCAGTAAAAGGGATACCATGTGGCTTCCCTATCTCAGACTGCTTTCCCTTCAAACTCAGCCCCCAGATTGTGAGAGAGATCAGACCACAAAGACAGACTGGGAGTGCCAGTGTCAGTGTTCATGCTGCCTGCCCCAAGCAAGGTTCCAGCCAATGGCCAGCATCAACCATCAAACACATGGGTGAGCAAAGCTTCAGATGATTCCATTTCCCCAAGTGATCAGCTGTTCCTAGGGAAGCTGAGGGGAGCAGAGACAAGCTGTCCTGGCCAACCTTTTTCCAAACCACAGGTTGATGAACAAAATTAATGTTTTTCTGTTAAGCTAAAAATCTCTGGGTAATTGTTAGAAAAATACGTTTTAAAAAGAGACAACAGGAAACGTAACTTATGCAGCAGAAAAGAGTCTCCTTTAAAGTAGGATCTAATAAATGTTGAGATTAATTTATTGATGACAAACATTATTGAGAAGCAGCAGATAACCAGGAGAGAGACATAAGCAGATGAAGAGGAACTTTTCCTAAAACTCCTTTCAATTACGAACTCTGATAACAAGGCAAGGGTGTCTCCTTACAATTTCCCCTCAACTCATGAAATAAGACTGCGAAGCAAGAAGACATATGATTTGAAAAACAACTAGAAATACTTGGTTACATAACCAAAATCAGACATTTACCTGATTTCAATTAATGAAAATTCTAAAAGAAGCAGCTTTGAGTATTTATTAATCAATCTAGTATTCAATTTTCATTTTCCTTTTTCTCAATGAGGCAATAAGAACATTATGGAATGATTTTTAGTCTTCACAGAAGTAATATAAACATAGTGTGCTTTGAGTGTTAAGACATCAAATGCAGTTTCTCCTTTACTCCAGGCTTGTTTGTATGGAGAAGTTAAGATCGTCTGCTCTCTATGTTACACCACAATGCTTCTCTATAGCACAAAACTCGCCTCTGAAATTTTGAAATTCAAAATACTAATCTACTATTTGTCTCTGATAAATTGCCTGAACATTACCTGATTTTTAACTGCTGCACTCCTAAAACTTTTTCTTGGAATGAGCTAAACTTTTTATTCCAAGAATCGTCCACTGAGCTGGAAAGCAGAGCTGTGCATCTCTGTTTCAGGAAAAGGAGGTTTATGCAGGAAACTGTGGTTTCTGAGAATGCAAGATCTGCACCAAAAAAAGGATTAGCCACAGTGCTACTCAAGAGAACCAGCTACCACATGGCAAGAGGATCTGCGAACTGGAAGATGATGACTTCACTTGGTTTCCACTGAGGAAAGCTGGCAGCTCAGACTTAAACTTCTCCTTCCTGGATGGTAAACATCTGTGGATGATTCTATGAATTATAATGAGTTAGCAAAACATAATGCACTAAATAGTAGACTATGTCAGCAGATCCTGTGACCAAAATTTACTGAAAATGAAACTATAGAGGGAGGCACTGGATAAGAGACTGAAGGTTTGAATGAAGAAAAAAAGAAATAAAGTGTGTCTTGTAAGCCTGACTTGCCATCATGTCTTAGAGTAAGTAAGGTATAAGCTGGCCACAGACGTCTTTAAGACACAAAAGGTGAAGTAAATATTCCACTACATTTAACTTTTATTATGATATAAGACAACTGGTAACATGCAACATGCTTGGAAAAAATCTTCTCATTAAATTCGATTTGGTCCTGGTTTAAGAATAGACATAAACAAGCTAAGAATTGATAATCTAAAAATAAACTTGCACATTTACAGTCAACTGATTTTATACAAGGTTAACAAAAAAATAGAATGGGAAAAGAATAGTTTTCAACAAATGGTGTTGGAACAACTGGGTATGCATGTGAAAAATATATATATAAAGTTGGATTCTCACCAAATACCATATTTAAAAATTAACCCAAAATAAAACAGTTAACTGTAACAGCTAAAACTATAAAACTCTCAGAAGAAAATATTGATATTAATCTTTGTGACTGCATTTGGCAGTGTTTTCTTAGCTATGACTCCAAAGGAAAAATGGATTCAATGGACTTCAAAATTGAAAACCGCTATGCCTGAGAAGATAGTATCAAGAAGTGAAAACGTAAGACACTGAGTAGAAGAAAGTATTTGAAAAGCATATATCTGATAAGGGACTTACATATATAGGATATATAAAAAATGCTTGCAATTCGTAAATAACAAGATAACTCAATTTAAAAAATGGGCAAAGATTTTGAATAGATATTTCTGCAAAGAAGACATAAAGATGGATAATAAGCACATTAATAGATGCTTAATGTAATTAGTCATTAGGAAAATGTAAATCACAACCAACTTGTGGTATCACTTCACCCCACAGGATGAAACCTTCGTTCAATAAAAAAGACAAAATAAGTGTTAGGAAAAATGCAAAGAAATTAAAACCCTTATCCAATGCTGCTGGGAAGGTAAAGGGGTGTGGCCACTTTGGAAAACAAACTGGCAGCTCCTTAAAAGGTTAAGCAAGAAGTTACCATATGACTCAGAAATTCGAGTCATAAGCATATGCTCCAGAAAAATAAAAACATATGTAAGCACAAAAACTTATACATAAATGTTTACAGCAGCATTATTAATAAGAGTCAAAAAGTGGAAAGAACCCAAGGTCCATCACCTCATGAATGGATACATAAAATGTTTGATTTATCCATACAATGGAATATTACTCAGGAGAATCTCCAACCGGGCCCACAAGTGTCTACACCGGACAAAACATCTGGTGTAGATAAGGGAACCTGCACAGGGTTTTGCCTGGACATGCCAGCAGCGGACCAGAGGCCCACATGCACTGGCGGGTTGGTGTGGAGCCACCAGGAATTCATGCCTTATGCAGAGGAGGAGCCTGGCCTCTTCAGCTCATGTGTGCTGGTCCTGGTATTCAATTGTGAGGTGGAAATCTGATTGCAGGACCCTTCTCTTTGCTGAGAGCTTTCACTTAATAAATTCTGTCCTCCTCACCCTTCAGTGTGTCCACGTGCTTAATTTTTCCTGATCATGAGAGAAGAACCCAGATTTAGCTGAATTAAGGAGCAAAAACCCTGCATCAATACCTGCTATAGCACAGATGCATCATGAAAAATTATGCTGAGTGAAATAAGCCAGTCACAGTAGACCACTTGCTTTTTATTTCAGAGGCTTATAGGCAAATCTATACAAAGAAGGTGGGTGGTTACCTAGGGCTGAGGGAGGAGCAGAAAACTAGTGAATATGGCTAAATGATATGGGGTTTGTTTTTAGGGTGATGAAAATGTTCTAAAATTGATTGTAATGATGACTGCATAACTCTGAAAATACTAAAGTCAATGAATTGTATATTTTAAATGAGTGAACTGCATGGTGTGTTAATTATTTCTCAATAAACTTGTTACACCCTGAAGTTTATTTGGTACTAGTGATCTGGAGACATGGGCTGCTTAGTTTCAGACCACTGGCCAGGGTTCAAGACATAAGAGAATCAACAGCATGTCTTTTGTATAGAAATATATATATATATTTCTATTATATATATTATATATATTTATTTCTATTCTATTATATATATTATATATAATATATTCTATTATATATATTATATATAATATATATAATATATTCTATTATATATATTATATATATTTTGTATAGAAATATATATATTTCTATATATAAATGGTGAGAAGGACAGAATTTATTAAGTGAAATGAAAGCTCTCAGTAAAGAAATATATACATTAAAGTATCCTTTTTATTAGCATCAAGTCTGTAAAATTAAATGAAAAATCTTTCACCGCTTAAAGCACTGAGAGATTTATATTGAGGAGAAAGACCTTGTATTCTTTTGCCCCAATTTCTATCTAAAGGGTCTGGGAATCACACCCTTCAAACTATCAAATCTCATCAGACAGGTTTTATTAACTCTTATGACGTGGCTTACTTTCTAACGTGATTCTGGTACAGCATCACAGAGAGAAGAAGCTGAAAAAAATCAAAGTATTTTACCCCCAGATATATATATTTTTGACACATTTTGAAATGGCTGTTGCAGGACCAAGAAATTGAAATGGCCGTACAAAGCTGTCTTCTGTGGGGGAAACTGCATCTGTAAGAAGTCTTCATTAATGTAGCCCAATCTCTCCCCTTCTAGGTCTTCCCAGATCTAGGGAAGATTAACTAAGAGCCTGATGCATTTAAAGTCTGAAAATATATTTTTACCCTCTATTTTCTCTGAGGGCTGCCAGCTATGAGGCTTTGTCTACATAATAAGAACCTTAACCTCCGTAACCACCTTATCTTAATTAAGGCCTTCCTTTCTACCTATTTCCAGTTTTAGACAACAGATTTTCTTTACCAATTGTCACCTAAAGAATCCCCAAAACCCACCTATGACTTGTTAGCCCCTCCTTTTTGATGTCCCACTTTTAGGCTGAGCCAGTGTCTGCCTTCCTCATATTGATTTATGATTTTCCCTACACCTTCTGTCTGCTGGAAATGTACAAAACCAAACTGTAATCTGACTGTCTCATGAAACATTCTCAAGAGCTCTTTTTTTTTTTTTTTTTTTTTTTTTTTTTTGAGACGGAGTCTGGCTCTGTCGCCCAGGCTGGAGTGCAGTGGCCGGATCTCAGCTCACTGCAAGCTCCGCCTCCCGGGTTCACGCCATTCTCCTGCCTCAGCCTCCCGAGTAGCTGGGACTACAGGCGCCTGCCACCTCGCCCGGCTAGTTTTTTGTATTTTTTAGTAGAGACGGGGTTTCACCGTGTTAGCCAGGATGGTCTCGATCTCCTGACCTCGTGATCCACCCGTCTCGGCCTCCCAAAGTGCTGGGATTACAGGCTTGAGCCACCGCACCCGGCCAAGAGCTCTTGAGATTCAGTAATCCAGGGCCACTGTCACCATATTGGCTCAGAATAAACTTCCTTAAACATATTTTGGTAGAATTTGGGTTTTTCCAGCACTAATATTTCCCCAAATTACATGAGTTTTAATCCCCAATCTGATTTAAAATTACCTTATATTGGAATATAAATTATTCTATTATAAAGATACATGTATTTGTATGTTCATTGCAGCACTATTCACAATAGCAAAGACATGGAATCAACCCAGACGTCCATCAATGATAGACTGGATAAAAAAAATGTGGTATATATATACATCATGGAATACTATGGAGCCATACAAATGGATGAGATCATGCTCCTTGCAGGGACATGGATGAACTCGAAGCTGTTATCCTCAGCAAACTAACACAGGAACAAAAAACCAAACACTGCATCTTCTCACTTATAAGTAGGAGCTGAATGATGAGAACACATAGACTTGGGGAGGGGAACAACAAACACTGGGGCCTGTTAGGGTCAGGAGGGAGAGCATCAAGATTAATAGCTAACACCTGCAGGGCTTAATATCTAGGTAATGGATTGATAGGTGCAGCAAACCATCATGGCACACGTTTACCTATGTAACAAACCTGCACGTCTCACACATGTAACCTAGACCTTAAGATAAAATAATTATTTTTTAAAAATTACCTTCTGTTTTAGCTTCTTAAACAGAATATCCATTTTCAGTTGATCTGTATTTAAGTCTCCATGGCAACTGAAGTCTTCATTTCCAAATACATTTAACATATTTATTGTCATTTCTAGGCATTTCTTATATCTGCAGAAATGTACAGATTTAGTAAGTCAATTATTTGTAAAAGTAAATAATAATTGTTTAAACAGATATTATGTTATGGCATATCAAAGAAACAAAGCTATAAACTGTGCTCCTCTCAGTTTCAACTGAACATAGTTTGAAAGCATTCTATATGAAATTATAATCTTAGATAAATAATATGCAGAACAATTTTATGGCATATATAGCAGGTAAAGTGATATTATAGCCATACAGTTTTGTATTTTTTTTGAGATGGAATTTCACTCTTGTTGCTCAGGCTGAAGTGCAATGGCATGATCTCGGCTCACTGCAACTTCTGCTTCCCGGTTTCAAGCGATTCTTCTGTCTCAGCCTCCCAAGTAGCTGGGATTACAGGCATGTGCTACCATGCCTGGCTCATTTTGTATTTTTAGTACAGATGGGGTTTCACCATGTTGGTCGGCTGGTTTCGAACTCCTGACCTCAAATGATCTACCTGCCTCAGCCTTCCAAATTGCTGGGATTACAGACCTGAGCCACGACACCTGGCCTAACCATACAGTTTTTTAATAAATAAACTATTCATATCCATTTTGGTATGCTAAGATAAAATGACCTATTAGTAAACATAAACCATAACCCAGAGATGAGTAACCAAGATAAAAAATGTAAAACACATATATGTTTGAAAAAGACACAAAAATACATTTTGATACCCGTTGACCACAGTTTATAAGAAGAAAAAAAAGTACACACAAAAAGCATCAAGGAGATCATTCAATGTAGAGAAAGAGAAGTAAGGAAACATCTTTAATATCTGAGTTGAGAAAAAGAAAACAGGCAGTTTTAGAAAAAAGGAAAGGTGGAGACAGATATGTGATGATTTAAAGACCTTGAAGAAGAGATCTAGAGATCTTTACTGACATAATGTCAACAAAATGAAAGAGATACAAAACAATGTAGAGAAAGGCAATGACAGAAAAATGTTGATTAGGATCAGAGAACCAACTTAAGTGCTCAGTAAATAAATAGAAAAGTAGCTGTGTTCAGGGCTTCAAAGACACATTCCATTTTTTAAAAATAATCTGTTATCAAAATATGAATGCCCATTTTACTCTTTTTCTTTAGGTTATACATATATTTATATATACATAATATTTATTTCTATAAAACAGAAGTTTAGTAAGATGTATACTTCATGTATACAAGGGAGGTACCCATGTAAAATGAGTAAATTTCCGTATGTTTTATATCTAAAAGAAAAAGAAAGAAGCAGAAACAAAATACAAGCTATATATCAAGATAAATTTTGATGTTAAAGAATGATACGAATAGGTCTTTAAAAAATTTGAATGCAGAAGAGAAGAATACTACGAAAGGAAGAAAACATGACCAAATACAGCAAAAATATCTTCAGAAATAAAAATTCAAACTAGATAATGAAGAGTGCACTTGACATTACATGTCCAAAGCGTTGTCATTATTGTTTTCAAAACCATTAAACAATACGTCGCCAAGTGTAGTGGCTCATGCCAACTTTGGGAGGCCAAGGCAGGTGGATCATGAGATCAGGATTTCGAAACCAGCCTGACCAACATGGGGAAACACCGTCTCTACTAAAAACACAAAAATTCGCCAAGGGGGGTGGTGCACTCCTATAATCACAGCTACTCAGGAGGCTGAGGCAGGAGAATCACTTGAACCCAGGAGGTGGAGGTTGCAGTGAGCCAAGATCATGTCATTGCACTCCAGCTTGGCTGACAGAGCCAGACTCTGTCTCAAAAAAAAAAAAAAAAAATAAATGAATAAATAAATAAATAAATAAAAATAATTGTAACATTTTGGCATTCAAAAACAATTTCAGATTGTGTTGTTTCTTTTTTTCACATATTTTTAATATAAATTTTTTTCATCCCAACCTCACCCCAGCAGCTCATCTGACTTCCGCCCCCTGTTTCTCCCCTTCCATTGGACTCTGTGACACATGATCTCATCCAGAGATCTATTTTTCACCACTTATTGTGTTTTTAGGTTGAAATTTGATTTTTTAATAATTCCAACAAAAACGTCCAAGGGGTCATGGGCTCCTGCTCGTATGCCTATAAAGTTGTGCTGTCAGTTTCTGAAATGCATTTTGAAATAGAATTCGTTCATGAAAATGCTGATATAAAATAAATTTGTGTCTAGGTTTTAGTCAAATAAAGATAGAATTAAACCAATTAATAAATGGTTAAAATGTTCTTCAATATGAAAACCATACCCGGTTGTCTCTTCTTCTAATTCATGATTTTTCTTTCTTATTTGATCCACATTATACTCCAGTGATATTAACTCAAAAAGTTTCCCGAATTCTTCACGTTTTCCTTCAGGCTTGAAAAAAAGTGTTTAAAATTATTTTTATAAAATCTAGAGACCTTCTTCTATCTTAAAAATATTATTTCTCATAAGTTGATGAGTAATATGTATTTAGGCAGGTGTATAAAATGCATTTTATAAACCTGATGCCAAGAAGGACAGATTTCAAAACTAGCCATTTTCTTAAAACAGCTAAAAATGATTCACACTTCCATCATTATCTTTTCTGAAGTTTAAATTACCAAAAATGTTTGTTAAAAATGAGAGTTTTTGCACATGAAATACTAAGGGTTAGTGAAATAAATTAAGAGTACTTATATTTACATTTTAGTTTTTAAAGATGCTCTAGAAACATTGTCATTAATAGTTTAAGGTATTCCAAGTTAAATTACATCTTATTAAGATGATTTTTAGAAAACTCTTATCTAGTTCCCATTACATTTTTGATCCTCATCTATCTTCAGGCTGAGCTAAGTACTGTCATTCTCTGTACGTATTCACCTGTAGGTTTAAGGTGTCTTTTAACCATTTCTCTTCAAACGAAGTTTATTTTTTCTATAATAAACAAATAATAACTTTTGTCTACTTTTTGTGGCTTTTCTATTATCCTGTTTCTCCCCTTCCATTGGACTCTATGACACATGGTCTCATCCAGAGATCTATTTTTCATCACTTTTTGTACTGAAACTTGAGATAAACCAGTGTACGGCTCTTTAGAGCAAAACCTAGATAACAGACATCTGGGTTGCTTGGCAAAGGTCATGTGTAATTCTGAGTTATGAACCTGTCACAATTTAATTAATTGTTCTGCCTCTGTATCCTTGCTTTTGTACCACTGTAACTGTAAGCCTGCTTCAAGCTAGCCCACCCCCTTTTTGAAGTGTGTATAAAAGTCAAGTGCTGTCTTTGTTCTGGGCCCAGTTTGTCAGATGTTGAGTCTGCTGGGTCTGAGTGCACTCAATAAAGACATCCTCCTGTATACACCCCAAGGTCTCTCTCTGGTCCTCCTGATTCCTTAACAGCACGATCTCCACTCACCACAACCTCCACCTCCCGGGTTCAAGCGATTATCCTTCTCAGCCTCCCGAGCAGTTGGGATTACAGATGCCCACCACCTTGCCCAGCTAATTGTTTGTAGTTTTAGTAGAGATGGGGTTTCATGATGTTGGCCAGGCTGGCCTTGAACTCCTGACCTCATGATCCGCCCACCTCGGCCACCCAAAGTGCTGGGATTACAGGCATGAGCCACCACGCCCAGCTGCTACTCCTCTTTTTACACTCTCTCAGAACTCCTAAAATCTCAAAATGTTAACCCAGATTCCCTAATATACATTTCCAGCTCTGACCTTTTTACTGAGGCCTCTTCCTTCTAGTACACATATTGTAGACAACACATATTGTTGCCAACCACACACTCATATATTGCTACTCGGTGCAGATTAGTTTAGTAGATAGTGAATCTTGTCTATTTTATGTTGATTCTTATTGATGTTACTTTGAGTATAGTGTTATTTTCTAATCTTGAAGGGGAACTGTCTCACCCTTAGGATATTGACCAGTATACTCTTTTCTTTTCTCTTTTTCTTTCCTTTCCTTTCTTTCTTTCATCTCTCTCTTTCTTTTCTTCTCCCTTCCTTCCTTCCTTCCCTCCCTCCCTCCCTCCCTCCCTCTTTCTCTCTCTCTCTCTCTCCTTTCTGTCTTTCTTTCTTTTCTTTCTGTTTTTTGGACCAGGGTACTTTGTCCTTTTTTTCTTTTTCTTTTTTTTTGAGATGGAGTCACACTCTGTCATCCAGGCTGGGGGGCAGTGGTGCCACCTCTGCTCACTGCAACTTCCACCTCCTGGGTTCAAGTGATTCTCCTGCCTCAGCCTCCCAAGTAGCTGGGACTACAGTTGCACACCACCACGCCCAGCTAATTTTTGTATTTTTTAGTAGAGACAGGGTTTCACCATGTTGGCCAGGCTGTTCTTGTACTTCTGACCTCAGGTAACCCACCCACCTCAGCCTCCCAAAGTGTTGGGATTACAGGCATCAGCCATGGTGCCCAGCCCTTTTTTTCTTTTATAATGAAAACCTTCCCATGAGAATCAGATTATCAATTGTTTGCCTTGCTTTCTTTTAAAGAATGTCCTTTTCCATAGAGATAGGGCATGATGAACATCTTGTTCTAAAGTTTCTTTTGGGGGACACTCAACTATATCATTGGGAAGCTCCAGTCAAGTACAGATCTCCCTTCTTCCTAATCGAGATTCTTCATCTCAAAATGGTGTCCACCAAATGTCTTATCCAGGTAGTCTCTTGCTTAGGAACTCATGAAATAAGCACCTTCAGGAGAAGTTAGAGGCTATTGATTGAGATGGTTTAAAGCTGTCCCTTATTATATGTTTTACTCCCAAGGCAGACATCAAGTGGCTAATAATTCTATGCCTGATGTCTAACTCAATTCTGTGGGAATCTATACAAAATATTTTATTTATGAGACAGAGTCTCGCTCTGTTACTCAGGCTGGAGTGCAGTGGCTTGATCACTGCTCACTGCAGCTTTGATATTCCAAGCTCAAGCGACCCTCCCACCACAGCCTCCCAATGTAGCTGGCATTACAGGCATGCACCACCATGCCTCAGTTAACTGTTAATTTTTTTTTTTTTTTTGTAGAGACAGGGTCTCACTTATGTTGCTCTGGCTGGTCTCCAATTCCTGGGCTCAAGCACTGTTCTTGCCTCAGCCTCCCAAAGTGCTAGAATTACTGGCATTAACCACCTCACCAACCAGGTGTTCCATGGAATGGTTTGAGAGGCAGTTCTACACAGAAGCCAGAAGGCCTGGGTCTGAATCCCAGCTCTACCAGATACTAGCTGTGTGACCTTGAGCAAATTAATTTTCTGTGTCTCTGGTTCTTTATCTATGAAATGGAGAGAATAATACACCTACTTCACTGGGATGTTGGGAAGATTAAACCGGGGACTGACATGAAGCACTTAGAAGAGTACATGGTGCATGGTGAGCTACAGATAAGATTTGCTTAGAAGCACTTAGAAGAGTCCATGTACATAGTGAGCTACAGATAATATTTGCTATTAGCATGGTAATTTTTACTTTTTTATATCTTGACAATTGTACACGTTAGGCAGGTGGCATTCCAACGGGAGTGGTCTCCTAGAGCTGCACTGAATCATTCTTCACACCACTGAAAGCGGCAGCAAATGGGGAGTGCATAATTTATAGCTTACTTTTCTCTCCATATGACTCAGTGGGCAACAGTCATGTACGTAGTACAATGTAAACAGCACCCCTGGATGGAGTAATACATAACCGACATGACCAGTAGAGACAGGCTGAGCCACGGAGCTGAAAACCCTGGACTCTATTGCTAAATCAAGGCTTCTGAATCAATTCCCTCCCAGAAGCTGTTGCTGTGGCACTGCTTTCACGAGTACTCTGCTGAGCGCTCGGATTAAGGGGCTGTGCTTTCATCAGACAAGCTGCACCCAGAACTGTTCAGCTGACAAACTGGCAACCATCCAGAAATACAGTTTTGGCTAAATAGTGAAGGAAGGCAAATTTAGATTCTTTTTTCATACTGAGAAAAACAAGAACATTTGATTGAACAATTCTCCTCTATTAGACTAATTGGTTTTAATTTCATATTTAATTGCTAAAAATACACTTAGAATAAAAGACTTACTGTGTTAATGTCTCAAAGAAGAAATCATTGGTATGGTATATTTTGTTCTATGCTAAAAGTTGCCAAGCTAAAATATTTTCAATTTATACAAGGATAGGTGACATGCATGTCAGATATTATTTTCCCTTTAAGCAAATTTATGACGAGACAAAATTATCTTCCATTAAAAATAAAAGCCATGTCAAATTAAGGGCTAAGTTATTCTGCAGACTGGGCAACGGGTGCTGAGATATAAGGTCAGTGAGAGTCAGAACAGCCAGAGAAAGATTCCTGAAGAGGAAATTGCCTGCCAGGTCTGAATGAATGAGGCTAGATGAGCAGGAACTGAGAAGGCAGGAAGGACAGCATGGGTAAAACTGGGGCTGACATCTGCCCAATTAACGCTAGGATAAAGTCCAATGGCAGAGAAATAAAAACATACATCCATACAATAACCTGTAAATGAATGTTCACAACAGCTGTTTTCATAATAGCCAAAAAGTGGAAACAACATAAAGGTCCATCAGCTGACGAATGAATGGAAAACTGGTGTAGCCATGAAATAGACTATTATTAGAAAATAAGAAGGAAGAAACTACTGATATGTGATACAACATGGATAAAATTCTGAAAACATTCTGCTAAGTGAAAACAGCCAGTCAGAAAGGACTTCATATTGTATGACTCTGTGTATATAAAATATGCAGACCATACACATCTATGGAGACAAAACGGGATGGTGGTTGCCTACAACTGGGGTAGGTGGAGAGACATGGAGAGTGGTTGCAGTCACGGCTAAGAGATGTGGGGTTGCTTTTCAGAGTGGTGAAAATGTTCTAGCATTGATTGTGCTGAGGATTACACAATGCTGTGAATATACTAACAGACACTGAGTCGTACATTTTAAATGGTTGAACTGTCTGACATGTGAATTATCTCTCAGTGAAACTGTTTTTAAAATCCCATGGTAGGATCAAGAAAATTTTCTCAGCTCTCTATTTTGGATGTACATACTCTATCAGATCTGAGTATTTCTATGCCATTACAGTATATTTTAAATGAAATGAAGATGAAGGCAATGCCTAACTTTTCAAGTAGTTTGTGAATTAATCTAAAACGTGTGCATTTCAAAGAACAGTATGATGACCTTTCTGTACAAGTTAACCTAGAATCCATGAAATGAATAGGCACAGCTTCTGTGTCCATTCACAAAAGTGAAGAAATGAGACAACTTTCTGGAACATTCCTTTAAACATTCTCCTCTGACTTAATCTGGCTTGCCTCACCAAGGCAATAAGGAAATTATCTAAAAATACTGTTTAACAGGAAAAAAAGTCAATTTTCTGTGAGGAATATTGTATCATTCTCAACTTTCCCAAGAGTAAATATTGTAAGAGAAAACATATGCAACTATTTTTCAAAATGGTAGAACAAGAGCCAGAGTTGAAGAAATAAGTACGCTATAAAGATAATAAAATGGTGATAATTATAATGAAAATATACAACCAGGTGGTCCACTGAAATTAGTATCCTAAAAGACTTTATATTATCCAACCAGCTACAGATTAACTGTCTACATGTTAAATTCCATACATACTTGACTTCCTACTTGAAATAATTTCTTCTTTGAAGCCCGTGTGTCATCCAAATTAATGTGACAATGTGATGTACCTTCCAGTGGAGAATCTGACATAGGAAATTTTTTAAGGTGATTGGCCAGTTCTTCTTGAAGTTGTCTCACAATCACCTAATAAAATATTTTTGTTACTAATTTTATAAAGTGTCTTATTATTAAATTATGTTAATATTTAACTCTAGCATACATGCTTTGAAAATTATTACCACACACACAGATTCACTTTCTTTTCCTCATATGTACACATTCTTCTTTATTACTGAATTCAGTGAGGGGCACAGAAGGTGTTATCTTCCTGCCAAATCATTCTCTTACATGACAGATGGATTCAGCCCGCTATTCATTCACCTTAGACCCTCAACTCAACCTGAGTTCCTCACATATTCAGTCGCCTATTGAAATCCTTCCAACAGATTCCTATCTCAGAATAAAATTAAATTTCCAACGGCCTTCAAGGCCCTAGGTAACATGGCCTCTAACTCCCTCCCTGACCTCAGCTCCTACATCTGTGTCCCGTACTCACTTCCATCCCACTCTCCGTTAACTCTGCCACCCCTCATTAGTCTGAAAATGGGGATTCAATGTCAAACTCATAAATCACAGACAGTTACAAGTATCTTTGTACTGGAAAGAGTTATGTCCAAATGATAGTCATTGAGACTTAAAATGTAAATTATGAGCTAATTATTCATAAAAATATTGACAGTAAATTATAAATACCTACCAGTGGGAACATTACATCAAAATTTTTTTGGCTAAAATTTACCACATTTATTCCAAATTGTGATTTTATAGCAAGTAGATGTCTTTAAAATTCTAAGTGGTCAGAAAAATGCATAATGTGAGACTGACCTATTTTCAGACTTAAGTCACATTGGTACGAATCAAAACAAAGTTATAACAACTAAAATACATAAAAGAGAGAGCCACTGAAGGAAAAGCATCACAAGACACAGCAACACACTTCAGTTCATCTGGGAAATCTAGAATTAAATGTCAAAGCAGCTCACTTAATTGAATCTTAATTTCAAAATACATATTTCAGGTACAAGCATTTCCATTTACCTGCTTCATTATGGTCTTAAAATGTGGCAACAAAAAGACATTAAATTTATTATTTCTGCAGTATAAGACTATATACCTTATCAACATTGCTCTGTATCTACTAAAATTTCATAGGTGACATGATGTCTTTACTCAAAGTTAAGCATCTCTCAGCTCTATTTTTTATTTTTTGGAAACAAAGTATGTAAGTATGTTTCCAAGCTGATACAGTAAACACATTTTTTTGGTTTTTTATTAAAACAGTTTTGTTGAAATATGATTTATAGAATTTATCTATTTTAACAAGCAGTTCAAAGATTTTTAGTAACTTTACTGTGTCGTGCAACCATCTCTACAATTCAACTTTAGAACATTTTCATCACTGCAGGACAATCCCTCATGCCCATTAGCAGTCACCACCCATTTCCAGCCCCAGGCCTACACAAACATTAATCTTCTTTCTGTTCCTATACATGTATTTCCTGGATGATTAATACAAATGGAATTATACAGTATAGTAAACACATTTTCATCTATTTATTTTTATATTTAACTAGGTTAAACATATAGCCAGAATGAAATGTTTAAATTTTCTTTCCAGAAGGTTAAACATAGTTTTTTTCATACTTACTTCTTCTGCTGCTTCTTTCTCATACTGAAACAGTTTTTCTTTCAAATAATTATATTCATTCATTAATTCCTTATTTTTTTCTTCTAGAAGAAGATCTTCCTTTCCATTATCAAGACAGTCTTCTTGGATATTAATGACTGTCTCTTCATTATTGCCTTCCTTATAAGCATCCTTTAGTTGTTGTTCAAGCAAGAGATTTTCAAGTTCTTGTTGACGTATTCTCTCCTCTAAAGAGTTCTGCTTTCCAATGGAATGACTCTCTTTAGCTTCCTCACTTGGATGCATCTGCTTCATTTCCTTTATTTGATGCTGTGCTTGCTTTAGATAGCTTTTTTGATAACTTTGAGAATCCTAAATAAAACAAAACAAACTTTTAACTAGTATTCAATAAAATAACATATCAGGGTTATTTCTGAAGTGAGAGAACAACCTGTACATTCATGCAATTAAAAGTTGCTGTAAGTGGATATCCAACTGGAGAAAAAGTTGAAGCAAAACCTTGAACCTTAGAGAACATACATTTCAAAAAGTTCAAAAGTTATTTGAAGTCAATGGATCCATAAAAGTAAACACACACACACGCGCGCACACACACTCTCTCTCTCTCTCGAGAATTTTTAAGAATATCAGAATTGGAAAAGCCTTTCTCTGAATTACAACAAACTCAAAGCATAAAGTTAAATGCTAAAAAATTTGACTGAATTAAAATCTTGGAAAAAGAAAATTGCATTTATATTCTGATATCTAACCCAGACACCACCCCATAGTAAGAGCTTTACCTCTACATCTATTTGGACAGATAAAATCTCTCAAAGTTTTGAAAGTTCTGTTTCCCTGATCATATTGTATTGTGATTTGACTAAACATTTTTTAGTCAGTTGTAAGAATTACATTTACTAAATCATAAATCTAGACATTGTACTAAGCACTTCTACACACATACATTGATGAACTTATTCAGTTATCACAATCCTTAAAAAAGAGAGGTTAAAAATATAAGCAAGCTGCAGGATTTTCCTCAGAGCTTCTGATTCTACTTCTAGTTCTCCATCAGATCACAGGTACTTCTGTGGTGTAAATGTATCAACACAAAAACAGAGAAACAAAAAGACACAGGCATAAAATGTGTCTTCTGTCTTTGTCACCTGCATTCTCCATGAAATAGCCAGATTGAGAGGATGTGACATGTGGGGCCTCAGAAACAGAAAAGAAGCTTTCCCTTTTCTGCACTAAGCTATTCTTTTCCCCACTGCTTGTTCTCCTTATTTTTTCCTTTGGATCCTGGGATACCAAAAAAGTGAAGGTGCTCACTGAAATGAGGAACCAAAGTTTGTCACAACACAAGGAGCTGAGTGAAACTGCTGAGTTGCTAGTGCAGAATCCTGGAAAATGAGATGTTCCTCAAATTTACATTCAATTACCACAAAAGTTTATAGCTGGAAGATATACAGTATAGTTGTCCACTCTAGCCCCATTACCTACTTGATAAGGGAAGTAAAACCAAGAAATAGTAAGTAACTCACCCAAAGCTCCTAAGGTGGCATTACCTAGCATTTCATGGCACCAAAAGGGAAGATACAATTACATATTGCTGAATTACATAAATTATCATATAAATACATCAAATTCATCAAATAAATTAAAAGTGTGACTTTGGCAAATCAATTTAATGGCTCAGAGGGTGGTGGGAGGCCTCATCTGCTTTTACTTTGAAAGAAGAAAATCTCTAGATTTTTGTCTATCTTTAGAACACAATATACAGAACTCAGCTTTCTACTCTAGAGCCAAATGCTAAATTTTTGGCTGAGAAGTTATGCTACTTATATGATAAAATCATACATGTCAAAACCTACCATATTTTATTTTATTCTATTTTATTTTTATCTACCATATTTTATTAAACAACATCACGTAAAAGTCTCTGACTCAACAGAAACATTGGAGAGTGGTGATTTTTCTAAATAGGTGGAAGTGTATGTATTTGTTTCCAAAAATATTTAAAGTGGCCATGATGGAATTATAAGTTTAAACAGTTTGAGTCAAACAGATAAACCTGCATGCATAAAAGCACATTAAACAGACTTCTTTGGCTGGTAATATTTGCTGCAACTCTCAAGGTCAGCTACATTTTCATGTCTCTTCTCAGTCACTGCTTCCCTCCTATTGTATTACCATTTTATCATTTAAATAAATGTAATTCATCTTTAAATGAATATAGAAAAAAGAATCTAGACATTATTTCTTTAGCAATTTTCCTTATGCTTATCTGGTTCAGATCACATGGTATATCGCTAAATAATTTTCCCAGCCCATATGCCACTTGGAAGACTCATAGTGAGACTTAGGTTGATGAATGATCAAAGATTATGAGAATGTTTTCCAGAACTGTCATTTAGATAGCAGCACTAATCTACTTTGACACGTAATTACACATTTAGATAACCCCACTGTAACCATACACATGAGATTTTCTTGAGTAGAAAACCAGAATGAATCAGATAACTTATAATAAGAGAAGCAGCAAGGGAACCTCTTTCTTTTTATAGTTGAACTTTTTTCTTCAAAGCCAGGACCTCTACTTGTAACAAGCCCACCTCATTCTTAAGCCTTTGCATATCTTGCTGTAAGTCTTCTTCTAGATATGCTTTTGATGTTCTGTCACTATGTGGTGGAGAATAACTCACATTTTCTAATTCGGGTTTCATGCTTTTATAGATATTAGCAGTGGGACTGTCACATGTGGGTCCCTGAAACACACTTGCCAGTCATCTTCTAAGCTTTAGAAGAGCTTCTAAGTTCCATACGGCTTGTGGAACAAGCGCTGTATTGGTTTTCGGTTTTTGTAAGTGTCTGTAACAGCAGAAATACTGTGGCTTTCTATCTGCATCACATGCTTCAATTCTTTGGAGTGAGCAAACCACAAATCAAAAAGACTTTTTGGATTTCTAGACTGAGGCCAATGCCTAATGTCTAATTTCCAATCTGTGGTATTTTGGGTTATATTTTCTTGTCATTTGCATATCAAACTCTTGGTCTTCTTTCATTTCAATCATAACTACTGGGTTCCTTAATTTTTCAACTTCTGTATCATTACCACAATTCTCTTTCTTCTTCATCTCTGTGAGAAACAGGCTACATGTCTGGTTTGTTACAATTTTTACCGTCTGATTTATTTTCATTTGAATAAAGCTTAGAAGATGACTGGCAAGTGTGTTTGAGGGACCCAGAGTATAAATGCAACGAAAAGACCTGAGTGAGATGGGCTTGTTCCGTTCAGGCAATGCCTGGAATACTACAGAGTTAGACACTCCAGGTGCATCTGCTTCCTCACCATCAGGGATATGATTCATGAGATTACGGGGCACTCCCTTTAAGTTTGTCCCTCTTTAGGTTTACAATGTAAGAGCTCTTCCTCAGGACAAACAGTAATTTTGGATTTTTCAAAACTTTCACCAATCTTCAGTTGAACTTTTTTGTAATGATTTTTTTTTTTTTTTTTTGAGATGGACTTTCACTCTTGTTGCCCAGGCTGGAGTGCAATGGCATGATCTTAGCTCACCACAGCCTCTGCCGCCCAGGTTCAAGAGATTCTCCTGCCTCAGTCTATCAAGTAGCTGGGATTACAGGCATGCGCCACCACACCTGGCTAATTTTGTATTTTTAGTAGAGACGGGGTTTCTCCATGTTGGTCAGGCTAGTCTCGAACTCCCGACCTCAGGTGATCTGCCCGCTTCAGCCTCCCACAGTGCTGGGATTACAGGTGTGAGCCACCACATCTAGCATTGTAATGAATTTTAAAAGAAGTCCTGAATATACAGATATATCCTCTTTATTACAATTCTTACTCGGTTCTGGTGCTTGAGACATTTTTTTGCAAGTGCAAAAGTGGAAAATTAATTTGCTTCTTTTGTTTCTCAGATGTCTTTTCTGACAGGGTGCATGTTTTAAAATTAACTTTATTCTAAATTAAGTATGAACAAAGAAAAAATAGAAAATAATTAAAATTGAACTGTGAAACATAATCTATGTTTTACTACCTCTAAATTACTGGATTATAACTAAGAAATAAAAATAATTTGCCTTGGCTTAATATAGGAGAAAAAAGCGACCAAGGAAGCCTAACTCTTTCTGTTTGTTTGGAGTAAACTTAATTCATTATGAATTAAATCTGCCAGAAATGGGTTCACAGATGATACATAGTATTCTAAAGGCTTTCTGTCTTGGAATGATTTTTACCTCAGCATACCCTAAATAGTGAACCCCTACAGTGAATTCATATTTCTGAGGATTAACTAAAGAGTAGGCAATTGCTAAATATTAGAAGTCAAAATGAACACCAATCAGAAAGAGAAGAAAATTTTTAGATTCTACTCCAATGCTATACCGTAATATGATAGTGTTATCTAGAAGGTTATCTGCTTATATCCAGGTCTAATACATTCTAAGCTCCACTGGTGACAATGGGTTAAAAAATTTTTAAAGCGTTTTCTATATATGTTAAAACAAGAAAGTTATTGTTTGTACCCTGACACCAAAGTCCCTTTCTGGAAGGCATCATTCTCTCAATAGGCAGTTGGGCTGATTTTATGACCCCATCCTCTCCCTGAACATAGACACCAAAGGCAACCAGAAACCAAAAAACAGACGAAGTCTTTAACCTCAGCACTGGTGACCAGCAACATAAAACTGCAAAGTTCGAACCACTGGGAACCACTCCTTTAACATGAGGTGAACTCAGGGGCTGTCACTGTCCAATTATTCATAATTTCTCTTGCTTAGTAATACAGCTCCATTTCTGATGTTACCTTCTTTATCATGAAGAAGGTTATAAAAATGAAAGAGCAAAGAGAGTTCTGGAAATTTCTGGCCTCAATTCCAAAGGTACAGATAGCTATGAGTTACTACAGATGGTAAGAATATTTCAAATTTTATAACTGGCTAAAATGTTTTAAAATTCAATATGAAATTATGCTCTGTTGGATTCTAAAAGGATAGTCTAAAAGGTCACTTCATTTGGACTATGCCATGGTATTAAAGAAAAACAAGCAGACAAAC
Source organism: Macaca thibetana thibetana (assembly GCF_024542745.1). Classification (NCBI taxonomy): domain Eukaryota; kingdom Metazoa; phylum Chordata; class Mammalia; order Primates; family Cercopithecidae; genus Macaca; species Macaca thibetana. The sequence continues at coordinate 107,859,517 of NC_065592.1, read as the reverse complement.
CAATATTAAACCAGAAATTTAAATTGTTATATACCTGTGGCTGTTTATTTTCACTTCTTTCAAGTCTTTCTTGCTTTTCCTCTGAAATGACTTTTAAGTTGTGTTCTGCTGACAAATCCATATGTTTAGTGAAAATGAATGACTTAGAACAGTTAACTTAAAAAATTGATACAAAATAACATATACTTTGCTTTCTATATTGAGAGTTTAAATGAAGCTTTATGTTTACTGGAATATTTACATTTTTAAGAAACACTTCTAATTATCTGAAACTTTAACAACCCACTTGGGGAGACACTAGATATCAGCAGGTTCAAGCCACGCAAAAGTCTCAGTGTCAGCCACAAATTATTCCACCTTAACATAAGTAAACAAAAGTGCTGGAAACAAAACAAAATTTAAAAATACAGTGAAAACATATTAAGTTACACTTTACTATTCTCTACTTCATAATAGTATCTGTTTAACAGCATGCTAAGCGAGTTGTTATTTACTAATAATTTGCAAAATTTTTGTTACCGTTATACCTTTATAGTGTACACCCTGTTTTTTACATCTGAAATATTTCCTTCTACTATTCTGACAAATTTATTGTTGTGTTTTCAGACTCAGAATGTAGGCTGGGCACAGTAGCTCACACCTGTTATCCCAGCACTTTGGAAGGCCTAGGTGGGATAACTGCTTAAAGCAAGGAGTTTAAGACCAGCCTGGAGACCATAGTGAAATCCTGACTCTATAGAAAATTTGCCAGACATGGTGGTGTGTGCCTGTAGTACCAGCTATTCAAGAATTCGAGGCAAGAGGATCCCTTAAGCCCAGGAGCTTCAGTTTGCAGTGAGTCTCGATCATGCCATTGCAGTCCACCCTGGGTGACAGATTAAGAACTTGTTTCCAAAAACAGAAAAAGAAAAAAGGCTCAAAATGCTATGTGAAGTCCTCCTTGAATCTGGCTTTCTCCACATACACAGGCTGTCCTTCCTTGGGGCTCCCTTAGTACTTTGTCCATTTTTCTAGTGTCACTTCACCATCTGAACTGCACATCATGTCTTTGCATGTCTATCCCCTTTGTTGCCAGACTGTAGCAGTCATCTTTGTATAAACAGTCTTTATTTTACTAAATATTTATTGAGTTCCTGCTAAGTGGTAGGCACTGGGGTTTAAAGAATGAGAATAAAAGCTGTCAGGAATGGCTTTTGGAGAAAACATGCCTGGACTGAGACTTAGACAGTGAGGTTCACCAGATTAAAAGAGGCAGAGGGCAGGAAAGATAGTACATGCCAGGCAGTGGCAAGAGAGGGAGAGAAGCCTCCCAGAGTGTACGTATTTGTCTACATGAGAGGGACGGTGACGGGGGCATCACCAGCAGCTCAGTAATGCCAGAAAAAGAGGCAGACAGAGAAAGGGCTGCAGATGGAGATTTGGGCAGAAGCCAGTTTCTGAAAAGCCTTATATAAACCAACTATTACTGTTGTTTCTTAAATTTTTTTAAAAAGCAAAACAAATTAGAAAAGCATAATTCCAAGAAAAAGACCAACATTTTATTTTATTGTATCTTATTTTACTTGATTTTTTATCAGAGATGGGGTCTCACTCTGCCCCTCAGGCTATAGTATAATGTTGTTATCATAGCTAACTGCAGGCTCAAACTCCTCGGCTCAAGTAATTGTCCTGCTTCAGCTTCCCAAGTAGCTGAGATCACAGGGGCAGAACACCACACCCAACTACAGTTTTTAAAAAATAGACACGGGGTCTGGCAATGTTGCCCAGGCTGCTGGACCTCCTAGCCTCAAGGGATGCTTCTATCTCAGCCTCCAACACTGCCAAGATCACAGGCAGGAGCCACCATCCCTGGCAACACCAATATTTTCAAATGAATAAACTGGAGCTCCACCGTTTTATTTTATAATGCATGGGTGAAAACCTTGTAATAGACTCATGGACTCCATGGATTTGTGACAAGGAAACTACAGCATTAACTACGGCTGAAGCTTCCCTTGTCTCCCCGTCTCTTCACATGGTTAAGAGCAGAGACACTCAAGTGTCTTACCTTTTGCAACTTCTTTTCCTTTTTTCAAATTTGCAGGCCTCACAGCTGCTGTTTCTGCCAAACATGCAAGCTTGTTAGCTATTCCTTCTAGAAAACATCATTCCTCTGCCTCCTTACCTGGCAAAGTTTCACTTATGCTGCAGGCTTCCCCTAAATCCTACCCATTTTTTTAGAAGCTTGCAGTCATCACCACAAATTTAAAAGTGCATGGCATCTAATGAACATAATAAATTTCTAGTAAATAATAACTATATGCTCCCAGGTGACACCTATCCTCCATCTACCCTCTACAAAATGGGTCAGCACACTGCAGACCACAGGCCAAATCCTGCCTACCATAAGTTTTTTCTCAGTAAAGTTTTATGAGAGTACAGTCATGCCTATTCACTGACATGCTGCCTATGACTGCTTTCACACTACAATAGCAGGGTTGAGTAGCTACGACAGAGATCACATGGCCTTCAGCTGCTTAAATCGTTCTTGAAAAAGACAGAGAGAGAGAGAGGGAGAGAAAGAGAGAGAGAGAGAGACCCCATGGCCTAAAATATTTCCTATTTGGCCCTTTACAGAAAAAGCTTGCCAATCCCTGATTTACACCCTGAACAGAATGCCCTAATTCTCAAATCGAATCTAACGCCTCCCCTGCTCACAATTTTCCAATGAATTTCTAGAGCAAACACTGCTGGCTCCCTAACCAAGAGCAGTTCCTTGTTGTTTCTTGCTGGAGAATCACAAATTTGGATATTTCTTATCCCAATACCCCTCCCCAGCTTCAAAAGGTAAGTGATTATTCAAAGCTAATCACATAACCACATTTGCTTTCCCAGTGCCTGGTTTAGGAATGAACATGTGGTGTGACCCAGCCAATAAAGTATCACAAAAAGGGCTGAGCACGGTGGCTCATGCCTGTAACCCCAGCACTTTGGGAGGCCGAGGCGGGCAGAACACAAGATCAAGAGACCGAGACCATCCTGGCCAACATGGTGAAACCCAGTCTCTACTAAAAATACAAAACTTACCTGGGCATGGTCGTACATGCCTGTTGTCCCAGCTCCTGGGGAGGTTGAGGCAGGAGAATTGCTTGAACCCGGGAGGCAGAGGCTGCAGTGAGCCGAGATCGTGCCACTGGACTCCAGACTGGTGACAGAGCGAGACTACATTCCCGAAAAAAAAAAAAATTACAAAAAGTCCCCTGCAAGCTTCTGAGTTTTTTCTCAATTTAAAAGACACATGTGAAGAAAAGCAGCCCTTCCAGCCTTTAGATACTGTCTTGTGAGAACATGATGTTTGGAGCTGTTGCTAAGTAGCCAACCATGAAAGGAGACATGAACAAGACACTGTCAACAGCATAGCTGAAAGAGGAACATGTGGGATCCAATAATATCACCGGACAACCAAAACAAGCCTGGTTCTTATGGTTTGGCCACTGTTATGTCCTCTAGTATCTGCAGCCAAAAGCATTCTACCTCAGAAGTTTCCCCTGGCCCACAGGATAAGATCTACTCAGTTCTATACTATTAAAAGTCTTTTACTGGACTTGTTTCTAGACACAGGTAAACCAACAACAAAGTCTCTCCTAAGCCTGCCTTCACTGACACATACTAAACACGATAGATACGTAATAAATAATAACTGTAAGCTATTTTCACCTCATTACCAAGCTCTCCATATATATTGTTTTGCACTAGTAAATTTGAGCTGCTCATAAACTCTACAAAGTTCACTCAAGTGTCCTATCTTTTGAACTTGCTCCTCGTGTTTTAAAACTTTCATTCCTCGTGGCTGCTGCTTCTGTCAAACATGCAAGCTTGTTAGATACTCCTTCTGCCAAGCATCATCCCTCTGCCTCCTTACCTGGCAAAGTTCCACCCACTCTGCACACTTACCTTAAATCCTACCCACATTTTAGAAGCTTGCATTCATTACCACAAACATAAACGTGCTTGGCATGTACTGAACATGATACATATATAATAAATAATAACTATAAGCTCCCAGGTGACATTGGACACACAGTAAGCACTATTTAAGGTGGTAAATAAATAACAGTGGTAATAACAATCTCCTAACTGTATTTTTTTAATGTATTTTGTAACATTGGAAAAATGCTTAGTCTATAAAAGATAAATGATAGTTATTTTTTAAGTGGATAAGTATATGAATGAATTAAAATATTTTAAAAATTCTGTTGAAAAAACACAAAATTAACTAGTTATCTATATTCTATTATGAGCACCTTAAAGACAAAAACTATGTCAATTCCATCTTTGTCTCCTGCAATTTGCCAAACCTAACTTATAGAAGTGGTTTGATAAACATGTATGAAATTAGCAGTGTCTTTATACAGTTCAGATTGTACAATGCATTAGGTGTTATATTTGTGTTATTGTGAACCATTTTTATAATTTTATTATAATTTTTTGAGCCTAGAGTTTGGCTATTGGAATATTTATTATGATCATCCCTTGCCTAATGGTTAACAGAGTATCTAATCTTTTCTTTTTTTTGAGATAGAATCTTGCTCTGTCACCCAGGCTGGAGTGCAGTGGCACATTCTCGGCTCACTGCAATCTCCACCTCCTGGGTTCAAGCAATTCTCCTGCCTCAGCCTTCTGAGTAGTTGGGATAACAGGTGCCCACCCCCATGCCTGGCTAATTTTTGTACTTTTAGTAGAGATAGGGTTTCACCATGTTGGCCAGCCTGGCCTCAAAATCCTGACCTCAAGTGATTTGCCTTCCTTGGCCTCCCATGTGCTGGGATTACATGCATGAGCCACCACGCCCAGCCTGGTAACAGATTATCTTGTTCCAACAAAATTACTATTATTATGATAATTAACCAGCACATAAAACAACATAGCTTGTTCTAAGAAGTGAATTTATCTCATGAGGTTCCAACTTATGGTGAATAAATTAAAAGTAGACCTTGTTTGTATAAGAATATGTAACATAATTTCTGCTTCTCGGGAAGGGATTACTTTTCTGTCTTCTGCATTCAGTAGGTATCTTCAGAAATAATCTCCTATTTGTATGGGTGCACAATGGCTCAGTTTTATGGTTCTTATTGCCATTTGTTTATGGTATCAGAAAGGGATTGTTGAATTCCCAGTTCTAAAGACAGTTACTTTCTTAGTGACACAGATTCCTGTGTAACGCAGTTGACCCTGAACAACAAGAGTTTGAACTGCAGGGGTCTACTTATATGCAGATTTTTCTTCAGCCTCTGCAACCCAGAGAGAGCAAAACCAACCATTTTCTTCCTCCTCAGCCAAATCAACCTGATGATAAAGATGAAGACCTTTGGGAGGATTCACTTATGTTTATGAATAGTAAGTATATTTTTCTTTTCTATGATTTTCTTTATAACAGCTTCATTTCTCTTGCTTACTTTATTCTAAAAGCATAGTATATAACAATGCAACACATACCAATTATGTGTTCATCAACTGTTTATGTTATCAGTAAAGTTTCCAGTCAACAGTAGTCTATTAGTAATTAAGTTTGGAAGGAGTCCAAGTTATACTCAGATTTTCAGCTGAACATGGATCAGAGTCCCTAACCCCCACAATATTCAAGAATCAACTGTAATTAACATTTATTTACTATATATAAACCATTTACTATAAAAATTAAATAGAAGATCCATTTGCATAACAAGTCCAATTTGTAACAATGTAATTATAGAGGAAATCGCAACATATTAACTTAAAAATCTAATTTCTTACTTATATTAATACAAAAATATAATGTAGAATTTTAGGGATCATAGGTAAGTAAATGAATTTTTTTCAGACAATACTGTTTGAGATTGAGAATTAGCTAGAACTAACTTTTTAAATAACTCAATTCTAAACTAAAGAAATTAAATTTAAAAAATTATTATATATATAAATGTATATATTTTAAACTGCTCTTTTATGATTAAAAATATGTAATGTTATTTTTTTTTGTTTTCTTTGGAGATACAGCCTTGCTCTTTCATCCAGGCTGGAGTGCAGCGGTGCGATCTCAGCTCACTGCAACCTCAATTTCCCGGGTTCAAGTGATTCTCCTGCCTCAGCCTCCCAAGTAGCTCAGATTACAGGTGCCCGCCACCACGCCCAGCTAATTTTTGTATTTTTAGTAGAGATGGGGTTTCACAATGTTAGCCAGGCTGGTCTCAAAATCCTGACCTCAGGTGATCCACCCGCCTTGACTCCCCAAACTGCTGGGATTACAGGTGTGAGCCACCATGCCTGGCCTGTAATTTTGCTTTCTGAAAATCAGTAAGATCACCAAGAGACATGAGAAATTTACTATCAGAAGTCTTACCTTGATTGTCATTTCGAAGATGATTTTTAAGCATCTTATTTTTATGTTCCAAAATTTGTTGTTGAATGCTATGCATAATAAATGTAACAAAATTAGTATTTTAATAGTGATATGAAAAATAATTACCAAACATATTAAATTCTTAAAGCATTTCAGACAATATCAGAGCTAATATCAGAACTCTAATGTCCAATACACTTTAACATTTTAAGCTCTATAAACTTGTTAAGCTTCTAATTAAAGAAGAAAAAACAGAAAGTACACATAAACTGAGAAAAGCATAGCTCAGTAAATTAATTTTAGTTAGCTTAACAGCCTGGAAACTGCCCTGCACTCAGAGTAAGTCCTCGCTCTGTAACCAATAGGTATTTTGTTTTCAGACCAGTTGCTTCTCTTAGGCTCCATGGTTTCTTCTAAAAAACAAAGATTTTAATACTTGACTTCACTAGGTTGTTAGGAGGATGTAATGAGATAACATGTTTAAATGTTCAGAGAAATAAAGCAATGGAAAATTTTATTCTTGAGCTGCATTGCTGGAACAATTTTGGAATCTCAAATAAAACCTGATGGGTGTTTTTTCATAGGTTCTAATATTTAAATGTCATAGTTTTCAGAGAATGTTATTAAGTGCTAATTTTGCTTATTGGTTCTATTCATTGTGGCTTGTAGTTCACAGCATTTTAGCTAGTTCATAACTTGTAACTAAATTTATATATAAATATATTATTATCTCATTAAAACATATAACCTAATTGTCCCCTATTACTGAGCTCATCAATCACACCAAGGGCAGAAAACTAATAGATGTCAAAACCTGGCTGGGACAACTAACATTCCTTCCCTCCCTCCTCAAACTCAGAGTCAGCAGGTCTGTGTCAGAGGCTGCATCTTCTGGGTCCTCTCCGACTGACACACAAGACAAAGCCTTGCTTGTATTGTTTTTCAGTTCCATGAAAGAGATGCAAGTTGATGTTTCCTCATTTTCAAGTTATGTACTAACAACATATTTGCATGTAACATCCCATATGCCACTCAGCTGTGTTCTCATTTCACAGATCACCTTACATGAATACTTCTATAATGTTCATAATAACAATTTCCATATCAGGTGTCTCCTGTTTTGGTTTGACTCACATTGTTTCCTTGAAGCTAGTTAACAAATAGTCAAATGACCTTCTGGGGACTGTGCAACATGTGGAATGCTTTCTGAATTTGTGTGCCATCCTTAGGCAGCAGGCATGCTTATCTGTTCTGTATTGATCCAATTTTAGAATATGTGCTGCTGAAGCAAGTATAAAGCCCTGTTTTATATATGGATATTCAAGAGTCATGGATGAGGCTTAGCTCTGTTAAATCCAAATTACCTACTTTAGATACAGAGAATTCTATTGAATGACTTCCTGTGAGGTAGAATTTTAAAATATTTTAAAAACTTGAGGTAGAGAGGCGAGTAGCCTGAGAGATTTTCATTATTATGGAAACACATTATTTGTGGGGCCAACTGCAAGTTGGTGCCCCCGATTCTATTGAAGGATAATGTGGAGCCTTTTACTTTCTAACAATAGCTGCTACACAGGACAGAAAAAAGCCTCAAGGTACAGATGTGACAACAAAAGGCAAAGGGACCTCGGCTCTCTTCCTGCAACATTATTTGAACATCCCTAACTGTTGAGTACAATCCAACTAATATTTGCTAGAGAAAAGATGGACATTGGTCTCAAAGGATAACATGCCATGAAGGTATAGGCTAAGCCTAGTCAGGAGGTGGGCTACAAGTAAGGTTTTTAGTATTAGTTAGAATGTCAATTTACTCACTGTGTGTGTGGGTAAAGCCAGGAGGACTTGCTGTCAGAGCAGGGTGCCGAGAACAATGGCTGAGCCTATGTACATGAACTAAAAAACACTATAGCTGTGGGCCGGGCACGGTGGCTCATGCCTGTAATCCCAGCACTTTGGGAGGCCAAGGCAGGTGGATTATGAGGTCAGGAGATCGAGACCATCCTGGCTAGCATGGTGAAACACCATCTCTACTAAAAATACAAAAAAAATTAGCCACGCTTGGTGGCAGGTGCCTGTAGTCCCAGTTACTCAGGAGGCTGAGGCAGGAGAATGGCGTGAACCCAGGATGGGGAGCTTGCAGTGAGCCGAGATCACAACTCTGCTCTCCAGCCTGGGTGACTGAGCAAGACTCTGTCTCAAAACAAAAAACAAAAAACAAAAAACAAAACCCACTGTAGCCTAGCTAAGAGGTGGGCTACAGATGAGGTTTTTAGTGTTGGGGGAAGTTCAGTTTATTCACTATGTGTGTGGGTAAAGCCAGGAGGCCTCACTGCCAGAGCAGGGTGCTGGGAACAATGGCTGAGCCTATCTATGTACATGAACTAAAAAAGCACTGTAGCTGTGGACACTGTGTATGAGTCACCATGAAGAGAGAGGGATCTGAATCGGTAAGGGCATACTGGTGGCAAAAGTAAATCATTACCAGATTGCAGGACCAGTTACAATGGCAGCAATACAGCAAGTGAATCAATGGAAACAACAGAATGACTAGAACAGCCTTTTCCCCCCTTCTTCTGACTTGTAAAGCAAGATTGTCTTCCTTGGACTTAGGGAACCCCTTAGCTTTTTGAAAAATTCAAAGCAGGAAGGCATAGGAGATAGCCCCAGGGGATAATACAAGATTCTCTGCTAAACTGGACATTTCAAGACCCAATAACTAATTAGAAAAGTCAGTCCAGGCATGGTGGCTAGCAGTTTGTGAGGCCGAGGCAGAAGAATCACTTGAGCTCGGGAAGATCGGCAACATAGTCAGACCTTGTTCCAAAAAAAAAAAATAAATAAATAAAAATAAAATAAAAAAATTAAAAAAGGAAAAGACGTGACATTATTTATATCTCACATATAAGGAGTATACTTGGAATAAAATAAACAACACTGAGATCCCTAGGAATAAAGGTCTTTAAAAGTCCTGAAAGAATCGTGCACTCATTGCTACTTCTAACTAGTCTAGCTTTCTGTTTGATTTCTGGCTAAAAAGTGGACTAACTAGTGGCCATTCCAAACTACCTCAACCAAACTATGAACTGTCACCTAATGTATAAGATGCAATATTTGTAATTATTTTAAGCCTTAATTTAGTGTTAACCAGTCTTTTCATATAAGCACGTACCTCCTCAAATCACAACAAACAGCATAATCCTCGGCAGTTTGGCCAAACATGTCTTGAGAAAAGATATTTACATTTTGTTGAAGGAGGAGGCTGACGATACTTGACGAGTTATGCTGCACAGCAAGCATGAGGGCTGTTCTAATATAAAGAAATAATAGCACTCAAGAACTTTAATAAAGATATTTAATTAGCAAATTGGATACACTTTACCAATTTCATATCTTGCCTGTCAGGATAGACATAATAACCATTTACATGTACTAGCTTATGTGTATAAGCATCTTGGGTGCTCAAGTGTTCATCTTGGTAAATTACCACCAAGGCTAAAAGGCAGGGACAACAAGGAAGCTTCTTGTCCCATTGAGGTATGACATAATACAAGTTACTAATTTATAGTCCTTTGATGGCCAAGAAACTGTGCTGAGGTCACTTATCTAAAGTAGGGAAAGATTTAGATGAAGATTTCCCCATTGCTTTTCTAGTCTGATATATTGTAATTCAAAGTCAGCTAGGGGTCAAATAAGTAAGAGCTATCTGCAGGCTGAAAACAACAGCAACAACAACAACAACAACAACAACAACAACAATGGTAGTAGTTGTAAACTGAAAGTTAAAGTGTACACTTTATAAAATTAATAAAATACAAAACCCCTTTAGCTAATATAAGATTACAGAACTAAAAACATCAGATTACAAATAACAGTCTACAAGAGAAGATGAATCCTACTACATTGTCTTTTTTTACGTTGCTCAGTCCAAATAACTGCTTTTCTACCTAACTAATTATTTACTATACGCCAATAATTATAAGCTAAACTTATTAACATTTCTGACTTGCGTGACTGTTACCACTCTAGAACACTCAGGTTTTTAGGAAATAAACAAACAAACAAAAAAACAAGCAAAAAACCCAAAAACGATTGCACCTTCTGTAATTGTCAACAGCATGTATATTTGCCTGGTTCTTCAATAAAAATTCCACCATTTGCTGTCTCCTAGAATTTATAGCAAACAAAAGTGGAGTGTTTCCTTCCTGTAAGAAAGCAAAAACAACTTATATTTCACAAAATTATGTATATCTCAACTGAACTAAAAATCTTCTATAAGATGCTATGAACTTAAACATGCAATAAAGAAAGCAAATGCAAAGCAGTCCTTTCCTTTTCACTCCTCTGTGATTTCCCACACACTGCCTTGCAAACACCTCTCCTCTGCCTCCCCAGGCTAACTTCAGTCACCTCTAAAACTCACTTTATTTACCAGCCCCTAAAACCCTTGCTTCTATCTCAGCATTTAGCACAGTACATTGTAATTATTTCATTGTTTCCCACTGAAACCAAGAGCTTCTTGAGGGCAAGGGCTGTATCTTTTTTCTCTATAACCCTAAAACCTAAGATATAGTAACAAATACTTTAAGTTTTTAAAATAAATTAATGATCTAAATTATTATCTCTAGAGCAGTATTTCTTAAGCTATATTCTAAAGAATATTTGTTTTACCAGAAGAACTGTACCCTAACAAAAAGATTCCATGATCATCTGCTTTTGAGAAGTATTACAAAACTGTATTATATGGCCAACAATCTAGAAATCCCTTGAACTTTGCCTAATCTCAACTTGACAATATTTTTTATGGCAAACATTAACATTTTAGGAACTAAAATTGCAGGGATACAGTTGCCAGAGCTTCCCAATACAATTGGAGATTTCCTCTGGGTGGCACAAACTTGCTTGACTTAGTTCTATCAATGGTGTCAGGATGCCAATATCAGGCACTCCTCATCCAAAGGGATCACCAAGGAAATGAGCTCTGAATTAAGAGAGATTGCCTTCAAATGCACTTATTTTCCTTATCATTAAATAGTCCATGGGATTTTTCCTAATACAAGAGGATAAATTTTTATCTTAACTATTAGAAAGCTCAGTATGTTCTATGTAAGAAAGACCAGTTAAAACTTTTTGAAAATAAATATTAAAAAGCAAAGGTCAGTAAGAAATTCTATTCTCAATTATAATGATAATCCTGGGATGCTAATGCAGCTTTACTTTTTAAATCCATTTGTATTGGTTTCCATTTAAATTGCTATTTAACTTTTTTTTTTTTTTTTTACTTTAGGCAAAATATAAGTCAGAAATAAAAATACAATGGCTTATCAATAAAAGTTCTAATACTGATGTATAGGGCTTATTTCGAGCATAATAAAAGCCAATAAGTCACTTGCATTTTTAAGGGACATTGCTGAGAAGAAAGATATAATGTCTGCAATATTTATAATCTATCCACTTCTCAGCAGGAATGACCTAAAAAGGCTTCTAGGCATTCTCATGAGCAGATGACTATTTGTGGTATATATATTTAAAAAGAGTTAAAAAAAACTTCTGAATTCTAAAATTCAAGTCTATAATTGAGGGATTTATATAAACTATAGACTATATATTATGAACCAATATATGCTGTTTTGAAAACCTCGAAATCGTTATGGAAATATACTATAAAAAAAGAATTGTAAACTCAAATACTTATAAAGATGAAGGAGTTACCTAAGTAAGTGAAGTACTCAGGTGGGCACAGTAGGAAACTGGAGAATATGTGCCTCCTACACAGGACAACGTCTGCACAGCAGACCAAGCAGTGATGCAGTTCAGGGGACACCAGATTTGATTCTTAAGCCCGAGGTCCATATTTCTGCATGAGTCTACTAAATTTAACATGTTGACTCAATTTAAAAAGGCAAAGAAAAAATCTGTGTGCCACATTTAGACTCTAGCCCTTGTGTTTTTATATTTGCTATGAATGTGTTACTAAATGATTGTGTATAAACCAAGTATTTGCAAGTGGAACGTTTTCTTTCTCTAGTATCATATGTTTAATAAAAAAACTCAGGCCCTGACATATACATAATAAAAATTGCTGTTAAGACTCATAATACCCACCTCAAGAATTTTCCCAACATTTATTCATTTTTCAATCTATGTGTATATCATTTTCCCAGATTGCTAACCAAATAGATAATTAGTTCATAGGAATGCGAAAACTGAATTATTAAAAGAATTCCTATTGTATTCTCACTGACTTCAAGGATTTCAGTGTTTAAAACTGACATCCTGATTATGCCAAAGCTCTATAAACAAGAGACACACTGAGATAGTCCCTAACACAACTTCAACTGAAAAAAAAAAAAAAGGGTTCAGGATTTGCTACTAATCTAATTGAGAAAAATCTCACTTGTAATGAACATTTGTTGACACATAATCACTAGAATGGTGACAGAGGAACATGAAATTGTGAAAGGGTCAGCCTCTACTTATTGAAAGATTACCCACAAGCAAATTGCTGAAGACTCTCTGAATGGCAGTGAATGATTCATGGTGGGAAGGAAAGAGTGTTATTCTGTAAGCTGAGAGCTGTTGCCAATGATATTTCCTTTCACTTCCCAGTCACAAACGTAGAGAAAGACAGATAAGTCAGGCTAATGTTATTGGAAAGGAGACCTTTGAAGAAAGTAGCACCTATCAAATGCCAACTCTTTTAGAGATTTCTTATGTCTTTGAGATACGGGAATTTATATACTGCACTTATCTATTCTTTGCTTCTTAATCAGGAGTGTATTTGAACGCTGAGGTATTTTTTTTTTCTCTTGCTGTTGTAAGAGACAAGAGTCTTACTATGTTTCTCAGGCTGAACTCAAACTCCTAGACTCAAGCAATCTTCCCACGTCAGCCCCCTGAGTAGCTGGGACTACTGGAACATGCCACCGTGCATAGCTTCAGACAAATATTTTTAACTGTACATGTTCAGAACTTATTATATCTATTACATCAAAATCCTCAGGGGGAAAGCCTACACAGGTAGACTTTTAACAAAATTTCCCCAGGTCACTGTAATGCACAATTCTAGCTGAGAATTACTGCAGCAGACAATCACTTCAATTTCATCTCTCACCCACATGGCCAGTATCCTTTATCAGGTTGGGATGTGGCCAGAAAGAGAAGAGTACGAGATAGTTATTTATGAAAACTACAGTTAATTTTCCTGGGTGTGGGTATAACAGGGACAAGTAAACTCAGAATCCCAGTTGATTTTGCTATTTATAAGCTCCTTATCTCCCACCTTCCCACCAAGACATTCTAGATTTAAAAGGAGAGTTTAGACTCTTATCTAAGTGGCTGTTTTTGCCAGGATGGGTAATAAGTTAGTTACTAACTTGTTCCAGCCTTTGCTGAAGTGTTTCTCACTTCATCACCATCTACTCACTGCCAATCTGGTTTCCTCAGAGTCCTCTAAGAATTAATCTTCATGCAAGTTTCAATCTCTCTTTTTACCAAACCAAAAATGATTACCCCAAAGCTGAAGAGCATGTTGTCTCAATACATAAACTGGAAAAACAACAAACTAAAAAACAAAACCTCTTCTTGGCATTTTCCCTCATTACCTAATTTCCAAGTAACCTGCATGTTTTCGATTACTCTCCTTTCCCCTTCTAATTTTTCCCTCCTAAACCTTGCCAATGAAAGATACATCAAGGTTTTTTTTTTTTTTTTTTTTTTTAGAAAACTGTTAGCAGCAGCAAGACTTCCATTTATTGTAAGTTGCTTTAGTTTTGAGTTTTAAGATAAGGCCTCTTTCCAGAGTAATTTTTTTCCTGTGATTTTTTAATACTAATTAGAAAAAAAATACACCTCGGGTAGGAAACAAATACTTGAAGAGAAGTTTTACCTTAACAAATTCATAAATATTTCCCATAAGTGCATTAAAATAGCTGTGCCCTCTAATGCTTCTTTAAAAGTATCAATATTTAAAGTAAAATTTTAGACAATTAAGTTATTTCAAAATGTTTTCATTCAGGAACACTTGAGTTCCAAATATGAAAAACTGACTCTTAACTATGTCAATGTTAAACATTTTGAAAAGAAAGTTGATTGATCTATACCTCATTTAGTGCTTCAATATTTGCATGGTGGGAAAGCAGTTTCTCTGCCAGTGAAGTCCCCTTATTATACACAGCATAATGGAGAGCAGTGTTGCCGTAGATATCCTTAATGTTTGGATTGGCGCCACGTTCCAGGAGAATAATGGCACAAGCCTCTTCCTGGCAATGTACAGCCTATTGGTGTTAGATAAAAAATTAGACTATAAATTCTAAGAATTCAAAATACATATTCCACAGGTTTCACCAACTAGTTATATTTAAATGAGATAAATTCATTTTAACTCTAAGTATTTAAATCAAATCCATTTCATGCTGAAAGAGTTGGCTACTATATACCTTCATTAAAGGTGTCCTGTTAAGTCTGTCATAGATGTCGATCTGGCATCTTCTCCTCAGCAAGAGAGTAACCACTTCTATATGGCCATGGACACATGCAAAATGTAGAACAGTCCTATGAGAGTGATAGGAGATTTCAGGAAATTGCAGTGCAGTATCTCAAAACCTACCCTGGTTCATGTAATTGTAAACATTGAATAGCATGTTATTCCTCTGTCTTCAAAACAAATAATTTTCTTTTGAAGAAAATACAATATTTATTAGCTCTTACTGCTCCCTACCTTAATGAAACAGCAGCCTATTTGGATAGAATAAGCTTGGTGTCTAGATTCAGTTCAACTATGGCTTGAGTTCTACTTTGAACTCAGTCACATACCAGCTATTGCTTAGACTTTCTGTGCCTCAGTTTCCTCATTAACAAAATAAAGATGACAACGGCAGCTAGCTCACAGGACACCATTATGATGCTTAAATGAGAATCTATGTAAAGCATTTAGAACCATTTCCAGAACAAACAACTCAATAACTGTTAGATTTTTGTTTGTTGAGACAGAGTCTTGCTCTGTTGCCCAGGCTGGAGTGCAATGGTGTATTTATACCTCACTGAAGCCTGGAACTCATAGGCTTAAGCAATCCTCCTGCCCCAGCCTCCTGAGTAGCTGGGACCACAGGAGCGCACCAGCATGATCAGCTAATTTAAAAAAAGTTTTGTAGAGCAGGAATGTTACTTTGCTGCCCAGGCTGGTCTCAAACTCCTGGCATTATGGGAACTTACCACCTCAGCCTTCCAAAGTTCTGGAAGGACACGTGTGAGCCGTGCACCCAGCCAGATGTTATAATTATTACTATTACTATTACTTAACAAAAACATTTTAGTTAAGTGAAATGATACAATTATTGCTTTTCTGCAGGATGATTTAAAGGTTAGGTCACATTTTAGTGTATCTGATATTGGAATGGCATTTATAATTCATAACTTTCTATAACTATAATTGGTAGCATTTAAAAAATCATCTTACTAATATAGAAAATAGTAGGGTATCACACAATCCATGAGGTCTTACATTAAGTAGAATATGGTGTACACAGCAGGTCTAGGGCAGTTCTAGGCATCTAAGTGGCACTTAAATACATTTTAATTCCTAAAAGTACCATGGGGAAAGAGCACTGAACAACATGTTTTCTTTAAACAAATTATTTCTTACTTTGATTTTTTAAAATGTGAAGGTAAAGGAAACTAATGATTGAGATGAACGGGTATGGCTCATTTTAGTCAACACTTAGATTTACAGAATATGTGCAAATCAGATTTTCCAATGATTAATATTAGTATTTAAGACTGATACATTTTGAAAAGGGCAGTTAAAGGTTATCTCTTACTGTTTTCTACCTTCAGAAATGCTTTTGCTTGAAAGGAGGGAGCAAAAGTTTCAATGAGATTAAGTCCTACTATTCCTACTTTAAATCTCTCACATTGCAGGAAGTCAGGGACATCAAACGGAGGCACCGGCTTGAGCCGTGGCAGAGGAACATAAATTGTGAAGATTTCATGGACATTTATCATTTCCCTAATAATACTCTTACAATTTCTTATGCATGTCTTTACTGCAATCTCTGAACATAAATTTTGAAGATTTCATTTTAATATGGACATTTACCAGTTCCCAAAATTAATACTTTTATAATTTCTTATACCTGTCTTACTTTAACCTCTTAATCCTGCTATTGTAAGCTGAGGATGTACGTCACCTCAGGACCATTATTGTGTTAACTATACAAATTGATTGTAAAACGTGTGCTTGAACAATATGAAATCAGTGCACCTTGAAAAAGAACAGAATAACAGTGATTTTCAGGGAACAAGGGAAGACAACTATAAAGTCTGACTGCCTGTAGGGTCGGGCAAAATAGAGCCATATTTTTCTTCTTGCAAAGAGCCTATAAATGGACGTGCAAGTAGGGAAGATATCACTAAATTCTTTTCCTAGCAAGGAATATTGATAATTAATACTCTGGGAAAAGAGTTGCATTCCTTGGGGGGGAGGTCTATAAATGGCCGCTCTGGGAGTGTCTGTCCTATGCAGTTGAGATAAGGACTGAAATACTCCCTGGTCTCCTGCAATACTCTCAGGCTTACTAGGTTGGGGAAAAATTCTGCCCTGGTAAATTTGAGGTCAGACCAGTTCTCTGTTCTCGAATCCTGTTTTCTGTTGTTTAAGATGTTTATCAAGACAATACATGCACAGCTGAACATAGACCCTCATCAGTAATTCTAATTTTGCCCTTTGCCTTGTGATCTTTGCTTTTGTCCTTGCCTTGTTTCCTCAGAAGCATGTGATCTTTGTTCTCCTTTTTTGCCCTGAGACCTGTGATCTTTGTGATCTACTCCCTGTTTGTACACCCCCTCCCCTTTTGAAATCCTTAATGAAAACTTGCTGGTTTTGTGGCTCAGGTGGGCATCATGGACCTACCGACTTGTGATTTCACCCCCAGCGGCCCAGCTGTAAAATTCCTCTCTTTGTACTCTTTCTCTTTATTTCTCAAACCAACCGACACTTATGGAAAATAGAAAGAACCTACATTGAAATATTGGGGCAGGTTCCCTTGATATCTGGTGCTCCAATGTGGTTTTAATTTTTCCTAAGTGCATGTGGGAACCCGATTCCCTTTGGTAGGTGTGGAGAAACGTTCATTGGTTCGGTCCACAGAAACGCTTGTTTGGCTCCCTGACGATTGGTGAGTTGTCTGTGTATTCTCCAGGGTAACTATGGGTCACATGGAGTCTAAACATTATGCTTATCTCTGCTATATTAAACTCCTGTTGAAACCGGGAGGTGGTCACGTACCAATGGAAAATATGGTCACCCTATTCAGGGCAGTGGAAGAACACTGTCCTTGGTTTCCTGAAAAGGGAATGCTAGATGTGGAACTATGGGATCGTGTTGGTGCAACATTCCGGGAACTGGTCCCAACAGGAAATTATGTTCCCATCACTGTTTGGGGTGACTGGACATTGGTATGTGCCATCCTAATGACATAACAATCCCGTGATCCCCTGCAGTTACCACAGCTTTCTGAATCTGGCGACCCTCTACTTCTTCCTCAGCTTACCTCTCCCACACAGCCTTCATTGTCTGCTCAGCCTCTCCCTTCACCTACTCCTCCCCCACCTGATAATGTTGAGAATTGAATATCTAACTCCAGTGACTTTGTCTTAATGTCACCCCCTGATGATCTTATTTATTTTCACGAAGAGCCGGTACTTGAAACTCCCATGGCCCCGATTTGGACAGTCAGGGACCATATATATGCTAATTCTTCCCTCTTCAAACCTTTGCAGCATTTGCCTCTGGAGTCGCCTAATGGCTCCAGGACCAAACTACAATTTACCTGTAATTCTGCAGGCCCTCCCCCATCCATCGCAGCCCCTCACCCTCCTGTCATTTCGGTCCCTCAACTGGTCACTTTGCCATCCACTCAATCTTCTTCTCTGTACCCTTCTTCTCACATGGACGCCAGTAATCACTAGTATACTTCTGCCTCTTCTGCTCCTCCAATGCCCCTTTCTCACACTCTCATACCTGTCCAACCTCCTCAACCTCAGTTTCCCTTATCTACACATGCTTTTCCTGTCACTTCTATGCCAACTCCATCTCATGTGCCTGCTCTTGAAACTTCCATTCAATGCTTATTTCGCCAAAACGAAGAAACAAGTGGATTAAATGTGCAGGCTTATACAGTCGTGCTGGAACCTCCTGATGCTCACGGCCTACAAGTACATCAATATGTGCTGCTCAATTGTACCTTTTTAAAAGAATTCAAGGATGCTTGTACCCAGTATGGTCCTACTTCTTCATATGTTAAAATGGTATTATAGACTCTTTGTACTGATGTCATTTTGCTTCCTCTAGACTGGGACCTTTGGGCAAAAGCTGTTCTAACCCTGTCTCTGCATTTACAATTCTGTACCTGGTGGTCAGAGGAGGCCCATCTGCAGGCTCAGATAAATTGGGCTGATGGCATTCTAATTACCAAGGCTCAGCTCACAGGCTTTGATAATTACTCTGATACTTCTGCCCAATTAGGCTTTGATGCTGTCACCATGGAACAAGTAACAAAGGTGTGTATGAGAGCTTGGGATAAATTATGCACCCCAGGCCAAGCTCTTGTTTCTTTTATTACTGTTAAACAGGGTCACAGTGAATTATATCCTGATTTTTTGGGCTAAATTACAAGATGTTGTTGAAAAATCTGTCTCTGATGAGTGTGCTCAAGGTATTCTCCTTCATATGTTAGCTTTTGAGAATGTGAACCATGAGTGTAAAATGGCCATGCATTCCATCCAACAACAAAATTTACCTGATCACAAGGTGTTCCCTGCATATATTAAAGCTTGTGAAGGCATTGGATCAGAGACCTACAAAGCTATTCTGTTAAAAACTTCAAAGTTTTTAACTTTGGAGCCAGCTCAACAAACACGGCCAAATGCTGCTGCTACTGTTTGCCCACCTTGTTGCAAAGGTAAACATTGGGCAAGTACTTGCTGCTCTAAGTATGACATAGATGGAAATCCCTTGCCACAGAACCATGGAAATGGGAAGCAGGGCCAGTCCCAGGCCCCAATATCAAATGGGACACCTCAGACTCAGACCAATGTTGCGTTTCCCCTTCAAGCGGTCCCAACGCAGCCCCCAGCACAAACAAATTTACCTACAGCTAATTCAGATGGGTCCCAGCCTCTTCTGTCTCAGTACAATGCTAGTCCACCTCCACAGTAGGGGTAGGGTGGTCGATCTCTGTAGTACCATTCCTCTAAATTTACTACCTAATTCTTTGCCTTTAATTGTCCCCACGGGGTCACTGGCCCTTTATCTCAAGGTTTGGTGGGCCTGCTGTTAGGTAGGGCATCCACCTCTGCTAAAGGAATCAGCATTCATACTAGTCTCATGAATTCTGATTCCTCTGATGAGATTAAACTCATCGTGTCTGCCAAGGTTCCTGTTTCCATTTCAGCTGGTGAGTCAATTGCTCAATTACTTTTACTACCTAATGTTGTTTTAAACAAAGGAGACACGGGCCCTGGGATGGGCTCTGGTTGTGAAAAGGCCGCTTATTGGATTAATGTAATTTCCAAACAATGGCCTACTTGCACCATATACATTCAAGGAAAAAAGTTTGAGGGCCTAGTAGACACTGGTGCTGATGTTTCTATTATTTCCTCTAATTTATGGCCTTCCTTCCGGCTTAAACAGCCTGCTAACATGGGACTAGAAGGTGTTGGAAAAGCTGATGAAGTTCACCAGAGCACATTTATCTTACCTTGCACTGACCCTGATGGTCAAAAGGGTGCAATTCAGCCTTATATCACGCCAATCCTCATTAATCTTTGGGATAGAGACGTGCTGGCACAATGGGGGGCTGAAATTAATATTCCACATAACTCTTATAGTGCTCCCAGTCAACATATAATGGAAAACATGGGGTTTGTTCCCGGATTCAGTCTCGGTCCAAAACGTAACGGAATTACTAAACCTCTCTCAGTTACTGTAAAAGAAGACAGGGCTGGTTTAGGTTATCCTCTTTAATGGTGGCCACGGCCACGCCTCCTAATCCTATTCCTTTACAATGGAAATCGGAAACACCTGTTTGGATTGACCAGTGGCCGCTCTCTAAAGAAAAACTGGAGGCTTTAACTCGATTGGTTTCTGAACAGTTACAACTTGGAAATGTGGAAACTTCTCTTTTCCCCTGGAATTCTCCTGTGTTTCTAGTAAAAAGAGAAATCAGGCAAGTGGTGGATGGTAACTGATTGAAGGGCCATTAATGCGGTAATCAAACCTATGGGAGCCATCAAAACTGGCATGCCTGCCCTGCTTGAATACCTAAGAATTGGCCTCTCATAGTCATTGATCTTAAAGATTGTTTTGTTCATATTGCTTTACATAAATCGGATTGTGAAAAATTTGCCTTTACTGTACCATCTATCAATAATCAGGAGCCTGCAGCTCATTATCAGAGGAAAGTACTTCCTCAGGGAATGCTATATAGCCCTACCATCTGCCAACTTTATGTTGGACAGGTGCTTTCACCAGTTTGAGCTCAATTTCCCCAGGCCTATATTCTTCATTATATTGATGATATTTTAATTGCTGCCCCCACTGATAAAGAATCAATTGACTGTTATCAATTTTTGAGCCATCGTGTAAGAGGCTGGATTACACATCGCTCAGGATAAAATTGAACGGACCACTCCTGTTCAATATTTAGGAATGGTGGTTGATAAACAATATATTCAACCCCAAAAGGTTCAGGTTAGGAGAGATTCTTTGAAAACCTTAAACGATTTCCAAAAACTTTTAGGTAACATTAATTATTTAAGACCTACTTTAGGCATTCCAACCTATGTGCTATCTAAGTTGTTTTCTATGCTGCGGGGAGATTCCAATCTCCACAATCCCAGGACTTTGACCCCTGAGGCTTCACTAGAACTGGAATTCATAGAGGAAAGAATCCAAACTGCCCAGTTGTCTAGGGTACAGCCATCCCAGCCTTTTCAGCTTCTGGTTTTTGCTTCATTGCACTCCCCTACTGGACTAATAGTTCAACATAATGATTTAGTGGACTGCTGTTTTCTTCCTCATTCTGTGTCAAAAACTTTATCTGTTTATCTGGACCAAATGGCCACCCTAATTGGACAAGCTCAGTGTAGAATACTTAAAATTTCCAGATTCGATCCGAATTTAATTGTGGTTCCTTTAAATCGGCTTGAAGTCCAGGCCACTTTTCAACATTCCATACTGTGGCAAATTCACTTGGCTGATTTTATCGGTGTTATTGACCATCATTATCCAAAAAACAAATTGTTTGATTTTATAAAAATGATTTTTTGGGTGGTCCCTCGACTGACCACAGATCAGCCCATTCCTGAGGCCGTTACAGTGTTCACTGATGGCTTGAGTAACGGAAATGCTGGTTGTGTGGGTCCTACAGACAAGCTTATTTCTACCCCTTATACCTCTGCTCAAAAGGCAGAGTTAATTGCCGTAATTATTGCCTTACAGGATTTCCCCAAACCTTTAAATATTGTCTCTGATTCTGCTTATGTTGTACATGCCACTGAAAATATAGAAACTGCTACTATCAAACATATTGATAATTCTGAATTGGCTTCTTTATTTTCAAAGTTACAACAGGCGGTTCGCCAACGTAGACACCCTCTCTATATTACACATATTAGATCTCATACCACTTTACCGAGACCTATGTCTGTTGGTAACCACAAGGTCAACTATTTGGTCTCTTTTGCAACCCAAGAAGCTCAGGAGTTCCATAATCTCACTCATGTCAATGCTGCTGGATTAAAATAAAAATTTGCTATCACCTGGAAGGAGGCTAAGCTTATCGTCCACCGTTGCCCTCAGTGCCAAGTTTTTGTACTTCCAAATCAAGAACCTGGTGTTAATCCCAAAGGCCTAACTCCTAATGATTTATGGCAAATTGTGACTCATGTTAGCTCCTTTGGCAGACTTTCATATGTACATGTTTCTGTAGACACTTTCTCAGGTTTTATCTGGGCTACTTGCCAAACAGGGGAAGGCATGGCCCATGTTAAAAAAAAAAACCTGTATTCTTGCTTTGCAGTTATTGGGCTTCCATATCAAATAAAGAAAGACAACGCCCCTGGATATGTTAGTAAGGCTTTAGATTTATTTATGCAACAATGGGGAATTTCCCTTATCACCAGAATCCCTTACAATCTTCAGGGACAGGCTGTGGTAGAATGAGCAAATCGCACCTTAAAAACTCAATTGTCCAAACAGTCTGAACAGCAAAAGCATAATTTGACCACTCCCCACTCCCAATTACATTTAGCAGTGTTTACTTTAAACTTTCTAAATGTTCCTAAAGACAATACTCTGATTGCAGCTGAACACCATTATACAGGCAAAAAATTCTCCTTAAATGAAGGCAAGCCAGTGTTACAGAAAAACTCCCAAACCAATACCTGGGAACTTGGAACAATTATAACACAGGGAAGAGGATATGCTTGTGTTTCACCAGGAGATCATCAATCCCCTGTCTGGGTGCCCACTAGGAGACTTAAACTTCATGTGAATACTGACAATGAAAACCACAGGGAAAAGACATCCAAGTCAGAGACTACCCTCATACATGGTGAGATCTGTGCCGACTCCTCAAAAACTGGCAGGCCAAATCAAAATGGGTCTGGTTCATTCCTCCCTAATGATAATGGAGACCCCTCTAAAAAATTCCACTTCTAAACCTAAAAATCTCACCATTTCTATTAGCCTGAAAATAACATCCCTTTGTTCTTCTCTTCCTCCTTCAGCACTGGATCTCGCTTACAGTAGGTTTCATTTAATGGTTCTCTTCCTTATACTTTCTGTCTCACCAGTTTCCCCTCACACTGATTTACCTGCTACACAAAATTATTCTTATTGGGCTTCTGTACCTTTTCCTCCACTTATTCAACCTCTCACCTGGACAGATGCTTCTGCGGAAATCTATGCTAACGATAGTGTGTGGATGCCTGGAGCTACAGATGACCATTGCCCCACTCAGCCAGGAGAAGGCTGCACTGCATTTAATGTTACTATGGGTTACAAATACTCCCCTCTGTGCCTTGGACATGCACCTGGTTGTATCCATCTAGAAACTCAAGTCTGGGCTGCTTATCTTCAGGAAAGATTAGCTACAGAGGAACTGGGACATTTGGTCTCTGACCTCTCCCTTTCTCCTTTAAGACAAATGAAACAGGGAGTAATAGGAGATACCTCATACTTTCAATATAAACCTGCTGGAAAACCATGTCCTAAAAATTTTGAGGACCCATCTAAAACTTTAATTTGGGAAGATTGTGTTAACTCACATGTAGTAGTATTAAAAAATGACTCATATTGTTTAGTAATAGACTGGGCACCAAACGGCTATTTAAAAAACAATTGCTCCTCTGGCAGAAGGGAATGCCTGGGAGGACAATTGGGAGGACAAGGATTATCATCCTACTTAGCATAGGAGGTTCACCTCATTCTTTCCCTTAACATGGGAAGATAAGGGCATTACTTCCCCGAGGCCTCGTATGATATTCCCCATTCTGAGCCCAGAACACCCAGAACTTTGGAAATTGGCTATTGCCATGTCTGGATTGCAAGTATGGGAAGGGGAAACTTTTCTGTCTGTTGTCCTGTTACTGCCCCTTGCGTCCATGATTCTGAACCCCATGATAAATCACCTTTCAATGCTTTTCCTCTTTTTGATGCCAATCCTCCTTTATGGGACTCCAACTGGCATTATGATAATTCTTCTTGACCCAGGTATGCCGCTCTACTTCTTTGGCATCCCTGGGCATCTTGGATTGCTTCTTTATGGCGCAGAATATTAGGCATTGCCACTGCTGCCCCTCTCCCTCAGTATCAACGTAGATTCAGACATTCTGCTTTGTTTACCTCCAACCTTACTATCCCTATACAGAGTTGTGTTAAGCCTCCTTACATGCTGTTAGTGGGAAATATCAAAATTTGGAAATCAAACTGTCCAATGCATTAATTGTCATTTATACACTTATGTTAACTCCCATTTTGACTCCAGAAAAAGTGTAATGTTGGTTCAAGCTTGAGAAGGAATCTGGATACCGTTTACTTTGCCCAGACCTTGGGAATCTTCCCCCTCAGTACATTTAATTAATGAAGTGTTACACAGAATTCTCAAAAGATCTAAGAGATTTGTTTTCACTTTAATCACTGTGATCGTGGGCCTAATTTCAGTCACTGCACGGGCCACCACTGCTGGAATGGTGTTACATCAATCTATTCAAACAGCTGATTTTTTTAATGATTGCCAAGCCAATTCCACCCAAATGTGGAATTCTCAACAAGGCATTGATCAAAAATTAGCTAATCAAATTAATGATTTAAGACAGTCTGTCATTTGGCTTGGAGATTGGGTAGTGAGTCTCAAACATCGCATGCAAATGCAGAGAGATTGGAATACTTCTGATTTCTGTATCACACCATATTCCTACAATGAGACTGATCATGCATGGGAAATGGTCAAAGGACATCTTCTGGGTAGGGAAGATAATTTATCCTTGGACATAACCAGATTAAAGAAACAAATTTTTGAAACCTCTCAAGCTCATTTATCCATTGTGCCTGGAGCTGAGTCATTAGATCAGGTGGCAGAAATTCTTTCTGGACTAAACCCCATGACTTGGATTAAGTCTATTGGGGGCTCCACTGTAGTAAATTTTGGAATTATGTTTCCCTGTTTAATCTGCTTGTTTTTATGTGCCGGACCAGTCAAAGAATCCTGCGTAAAAACCAAGAGAACAAACAAGCCTTCATTGCCATGGCACATTTATATAAAAAGAAAGGGAGAGATGTTGTGGGAAGTCAGCGACCCCGAATGGAGGGATCGGCTGGAGCTGCGGCAGAGGAATATAAATTGTGAAGATTTCATGGACATTTATCACTTCCCTAATAATACTCTTATAATTTCTTATGCTTGTCTTTACTGCAATCTCTGATCATAAATTGTGAAGATTTCATTTTAATATGGATATTTATCAGATCCCAGAATTAATGGTTTTTTAATTTCTGATGCCTGTCTTACTTTAATCTCTTAGTCCTGTTAGCTTCGTAAGCTGAGGATGTACATCACCTCAGGACCACTATTGTGTTAACTGTACAAACTGATTGTAAAACATGTGTGTTTGAACAATATTAAATCAGTGCACCTTGAAAAAGAATAGAATAACAGCGATTTTCAGGGAACAAGGGAAGACAACCATAAGGTCTGACTGCCTGCAGGGTCAGGCAAAATGGAACCATATTTTTCTTCTTGCAGAGAGTGTATAAATAAGTGGACATGCAAGTAGGGAAGATATCGCTAAATTCTTCTCCTATCAAGGAATATTGATAATTAATACTCTGGGAAAAGAATTGCATTCCTGGGGGGAGGTCTATAAATGGCCGCTCTGGGAGTGTCTGTCCTATGCAGTTGAGATAAGGACTGAAACATGCCTTGGTCTCCTGCAGTACCCTCAGGCTTAGTAGGGTGGGGAAAAATCCCATGCTGGTAAATTTGAGGTCAGACCAGTTCTCTGCTCTCAAACCCTATTTTCGGTTAAGATGTTTATCAAGACAATACATGCACAGCTGAACATAGACCCTCATCAGTAATTCTAATTGTGCCCTTTGCCTTGTGATCTTTGCTTTTGTCCTTGCCATTTCCTCAGAAGCATGTGATCTTTGTTCTCCTTTTTTGCCCTGAGACATGTGATCTTTGTGACCTACTCCCCGTTTGTACACCCCCTCCTTTTTGAAATCCTTAACACAAATTTGCTGGTTTTGCGGCTCAGATATGTGATGTCACCCCTGGTGGTCCAGCTGTAAAATTCCTCTCCTTATACTCTTTCTCTTTATTTCTCAGACTGGCTGACACTTAGAGAAAATAGAAAGAACCTATGTTGAAATATTGGTGGTGGGTTCCCCCGATACACTCATCTTGCTCAGGCAGAACATGTAAACAAAGTTTTTTGGTTTTTTGTTTTGAGATAGAGTCTCCCTCTGTCGCCCAGGTTGGAGTGCAGTGGCATGATCTCGGCTCACTGCAAGCTCTGCCTCCCGGGTTCACTCCAGTCTCCTGAGTAGCTGGGACTACAGGCACCCACCACCATGCCTGGCTAGTTTTTTGTATTTTCAGTAGAGATGGGGTTTCACCATGTTAGCTAGGATGGTCTCAATCTGACCTCGTGATCCACCCACCTCAGCCTCCCAAAGTGCTAGGATTACAGGCATGAGGCACCGCGTCCGGCCCAACATAAAGTTTTTAAGTATGGAGGGGTCCTGAGAGAGAGTACAAAATGTCTGCTACATAACAGGTAGTCAGGTTATGCTTGATGAATAAATGGATTGATAGAATACAGTTGGGGAGCTCAATATTTTAAAATACAACTTCTATAAACCAATATTTTCATTAGTAATAATATCTGCTATTTGTTATTTTTATAAAACTACAAATATAACGAAATGATTATCATTGTTTGCATATATGTAATAAATCTATACATAATAAAAACATATATATGCAATAAAATACATACATAATAAAATCTGCAAGCACAGATTCCCTTTTTACTTCTGAAGAAGCTAAAAGTTCAAAGAAGATAACAACCCTCACAATAATAATGATAAAACATAGTGAGAAAATTTTATCTGTACAAGATTCATATTTCTCTCTTCCGAAAAATTATTCCATTAATAATACATTTTTACTAGAAGTTTTATAAAAGCTCACTTCAGAAATCAAAGGTAAGAAAAAGGATCAAAAGACTTTAAAATAATACTAATGCTCAGAAGTTACAAATTTTATCCAATTTTGTACATAGTTTTGTCTAACACAAGACCATAGTACGTTTGTGTGTATGTGCAAGCAAATTTTCTTTTCCTTACTGGTTATAACAAAATACATCTTTACACATCATCATACGTCTCTACCTATTGCTACCTTGAATGGTCACATATCCATTCTATGGGTTCTTGTTAACATAAATGCTGAGAAAAACAACGTGCATGTATCTCTATTTTCTTTTTTTTTTTTAATTTTTTTTATTATTATACTTTAAGTTCTAGGGTACATGTGCATAATGTGCAGGTTTGTTACATATGTATACTTGTGCCATGTTGGCGTGCTGCACCCATCAACTCGTCATTTACATCAGGTATAACTCCCAATGCAATCCCTCCCCCCCCTCCATGATAGGCCCCGGTGTATGATGTTCCCCTTCCCAAGTCCAAGTGATCTCATTGTTCAGTTCCCACCTATGAGTGAGAACATGTGGTGTTTGGTTTTCGGTTCTTGCAATAGTTTGCTGAGAATGATGGTTTCCAGCTGCATCCATGTCCCTACAAAGGACACAAACTCATCCTTTTTTATGGCTGCATAGTATTCCATGGTGTATATGTGCCACATTTTCTTAATCCAGTCTGTCACTGATGGACATTTGGGTTGATTCCAAGTCTTTGCTATTGTGAATAGTGCCGCAATAAACATACGTGTGCATGTGTCTTTATAGCAGCATGATTTATAATCCTTTGGGTATATACCCAGTAATAGGATGGCTGGGTCATATGGTACTTCTAGTTCTAGATCCTTGAGGAATAGTCATACTGTTTTCCATAATGGTTGAACTAGTTTACAATCCTACCAACAGTGTAAAAGTGTTCCTATTTCTCCACATCCTCTCCAGCACCTGTTGTTTCCTGACTTTTTAATGATTGCCATTCTAACTGGTGTGAGATGGTATCTCATTGTGGTTTTGATTTGCATTTCTCTGATGGCCAGTGATGATGAGCATTTTTTCATGTGTCCATTGGCTGTATGAATGTCTTCTTTTGAGAACTGTCTGTTCATATCCTTTGCCCACTTTTTGATGGGGTTGTTTGTTTTTTTCTTGTAAATTTGTTTGAGTTCTTTGTAGGTTCTGGATATTAGCCCTTTGTCAGATGAGTAGATTGCAAAAATTTTCTCCCATTCTGTAGGTTGCCTGTTCACTCTGATGGTAGTTTCTTTTGCTGTGCAGCTCTTTAGTTTAATTAGATCCCATTTGTCAATTTTGGCTTGTGCTGCCGTTGCTTTTGGTGTTTTAGACATGAAGTCCTTACCCATGCCTATGTCCTGAATGGTATTACCTAGGTTTTCTTCTAGGGTTTTTATGGTATTAGGTCTAACATTTAAGTCTCTAATCCATCTTGAATTAATTTTCGTATAAGGAGTAAGGAAAGGATCCAGTTTCAGCTTTCTACTTATGGCTAGCCAATGTTCCCAGCACCATTTATTAAATAGGGAATCCTTTCCCCATTTCTTGTTTTTGTCAGGTTTGTCAAAGATCAGATGGCTGTAGATGTGTGGTATTATTTCTGAGGACTCTGTTCTGTTCCATTGGTCTATATTTCTGTTTTGGTACCAGTACCATGCTGTTTTGGTTACTGAAGCCTTGTAGTATAGTTTGAAGTCAGGTAGTGTGATGCCTCCAGCTTTGTTCTTTTGACTTAGGATTGTCTTGGCAATGTGGGCTCTTTTTTGGTTCCATATGAACTTTAAAGTAGTTTTTTCCAATTCTGTGAAGAAACTCATTGGTAGCTTGATGGAGATGGCATTGAATCTATAAATTGCCTTGGGCAGTATGGCCATTTTCACGATATTGATTCTTCCTATCCATGAGCATGGTATGTTCTTCCATTTGTTTGTGTCCTCTTTTATTTCACTGAGCAGTGATTTGTAGTTCTCCTTGAAGAGGTCCTTCACATCCCTTGTAAGTTGGATTCCTAGGTATTGCATTCACTTTGAAGCAATTGTGAATGGAAGTTCATTCATGATTTGGCTCTCTGTTTGTCTGTTACTGGTGTATAAGAATGCTTGTGATTTTTGCACATTAATTTTGTATCCTGAGACTTTGCTGAAGTTTCTTATCAGCTTAAGGAGATTTTGGGCTGAGACAATGGGGTTTTCTAAATATACAATCATGTCATCTGCAAACAGGGACAATTTGACTACTTCTTTTCCTAACTGAATACCCTTTATTTCTTTCTCTTGCCTGATTGCCCTAGCCAGAACTTTCAACACCGTGTTGAATAGAAGTGGTGAGAGAGGGCATCCTTGTCTTGTGCCAGTTTTCAAAGGGAATGCTTCCAGTTTTTGCCCATTCAGTATGATATTGGCTGTGGGTTTGTCATAAATAGCTCTTATTATTTTGAGGTATGTTCTATCAATACCGAATTTATTGAGCGTTTTTACCATGAAAGGCTATTGAATTTTGTCAAAGGTCTTTTCTGCATCTATTGAGATAATCATGTGGTTTTTGTCTTTGGTTCTGTTTATATGCTGGATTACGTTTATTGATTTGTGTATGTTGAACCAGCCTTGCATCCCAGGGATGAAGCCCACTTGATCATGGTGGATAAGTTTTTTGATGTGCTGCTGGATCCGGTGTGCCAGTATTTTATTGAGGATTTTTGCATCAATGTTCATCAGGGATATTGGTCTAAAATTCTCTTTTTTTGTGTGTCTCTGCCAGGCTTTGGTATCAGGATGATGTTGGCCTCGTAAAATGAGTTAGGGAGGATTCCCTCTTTTTCTATTGATTGGAATAGTTTCAGAAGGAATGGTACCAGCTCCTCCTTGTACCTCTGGTAGAATTCAGCTGTGAATCCGTCTGGTCCTGGACTTTTTTTCGTTGGTAGGCTATTAATTATTGCCTCAATTTCAGAGCCTGCTATTGGTCTATTCAGGAATTCAGCTTCTTCCTGGTTTAGTCTTGGGAGAGTGTAAGTGTCCAGGAAATTATCCATTTCTTCTAGGTTTTTTAGTTTATTTGTGTAGAGGTGTTTATAGTATTCTCTGATGGTAGTTTGTATTTCTGTGGGGTTGGTGGTGATATCCCCTTTATCATTTTTTATTGCGTCTATTTGATTCTTCTCTCTTTTCTTCTTTATTAGTCTTGCTAGCAGTCTATCAATTTTGTTGATCTTTTCAAAAAACCAACTCCTGGATTCATTGATTTTTTGGAGGTTTTTTTGTGTCTCTATCTCCTTCAGTTCTGCTCTGATCTTAGTTATTTCTTGCCTTCTGCTAGCTTTTGAATGTGTTTGCTCTTGCTTCTCTAGTTCTTTTAATTGTGATGTTAGAGTGTCAATTTTAGATCTTTCCAGCTTTCTCTTGTGGGCATTTAGTGCTATAAATTTCCCTCTACACACTGCTTTAAATGTGTCCCAGAGATTCTGGTATGTTGTATCTTTGTTCTCATTGGTTTCAAAGAACATCTTTATTTCTGCCTTCATTTCGTTATGTATCCAGTAGTCATTCAGGAGCAGGTTATTCAGTTTCCATGTAGTTGAGCGGTTTTGATTGAGTTTCTTAGTCCTAAGTTCTAGTTTGATTGCACTGTGGTCTGAGAGACAGTTTGTTATAATTTCTGTTCTTGTACATTTGCTGAGGAGTGCTTTACTTCCAATTATGTGGTCAATTTTGGAATAAGTGTGATGTGGTACTGACTAGAATGTATATTCTGTTGATTTGGGGTGGAGAGTTCTGTAGATGTCTATTAGGTCTGCTTGCTGCAGAGATGAGTTCAATTCATGGGTATCCTTGGGTGCTTCCTTCAGGGTCTCTTGTAAGGCAGGCCTGGTGGTGACAAAATCTCTAAGCATTTGCTTATCTGTAAAGGATTTTATTTCTCTTTCACATATGAAACTTAGTTTGGCTGGATATGAAATTCTGGGTTTAAAATTCTTTTCTTTAAGAATGTTGAATATTGGCCCCCACTCTCTTCTGGCTTGTAGAGTTTCTGCTGAGAGATCTGCTGTTAGTCTGATGGGCTTCCATTTGTGGGTAACCCGACCTTTCTCTCTGGCTGCCCTTAAGATTTTTTCCTTCATTTCAACTTTGGTGAATCTGGCAATTATGTGTCTTGGAGTTGCTCTTCTCGAGGAGTATCTTTGTGGCGTTCTCTGTATTTCCTGAATTTGAATGTTGGCCTGCCCTACTAGGTTGGGGAAGTTCTCCTGGATGATATCCTGAAGAGTGTTTTCCAACTTGGTTCCATTTTCCCCCTCACTTTCAGGCCCCCCAATCAGACGTAGATTTGGTCTTTTTACATAATCCCATACTTCTTGCAGGCTTTGTTCATTTCTTTTTCTTCTTTTTTCTTTAGGTTTCTCTTCTCGCTTCATTTCATTCATTTGATCCTCAATCGCTGATACTCTTTCTTCCAGTTGATCGAGTCGGTTACTGAAGCTTGTGCATTTGTCACATATTTCTCGTGTCATGGTTTTCATCTCTGTCAATTCGTTTATGGCCTTCTCTGCATTAATTATTCTAGTTATCAATTCTTCCACTCTTTTTTCAAGATTTTTAGTTTCTTTGCGCTGGGTACGTAATTCCTCCTTTAGCTCTGAGAAGTTTGATGGACTGGAGCCTTCTTTTCTCATCTGGTCAAAGTCATTCTCCGTCAAGCTTTGATCCGTTGCTGGCGATGAGCTGCGTTCCTTTGCAGGGGGCGATGCGCTCTTATTTTTTGAATTTCCAGCTTTTCTGCCCTGCTTTTTCCCCATCTTTGTGATTTTATCTACCTCTGATCTTTGATGATGGTGACGTACTGATGGGGTTTTGGTGTGGGTGTCCTTCCTGTTTGTTAGTTTTCCTTCTAACAGTCAGGACCCTCAGCTGTAGGTCTGTTGGAGATTGCTTGAGGTCCACTCCAGACCCTGTTTGCCTGGGTATCAGCAGCAGAGCCTGCAGAAGATAGAATATTGCTGAACAGCGAGTGTACCTGTCTGATTCTTGCTTTGGAAGCTTCCTCTCAGGGGTATACTCCACTGTGTGAGGTGTGGGGTGTCGGTCTGCCCCTAGTGGGGGATGTCTCCCAGTTAGGCTACTCAGGGGTCAGGGACCCACTTGAGTAGGCAGTCTGTCCGTTCTCAGATCTCAACCTCCATGTTGGGAGATCCACTGCTCTCTTCAAAGCTGTCACAGTCGTTTGTGTCTGCAGAGGTTTCAGCTGCTTTTTTTGTTGTTGTTGTTGTTTAGCTGTGCCCTGTCCCCAGAAGTGGAGTCTACAGAGACAGGCAGGACTCCTTGAGCTACTGTGAGCTCCACTCAGTTCGAGCTTCCCAGCAGCTTTGTTTATCTACTTAAGCCTCAGCAATGGCGGACGCCCCTCCCCCAGCCTCCCTGCTGCCTTGTGGCGAGATCGCAGACTGCTGTGCTAGCAATGAGGGAGGCTCCCTGGGCATGGGACCCTCCCGGCCAGGTGTGGGATATAATCTCCTGGTGTGCCCGTTTGCTGAGATCCTTGGTAGAGCGCAGTATTGGGGTGGGAGTTACCCGATTTTCCAGGTGTTGTGTGTCTCAGTTCCTCTGGCTAGGAAAAGGGATTCCCTTCCCCCTTGCGCTTCCCAGGTGAGGCGATGCCTCGCCCTGCTTCAGCTCTCGCTGGTCGGGCTGCAGCAGCTGACCAGCACTGATTGTCCCGCACTCCCTAGTGAGATGAACCCAGTACCTCAGTTGAAAATGCAGAAATCACCTGTCTTCCGTGTCCCTGTGCTGGGAGTTGGAGACTGGAGCTGTTCCTATTTGGCCATCTTGCTCTGCCCCCTCAGATCGGCCATTAACTGTATCTCTATTTTCTAAAGGTATTTTAATACAATGGAATTGATGGGCAAAGGGCATATACATTTTTAAAATGTGGTAATTATCTCCAAATTATCTACTTGAAAAGTCATCAGCAACTTAAACTTCAAGCAGCAGTATAAGTACCACTGCTCTTTATTCTCACAAACATCGTGGATAGAAAACAGTCTCATTCCTCTTTCAACTTAAATTCTCTTATGAGAAACACTAAGGATTTTTTTCCTATGTACATAAGTAACCTGTAGATCTGCAAAAAAAAGTACTTTGCTCACTTTTACAGTTTTCTTGTGGATTTGATTGGAAAGAATTCCCTGTAAAATAAAGATGTGCTTTCTATCTGTATATATATAACTGATATATATATAAAACATATTATATTAGCAATATATACAATTTGTTATATATATAATCAACAATATATATCATATCATATATAATAAAGAATAACTTCCCTGTAGGATGAAGATATACTTTTCATCTGAATACATATTTTTACATATTAGTAAAAATATATAGTAAATATTTTTCAAGTGTGCTATCTTTTGTTAATTTTTTTCTGATACACAGGGGATTTTAATTAGTTTGCTAAATCAATCTTCAAAATGCCTGCTTGTCAGATAATTCTTAGGAAGGCCTTTGTTAACATAAAATGTACCTGTATAAATAAGTCTTTGTGTTTTCTTCTGGTACTTTTCTCATTTTGCATATGTAAAAATTTTAGTCTGTATTCCATCAGGAACTCATTTTTGTGACATAAAGTTTCATTAGTTTTCTTCACACAGTAGGCATTTTATTAATAACTCATCCTTTCCTACTCATCCAAAATGTTACCATTATCAATCCCTATGTATATATCTTATATATATTTCAGTGTTTTTGAATTTCCTATTCTGTTCCATTTATTTATCTGTGTTTTCAGCTGTTAGTAAATAATTGATTGTGGGAATTAATAGCACATTTTGATATCTAGAGGAGCAAGTCGTTTCACTCCATTAT
This sequence comes from Macaca thibetana thibetana, assembly GCF_024542745.1. NCBI lineage: Eukaryota > Metazoa > Chordata > Mammalia > Primates > Cercopithecidae > Macaca > Macaca thibetana. The sequence goes on along the minus strand of NC_065592.1, from coordinate 107,825,518 downwards.
AAAAATTTTTAAATGTCACCACAATGGTAAGACAGACAGCAAGTGTCATGCAAAAATGATAAAACCATGATATTTTAATTAAGTTTATGTAAAACTGATAAACATATTAAGAGCTCACATTTTGAGAAAACTGAGTCTTCCCATTCAAGGAGCCCACGTCCCACTTCCAAGTGTCCCTCTAAGAAGCCACAGTAAAGAACCTATCTACCTAGGTGGATTCGGATGTAAAACCAACCAACATAGGGTTTTATCTGAGAACTCTTCGCCTACTGAAAATGGCTCCTGGTATTTTTGACATGGGAATGAGTTCTCATTAGGCATCTCCCTATCATGTATATGACCCATGTTTTAAACGTGTATATGCTTAACTTCGTGAGTTAAATCACTCAAATTCTCCACCAAGCACTACAGGCGGGAATTGCCAGCGATGGAAAGCAGCTGAGGCTCCGTTTGGCTCCTCGGCTCCGAGGGTGCCGGCGCCCTCCAAGGCCCCCGCCTCAGGGGCTGCGGTGAAACCAGGCCTGGGGCCCCCCTCCCACCGCGGGCTGAGCCCCTGCTACCTGTCCTTTCTGTCGCGGGCGTCCACGTCCCAGAATCTGCGCTTCAGGCAGCGCTCCACCTCCGCGGCGTCGCCCTTGATGGCCGCCCTGTGGATCTTCCGCAGTTCCCAGTCCAGGGTGTGGTACCCGCGACCCGCGTACTCTTTGTCCCTGGAGCTCAGGAGCGCCTGGTCCAGGCGTCTCCCGAAGCTGAAGAGCTTCCTCATGGTGGCGACTTCTCAGACGCCCACAACCCGCTCCTGAGCCGCCGCGGCCCCTCGTGGCCTTTCCACCCCCACCCAGTCCCAAATCCGCGATCCCCCCACCAACCCGCGATCCACCCCCAAATCCAAGATCCCTCCCCAAACCCGCGATGTAGCTCAGAATCCGCGATCCAGCCCGGTCCACCACAGCCTTCAGCAGCGACACTCGCAGCCTCCGACCTCTCAGACCGAGAGAGCCCCGCGAAGCCGTTAGGCGCGCGCCTGCAGTTCAGCGCTCCGACCTCTCAGACCGCGTGAGCCCCGCGAAACCGTTAGGCGCGCGCCTGCAGCTCAGCGCTCAGACCTCTCAGACCGAGCGAGCCCCGCGAAGCCGTTAGGCGCGCGCCTGCAGTTCAGCCCTCCGACCTCTCAGACCGCGTGAGCCCAGAGAAGCCGTTAGGCGCGCGCCTGCAGTTCAGCGCTCAGACCTCTCAGGCCGCGTGAGCCCCCGCGAAGCCGTTAGGCGCGCGCCTGCATCTCAGCGCTCCGACCTCGCAGACCGAGTGAGCCCCCGCGAAGCCGTTAGGCGCGCGCCTGCATCTCAGCGCTCAGACCTCTCAGACCGAGTGAGCCCCCGCGAAGCCGTTAGGCGCGCGCCTGCATCTCAGCGCTCAGACCTCTCAGACCGAGCGAGCCCCGCGAAACCGTTAGGCGCGCGCCTGCATCTCAGCGCTCAGACCTCTCAGACCGAGCGAGCCCCGCGAAGCCGTTAGGCGCGCGCCTGCAGCTCAGCGCTCAGACCTCTCAGACCAGCGAGCCCCGCGAAGCCGTTAGGCGCGTGCCTGCAGTTCAGCCCTCCGACCTCTCAGACCGAGCGAGCCCCGCGAAGCCGTTAGGCGCGCGCCTGCAGTTCAGCCCTCCGACCTCTCAGACCGAGTGAGCCCCGCGAAGCCGTTAGGCGCGCGCCTGCATCTCAGCGCTCAGACCTCTCAGGCCGCGTGAGCCCCGCGAAGCCGTTAGGCGCGTGCCTGCAGCTCAGCGCTCAGACCTCTCAGACTCCCTGAGCCACGCGAAGCCGTTAGGCGCGCGCCTGCAGGTCAGCGCAAGCCGGGACTCCGGAAGCCGCTCCCAAGCCCGCATAGCCGGCAGGGGGCTGCTGCAGCTCGGGCGCAGGCGCCGCTGGCTTGCGGGTTCTCCTGGGCTCGGGCGGGAGGTCCCGGAATCGCAGGCGTGCATCCCTTCCGGCCTGAGGGCCCGCTGGCCGTGACTCCCGCCGGCTCCTCCTCTGAAGAGAGATCGCGGCAGCTGACGGGGACCCTCCGCAGCCACCGCGGATGGGGCTGGGGTTTGGTTCCCGCCCCGGCGCAGCCGCCGCGGGGCAGAACGCCTGGCTTGGCCGCAGCCACGGCGACATCTAGCCCCGGTTCTGCGAGGCTGGGAGCGCCAACCAGCTTGGGAGTTGCCAGGCAGCTGTTGCCAGCAGGTAGAGGGCGCCTGCACCTTGGGCGCCCAGGTGGTGGAGCATGGCCTGGGCGGCCTCTGGATCGCGAGTGCACCTGGCCTGAGAGCCCGCCAGGCCCTGCCCCCGCCGGCTCCTGCTCTGCCGGAGCTCGGGACCTCTAGCCGGGGGCCCTCTGCAGCCACCGGGGATGGGGCTGAGGGCCGGTTTCCGCGCCTGTGCTGCCGCCGCAGGGCAGACCGCCTGGCTTGGCCGCAGCCACTGGGACGTCTGGCCCCGGTTCTGAGATACGGGGAGTGCGGGCGGGCTCGGGGATTGCCTGGAAGCTGCTGCCTGCACACAGAAGCCGGCTGTAGCTTGGGTGCCCAGGCGGGCTGGAGGTGCATGACCTGGTCTGCCTCGGGATCGCCAGCGCGCCCAGCCTGAGGCCCCCGGCCATGCCTCCCGCCCCACTCCTCCACAGGAGGGATATCGGGGTCGCTGGCATGGGCACTTGCAGTCACCCCGATTGGGGTTGATCCGGGGTTCTCAGTTCTCGCCCCTGTGCAGCCGCCGCCGAGCAGAATGCCTGGCTTGTCCGCAGCCTCTGGGACACCTCGCGGGCCGGGCGGGCCGGAGGGTGAAATCGCTGGGAGGCGGGTGCCTACTCGCCCTGTGGCGCCTCTGGGCCCCAGGGGCCGGCCTCCGGCGCACAGGGCTCCCCAGCATCCTGGGCGCGGGTCCGCTGCCCGCATGAAGTCACCTCAGAGAGGATGAACTTCGGGTTGCCTTGTCCGGCTGTGCTGCCAGGCGAGGCAGCTGACCTGCTGATGGGGTGGCTTTCTTCATCTTGCCCACGGGACAGCGGGCTGGGAAGCCAGGGGCCGCCGGGACCTGGGGCTGGAAGCCGCATCTGCCCACAGCCGCAGCCTCCTGCACCTGCCATCCTGGCGGCGCCCTGGCGTCGGAGAAGCAGCAGGCGCGGAGCTCCTGCAGCTGCACCCCTGCAGCAACCCGTCCCGGCGCAGGCAGCAGTGGAAGGCGGCCTCCTCGCGCGGCTTCCGCGGCTGCAGGACCAGGGGTGCGGCCAGCACCGTCCTCGCGCCCTGCGTCTCGTGGACATTAGTTCTCCCTGGAGGCGGCTGGACCCGAGCGAGGCTCGCAGCGATCTGCCCCCGCGAGGACGCGCATGCAGGGCTCAGGATCCCGCACTCTGGCCCCGCGGCACCGCACCTTTCAGCAGCCCTTCTCTTCCTCTTGTTAAACTTTCGTCACTGCCATGAAAAGCATCCAGGAGTCCTTGATTTCGACGCTGCCTCACGCTCAACCGAGCTCATCGGACGGGCAGTTCTCCCCAGGGCCCGCGGGCAGCTTGTTCCCGGGCGGCGGCTCCTCCTGGACGCAGCTCCTTGTGGGTCCACCAGGATCCGGAGAGCCAAGGCCTGCAGCGGCCAGCAGGCCTGGGGAGAGGAAGAGTAAGGCGGGCTCTGCAGGGCAGCGGGCCGGGACCATGAGAGAGGCGGGTCAGTCTGGGCTCCAAGCGCAGCCTCTTGGGATTACCCGGGACCCACGGCTTACAATGCGCTTAAATCCCACGCCTTTCCCGAGAGACAGCGCGTCATAGCCACCGCCCAGCGCTCCTGACCCGCTCCCACTCTCGCTGCCGCGGAGGGTGTGTTGGGGAGAGACGGACGCAGGGAGGGAAAAGCGCTGGGAGGGCGAACATCTTTTCATAAACTTTTCCCCTTCTATATGCCATCTCTGATGGGAGCCTTTTTACATATTTTGTTTATTTACTAATTGGGTTGTTTGATTTCTTATTGTTGAGTTGTAAGTGGTTTTTAATGGTCTGGATGCAAGACAAGTGTTTTGCAAGTATTTTCTCCCTGTCTGTGGCTTGTTTCTCCATTCTCTTAATATTTCCTTTCCCAGAGCAAAAGTTTTTAATTGTAACAAAGTCATACCAATATCTTCTTTCATGGTAAAATGTGCTTTTATGTACTTTAGTGTTGTATCTACAAAGTAATTGCCAAATCCAAAGTTACCTAAATATCTATTCTTTTTGTTATTTTACAGAAGTTTTACAGCTTTTGGATTTAAATTTAGGTCTAAAAATTGAACTCATAAAGGTAGACAGTATAATGATGTTTACCGGAGGCTGTGTTGCTGGGGAGAAAAAAAATGGGAAGTTGTTCACAGGTGCAAAGATTCAGTTAAACAGGAGAAATGCGTTTTGAAATCTATTGCACAGCAGGATGACTACAGTCAATAATAATGTACTGTATATTTCAAAATAACAAAAAGTAAATTTCAAATATCTGACCACAAAAAAATTGAGGTGATGGATATTTTATCCACGATGTAGTCATTCCTCATTTTATACATATATCCAAGCATCACATTGTACCCCATAAATGTATGCGATTATGGTTTGACAATTTAAAATATTATTAACTTAAAAGTGTATCCTTCGAATTAATTTTTGAGGAGCAAGGTCTGTGTCTCAATTCCTTTTTTTTGGCATATATGTATATATAATACATGAAATGGATTCATCACTGTTTTTGAAAAAGCTACCCTTTCTCCATTGAACTGCTTTTACCTTTTTGTAAAAGATCAATTGACTGTGTTTGTGGACTCTTATTTCTGAGTTCTCTATTCTGTTCCATTGATCACTTTGCAAGTCCTTGAACTTTGTTCCTCCCCTACAATATTGTTGGCTATGCTGGTTAGTTTGTCTTTCTATATAAACTTTAGAATTAGTTTTTCAGTTTCCACACAATAATTTGTTCATGCTTTCACCAAAGTTGTATTGAATTTATAAATCACATTGAAGAGAATTGACATCTTAACAACACTGAGTCTAATTTTGTGAACATGGATGTCTCTTCATTTATTTAGATCTTTAATTTCTTTCAACAGATTTTATAGTTCTTCTCACATACACCCTGCCCGTATTTTGCTAGATTGTGTCTATTTCATTTTCTTGATGCTAATGAAAATGGTATTGGGCTTTTAATTTCAAATTCTCATTGTTCGTTGCTGGATGTAGGACAGCAATTGATTTTGTATATTAACCTTATACTGTGCAACCTTGCTATAATCCAGAAGGGTTTTTGGCTGATACTTTGAGATTTTCTACATAGAAAATCAATTTATCAGTGAGCAAAGGGCATTTTAATGCTCCCTTTCCAATCTTTATACCTTTTACTTTATTTTATATTCTTGTCTTATTGCATTAGCTAGGGTTTTAGTATGATGTTGAATAGGAGCAGTGAGAGAGGATAACTTTTCCTTATCTTTTGTGTAAAACATCCCATTTTTCATATTATGTATGATATTGTCTGTAGGGTGTTCTTTTGGTGTATGTTCTTTATCAGTTGAGGAATTTCCTCTGCTGAGAATTTTAACCATGAATGGGCTTTGGAGTCTATAAAATGCTTTCTTAATCTATTACTGTGATCAAATAACTTTTCTTTTTTAGCTAGTTATGTGATAGATTGCCTTAACTATTTTGTGTTAAGCCAGGCTTGCATACCTGGAGTAAATCTCACTTGGTCTTGGTGTGTAATTCAACAATGTATTGCTAGATTAAGCATGGTAATATTTTGTTGAGAATTTTTGATGAGAGACATTTGAACATTTGTTTTTCCTTAAATGTCTTTTTCTGCTTTTGATATTAGAACTTCATAGAATGAGTTGGGATATGTTCCTTTTGCTTCTGATTTTTGGTAGCAATTATAAATAATTGATATCTTTTCTTCCTTAAATGTTTCATAGAATTCGCTAGTGAAATGATCTAGGCCTGTTGCTTTCTTTCTTGGAAGATTGTTAATTATTCATATATTTCTATACTAGATAAAGAGTTATTGGAATTATCTATTTCTCCTTTTGTAAGTTCTATGGACTAAATTTTTTTTTTTTTTTTTTTTTTTTTTTTGAGACCGAGTCTCGCTCTGTCACCCAGGCTGGAGTGCAGTGGCCGGATCTCAGCTCACTGCAAGCTCCGCCTCCCGGGTTCACGCCATTCTCCGGCCTCAGCCTCCCGAGTAGCTGGGACTACAGGCGCCCGCCACCTCGCCCGGCTAGTTTTTTTTTTTGTATTTCTTAATAGAGACGGGGTTTCACCCTGTTAGCCAGGATGGTCTCGATCTCCTGACCTCGTGATCCGCCCGTCTCGGCCTCCCAAAGTGCTGGGATTACAGGCTTGAGCCACCGCGCCCGGCCTGGACTAAATTTTTGTGTCTCCCCAAAATTCATGTGCCAAAACCAATCCTCAGTGTGATGGTATTTGGGTATTTGAGGTCCTTTGAAAAGTGATTAGGTCATGAGGATGGAGCCCTCATAGGTGGGATTAGTAGTTTTTTCTAGAAAGATTCCTCACCCCTTCTGTTATGTGAGAACGTATTGCAAAGATGGCTTCCATGAGCCAGAAAGTGACTCCTCAGCAGACATGAAATCTGCTGGTGCCTAGAATTGATCTTGGATTCCCCAGCTTCCAGAAATACGAGAAATAAGCTTCTGTGTTTGTGAGCCACCCAGTTTATGGCATTTTGGTATAGCATCCTGAACAAACTAAAAGAATTTTGGTAGTTTGTGTCTTTCAAGATATGGATCCATTTTGTCCAGGTAATCAAATTTGTGAGCACATAGTGTTTATACTATTCATTTATTATCCTTTTAATGCCGGTGGCATCAATACTGATAACCTTTCATTTCTGATACTAGTAATTTTTGTCTTCTGTCTCTGTTTCTCATTTGTCTCCTCTCCTTCATTTCTCATCCCCTTTCTGCCTCTTCTTCTTCCCCTTCTCCCCCTCCTCCTTTTCTTCCTTCTCCTCTTCCTTCTTCTTCATTGTCTTCTTCTTATCCATTAGATTATATAAAAGTAAGCAAAATAGAGATTTTATTTTACCTTCATGTATTCCTTCTCTAAGCTCTCCTTTCTTTATGTAGATCCAAATTTCTTATAATTTTTCTTCTTCCTGAAACTCTTCTTTGAAATTTTTTACAAAGTAGGTCTACTTATGACACATTTCCTCAGTTTTTGTTTGTAAGAGAAAGTATTTTTTCTCCTTCACTTTTGAAGAATAATTTTACTAGATACAAAAATATCAGTTGATTATAGTGTTCTTTCAACACTAATATAATATTTCACCTTACTGTCTTTTGATTGGATGGTTTCTGAAAAGAAGTCTTATATAAATCCTATTCTTGCTTCTTATAATCAAGTATTTTATTCCATTCTCTTTCAACAATTTATCTGTCTTTGATTTTCTGAAGTTGAAATATAATTTGCATATGTGTATAGATTTTTGGTATTTTTCTGGACTTCCTGTATTTGTTGTTTCAGCACTTAATGTTGGAAAATTCTCAGTCAATATTATTTCAAATACTTATCTGCATTTTGTCTTCTTTCTTCTCTTTCTAGCAATCCCATTGTGCATGTGCTACATGCTACAACAATTACTGAATATTCTGTTCTTTTTTTCCGTTGTTTTCTCTTTGCATGTCAGTTTGGGAAGTCTCTATTGACATATCTTCAAGATGACTGATGTTGTTCTTGACCGTGTTCAGTTCACTGATAAACCTGTTGAGGACATTCTTCATTTCTGTTGCAGTGTTTTGTTTTCTAGCATTTCCTTTTTTTTTTTTTTTTTTTTTTTTTTTTTTTTTTTTTTAAGAAAAAGGGTTTATGTCACTGAGACTGGAGTACAGTGGTATGAACATAGCTCACTGTAGCTTCAACATCCTAGGATTTAGGAATTCTCCCACCTCAACCTCTGGTACCACAGGCATGTGCCACTATGCCTGGCTAGTTATTTGTTATTTTTATTTTTATTTTATTTTTTTGAGAGAAGGGTCTTATTTTGTTGCCTATGCTGGTCTTAAACTCCTGGACTCAAGCGATCTTCCTGCCTCAGCCTGGGATTATAGATGCGAGCTGGGATTACAGATGTGAGCCACTGCACCCAGCCAAAATGGATACATTTAAAATATACTGTTTTTAATGTAAATGGAAGATGGAGAATTACTATGAGTATTTCATTAATATTTTGTGGGAAGCCTAATAAAAATAAAATTTCCTGTGAGTATACCTCACCCCTCCAAATGTTGAGCCACTTCTCCAAGGAACAGTTCTTTGGCTGATATTTGGTGTTTTATCTTCTGCCACTAGTAAAATGAATGACATGACTTATGGCCCAAGGCTTTACTCAGAAGCTTGGAGCCTGTTACCAGTGCTGCTGGGAGCTCCTGAGGTAGATACAAAGGCCAGGTGTCAGGGAGACTACCCAAGAGCAAAGAGCCAGAGAGGGGAGGCAGGTGCTGTTGGACACAATTGCCATCACTAGGCAGATGCTGTGAATCCAACACAGATCTGAGTCAGGTTCCATATGCAGGGTCTGGGGCGAGTGCCTGGGATCACTGTGTGGCTGGAATTCTCCAGAAACCTGGTTTATACAAGTGTAATTGAAACTTGAAGCAGCATCTGATGCAGCTGGGGCAAGGCTGATTAGAACTAGGTGGTTGGAACACGGTCTAGCTAGGAAGGGAAGGGACCATGCACATCAGGGTGGAGGCTGCAGGCAGGCAGATGGCCATCACAGCCCAGCGGGCTGCCCATTACTCTCCTCCAGGCCCAGGAGACTAAACACACTTGAGTCGCAACTGCCTCTGGGCGTGGGAGCTGTGGTCTTGTTTCCACTCACACGTCCCAGCAAGAAGGAGCTTCCGCTGTGCTTGCAGACTTGACCCTACTAGTCTGGGCTGGGGAGTTCTGTGTCTGCCCATGGCTGGTCATTATTGTCTACAAAACCTGCTGTGATCTGTGAGAATTTTTATGACTAGGTAGCTCAAGGGCATGATTACATGCCTATGCTATTGCTGAGGGAATATCTCTATTTTCAGGTGAAGATTGTTTCTAATTTTATGTTCAGAATTCCATACAAGAGGCACAGTGGAGGTATATAAATGAAGATTAATCCACCAGCATTCTTTCAAAATACTGAACCACACTTTCTGATAGACATTGGGGTGGGGTGGCTGCAAGCAGAATGTCTGGGTTGGAATTCTCATTCCACAGCTTCATGCTGTGTGATAGTGAGTAACTTACTTTCCCTCTCTGTGTCACAGTTTCCTATTCTCTAAAAACAGATAATAATAGTGACCTACCTTATAGACTGTTATGAAGATTAAATTAATTTTTATATGTAAAAAAGACTTGGGACACAGATTTTCTGTAACTTTTAGCCATTGTTATTGCTACCTGAAGTATAAAAACAGAAATGTGACCCTGGTCCTTGACCTTGGGTAGCATCACAAGATAAGCAATAGTTTAGGGAAAAAATATTTGTACTGGGTATTTTCATTATTCAAAACATTATTAATAATGTGCTATTAAGATAATGTTACAAAATTAAAATATTAAAAAGAAGCCCATGGTACAGAATCAGAAAGTCTTACTGTGCATGTGTGTATTTTGACTCTCTATAATTCCTCTGTCAATCATCAGCTTTGCAGATTTCAGTTAACTGGGTCAACTTGCCAGTAATAACTGCTTTGGTCTCCCCATCTCTAACTCACCTCATGATCTATTTGCTGTCCTGCTGCTACAGTAACCTTGCTACAGTTCTCTTACCTGATGATCTTCCTTTTCCCAGCAAAACACTTCATACTTTACTTCATAACACATCACACACACACACACACACACACACACACCATAAACACCCCCATACACTCACACACCACACACCAGAAACTCACACATTCCACACACATCACACACATGAACACCCCAGTACACACATATTCATACCACAAATACCACACACACATCACACCCACCACCTACACTAACATACATACCACACATACACTATGAACACCCCAATACACGCACACTCATGCCACACACACACACCACACACACACACCCACCACCTACAGTAACATATATACCACACACACACACCAAACACACATTCCCCACGCACACCATGAATACCCCAATACACGCACACTCATGCCACACACACACACACACCCACCAACTACAGTAACATACCACACACACACACCCACACTACAGTACACATCACATATCACCACACACACACACACACACCACACGTTCCCCACGCACACCATGAATACCCCAATACATGCACACTCATACCACACACACACACCACACATCACACAAACTTATACACACCGCAAACACTCACTTCCTACATCCACACACACGACACACACACACACACACCACATGCATCACACACACACCACAAACACTCCCGCATACACTCACACGTATCACACAATACCACGCACTGACGCATCCCACGCACACACCATAGACACCCCAATACACACGTACTCATACCACACATACCACCACCCCCACACCATATGCACATCACGCACATTCTCACAAATACAACACTCACCACCTACACACACACACCACATACACACAAACCATACACACCACATGCAGAAAACACACACAAAAACACTCCCCATACACTCACACTCACATACCACACATAGAACACGCACACATTCCACACACACACACCGTGAACATACACACACTCATCACACACAGCACGCACATCACACAAACTCTCAAACACACCACTCATGCACAGACACCACATACACAGACACCACACACACCACTGCCATCCCTCATACACTCACACTCACATACCACAAACACACCACACACACCTTCCACACACACCCACCACACATCCTTATACCACACTCATCACATATACCAGTCACATACACCACACACACATCACACGCTCTTACACACACTACACATTGCACTCGCCATCTACTCACACACATTTCACACACACACACCACAAACATCCCCCATACACCCACATACCACACACACCACACACTCCACACACACACCATAGATACCCCATATATACATGCATGCCACACCCACACACCAAGCCCACTACACGCCGTATATACTCACACACGCCACATAAACACAAAACACCCGCACCCACACTCACACACATCACACACACCAGTCTCCTACACACTCACACACACAAACTCACACTCACACACACACACTCACACTCCTTGAAACGCTTCTCTTCACTCACTGATCCCTTCCTGACCCTAATCCACACCCACCGGGCTGCCCGGGCTTTCTTCCACCAGGACCTCTATAGCCCCTCCCTCCAGGGGTTTCTCTCCACTCTGGGCTCCCTATGGAGCCTCTGTTGCTTCTGCAGCCCTTTGCTCCCCACCTCCGCATGCATTTGCCTCACTGACTCTCCACTCTGGGCTCCCTATGGAGCCTCTGTTGCTTCTGCAGCCCTTTGCTCCCCACCTCCGCATGCATTTGCCTCACTGATTGCGCTGGACCATCTTGGTGGTTTTTCCAGTGTGTCCCCCCATGACAGGTCTCCTCACATACACCGCAGGCCCTTTTGACGAGCCCAGATCCTGGCACCGGCCGTTCCTTGGGCATTGTACATCCCTGCACATAGGACCACATCTGGCACACAGTATGCACTCAGCTGTAATTTCAGAGCGTGAGTGCTCACAAGTATTAGGATCAATGTTCAGAAGGTGCTTTCCTTTTTACTGAACCTGTGGCCTACTTGATTTACCTGAAAGTTTGTAATTCCGTTCATTAAATTTCTGTTAAAATATTAATACACCAGGTGACTCTCAATATTGTTGCTGCAAATTATGTTTTCATTAAGATGGACAAAGACTGAACAAGCCACATGTGCAGGGCACTGAGTTCGAGAATTAGCCTAGAAGCACTGGAGTCTTCAGTGATTTCTGTTTATATCAACAAACAGAAGAAAAAGGATAGAAAAGACAAGTATATACAAATGAAATTAGAAACTGAAAAAAAATAATAGTTATGTAAAATTAACTAGGTGCTGGGCAAATTCTATATAAAATCTCTATTTTTCATTTGGGGTGCAGTGTCTCAGGATTTTTGCTTCCTAACTGATTAACTGGAGTGTTGTACCATGATTACATTGCCAAGACTACTTTAATAGTATCTGTGCTAAGTATTTTTTTGAGCTTTTGTTGAGGTTTACTTGACATATATAGAAAAGCGCACATTTAAAAGGTGCAGGCTGGGGGCGGTGGCTCACAGCTGTAATCCCAGCACTTTGAGAGGTCAACACAGGATGATTGATTGAGTCCAGCAGTTTGAGACCACCCTGAGTAACACGGCAAAAACCCCTCTCTCTACAAAAAATACAAAAATGAGCAGGACATGGTGGCCTGCGCCTGTGGTCCCAGTTACTTGGGAGGCGGAGGTGGGAGGATCGCTTGAACCTGGGAGGTCGAGGCTGCTGTCAGCCAGGACTGCGCCACTGCACTCCATGCATCCCGCCTGGGAGACAGAGATCCTGTCTTTTAATAAGCAAATAATAAAAGGTTCAATTTGATAGGTTTTAACGTGGGTATAGAAGTCTGAAACCATTACAACCATCAAGGTTACCAACATATTTCTTGTTTTCTTTTTTTGGGGGGAAGGTTGGAGGGGGAACAGTGTTTGGCGTCATCCAGGCTGGACTGCAGTGGCACCATCTTGGCTCACTGCAATGTCTGCCTCCCAGGCTCAAGTGATCCTGCCTCCTTAGCCTCCCCAGTAGCTGGGACCACAGGAGTGTGCTACCAAACCCTGCTCATTTTTGTATCTTTTTTTTTTTTTTTTTGGTGTGTGTGTAGGCACTGGGTCTCCCTGTGTTACCTAGGCCGGTCTCAAACTCCTGGGCTCAAGCGCTGCACCCACCTCAGCCTCCCAAAGTGCTGGGATTACAGGCATGGGCCCCTGTGCCCAGCCATACATATCATTTCCAAGCACTTCCTTGCTTCGCTTTCCCTCCCACTTCTTCCAGCCTACCCATTCCCATGCAACAACTGGAAATGATTTTGATTTAGAATATAAACACACTTTATATGTCTAAAGAGATAACAGGTGGGGAAAATGGAAATAGTAAGAGACTTATTTTGTATATCAAAATTATCAAGTAAAATTGAAAAAGAACAGTATTTAGAATGAAAATTGAATTACTGAAACGAAGAATTTAGTGGATTCTGAAACAGCAGATTAGACGTATGTGAAGAGAGACAGCAAATTAGAAGAAAGCTCTGAAATAATTAACCAGCATGCACAATAGAGAGACAAGAATTGGGAAATATGGAAGAGATGTTAAGGGACGGGGGGGAAGAGGAAACACTGAGGAGATAATCTGTGGGAATGTCCATCTATGTGACTAGAGATGGGCACTGTTGCTGTAGCATTGTACAGCATTGCACCGTCGAAGGGAAAGCATCTCTACAATGAGAAATTGTATGGGTTCATTCACCAAATGTTTTGTCTAGTCTAGAAATGTTATGTATCTTTATCACAAATTCTCCTTTTAAAAATATAGGTAATTATACATTAAAAGAATTTTGTAAAGAACAGCATGCATAGCTGAAATGTATTTGGCAGCATTTATTAAACACTCCCTCTGCATATTGAAGTCTGGGTCACACAAAATAGTCACACAGGGGCTGCTGTCAGCCATTGAAAAGAAACACTAAATCTATTGACTGAACTCAACACGCTGACAGAAAGGCATGCTGAAATAGAAAAAGTGTAAGAAAAAGTCAATTCAACCAAAACAAATGTCCCGAATCAAATAGGAAGCTTGACTTTCAGCAAAGTAATTTCGAGAATATTAACACATGATTTGCCCCATCAATCATATCATTTGTCTATCAACCCAACGTTCTCACCTTAGGCAGCACAGAGTACCAGATTCTTCAAAGGAAGACGAACAACCGTCATTACATGTGAAGTAACTCATGCAATGTTACACACCAATTGAAAAAAGCAATATTTCTGTGAATGATGTACAGCAACTAAATTAATCTCCTTCTTTCTTTCCTTCTTCTTCTTCTTTCTTTCCTCCTCCTCCTCCTCCTCCTCCTCCTTCTTCTTCTTCTTCCTTCTTTCTTCTTCTTTTTTTGAGACGGAGTCTGGCTTTGTCACCCAGGCTGGAGTGCAGTGGCGCGATCTCAGCTCACTGCACCCTTTGCCTCCTGGGTTCAAGCGATTCTCCTGTTTCAGCCTCCCAAAGTGCTGGGATTACAGGCATGAGCCACTGTGCCCGGCATATGTATTTCTTTCTGAAGATTTGTTTTTGTTGGCAAGATTGTTCTTTTTTGTTTGCTTGTTTTGTTTGCTTATTTGTTTGATGATATATTTTTCTTTCTTCCCTATATGTACATTCATTGAAGTGTAGCAAACTAAAAAGTGCATAGATGATGAATGTCTAGCTCTACGTATTTTTCCAAAGTAAACCACCAAGCAGATTAATTCTTAAGAGAATTATCAGCACCCCAAAGCCTTCTTGTATCTTCTGCCAGTCATAATCCTTTCCTCCCATCTTGCCAAACTATGTTAGTTTTATATCTTTTTTAAACCTTTTTATAAGTGAAATCGTACTATGTATACTATTTTGTTCAGCATTATGTTAGTGAAATATATTCATGTTATTGTTTGTAGTCGTGTTCCATTTACTTCAATTTCTACATAGAATTCCTGTTGTGTGTAAATACAAGTAGGTGATGATTCATATTTTTTAATTCTTGAAATTTTTATTGAGATAATTGTAGATACACAGGCAGTAGGTAGTCCAAAATAATCCAACGAGATCACATATATTATTTATCTGGTTTCCCCCAGTGGTAACATTTTGCAAAACTATAATAACCAGGACATTGACATTGATCCAGTCTACCAGCCTTGTTAAAACTTTCCATGTTTTGTTTATATTTTGTGTGTACCTGTGTGCACATAGCTCTCAACGACTATGTCACATGTCTTATCTCCTGAATCCACCACCATAGTCAACCCAGGGCAGCTCCATCCCCTCCGAATTCTCTGGTGCTTTGCCTTTAAAATCACACCAACCTCCTTGCAATGCCCTCTCCACTATCCCTAACCCCTGGCAACAACTAATCTGTCTCCATCTCTAAAATTTTCTTTAAAAAATGTCATACAAATGAAATCATAGTGTTTAACATTTTGGGATTCAACTTTGTTCACTTGGCTTAATTCCCTGGAGATTTACCCCAGTTCTTGTTTATACCAATAGTTTGTTCCTTTTTATTGCTGGGTAAGTATGTCATGTTGTGGATATACTACAGCTTGCTTAAGCATTCACCTGATTAAGAATATTTGGGCTGATACTAGTTTTGGCAGATGACACCTAAAGCTGCTATGAACATGTGTGTGCAGGTTTTTATGTGAACGTAAATCTTCACTTATCTGAGATAAAAGCCCAAGAGTGCAACGGCTGCATTGTAAAAATCACATGCTTAGTTTTTAATCTACCAAATTATTCCCCAGACTGGTTGTACCATTTTACATTCCCACCAGCAATGTGTGAGCACCCCAGATTCTCTGTATTCTCAACAGGCATTTGGTGGTGTCAGCATTTTTTAACGTTTCTCTAATAGCTATGTGCATTTAACTGATGGCTAATGATGTAAAACATTGTCTCACATGTTTATTGTCCATCTATACCTCCTCTTTAATGAGAGGTTCCTCTTTTCTTCCTTTTAAATATCAAGAGTTCTTTTATATATTGTAGCATAGATCCCAGTCCTTTGTCTCTCTTGGCGTTGGGTCATGGGATGCTGTTTCTGGATGTTTCAGGTGAGTTTGCGTTGATCCCCAAGCTTGGCTGTGCGTTCTTGTCTTCTCCAGAGAGTACTTGGTTTCTTCTGGCAGTCACAGGACCACCTTAATCCAGTCAGTCACTGGACTGAATCAAGACTACATTTCAGCCGAGTGACTTTCCCAGTGCTCATCTCTTTTTAAGTCACAACCCCAGAGATTGTGATTTTTCCAAGCAGGATCTCCTTTAAAAGAGGTCACGCTGTCATCCCAGCACTTTGGGAGGCCGAGGCGGGCGGATCACGAGGTCAGGAGATCGAGACCATCCTGGCTAACACGGTGAAACCCCGTCTCCACTAAAAAATACAAAAAAAACTAGCTGGGCGAGGTGGTGGGCACCTGTAGTCCCAGCTACTCGGGAGGCTGAGGCAGGAGAATGGTATAAACCCGGGAGGCGGAGGATGCAGTGAGCCGAGATCGTGCCACTGCACTCCAGCCTGGGCGACAGAGTGAGACTCCGTCTCAAAAAAAAAAAAAAAAAAAAAAAAAAGAGGCCATGAACTCCCATCTCTGTCTCCCAGCACCCACAATTCCCAATGCTGTGCTTAGCTTTTTAGACCACTGAAAGCACCTCTTTTATTTGGTTCTTTTGCTTCTAATCTTACAAAAAAAATGAGGATTGGGCAAATCTATCAATACCTAAAGCCAGGCAGATGCCAGGCTCGCTTTCTTGTAATTCTTTCCAGATAATAGGTCCCTCAAACTCTCACTGCTTGATAGCCCAGTTCAGGGGTTCTCATATCCTGTGTCTCCCAAAACCACTTTATCTTAGCTGCAGATTCCTGTTTGACTGCAGTGCCCTAAACTGAAACTCGGCAGCAAATCCCCTGAAAGGAAAATGATTTGCAAAATGTGAGAATAATCTTAATACATATGTCTGTGTCTTGATTTTTTTTTTTTTTTTTTTGAGGCGGAGTCTCTCTCTGTCGCCCAGGCTGGAGTGCAGTGGCGTGATCTCGGCTCACTACATCCTCCGCCTCCCAGGTTCAAGCGATTCTCCTGCCTCAGCTTCCCAAGTAGCTGGGACTACAGGTGCCCACCACCGTGCCCGGCTAATGTTTTGTATTTTTAGTAGAGACGGGGTTTCACCGTGTTAACCAGGATGGTCTTGGTCTACTGACCTCGTGATCTGCCCGCCTTGGCCTCCCACAGTGCTGGGATGACAGGCGTGGGCCACCACGCCCGGCCAGTCAGCACCCTTCTGATCTGTGTTCCCACCTCCACTCGCTTCTCCCTTGTTACACGCCTTTGACTTTGAGACTCCTGCCACCACACACGGTGACTCTACTGATGTCCATCATATCCTCTCCCTTCATGTAGCCTCTGGCTTCTTGTCACTGCTTCCCGTGAGCAGTCTGCTAATTTTTGTAATGTGACTCATGGTTCCTTGATTATTTTAACCTGGTGACTTTTCTCTCCACTCCACTGCAAGGTGTGACATCAAGGTGCAAGTCATGAAATCACTGGTCATATCTTGCAACTTGCTACACTTTATCATAAAAATCTTAGGCACCTAACCCATCTTTCTGTCCACCCTGCCATATCTTTTAACTATTGTATGCTTGTACTTCCTGAAACACTTTCCCAATACTTGGAGAGGACCTCTATTAATGGTTTTGTCAATTTTTTAACCCAGCCTGAATAAAAAAATAAAATAAATTCAGTGTAGTCCAAGGGTACTGTGTTTATAAAGTCAGCAATAGTGTACATTAATGTCCTAGGCCTTCACATTTACTCACCATCACACACTGGCTCACCCAGAGCAACTTCCAGTCCTGCAAGCTCCATTCATGGTAAGTGCCCTATGTAGGTGTACCATTTTTTGTCTTTTCTACCATATTTTTACTACACCTTTTCTCTGTTTGGATATACAAGCACTTACCATTGTAATACAATTGCCGGCAGTATTCTGTATAGTAACATGCTATACAGGCATGTGGCCTCAGAGCTACAGGATATACCATGTAGCATAGGTGTGTAGTAGGCTTTATCATCTAGGTTTGCGGAAGTGCACTCTGTGGTTCACACAGTGATGAAATTGCCTAATGACACATGTCTCAGAATGTAGTACTGTCATTAAGAGACGCATGGCTTCATATATTTTTTACTCTGTTCTTATGCTTCTCTCAGTAGAACTCCAATGATACAAATGTTAGGTTTTTTTTTTTGTATTGTTACACAGATCCTTAAGGCTATGCTCATTTTTCTTCAATCATTTTTCTTCTCTGTTGTTTATATTGAATACTTTTTATTGATCTATCTTTAAGTTCGTGGACTTTTCCCTTTGTCATTTCTATTCTGCTGTTGAGATCATCTTGTGAATTTTTAATTTTAGTGTTTGTATTTTTAGTTCTGAAATGTAACTGTCGTTTTCACTTGCAAGTTGAGATTTTCCTTGTTCTTTACAGGCTGAACCATTTTGGATTATATCCTGGATACTTTGGATGTTATCTTATGAGACTCTGGGTTTTGTTTAAAGCATCAGGACAATGTGCTTTGCTGTTGTTTTAAACGGCAATCAGCTAGGTCAGATTCAATACGCAAATTCCTCCAATGGGCTGTAGTTCTATTGTTGGTTCAGAGCCATGTGGCACAAGCACACAGAGAAAGTGAGCAGTGAAGATTCACTCCAAACTCCTGGAACCATAGATTCTCGGGTTAGAGAGAAGAGTTTCCTTCCTTCAGAGTTGAAGGTGCTTCTTGTTGGTAACTGTTGCTCTTAGCCCAGCTGCAACCACTGAATCACCACCACAGTATTGCTTAGGTTATAAAGAAAGGAAAGCAGAAAGATAGTAGGGAATTCATCCTCCTCTTTCTCACCTGTAGGGGCTCATTTTCCTTCCCCTCAGGCCAGAAAGAGAGATACTTTGGAGATTCTTTTTATCTATAACCAGGATGTATTTAGTTTCTTTAAGCCTCCTCTCATTGCCCAGTTTTGCATGTTGCTTGTTTTTAGTTTTCAAAGTAAGAAAAATCCTGTGATTCTCCTGATGCTTTATACCTCTATGCTTTCAGATTAATGTGAAAGATTATTTAAAAATAAGCTTTCTGTAAAAATGAAGGGCATCCAAAGAAGCCTGCTTTCCACTTGCCTTCTGGCCATCTTTCCTTTCTGCGGGGGTTCAAGAGTTTGGAGGTGTTGGATCTGGCATCAGAGTGGTCACCTTTCCCTCTGATGGGGGAGCCTAGTGGCCTTAGGAATAAACGAAGCCAGTGAGGAAGGGGAAACTGAGAGGACCGAGGAAGCACCGATTTTACACGCCTGTGGAATGCAGGAACTCTTTATCGCAGGAGCGGGTCTTTATTTTTTTATTTTTAAATAAAATACATGTGCTGAACATGCAGGTTTGTTACATAAGTATACATGTGCTATGGTGGTTTGCTGTACCTGTCAACCCATCATCTAGGTTTTAAGCCCCACATACATTAGGTATTTGTGCTAATGCACTCCCTCCCCTTTTCCCCACCCCCTGACAGGCCCAGGTGTGTGATATTCCCAGAAGTGGGTCTTTATATTAACGAGTCTCTAAGGGGCGAAAGGAGGGAGAAAATAGGCTGGGCTAGCACTCCGCTGAGTTCTGCACTGCACTGGTTACCTAACTTTGTGCTGTTTGCCGCTGTCTTCCCTGCTTCTGCCCCTGGCTTCACTTCCTGGAACAGAGCCCTGGGGAACCCAGGAGCTGTGGAAAGCCAGCTCTCCTTTGTGGCCCAGGAAGCACAGAAATTCAGCCAGCCAAGAGACAAAGAAAGAGAAGTAAAGCCAGCACATGGAGATAAGAAAGTGAGCATAACTTCAGAGCAGTATCGCCAGGCCCAGTGAGGCATGCTTGGATCTTGACACAAAAATCCCTCTTCGACTTGATCCGGCTCCAGTATGGATCTTTCACTTTAGCCCAGAGTGCCTCCTTGAACTCTCAAATGTATTCTGAGCTGAGCGCGATGGTGATTTGGGGTAATCATGATCTTCCCCAGGGGGATTTTCTCTCTCAGAGCTCAGACCTTGCGCATGGCCCCTGTGACCCACCTCCTGGAACTGGGGGCTCTGGGGAATGCCTGATGTGTCTCAGGACGGAACAGGCACGGTCCGCCACCACTTGTGCTAACCATGGAAACGAAGGGTACATGGGGCATATGTAGCTCAAAGGTTATGTGCAATTTTATCAGAAAATAAGTGTAATTTATTCTAACACTGAAAAATGAATTACGTCCTCATGCTTCTTTTCTTCTCCTTTTTTTTTTTTTTCCCCAGACTAGGTCTCACTCTGTCGTCCAGGCTGGAGTGCAGTGGCATAATCATGGCTCACTGCAGCCTCGACCTCCCTGGCTCAAGCGGTCCTCCCGTCTCTGCTCCTGTTTCTCATGTCTGATTGACAGGTGGATAAAATCACATGCCTGGCACCTCTCCTTGTGCGGGAGGTCTGGCCACATTTTGCGGAAGTTGGAGAGGCGTACACTAGATGGCGCTGTTGGCTTGCATTGTACAATTCACACTGCATGGGGTGGAGAATTGAATTTCACATTTGAGAAATGGGAAAGGAGGAAATAAAAACATGGAATGTCCTAACCTTTCTGAAAATCCAAAAAAGGCCCAAGGAAAGCTAGTTCAATTATTCCTGCTGTGACAAACTATGATACGGTCAGACATGCGCACTCTGGCGGGGTGTTCCCAGCCTGGGCTGCCCAAGAGGTGGCAGCTATTTTAGGACAGATGGAGTGTGGACCCTGTGGTGAGCTGGGATCACTCTTAGGAATGACCATCAGCCCAGAGCCATGGGGCTTGTTAGATGCAGGGGTGAGTGGGGGGTCGCCGGAAACAGCCCGCTATCGGTGCTCTGATGTCCGAATGCCACTCTGGTCACCTCGAGATTAAAATTTAGAGGCAGACCATCCTGTGTGGCCTATTGGTGAGATAGGGACTCAGAGGAACACAGGAACCACCCACACGTTCGCCCTGCCATGGCTACCGGCCGCCCAGGCACGCCTTGGCTCCCTTTGAGTTCACCATCCTCGTTGCTGCATCCCGTCCTTTTCCGGACACCTCTATTTTCCTCACACCTGGAAATTACACCTGCTGGCAGTCTTCAGAATTTTCCAGAGTTGACAACTTGGGGCTCATTTGTTTCTGCTCATTTTTATTTAGTTTTTCAGACGTGCTGTGCTCCAGGCAAGACATGATAGTAGCTCATCAAAGAGAGGCTGTTTTGGGGAAGTGGAGCAGCTGCCGCTGGTTTTGGAGCTGGGGTAGCTGCCGCTGCTACCATCACCGCAGCGGCCCGAGGAGTGGCCTTGGGAAGGTGGTGGTCACCATGCTCAGAGCTGTGCTTGGAAGTGACAAAAAGTGTGCTGGTACAGAAAGCCAAGACCGCTGAGCAGGCTGAGTGCGGTGTTGATGTGGCTGCAGCTGGGAAGACAGCCATGCCACAGGGGCATGCACCCCCAACTGAAGACAGCAATCTGCCCTCTGCCACCTACAGGAACATGGCGGGTGCCCGCCGTTCTTCCTGGATTCTCATCTCCAGCACTGAGCAGGGAACAGGGAGGAATGAGAAGCAGCAGATGGGCAAAGAGTACCGTGGAAGAGAGAGGCAGAGCTGCTGGACATCTGCAATGAGGTTCCAGAGCGGTTGGGCAGGTCCCTTACTCCCCATGCTACACAACTTGAAAGCAAGGTGTTCTTGAAAATGAAAGGAGATCATTTCAGGTATCTTTTTGGGGTGGCGTCTGGAGACAATAAACAAACCTCTCTGTTGAACTCCCAGCAGCTTACCAGGAAGCATCTGAAATTAGTAAGAAAGATAGGCAACCCACACAGCCAATTCGACTGGGTCTGGCACTTAATTTCTCAGCCTTTTGCTGTGGGATTCTAAACTCTCCTGAAAAGGCAGGCAACCTGGTAAACACGGCATTTGATGAAGCAATTGCTGAGTTGGATACGCTGAGTGAAGTGTCTTATAAAGACAGCACTCCCATCATGCAGTGACTTCGGGACAGTCTCACTCTGTGGACATTGGGAAATCAGGGAGAGGCGGGAGATGCTGGGGAGGGAGAGAACTATGTCTGCCATGCCTCACGATCTGTTCAGTGTCACCCTGTACCATCCACATAAATCCTTTTGTGAGATTAAAAAAAAAAAGAATTGTACATCGTCTTGTGATTTTTCACAGCCTCAGCCTAGCTGTGAATGGTTCGTGGGATAAACAGCTGGTATTGGTATCTAGAACCCAGATTGGCTGCATAAACACCACGGCATTCTGAAGTTTTGGTTTTGATTGACGTTGGCAAGATTACTGTGTGTTTAATTTTCTTAAAGCTGAACACTGTGGTGATGGGTTTTGAAATTCAGCATAATTCTTTCTGATAGGAAAAATAGACCTGAATGTTGTGTACCTCTTTGGAAAGTTTAATCCAGTATCAAAATAGTCACTGAAATACAATTCCATTGTAAAGTTGTACAGAAAGTTATAGAGGTTGTGTTGTGTTGCTGGGATGTGGAGTGAGACACCCGCATTTGGCATTCGAGTTTAATGGTAATTCACAGTGATGCTGCCTGTTCAGGCACTGGACCTGTTTGGCTATTGCCACTCAAAAGTTCATGACCACAAATGTCCACAGCTTCTTCATCTGAGGAAATGCAAATCCTGAAGCTGAAATTCCTTGTGACAGATAATTGGCTGTGACACTGTGAAATGTTCTGGTGCTCATATGACACACCTGACTAAACCCCCTTTTCTACAGCAATAGGAATATGTTACTGATTTGTAACTTGTGCCTCAATAGTGGAATTATTTTTCATTGTTAATACTGAGCTAAAAAAAATGCTGTGTGTTTTATGAATGTTCTTTTCTGTTTCCTGGCTAATATCTCCTTCTTTCTTTTCTTTGGTGTGAGGAATTTAATGTGATAATGCATACAAACTGCTCAGAACACAGCATTCATCGAGTGTTAGCCACTCCCATTATAGCACGGAAGTCCCTTCCCCCACATGTCTTTGCCCCACATTCCTGGATAATACCTTTAAGAATAAGGTTCTGAGTCAGGCATGGTGGTGCGTGCCTGTAGTTCCAAATACTTGGGAGGCTGAGGCAGGAGGATCACCTGAGCCCAGGAGTTTAAGGCTGTGGTGTCCTGTGGTTGCACCTGTGAATAGCCACTGCACTCCCGCATGGGCAAAATAGCAAGACCTTATCTCCAAAAAAAAAAAAAAAGAAGACTGTTCTGTAAAGATTGCCTTTCACTTGAGGAGTACTCAGTCTTCAGGTTCTTCCTACCTTGGGGCTTTTATTTATTATTTTATTTATTTAATTAATTAATTATTTTGAGACAGGTTCTCCCTCTGTGGCCCAGGCTGGAGTGCAGTGGCACAATCTTGGCTTACTGCAACTGGCTTACTTGCCTCCTGGGTTCAAGCAATTCTCCTGCCTCAGCCTCCTGAGAGCTGGAATTACAGGCACGTGACACCATAGGCCAGCTAATTTTTGTATTTTTAGTGGATAAATTTATCATATTGGTCAGGCTGGTCTCGAACGCCCGACCTCAGGTGATCCACCCTCTCTTGGCCTCCCAAAATGCTGGGATTATAGACATTGCTTGGGGCTTTTAAATTTTGAAATCTAAACATTTATTGTCACCGTCTTTTTTAACTGTTGACTTTGGTTTTCTCTTCTCTTTAAATTTCTGTCCTGCTTTCTTACATTGTTTTACTTTTGAATTCTTTCTTCATCCATCTTTTGTTTGTTCTTTTTTTTTTTTATTGTGAGAGGGGAGTCTCGCTCTGTCACCCAGGCTGAAGTGCAGTGGTGCAATCTCAGCTCACTGCAACCTCTGCCTCCCCGATTCAAGCAATTCTCCTGCCTCAGCCTCCTGAGTAGCTGGGATTACAAGTGTGTGCCACTACGCCCAGCTAATTTTTTGTATTTTTAGTAGAGATGGGGTTTCACTATGTTGGTCAGGCTGGTCTTGAACTCCTGACCTCATGATTCGCCCATCTTGGCCTCCCAAAGTGCTGGGATTACAAGCATGAGTCACTGCGCCTGGCCTTTTGTTCACTTTTTTTTTTCTTTCTTTTTTTTTTTTTTTGAGACAGAGTCTTGCTCTGTCGCCCAGGCTGGAGTGCAGTGGCGCAATCTTGGCTCACTGCAAGCTCCGCCTCCCGGGTTCACGCCATTCTCCTGCCTCAGCCTCCCGAGTAGCTGGCACTACAGGCGTCCGCCACCATGCCCGGCTAATTTATTTTTTTATTTTTAGTAGAGACGAGGTTTCACCGTGTTAGCCAGGATGGTCTTGATCTCCTGACCTCATATTCCACCCGCTTTGACCTCCCAAAGTGCTGGGATTACAGGCGTGAGCCACAGCACCTGGCCTATTCATTTTTTAATGCTATATATGGGCAGGGATGAGAGACATGAGTGAGCACCTTGGTGAGCAAGCCTTGCTTTAGAGTTGAGAAGAGCTGCCTGCACCACAGCTCTGCCTTCCTCCCATTCTCAACACAGTGTTGCTCTTCAATCACACCATGATCTGAATCAAAAAAGTATTTTTAAATACCCAGGATTTCTCCCTATATTGAGGCTGACCCTGATCATTCTTGCAAGTACCTGTCACCAGGTGTCCCAAGTGCACTCATCCAGCTCAGCTCTCAGGAATGTTTAAACAAAATGCTACCACTCAGGGCAGTTGTGTGGACACTGAAGCGGAGAGGCTGGAGAGGATCCAGGCCCATCAGTCTCCCAGGGTCTCCACTCCATCTCTGACATTCCACCTGGCTGCAGGGTCCATCCGTTTGTCCATCTGCCGAAACAAGAAAAGAGAAATTCGTGCACTGACTCAAAACAAACCAAAAAAGAAAAAACAACAATAAAAATCCTTCTCTCCTTTCTAGCTGAACAAAAAAATGTGCATTCAGTTCATACTTGCTGCTTGAAAATGAGTAGTGAATGTGGAACCAAGCTTGTCTTGTTTGTGTATCTTGTAGCTTTGTTTTTCCTTACCAGTATTCTGCCTATGTTTTCTTCTGTGATGGTTCTATTGCCTAGCAAGCATAACTGTGGTTGGGAAAATATAATTGCAAAAAAAAAAAAAAAAGAAAAGAAAAACGCCTGGTTGTTGATATACTAGACATATACAAAAGACATATACAAATGTCTTTTGTGTATGTCTTTTAAACAGTTACTGTTTCACCTTACATGGAATAATCAAGAAAAGTGTAAAAATTAAAAAGTGAAATAAAAATTTTTTTCAGTTAAGAGAGACTTTTAATTTTCCTTTTTAGGTGGCACTTAGAAAACTTCAATTATACATTCCATTATTACATGTGGATGTTAGCCAACTAACCTGTTGAGTAAAAGGCTTGACTTCCTTATGTCTGTTTAAAAAATTTAGTTTGAATTTTTGTGCATACATAGTAGGTGTGTATATTTATGGGGTAATGAGATATTTTGAGACAGGTATGCAATGCATCGTAAAATGCATTGCATCAAGGCAAATGGGGTATCCTCTTCACTTTTATTTATTATTTTTATTTTATTTTACTTTTTGAAATGAGTCTTCCTCTGTTGCCCAGGCTGGAGTGCAGTGGCATGATCTAGGCTCACTGCAGCCTCTGCCTCCTGGATTCAAGCAATTCTCCTGCCTCAGCCTCCCAAGGATCTGGGATTACAAGCATGTACCACCACACCTGGCTAACTTTTGTATTTTTAGTAGAGATGGGGTTTCACCATGTTGGTGAACAGGCTGATCTCGAACTCTTGACCTCAAGTGATCCTCCCGCTTTGGCCTCCCAAAGTGCTGGGATTAGAGGCATGAGCCACCACGCCTGGCCTTCCCCTTCACTTTTAAATGAGAAGTATTTTTCTACTTTCTCTGTCATGGAGTTTATGATTTAAAACAGAAGACGGAAAGCCATTTTACTGTCCTGCACTTCCTGTACTATCAGTTTCATTTAACAGAAAACGTATTTCTAGAGGATGTTGGCTGCCCAAAGTTTTAAAATCTGAGTGAAAAGGTATCCCATTAAGAGGTTTTGGGTTATGAATTTTAGGGAAGTTATTCACTGGACACGTCTAGATGCCCTGTTGTGTATTGTTGCAAAGTATGAAGATTTGTTTGGATCTCACCCCATTATACATATTTTTCTCTCTTTGGAGTCTTTAAAATCTACCAGGTGAATATGTGATGAGGACAAGGCAAATGTGCCCTCTGCCTGTAACATGCCAGTTTAATTGCTCATGGCATTTGTGAATGATGTGGTATGAAAAGTGAGGGGAGAGGGAAGTGTGGGAATATCAAGGGCTGGTCTTGATGATGTGTGACTTGCAACAGTCAGGTCAGGCGTGGTGGCTCACGCCTGCAAGCCCAACACTTTGGGAGGCTGAGCAGGGAGGATCCCTTGGGGCCAGGAGCTCAGACCAGCCTGGGCAACATAGCAAGTCTGTCTCTACAAAATAAGAATAATAATAAAAATTAGCAGGGCATGGTGGTGCCTGTGGTCCCAGCTACTTGGGTGGTTGAGGTGGGAGGATCCCTTGAGCCCAGAAGTTCAAGGCTACAGTGAGCCCTGATGGTGCCACTGCACTCCAGCCTGGGTGACAGAGCGAGACCCTGTCTCTAAAAAACTAAAAATAAAAAATAAAGAGCGAACCTATGTGAATGGTAGAGTTCATTGACTTTGCTCGAAGACTGGGATCACCTATAAAAGGTGGACCCCTTGTTGCTAGATTAGCTTCGCTCCATTGTGACATGTTTTCAGAACTCCTGCACGTTGCCATTATGGAGGGTTGCTGTGTCTATTAGTGTGAGAATTTGGTTATCATCTTTCTCCTCCACCAGACTAGAAACCCTATGAGCCCCAAGGCTGAGCCCATTTTGCTCACCACGGCATTCCCACCACCCAGCCCAGTGTCCAGCACAGGGAAGGTGCTCAGTGCACTTGGAATCAAAAGCATATCCTTTGCTGTGGCTCACACAGCTGTGTGACTGGCCTCAGCCCCTTCAGCCTTCCCATAGTTCTTGGAAATGACTCCAGAGAAGTGTGGATGTCTGGACCGGGAAAGGGGAGATGGGAAACTTTCCTTTATGGCAGAAGAGCAAGCGCCAGGGAGGGCATAGACCTACTCATTGTTTAGTCAGATATGGATTAAGAACTTTTGATGTGCCCAGTACTGGGGAGACAGGGGTGACCTAAACAGACATGAGCTCTGCCACATGGTTTTTGTTCTTCTGGAACAGCCTAGTGAGGGAGATAGACTGTAGTGAAACAGCCACAGATATGAGTGTACAATTACAAACTGAGGGCAGCAGGTCAACCTGTAAAGTCAAGGACCAGGCATCCATAAGAGCATCCATCAGTGAAACCCAGCGTAGACCCAGGGAGACAGGGGAGGCTTCCTATAGGCAGGGACACTTCTGCTGAGTTGAAGGGATCTGAAGCAGAGGGGCCTGTGCAAAGGCCCTGTGTCCAGAGGAAGCTAAACTTCTTCAAGGACCTGCCAGAAGATGAGATGTCTGGAACCTTGAAAGTAGGGGAGCCTTGTGCCAGGTGAGGTGCAGAGGTCAGCAGATTCCAGGTCACAAAGGCCCTTAGGTGTCAAGGGTTTTAGTCTTTATTCTTAAAGGCTGGGTGGTCTTGAAGTAAAGAAGAGTGTGGTATAATAGGTGTATCAGTTATCTATTGCTGTGTAACAAATTACCCCAAAGGGTAGTGGCATAGAAGAACTTATATTACTCTCTCACAGTTCTTTGGGCTAGGAACTTGGTCATGGCTTAGCTGGGTCCTCTGTCTCTGGGTCTCCCATGAGGTTACAATCCAGTGTCAGTGGGAGCTGCAGCTATCTCAAGGATTGCCTAGGGAGAGGATTCATATCCAAGGTCACCAAGTGGCTGTTGGCAGACCTCAGGCCTTTGCTCACTGCCGGCTGGAGGCATTTCTTCATTGTCTCATGAGCCTCTCCCTAAGGCTTCTCACAACATGGCAATTTGATTCCCCCAGAATGGGAAGGCAGGAGAGAGAGAAAACATTCTTTTTGTAACCTAATCTGAAATGTGGCATTCTGTCACTTTTACAATATTCTATTCATAGAAACAAGTCACCTGATATGGCCCACACTCAGGAGGAGATTGTACCAGGGAGTGAATGCCAGGGGGTGGGAATGTCTGGGTGCCAGTGGAGATGCTGCCTACCGCAGTGTGGAGAATGGATTGGAGGGGTCAGAATGAATGTAGAGAGAATTCAAAGGCTCCTGCAGGAGTCCAAACAAGAGGATTGCAGATTGTAGCCTGGAAGAGGCCAGTAGCTGTGGTGATGATGGACACCAGGTGGATATGTTGGAGAGACACTTAGGAGGTAAAATTGACAGGTAATAGGTTAGAGATGGGTTGAATATGAGAGAAAAGGAAGAGAACATTACAGAGCATTCTTAGGTGTCTGTCTTCCACACTGCATAGGCTGGTGCCATTTGTGGAGTCAAGGACCGCGAGATGAGGACCAGGTTAATGGGGAAACATCAGGGGTTCCGTCTTGAAGGGACTGGCATTGAAATCATGCACAAGCAACTTAAGACTCCGAGTCACTTTACTGGACATCCTGTGCATGCAGGGAGATGTCTAAGTCTTGAGCTCAGAGGTGCAGGTTTGAGATTTAAGAGTGGCAACATCAGCAGGTTGCCTTGTGAAGAAAGTTCAGGGTGATGAGGGGTGGTTCAAGGCCTGAGTCTTGGTGAGTTCCCCATGTCATGGTGGGTAGAGAAGGAGCGGCCTAAAAGAAGGTAGATGATAGGCCGGGTGCAGTGACTCACGCCTGTAATCCTGACACTTTGGGAGGCCAAGGTGGGCGGATCACCTAAGGACGGGAGAATGAGACCAGCCTGACCAACATGCAGAAACCCCATCTCTACTAAAAATACAAAATTAGCCAGCGTGGTGGCACGTGCCTGTAATCCCAGCTACTCGGGAGGCTGAGGCAGGAGAATTGCTTGAATCCAGGAGGGATGCGGTGAGCCGAGATCATGCCCACTCCAGCCTGGGCAACAAGAGTGAAACTCTGTCTCAAAAAAAAAAAAAAAAAAAGAAAAAAGAAGGTAGATGAGGTGGGCCTATCAGAGAGACAAAGGTCAGGGAGGGGCGATTTCAGAATTTCAGAGGCACAGGGAGGAGAACATTCAGGAAGGAGGGAGTGGCTGACAGCACCCAGGTTGCTGGGAGGCCAGGTCGGGTGGGGGCCACTGACGACCGTCACTCATTAGCAGACACTTACAGAGCACCTGCTAAGCGTCAGGCCCTGTGAGCACAAAGATGAAATGTCTGCATCTGTGGTCACCTTCCTGCACATCTCAGCATAGCGGCTGTGTGGGAACCGAACACACTGACGTATACTTTTAAATCCCCCAGCCACAGTGTTAGCTGCCAGATCAATGTTAGCAGCTGCTTGACATCTCATTTTTCCCAAGGGCCCCGGTGGGTGACTGGATGGGGTGACTGTTTTGCATGCAGGCCCCTAGCCTGGCTGCGTAAGGCTGGGAACTTGACAACAAAACAGGCACCAGGACCGTGGGCCCAGGAGATTCTAAGTCAGTGGGTCAAAGGGAACTAAGCAACCGATTTAAAATAATCAGGGTTTTTTCTGGTGCACAGGCAGGATGGAGAGTCCCTCAGAGGCCTGGGCTGAATTCCGATTCCTCCCAGAGTCAATGCTTTCAACCCCTACGGGTCACCTGCTGAGCCTCCTTTTCCCACCATGTGAGATGAGGATAGCAGCTGCCGCTAGGTTGCTGTATTAAATGTTTGTGGAAGCACTGGAGTAATGCCTCAAAAGAGTCCCAAACCCCAGGGTGGCTGAGGATGGTGCCACTCGGGCATTAATGTGCACAAAGCACCTGCAGATCCTGTAAAATGTACTTTCTGCTTCCATTGCCCTGGGTGGGGCCTGTGAATCTGCCTTTAGAGCATACTCCCATACGAGTCAATGCTCTGCTGTGTGAGTCACGGGTCCTCTGAGTGGTAAAGGTTGAGGAAATCTGCATGTGGTGTTAGGCATGACCTCCTAGTTGAGGTCTTCATGAGGTTGGCATTTGATGACACCATCACAAGATTGCTTCATATTTGATAAACGTATCTTCTGCAATACTAATAACCAAAAGAAAAGCCATTCTAACCCCCAAGCCAGCAATAATAGAAACAGTGAACCTTCCAGCTCTGAGCACTGCGATCATAAAAAGCAAGCAGCCCACTAAAGCACTGGCTAGAGAAAAATAGAACAGTCAAACCTGTGATTGTCACAGAGCACTGCATAAGCAGCATACGCTGCATGGGCAGATGAATAAATCAACCCCACCCACTGCAAATGTAGCCTATTTCAACATGCTTCACACCAAAGCACTTTTGATTAGAAAGTTTATTCAGGAGGTAAACGCAAATTACCTCTGGGTGTGTTCCCTTCAGCCAGCTGTTGAGGAATCTTAAGTGCAAGGGTTCAGCACCCACAGATTTTATCTCGTGCAAGCCCAATGATGCACTGTTTTCTTAGGCAGGGATTTTGAGTATGTCTTTCAGAGCTGCAATTTTCAGCAGCACAGCCAGGGCGTTTAAAAGGATGATCATGAGAATGAGATTCAGGCGATTGGAGGTGCTCACAGTTTCACGAAGAGTTATTTGTATGGGATACAGCCCAGGATGGCACATGCCAGACCTCTTTTAAGTTGATGACATTTGCAACAGGCTTTAACAAGCAGAGCATGTAGAGAAAAGAAATACATTCTGAAATTATGCAGGTAAAATTAATCAAGCTCTTTGTTGTAGAGAGGGCTTGAGAGAAGAGAGAGGAGAAAGCAGAAAGGGTTTGCAGTGGCCCCAGTATTCCAGAATAGCCTTGACTTCAAGGAGACTGCTCTAATGTCCCCATAATCACCCCAGTATTTGTCACACCAAAAATATCATTACTATGAGAGGCAGGCACTAACATTTATTTGTGCTTATGTTGTTTCCAGGCACATTACGTACTTTTTCTTTTGTTTTCTTTTTTCTTTCTCTCTCTCTCTCTCTCTTTCTCTTTCTTTCTTTCCTTTCTTTTTCTTTTTTCTTTCTTTCTTGTGACAGAGTCTTGGTGTGTCACCCAGGCTAGAGTGCACTGGCACAATCTTGGCTCACTGCAACCTCCGCCTCCCGGATCCAAACAATTCTCCTGTCTCAGCCTCTCCAGTAGCTGGGATTTCAGGCACATGCCACACGCCCGGCTAATTTTTGTATTTCCTTTCTTTCTTTCTCTCTCTCTCTTTCTTTCTTTCTTTCTTTCTTTCTTTCTTTCTTTCTTTCTTTCTTTCTTTCTTTCTTTCTTTCTTTCTTTCTTTCTTTCTTTCTTTCTCTCTCTCTCTCTCTCTCTCTCTCTCTCTCTCTCTCTCTCTCGCTCTCTCTCTCTCTCTCTTTCTTTCTTTCTTTCTTTTTTTTTTTTTAGACAGAGTCTGGCTCTGTGGCCCAGGCTGGAGTGCAGTGGCCCGATCTCAGCTCACTGCTCCCGGGTTCACGTCATTCTCCTGCCTCAGCCTCCAGAGTAGCTGGGATTACAGGTGCCCACTACCACACCTGGCTAATTTTTTTTTTTTTTTTTGTATTTTTAGTAGAGACAGGGTTTCACCGTGTTAGCCAGGATGGTCTCGATCTCCTGACCTCGTGATTCGCCCTCTTCAGCCCCTCAAAGTGCTGGGATTATAGGCGTGAGCCACCGCGCCCGGCCTAATTTTTGTATTTTTACTAGAAATGGGGTCAGGCTGGTCTCGAACTCCTGACCTCAAATGATCCACCCGCCTCGGCCTCCCAAAGTGCTGGGATTATAGGCGTGACTTTTTCTTATTTAATACTCAAAACAACCTTAGGAAGTGGGACTATTATTATTCCCCCTTTGGGATGTGAAATTCCATTGCATGGAATTGAATGATGCTGTTCCCTCTCTGCTCATGGGAGCCTGGCCCGAGACACAGCAGCAGCCTGGCCAGCGTTGTCCCCACTTTATACTTCTGCCATTTACTGCTTCCCGCCGGTGACAGCTCTGCCACCCACACCTCTCTAAGGTCATGTCTTGTCTAAGAGTGGTGTCCCTGATGTATTTTAAATAAAAAGTGGCATTTTTAGAAAATGCATACAGCAGAACTCCATGAAAAAGAACCACCCTCAGGTCTGCGAGTGTGCATGCGCGTGCCCGTGTGGGTTTCAGATCCCTTGCACTTCCCTCTATTTTGAGGAGGGAATGGGGAGGTCGTCCCAATCACGACTGTATTTTGAGCCTGGTGTGACAGAGCCCAGAACGGAAGTTAATTTGTTTTAGAGAAAATAATGAGGCATTTTACATACACACAGCAGTGAAGTCAAAATTTCATCCCGGTTACACAGTCTGGCAAAGGAGCCAGACTGACCCCAAACGCCAGAGTTTGTCCTCAGTTTTAGCTGCTGCTGTATCCCTGCTGCACCAAGGACCTTTGCTGATTTCTCCACTGGTTGTTAGCAATGCTGCTGACTCCAGAACACTCCAGAATAATTTGGACAGGAACCGAAAGAGTGGAAGGGGACTCTAGTGAGCCCCAGAGGAAATAGCCTGGGCTCCCTTTTTCCAGGTAGAATAGGGACAGTTGGGCTAAGTTTGCAGGGAAAACAAACAGCAAATATAACATTTTACTGTGGTAGTGATGGTGAAAGGGTCTGAACTTAATCTGAGAGGTGAGTCCATTTTGGGGCTTGGCTGTCACACTCAAATGGTTATTCCTGGGAACTGTGAAATAAAGCCTTTCTGTCCTCTGTGCATCAGAATCATTGCTTTTGTCTGCATATTTTCTGAAAGGTGCTTCTCATTCTATTACCCTCTGATTATCAGCATCACCAGTGTGAACATTATGAATGAGTTTTATGCCCTGCACAAAATATCATTGTCAGAAACATATTCCAAAGCAGGGAATGTTAGATAAAATCAACAAGGGTTGGAGGAGACCCCTCCGTCCCCTCTGCCACTACCTGGGTGCAGATTCTCCTTGCCTCTTTCTAGACCACCGCAACAGCTTCACAGATCTTCTTGTTGCCCCAGGTCTCCCCTATGAAAAATCTGTGCTGTTGTGCACAGCCACTCAGGGACACAGGCTTCTGGCACGTTGTAAGTGGGAGTCCTCTCCACGCAGCCACGAGATGAGGACAGAGCCAGTAAAGAGCTTGTCGCTTCCACTCACATGCTGTTAGCAAGAACCTGTGCACACGGCCCCCCTTAATGGCGACAGAGCTTGGGAAATGTCATCCTTCTCTGTGCTCAGGCAGAAGAGGAAGACATGGGTATTGGAGAGCACCAGCAGATTCTGCCACAGGGGCCAATCCTTCTCAGGCTGGCCCCAGCCCGCCCATTTCCTTGTTGCCCCATCCCCAGCCCCAACCGTGGGACTGCGTGTCTTTGCTGATGCTCCTGCCCACAATTCTCATCTAACTCCTGTTCTAGGTGTGTTCCACCTGACTGTTTCACTCTTGTGAAACTGCCCTAGAACACACAAGTGGAGAAACACTTTCTAAGTATAATGGGCTGTGTTTACTCATGAAGTTGTAGCCCGTTCAGAAATACATTGCTTTGTATGTATACAGAATTATAAAGGATCTTGAATAGTCAAGGCAAATGTTAAAGAATAGAAACAAAGTTGAGGAACTCTCAATGCCAGATTTCAAGATTTGCACTAAAACTTTGTTAATTAGGACACTGCGGTATTGACACAAAGACAAATAGTCCAATGGAGGAGGCTGGTGAATCCAGAAATAGCCTGCACAGAAATGGTCACAGAATCTACACAAAGCCACTCCTGCAATTTAGTGAATGAAGAATGTTTTTTTCAATAAATGATGCTACATCAACTGCATATCTATATGGAAAATTTGGACTAAGTTCTTAGCTCACCCCATTTACAAAAATTAATTTGACATGGATCAATATCTTAAGTTGAAGGTTAACATGACGATTTGAGAAGAAAATATAAAAGAATATCTTCACGACCTTGGGACAGGCAAAGATTCCTCCCATAGACATGACGCATAAGCACTAACAATAAAGGAAGAAGTGATCAATTGAATTTCATTAAAATTAAGAAATTCTACTCTTTGATATACACTATTGAGTGAAAACACAAGCCAAAATCTTGCATATGTCCAACAAAGGACTCATGTTCTAAGTATGTAAAGAACATGTTCAAATTAATAAAAGACAATTTTTTTAAGACAAAAGAATTAACAGGCACATCCCCAAAGAGGATATACAAAATAGGCAAGAAACATATGGAAATATGTTTAATATCATTACTCTTCAGAGAAATGCAAATTAAACTCACCATGAAAAACCACTGTACATTCAACAGAATGAACAAAATTAAAAAGACTGACGATGCTGAGTGCTGGCAGGGATGCCAAGTGTACGGAACTCTCACACACTGCTGCAAGGGGGAAAAGGGTGGACCAACAGCTTTGAAAAACTGGAACTACCTGCTAAAGCTAGACCTATGCCTGTCTTACAGCCCAGAAGTACCAGTTACCTGTAGGTGTTGTCGGGATTAATTCAGGTAGGCTAGAATTAGCCCGAGCTCTTTTGCTGAAGCACCTGCTGAACCCTAGTCAAAGCGTGAAACACAATGATTAATTAATGGTGGTGCATGGCACCCATGGATTTGAGGGGCACTGTGTGAGCTGTGCCGGCTTGTCCTCATTGTTCATTGGTAACAGATGATTTGTAACTGGTGTTGCTGAGAATCCCAGAGGGCTCTGCCATTGTAGCCATGATGTTCTGAAGCGCCTGATATATGTTAAAATTAGAGGTAGTAAAATAACATGCTTTGCAAATATCTTTTTGTTAAAATTCATATGAAATGTTGTTTTTGGGGAAGAATGGCCAAACCACCTGTTGAGTAACAGGCAGTGCATTTGAGCCTCGGTTCAGGGGAGTCGGGAGAAGGGTGAAGTGTAGAGAGCTCTGTGCCACTGTGCTCACAGAGAGGCGAGATTAACCATTATCTCCTATGTCTGTGCATTTTGCTTTACTTATCTCTGTATATAGTGTAGATAAAGGACAAATGAGTCCAGTTTACATCTAGTTTTTCTAGATGTTAAAGAGGTTGCCAGTGTACGGCAAAAGCAGATTAGTGAATTAATGTATTTTGTACACTTTGTTTTAAAATTCCTAGGAAAGATTGTCTTCTGAAAATCTGAGCATTCTTTCTCACTGGGTTGATGGAGCTGGGAAGGGTCCTAGGCCAGAATGTCCATATTTCAAAGACTCTTTCAAATTATAACTATGGTTACATGTGTGCAGTTTATTACAGACTGCTGTGTACATAGTGGACAAATTAACTCCTTACCTGAAACATCTAGTTTACGTAGACATTTAAAGTGCCTGATATATGTTAAATGTAGAAGTGGCAACATAGCACTTTGTAAATATCTTTTTGCTAAAACTAATAGGAAATACTGTCTTTTGGAAATTGAATTGTGAAGCTACCACTGGGAGCAGTAGAGTACTGTCTATATTTGTTCAATGGCTTAGAGGAGGTGGGAGGGAAGAAATTGCAAAAGATAATGTGCTAGTGTGTTCATACTTGGACATCTTCAGACGCCATTTTTTCTTTGTGCATTTTGTTTTGCTCTGTATATAGTGTATATTGTGAAAAAATGAGTCCTAATTTTGCAACATCTAGTCTCTAGATGTTAAAGAGGTTGGCAATGTATGACAAAGTACTTAGAAAATTAGCATATTTGTATGCCTTATGTTGAAATTCATAGGAAAACTTGTCTTCTGCAAATGACTTTTGGATAGAAATTTGTTCATCTCTAAGCATTACATGCGTCTGTACTTGTCCACTGGATTGAAGGAGGAGAGAAGGAAGTGAGGAGAGAATGGTTTGAGGCCAAAATGTTCATGTTTAGATGATACCTCAGATTATAACCATTGCTATATGCGTGCAATATTATTTAACAGTGCTGTGTACATGGTGAACAAGTTATATGAAATATCTAGTCTTTCTAGATATTTGGAAGTGCTTGATTATTCTTTTATTTATTTATTTTTATTTATTTATTTATTTATTTATTTATTTATTTATTTTTGAGACAGGGTCTCACTCTGTCACCCAGACTGGAGTACAGTGGTTTGATCTCGACTCACTGCAACCTCCACCTCCCAGGCTCAAGTGATTCTCCTGCCTCAGCATCTCGAGTAGCTGGGATTACAGGCATGTGCCACCACCACCCTGCTCATTTTTGTATTTTTAGTAGAGATGGGGTTTCACCATGTTCGCCAGGCTGGCCTTGAACTTGTGACCTCCAATGATCCACCTGCCTCAGCCTCCCAAAGTGCTGGGATTTTAGGTGTGAACCACTAGACCCGGCAGGCGATTATTAAAAGTAGAAGTAGTATAATCACATTATTTTGGTAAATAACTTTTTAAAAATGGATGGGAAATACTATTTGGAATTGGAGTTGTTGAACCACCTCTGCAAACAGTGCACTCTCTCTACTTGTTCATTGGATTGAGGGTGGTGAGAGGGAAGAAATTGCAGAAGGTGTTTTGCTAGCGTTTATTAGAAAATTTCAGCTTAATCCATTGCCTGTATGTTACATACATTTCAATTACCTTTGCTAAACTGTATATATTGTGTATATATTGAACAAATGAGCCCTAATTTTATAATATCTAGTCCATTCTCTAGATAGTAAAGAGGTTGCCAATGTATGACAGAAGTAGTTAGTAAACTAACATATGTTTTACACTTTGTTAAAATTCATAGAAAGACTGTCTTCTGAAAAGGACTTTTGGGAGTGAAATAACATCAGCTCTAAGTGACTCATGTGCCTATATCCACCTGGTTGGTGGTGAAGAGGAGTTGAAAGGAATGAAGGATTCTAGGACAGAATGTTCCTATTGAGAAGACATTTTCGGATATAACCATTGTTACATGTGTGTAGTTTATTCAACACTACTGTGTGTATCATGGACAAACTTAGATCTTATTTAAAACATCATTTAGTCTTTTTAGATGTTTAGAAGTGCACAAAGTATGTTCAAAGGAAAGGCAAATAACACATATCTTTTGATGTGAAATATTGTCTTTTGGAAACTGAGCAAACCAATTCCCTGAGCTGTACACATTGTTATACTTGTGCCAGTTTGGGGAGGAAGGAGGAGCAGAAAGTGCAAAGGGCTTTATACCAGTGTGTTCACGGTGAGGCACATTGATCATTATCTTTTGTTTTGTTTTGTTTTGTTTTTTGAGACAGAGTCTCGCTGTGTCCCCAAGCTGGAGTGCAGTGGCGCGATCTTGGCTCACTGCAACCTCCACCTCCTGGGTTCAAGCGATTCTCCTGCCTCAGCCTCCCAAGTAGCTGGGACTACAGGCATGCGCCACCACGCCCAGTTAATTTTTGTATTTTTGGAAGAGA
The DNA here is from genome assembly GCF_024542745.1 of Macaca thibetana thibetana. Taxonomy (NCBI): domain Eukaryota; kingdom Metazoa; phylum Chordata; class Mammalia; order Primates; family Cercopithecidae; genus Macaca; species Macaca thibetana. The sequence goes on along the minus strand of NC_065592.1, from coordinate 107,788,164 downwards.
CGAGCTTTCACCATGTTTGCCAGGATGGTCTTGATCTAAGTCTGCATTTCTTTTACTGTGCAGATGTTGTATATAAGAGGACAAACCAATCCTAATTTATAGCATTTAGTCTTTGCAGATGTTAAAGAGGTCCAGTGTGTGACAAAAATAGAGTTAGTGAACTAACACACTGAGTAAATTTTGTGTTAAAATTCATAAGGAAGACTGTTGTCAAAAACACAGAAGTGGGCCGGCACAGTGGCTCACGCCTGCAATCCCAGCACTTTGGGAGGCCGAGGCGGGCAGATCACCTGAGGTCAGGAGTTCCAGACCAGCCTGACCAATACGATGAAACCCTGTTTCTACTAAAAATACAAAAATTAGCTGGGCATGGCAGCGGGCACCTGTGATCCCAGCTACTTGGGAGGCTGAGGCAGGAGAATTGCTTGAACCCAAGAGGCAGAGGTTGCAGTGAGCCAAGATCACGCCATTGCACTCCAGCCTGGGCGACAGACTGAGTCTCCATCTCAAAAAACAAACAAACAAAAAACAAAACAAAACCAAAAAAACAAAAAAACCCACACACACAGAAGTGAAATTGTTAGAATCCTTTCTACACATTACATTTGGCTTATAGCTGTCCACAGGGTGGACAGAAGTTGGAAGGGGAAGGGATCTAGGCCCAAATGTTCAGGGGAAGGGTGCTAGGCCAGAATGTTCCTATTTAGAAGACACTTTCAAATTACAGTCTGTGTTATGTACATGCACCATTTATTCAATGCTACTGTGTATATAGTGGAAAACCTAAGTCCTCTTTGGAACATCTAGTCTTTCTAAACGTTTAAAAGTGCACAACATAGGTTAAAAGTAGAGGGCTAAGGTGACACCCTTTAAGCATTTTCTTCATGACTTCTTAGGAGTGTTTGCATTTGGAAATGGAATTTTTAAACTTGAGGCTTTGGACTGTTCACAGGGTGACGGTGGGTGGGGGAGGAGGAGGTATGCAAAGGGAACAGTTCTGTGCCCATGAGTGAGATTAGTTCACATGGTCTAACCATTGTTCTATATGCATTTTAGTTCATAGTGGGTTTTTTTGTTTGTTTGTTTTTGAGATGGAGTTTCACTCTTGTAGCCCAGGTTGGAGTGCAGTGGTGTGATCTCGGCTCACCGCAACCTCTGCCTCCTGGGTTCAAGTGATTCTCCTGCCTCAGCCTCCTGAGTAGCTAGGATTACAGGCGCACACCACCACACCTGCCTAACTTTTTTGGTAATTTGTAATAGATTCGGTGTTACGCCATGTTGGCCAGGCTGGTCTTGAACTCCTGACCTCAGGTGATCCGCCTGCCTCAGCCTCCCAAAGTGCTGGGATTACAGGCGTGAGCCACCGCACCTGGCCAATAGTGGGTATTAAAAGATAAACAAGTCCTAATGCTCAAAGTATGTTAAAAATAGATGTAGTAATACAATCCATCTATAAATGTTCTTTTGTTATATGTTAGGAGGCCTGTCTTCTGGGAGTGACCTTTGTTACTCCACCTCTTGGAGCGAGGCATAGTCCTATACCTAGTCACTGGGATGGTGGACGAGGGAGAAAAGGAAGCGTGAAGGAAAGAACTCTTTGCTAGTATCTCCATATATAGAAGATGGTTTTAGATGATAACCATACTAAACATGAGCATTTTTAGTCAAGTGCCTGTGTGTAATTCTGGACAAAGTTTATTATTTTGCACTATCTAAGCTTTATGAATGTCCTGGGGTGACAACATGTGATAAAAAGTAGAACTAGTGAATTAGCCAATTTGTAAATATTTTCTTGTTACAATTTATAGAAAAGATGCAACTTGGATATGGAATTGTTAAACCATCTCTGAGTTTTGTATGCCGGGACTTGTTCATTAGGTTGGCAGCAGAGGGGCTAAAGGAAGTATAAGAGAGAGACGTATGCAGACGTCCATATTTACATTTTGATGATAGCTGTTGATGTAAGTGCATCTCTTTTAGCTGTACTATAGGAAGACATTAAGTATTTCAATGAAAACATACCTTGCTAATATTTGAATAGGATAGATCTGCTAATGAATTCTCTTAGAAACATTATACTTAGTGTATTCTATTGCTGTATATTTCATTTTAAAGTGAGCATTAAGGTAACACAGTATTTCAATAAAAACTCTGCCAATGCTTTTATCTAGAGGCGTGTGGCCATTTTTGTCTTTTATGAAAATCTGGCCCAAGAAAGGCAGGATTACATTGTTTTTCCAACGGATTGAGTGGGTGTAGTGTATTCTTGATTATCAAAATATTCATATAGCTTTGAGATTTTGAATTGGTAAATACTGAAGATGTGTGAAAAAGTATGATACATACTGTATGATCTCAGTCCCATAAAATTGACTGTTGTATCTACAGCCACACAGGACCTAGAAGGACACGTTAAACTCTAAACTGCTTGTGACTTTGGATGACTTTATTCTTTGCTTCTTGTGTTTTTCAGTTTCCTATAATGCACAGAGTAACTTTAAAAAATAAAGATTATTTTTAAAACCTAAAAAAAAGAGGAGGTTACAGAATTGAATAGTCCCTGAGATAAGGTAAAATCACCTTACACTAATGGTTGCAAGATAATGGTATAAGTAAGCTTTCGCTACAGGTATTAATGAACTTTAAGATTTGGAAGACAAAATTCATTTTATGTATTCAACTAAGTGTGCTCAGATTGTATTGTGCTAGATAGGCATGTCATTCTAATATAATATGAACGAATCAATAAAGTCCTTACAATATTGATGAAATGTGGTCATTTCCATGTAAATCTTATATGGCTATTTCCATATGAATATTAATAATATGTAGACCACATGTCACTAATAGATATTTAAATTCCCTCAAATACTTGTGGATGTAACTTTATGCCACAGGTTTATCTTTGGCATGAAAAGAATGAATGGATAAGACAGACGACTTGTAGGTAGAAACCTCTTGGAGGTTGTGTAACATCTCGTTTCTGCCCAGATCCTGTGTGTAGTCACAGTATTCTGTGGAGAGGAAGCGAGTATAAGTCAGATTCCTGGTACCTTGAATAACACTCAAATCTGCGCCTCTGTTTCATTATCCTGCAGTGAGCTAGATAGAGTTCCCTATCCCTTCTCATCCTTCCACCCAATACGTACCTGTCCACTCTGATTTTTATTTTGACTTTTGAGTTTGGGGATGTTAAAGGTTGGTGGAGGCAGTGCGGTGCTGCTGCTCAGCGAGAAGCTTGCGTGGCCTTGCCAGGTTCTCAAATCACAAAACCACACACTGTTCTCATTAGTGTGAAGTGCAAGATTATCTCTTCTGTGCTAATTTGCAGAGAAATTAAGATGGTACCTTTCAGTAGAAAACCTTCCCTCAGTGCCCTAGTTCAGAGGAGCAAGGAAGTGTAATACGCAGAGAGTCAGATGTTGAGGTACTCCTCAAGTTTCCTGTAAAAGAGCCGAACTGCAGGCTGCCGGAAGACTCAGGGTGGGGCTGGCACTGTAGCAACTGAGGGATGTCTTTGCAAATATGCTCTTGTGTGTTTTTATGTGAAAATAATCTTAAAATTTCTCAATTCAGGCTAAGAAAAAGAAAGAAGACACAATTACTAATGTCAGAAATGAAAGAGGGATCATCATTTCTGACCAAATAGATGTTAAAGGGACAATAAAGGAATATTATGGACAATTCTATGCCCATAAATTATATAACTTAGATGAAAAGAACCAATTCGTTGAAAGACAGAACCTACCAACAGTCACACCAGGAGAAACAGATGATCTGAATGGGCCTGTATCTACTACAGAAATTGAATCGATAATTAATAAACTTCCAAAATAGAAAGCCCCAAGTTTAGAGGGGTTCAAAGGTGAATTATATCAAACAATTGAGGAATAAAGGATATCAGTTATTCATAATTTTTTCCAGAAAATGAAAGCAGAAGGAACACTTCCTAACTCATTATATGAGGCCAGCATTACCCTAATACCAAAACCAGATAAAGATATTACAAGAAAGAAAAACTCTAGACAAATATTTCTTATGAACATAGATGCAAAAATCCTCAACAAAATATTAGCAAATTGAATCCAACAGTGTATAAAAACCCACAATATGTGTGTATAAACGACAATCAAGTGAGGTGTATGTCAGGTATGCAATCTCAACATTCAAAAAACCATTAGTGCAATCTACCACATCAACAAGCTAAAGAAGAATCAGATCAAATGATCATATCAACAGACTCAGAACAAACATTTGACAAAATCCAACACCCACTTATATTAAAAACACTTAGCAAACTAAGAATAGAAGAAAAATGTCTCAAATTGATAAAGAACATCTACAAAAAGTTTACAGCTAACATCATACTTAGTGGTGAGAAACTAAATGCTTTCATTCTAAAGTTGGGAATAAGGACAGGATGCCCCTTCTCATCACTCCTATTCAGCATTATACTGAAGTCCTAGTTAATACAACGTGACAAGAAAAGGAAATAAAAGGTATACAGATTGGGAAAGAAGAACCAAAATTATCTTTGTCCAAAATGAGATTATTCTACATTATTCAGTAGAAAAACCTCAAATAATTAACAAAAATTTTCCTGGAACTGATACATCATTTAAGAAAGGTTGCAGGATGCGAAACCTTTAATTGGTTTAAATTCAAACCAAATTTAATTTGGATTAATATCCAGAAGTCAGTTGGTTTCCTATATATCAGCAATAAACAATTGAAATGAAAAGCAAAACACCATTTACATTAGCACTAAAAAAGCAAAACATTTAGGTATAACTTAACAAACCAGGTATCAGATCTATATGAAGGAAAACTACAAAACGCTGATGAAAGAAATAACAAATCTAAAGAAATGGAGAGATGTTTAATGTTTGTAGACAGGAAGACTCAATATTGCCAGGAGGTCAGTTCTTCCCATGTGTGAATCTACAGATTCAATGCAATTCTAGTCACAATCTCAGCCGATTACTCTGTGGATATCAACATACTGATTCTAAAGTTTACATGAAATGGCAAAAGATCTGTGGATAGATCAATTAAATATTGAAGAAGAAGAAAGAATGACATTACCCAACTTTAAAACTTATTTTAAAGTTACAGTAATCAAGTGTCTGGTATTGGTGAAAGAACAGACAAATAAGTCAATGTAAGAGGATAGAGAGCCCCAAAATAGACCTATGTAAATGTATAGTCACCTGATTTTTGACAAAGAAGAAATACAGTTCAATGGATAAAAGGACTTTTTTTTTTTTTTTTTTTTTTGAGATGGAGTTTTCTCTTGTTGCCCAGCTGGAGTGCAATGACGCGATCTCAGCTTACTACAACCTCTGCCTCCTGGGTTTGAGTGATTCTCCTAACTCAGCTTCCTGAGTAACTGGAATTACAGGTGCCTGCCACCATGTCTGGCGAATTTTTGTATTTTCAGTAGAGACAGGGTTTTACTATGTTGGCCAGGCTGGTCTTGAACTCCCGACCTCAAGTGAGCCACCCGCCTCCGCCTCCCAAAGTGCTGGGATTATAGGTGTGATCCCGCGCCCAGCCCAAAGGTACAGTCTTTTTAACAAACAGTGGAACAACTGGACATCACATGCAAAACAAACAAAAAAAAAGGGATCTAGACAAAAACCTTACACCCTTCACAAACTGAACTCAAAATGGGTCAGAGACCTAAATGTAAAACATAAAAGTATAAAACTTCTAGAAGATAACATAGGAGAAAATTTACATGACTTTGGATTTGATGATGAGTTTTTGATGCTACATCGAAAGCATAATCCATGAGGGGAGAGAATAGGTAAGCTGGACTTTGTTGAAATTAAAACTTCTGCTCTGTGAAAGAAACTGTTATGATAAAAAAAGGCAAAGCCACATGGTTGAGCTTAGACATAGTTGTGAAGAGACACCAGCATGCTTTTTGTGAGTCATTTCCCTCCCTCTCTCTCTCTCTCTTTCCCTCTCATCCCTCAGGTCAGTGGGGAGTGGTTCTTTCTGCTTCCTTTGAGGTCCTTGTTAAGAGATGGAAACTTGTCACTAAAAAACCCAGTTATGAATAAAATCCCTGAGTGCAGGTACTGGTCAACAGTGTTAAAAAGCTTCCGTATGTATGAAAATTTGCAGAAATAGAAAAAATATGTAAATAACATTTGAAGTGTTTTCTGTAATAAATGTAAAACATGATAATGTTGGAAAGCTTGGAAACACTTCCAAACTGGACCAGCCCCTTCAGAATAAAATGGCTCTTCCTGCTGGCTAAATCTATGTGGAACTTGCTGTGGGGGTGATGAGAACATCAGGCTCATTCATAGTTCCAGTCAGAAGAATAAGAGACTTTAGTGACATCCCATTGGCCTAGTTCTCACACTGCTGAAGGAGCCTATCTGTTCTGAAATCCATAATCTTACCTCAAGAATGAGTGAAGGGGCTGGGCGCAGTGGCTCATGCCTGTAATCCCAGCACTTTGGGAGACCCAGGCGGGCAGATCACTTGAGGTCAGGAGTTCGAGACCAGCCTGGCCAACATGGTGAAACCCGTCTCTACCAAAAATATAAAAAATTAGCCACGTGTGGTGGTGCATGCCTATAATCTCAGCTACTGGGGAGGCTGAGGCAGGAGAATCACTTGAACTTGGGAGGTGGAGGTTGCAGTGAGCTGAGATCGCGCCACTGCACTCCAGCTTGGGAGACAGAAGAATGAGTGAAGACTCCCCCTCTTGAGAAAATGTTGACCTGTAAAAGATTGTGAGGACCTGAATCGATCTACTTCTCTGTGGTTCAAAATGGTTTTATTTTCCATGCTATGACCTGGGGACAAGCTAAAGCATTTTTTCTCCTTCCTGATTGCTATAGCAAAACTATCAATATTGTCATGGTTCCAGCCAAAGAAGAGAGTGACCATGGATTCTTGCCTTGATTTCTTTTTCTATTTATTTATTTATTTATTTATTTATTTATTTTTTATTCGCTCTGTCGCCCAGGCTGGAGTGCAATGGCGTAATCTCAGCTCACTGCAAGCTCTGTCCCCCGGGTTCACACCATTCTCCTGCCTCAGCCTCCTGAGTACCTGGGACTGCAGGCACCCACCACCACGCCTGACTAATTTTTTGTACTTTTAGTAGAGATGGGGTTTCACCATGTTAGCCAGGATGGTCTCGATCTCCTGACCTCGTGATCCGCCCACCTTGGCCTCCCAAAGTGCTGGGATGATAGGCATGAGCCACCGTGCCTGACCTCTTGCCTTGATTTCTGTTCATTTCTTTCTCCTTGTGTTGGAGGAGCAGCAAGTTGGCCGGCTGGACTGTTCTGATCATGCATGAAGTACCTGGTGAGCAAGGAATTCATATGGTTTCCTAGTTGCATGTTTAGGGTAACCACATGGGGTCTGTAAAGGTGAAAGCAGCTCTGTCATGGCCAGTGGCAGGCTGGAACCATTGGACGGGTTTTCACTGCCTTCTTGGGCTTCTTTTCCAGGAGGACCCACATATGTGACAATGGCTCTTGGGGTGTTGGGGTGAGATAACAGGTATCTTAAGCCTCTATTTAGTGTGTCCTTAGGGAAGTTTTAAATGTTGGGCATTGCTCCTAGCACAGGATTCTTAGTAAATAGTAGTCATAGTACTTTCTGGCTTGCTGACTGCTTAAACAGAAGTTTCAAACATAGAAACAGGTCGTGGTTTTTATATGTTATTGTATGTCTATAACTAGATGCTGGTCACAGCAAAGCCAGGTTAAAAACCCAAGATGCTGCTGGTGATGAATCCCATTTGCAATAGTACAGTAACTAAAAATCCAAAAGAAAAAAAATACAGGAGCTTTCATAACATAAAACATAAACCTTTACAGACACCAATAAAAGTAGACTTGAATAAGTGGCAGGATACTATAATAAGATTAAATTCAAATCAAAAGCTCCATGCTATTGGGAGAGCAGGATTGGACGAAGTGTTGCTAAAATATCTTGTAGGTAAGTGCAAATATTCACCAAGAAATCTTTAAAAATTAAGAATATTGGAAATATTTAAGTATATTATAGACCTCTATGCAGATGTAGGTCTGTTATAAGAGTAGATAGATGAATTGGAGAGCACAGGCTGCTTGCAGGACCCCTCCTCTGCTCCACCCCCAGAATAAGAGTTTATAGGCAGCATCACTAATTATGAGGGAAGGAAAACTGGTCAGTCAGTGATGCAGGCATAATAGGTGGGGAATGGATGTAGATTCTCTCCTCATACCGTATACTGACCATAGTTAGTCTCCAGCCTCTTCAGTGGTCAAATGGAGAGAGCATGGGCCAAGGTCTCCACCCTGAAATAATCGCACAGTGAGCACACACGCTGGTGTGGCCTGAGACGCCAGGTACACGAAGATGCTCTTGTAAGGCAGGATGTTCTAAGCACGGAGGGTCACCACCCAGAAACTGGCCAAGGGCCAGGCATGTTCAACATCCAGGGTTTGAATGCGCCAGACTTTCTGAGTTAACCCTTCACTGCACAGGGACTACGTGGTGGCTGCACAGAGAGCAGGAACAGGCAACAGGAGACCTGAGGAGGGACTCAGGCAGGTGTTTGTGAACAGGGGAAGGGGTGAAGGTCTGGGGGTAGGAAAGAACACTGGAAGAACTCAGCCTGTTGTCTGACGGCATGCATGTTTAAAGGAGGAGTAGCTGCACTGAGGAAAGCGCCCTGGGCCAGAGGCCGAGGCCATGAGGATGGAAGGCAGTGCCGATGGCTGAGGCACAGGCAGTCCCAGGTTCCAGGGTCCACAGCAGAGCCCCGGCTGCAGCTTCATGCCCTCCTCCCCAGCACTGGCTTAGCAAGGGCCATACCTGCTGATGATCTTGTAGAATGAAGGCTAAGAGTATTCTAACAGACCACTTGGTCAGTTTCTAAGTGGGGAATAAGAAGATTTCTGAAGAGTTTCAAGGTATTGCTGCTGATTCAGATATTTCCACAGGTGCTGTGCATGTGACTCATTTTTTTCTCTCCTTGTCTTTTTCCTCCCTCCCTCCCTCCCTCCCTCCCTCCCTCCCTCCCTCCCTCCCTCCCTTCCTTCCTTCCTTCCTCCCTCCCTCCCTCCCTCCCTCCCTCCCTCCCTCCCTCCCTCCTTCCTTCCTTCCTTCCTTCCTTCCTTTTTTCTCCATTCCATTATGAATTCTCATTCCAGGATGTTTAAAAACATAGTTTTCAGTGGCTCATGCCTGTAATCCCAGCACTTTGGGAGGCCAAGGTGGCGGATCATGAGGTCAGGAGATTGAGACCATCCTGGTTAACATGGTGAAACCCTGTCTCTACTAAAAAAAATACAGAAAATTAGCCAGATGTGGGGGTGGGCGCCTGTGTTCCCAGCTGCTCAGGAGGCTGAGGAAGGAGAGTGGTGTGAACCGGGCAGGCGGGGCTTGCAGTGAGCCAAGATCGCTCCACTGCACTCCAGCCTGGATGACAGAGTGAGACTCCATCTCAAAAACAAAACAAAACAAACTAAAAAAAAACCGTAGTGTTTGCCCATTTTCTGGAAAAAGAACATCTATAAAGATTGGACCAATTCTTGCCATTACCCTCTCACCTCTTGTACGACCCTACAAGAGAACAGACAGCCAGACTGGGGCAGGACAACACGTTCTCAGAAACAGAATGCCCACAGAGCAGAGGCCACACATTTGCTAGTGCTTTTTAGTTCAAAGATCCTGCCCATTCCATCCTCAGGAGCAGTTTTCACAGTTACCAGGGCTTTAGGGCCAAAGTATGAGGAGAAACTAAAAGCTGATCCTTCTTACGCATTCAGTGATTCTTTTTTCTTCTCCTTCTCCTTCTCCTTCTTATTCTTCTTTGATGGAGTCTCTCTCTGTCGCCCAGGCTGAGGTGCAGTGGCACGATCTCGGCTCACTACAACCTCCACCTCCCTCATCCAAGCAATCCTTCTGCCTTAGCCACCTGAGTAGCTGGGATTACAGGCATGTGTCACCACACATGGCTAATTTTTGTATTTTTAGTAGAGACAGGGTTTCATCATATTGGCCAGGCTGGTGTCGAACTCCTGACCTTGTGATCCACCCGCCTTGGCCTCCCAAAGTGCTGGGATTACAGGCGTGAGCCACTGCGCCCAGCCTGAGCATTCAGTGTTTTAAACATTAAAACAGAAAAGGATATTGCATTATCATTGGTATCTACTGGGTATGATCCCATAGGAAAAGCAGAAAGTGATGTCATTTCTTGCTGTGGGGCACGAATTCCCGGGAAACAGATGGGCTCTTCTGGGACAGGGACAGTCTGCACCACCGGTCATCGCCCTATGGGAACAGAGCCTTCTCCATGGCAGGGCAAGCCCTGTGACTAAAGCACTGCTTCATCTCTGTCAGCCAAGCACTCAACGCTGTATCAGAAGATAGTACAAGCTGATGATACGTGCCAAAGCCTGCAATACTTTAATCACTATTTCTCAGATTTATGTAAAAAACAATTAAGGAAAGCTGTGAAATAAGAACATAAATCACTAGAAGAACATTTGACATTTAGTGCCCTGTTACTAGTGATGAGAGGGCACTCCAGCCCTGGGCGTTAGTGGACTCTTAAAGCAATCTCAAATTATGTGGAATTCAAATTCTGTGGAATAATCAGAAATTTAATAGGAATAAGCTTGTCTCACTTAAGACATTTCTGACTTAACCATTACTGAATTAGCTACGAGCAAGAGTTGGGGAGGACTAGAAAAAAATCCCTTTCATGAAGAGCCCAAAACAGTAAATAAGAGCAAGAGATGAGAAGCAGTAATAGGAATCAAAGACCAGGACTTTTCTCTATATTACTCAACCACAACCCATGCCCTTTAAAAGTTTACTGAGAGGGTATTCTGCACCAGAGTTTAACCACCTTCTATGTTAAACAATCCTACGCTGTTCTTTAATTATACACTGTAATTAGTACACAAAACACAATGCCTAGTAAATTAAAAAAATAAATTCAGGTCTTAAGATACTTGCATCTGTCTTGATTAAAGTTCTGAGTCAATTATTTGATAAAAGAGTGAGGTGCCTGCTTTTATGCTCAGCTGGAAGAGCCGTACATGTCACATGAAGGTATTTCATACACCTGGTGCAGGCAGGCCTCAGAAGAATGAGTCATGGGCTTCTCCAAGCCAAACAACTGGGCTGTCACCTCCTCCGCATGGAATTCTTTTCACGCAAATAGACACAGGCCACATAGCAGAACGGCAAAATTCTGAAAGCATTATCTCAAAGGACCAGAAGGGGACAGGAAAAAAAGGTGAACCGAGGCTTGAAAAAATGTCACAAATGGTGAACAGATGAGATCAGGGTAAAACAATGCAAATGTTACTGGAAAACAATAAAAGAAATGTTTGGTGGAAGAAAGTCTGAAATTCATTTCCTATGATATCTCATGTAGACTTCGTTTACCGGAGAAAATAGCTAGCTCAGGAAGTCATCGGTCAGGGAATGATCACTGGAACACCTCACTTTTCTGGAGGCCACCTCTGGTAAGGACCAAGTCCTCTCTCGTGTTTGCTCTCTTGACCCTCCTCGTGGGGTCTGGAGACTCTTCTTACCCTCCTACCTGTGGGGAAATGACTCACCCCTAAACACTTGGTGGGCAGGTTTGAAAGCCACACAGGCAGTCAGAAAAGTCATGGCAGGGACACTTCAAAATAAATCTCTGAGGGAGCTGAAAAAAAAAAATCAGACTAATCGGAGACCTGAAAAAGCCTTCTAAATCCCACCCACTCTGCCAATCACTGGGGTCTTCCCTGAGGAAACCTCAGAAAATTAAGAAGGTAGAAGCCGAACTCAAATACTGTTGCAGCTCCTCTTCTGGAAACATCACTCTTTGCTGTAAACTTTCATGTCCATGGGACAATCCAACCAATATTTTAATGCTAATAGTAATCACGGGGCAAGCAGTTCCACTCCAACGTTCAGAAGCCAAGGAATAATGGCATTCTGGCTTTGATGCCTTCTGTCCTTGTTTACACAGTAAAAGAGACTCTCTTAACAGCCCTTGGAAAGATGCCTTTTCATATTTGACACTGAGTTCATCTGGTACAAATAGAAAACCTTGAGGAAATGTGAGTCTGCCTTCCCCAGAGGTCAGCGCTTGTTATGTGAGTGCCCAGGGCCCTGCTCCTGTCCTTGCTGGGTCTATACCACACCTAGCAGAGCCAGCTGCTCTCGGACCAGCCCTTCAGCCGGATCTGTGGTCGCCTCTGAAACCGCAGGCTCCCTCTGTGATGGGCTCGCCAGGCCCTGCTGCTCCCTGGTGCCATTCTCCTCCGGCTCACCGGAGTGCCCTGTGGCGCACGGGGTTTTCACTCTGATGGAGCCCGGGAACCCCGCTCCCATCAATGTTGAAGTGTCCCCTATCCAAAGGAGCTCCTCTGCCAGCTTATTTTTTCTTCTTCTTTTTCTTTCTTTCTTTTTTTTTTTCTGAGACGGAGTCTAGCTCTGCCGCCCACGCTGGAGTGCAGTGGCTGATCTTGGCTCACTGCAAGCTCCGCCTCCGGGTTCACGCCATTCTCCTGCCTCAGTCTCCCGAGTACCTGGGACTACAGGCCCCGCCACCTCGCCCGGCTAATTTTTTGTATTTTTAATAGAGACGGGGTTTTACCACGTTAGCCAGGATGGTCTCCATCTCCTGACCTCGTGATCGGCCCGCCTCCGCCTCCCAAAGTGCTGGGATTACAGGCGTGAGCCACCACGTCGGGCCACTCCTCTGCCAGCTTTGCAGACCACTGCCTGCCTGAAAATCCATCTGACATCCAAAACGTGTATGCCCAACAGTGTCCTGGTGTGTGTTTTACCACTTTAAAAACAAGAGTGGTCCAAACATCTACATTAGGGACTAACTAGTAGATTGAGACTTGCTCTCTGAAACTCCACAGTGATGACCCTAAAAGTTCCCAAGGCAGGGCCTTGCCCGTGGTGATGGGAAACGTCAGTGAAATGTGTATGCTCAGTGATTTTCATTGACTATTAGGCTTATGGAAGATAGTCTTTGCCAAGTTATAGAATTAGTATTCCTTTTCCAGATTTCTCCCTCACTTATACCTGGACAACTGAAGCAGAATTCATAGAATGGGGAAAAGGTGAATGTGCTGAGAGGAGGAGGAGGAAGAAACAATCCCTCTATTTGTTTAGCCAAATGGCTAAACGCACCCTGACCAAAAGCTGGGGACCGAGAATGAACCGCTTCAATTTATGTGAAGCAAACTAACATCTCAAGTTACATTCAGCACAGACACATCTGCTGCAGTAATTTTTAAAAACCATATAAAAAGTTGTCAGGCAATCGTTGCCAACACAATACAATGAAAAGAGCACATGCCCTAAGTCATGGCTCAGTCCTGGGCACTGAAGCCGAGCTGTGCCATCTCCAGCAAGACCCGCAACATCTCCCGGCCTCAGTGTCCTCCTCTGTGAGGCCTGGATGTGAACCTCATAGGGCTGCTCTGAAGAGTAAATGCGATAATGAATCTGAGGATACTTTGTCAGTGCCATTCAAACGTTCTTGTTTTAAAATTTATTGCTTTTAAAGCCATGTGAATTGGGTGTTGAGACATTTAAAAATTCTCACCACATGTGGCAAGGTTTATAGAGCCCTGACTTACAGAATGCCAATTTACAAATGTCAGCCACACCCGGCTTTGGGGTGGCTCCGTGAGTCTTTGGCTGTGAGAACTGTATTCTCTGTACGCTGCTGCTCCTGGTGCTGCTAGTGCCTAGGCTTCCTCTCTCTTCTCCCTTCCATTTCTCTTCAAAACCCCTCTCCCACTCCCCACCATCATAGCACAGAGCCATACTTTGGGCATAAGGTAATCAAATAGACTTTTGTAATTGACCTAAATACTGAAGCACCGAGCAGAACTAAGGTTGTATGTGAAAAAGTCTCACAGTTCCCAAGAAACTGACAAACAAATACACATTGAAGATCAACATATTTGGAGACTGAAGACTGCCTGGACAATATTTTTCCATGTGTAGACCTAGCACAATTTTCTTTTTTGTCAATTAGATAAGGAACATTCACAGCTAAAGACAATCTGGCAAATGCTTAAAGCTATGATCAAGTAGCAAAATCATGAGTTGTGATTCTACTTACTTTTCTATTTCCAAAGCTCAGTCAAACTAGGAATAGAAGAAAGCTTTCTCAATCCGAAAAAAGTTATCTATTAAAAACTCTACAGATAAATACAATGAAATACTGAACACATTTTCCCCTAAGTTGAGAACAAGACAGGGACGCCCACTCATACCGGCTCTATTCAACCTTGATAGCACAGTAAGTCAAGAACAATACATGAAAGTTACAAAGTCTAGAAAGGAAGAATTAAGGCTGTCTTTATTTGCGGGTGGTAACTGTGTACATAAAACATTCAAATTCAGAGATTCGCATGATGGAACTTTCTGAGGTGTTTAAAACGTCCATATTTTGATCTAGGTGATGGTTACACAGGCACTTACTCATGTGAAAAGTCACTAAGCTTTACACTTCAGATTTGTGAATTTTACTTGGTATAAATGTACTCCAAAATAAGTTATAATGGTTTAAAATCATTTGCATGAAAATATAACCACTGATGGCTTCAAAACATGTTTGCAAATTATTTGATGTTCTTCCTTTCAAAACGTGGACTGTAACGCCCTCCCCTTGAATATGGGCTGAACTTAGTGACTCACCGCTAGTGAATAAAGGTGGTGGAAGTGAGGCCATGTGACTTCTGAGACTAGACCATCAAAAGGAGGATGCAGCTTCCACCTGGCTCGCTCTCTCTCAGGATGACCACCCTGTGGGAAGGCATCCGCCATCATGAAGACACTCAAGCAGACTTGGGGAGATGCACGCTTGATGAGGAACTGAGGCCTCACGCCAGCAACCAGAAGCTTTGTGCTGGCTGTGTGAGCTCACCAGTGTGCAAGTAGATTCTCCAGCCATTCAAGTCATCGGGCCCCTGCAGTCCTGACTTTTTGACTCTAGCCTCATGAGAGAGCCTGAGCCAGAACCACTCAGGGAAGCTGCTCATAAATCCTTGCCCCACAGAAAACTTTGAGAGGTAATAAGTGTTTATGATTGTTTTAACCCAGAGAGTTTTGGGGGTAATGTGTTACACAAACGTGGATAATGCTTGTCTTTGAAGTTAGTGGTTATGTTTGAATCGGATGCTTCATGACTGGGAATGATTGAAATGTTAAAAGTTCTATATATCTTATATTCTAACCTGCAAAATAAGCTTCAAGTGCTATGTATAAGGCGTTATGTAAATTAAAACGGACCAAGTCCTGAAAATGTAGAAGTGCAAGCAATGTTATGTTGTTCATTTTCTAGATGCCCCTTTTCGCTTTTGGGCCTCAAAACCTCTACATCTGGAGAAGGTGGGTGACCTTGGAATAAAATACTAAGAATGCAGCAGCCATGAGAAAGTGACATTCTGAGGAATTTTCCCAGGATAGCGAACGAAGCATGACAACTGAGGCCTTTTTTGCTAAATTGACAGTGTGAGAAGGAAGAAGGAAAAGCCTCTGACTAGTTGTATTTTGGTCTCATTACACTAGTTTGTTCTTCTAAGCTAGATGTCAAATCCCTATAAATCCTCTTCTGGTTTATGCTCTTGAGGCAGTAGGAAGTCAGGTTTGAACTCACCAAATGACAGAGGGTTTGGTGAGCACAGCATCCCCATCACCCCAGCTCCCTCCCATGCAGGCCACCGGGCTCAGGGCACCTTCCACTTTAGGAACTGGTCAGAGCTTGTGTTGCTGTTGTCAGAAGACTCAGATCCTCCCCCAGCACCAAATGCTCTACATGGAAGAGCATAGCAGCCCTTCTCCTTGCTTAACACTCAGTACAGAAAGACAAGTTAATTCCCAACACAACGCCCAACTTTGTAGCCAGGCCCTGCCCTTTCAGATTAGCTTAAAGCTGCGCAGCTGCTTCCAATTCCATGTGCTGTTCCTCCTCGATGCTGCTTTCCCACCTTTCCACTTCTGCAATTTCAACAGTAAGTTTGTTAAGTGAGCCCTCTAAAATGCGTGGTCATGAATAATTTTAATAGTAAAATGGGGCCGGGTGCAGTGGCTCACGCCTGTAATCCCAGCACTTTGGGAGGCCGAGGAGGGCGGATCATGAGTTCAGGAGATCGAGACCATCCTGGCTAACATGGTGAAACCCCGTCTCTACTAAAAATACAAAAAATTAGCCGGGTGTGGTGGTGGGCGCCTGTAGTCCCCGATACTCGGGAGGCTGAGGCAGGAGAATGGCGTGAACCCGGGAGGCGGAGCTTGCAGCGAGCTGAGATCAGGCCACACTGCACTCCAGCCTGGGCGACAGAGCGACACTGTCTCAGAAAAAAAAAAAAAAAAAGAAAAAAATAGTAAAATGGCTTAAACTCTAGGTGCTGGATATAAGTAAGCACCTGATAATGGATTAGTTGCACTTAAGAATTTCCCCTTAAAAAAATCATTAGCATTTCTCTACAACTACTGGTGGGTCTTTTTGTTGTTATTGTTGAGACAGGCTCTTGCTCGGTCACCCAGGCTGGAGTGCAGTGGCACGATCATGGCTCACTGCAGTCTCGACCATCCAGGCTCAAGAGTTCCTCCCACCTCAGCCTCCCAGAGTGCTGGGATTACAGGCACGAGCCACTCTGCCTGGTCCTCTGGTGGTTTTGTAAGGGCATCGATTTTGCCCGAAGAGCAAGGAAGAGTCAATGAACAGGAATAAATACCTGAACAAAAAGAGCCGTCCTCTGTGCCTCAGGGAGATGTGATCCCCGACCATAGCATGTTCTTGATGTCTTGACACTTACAGTGTGTCCTCATGTGAAGTCATCATGTAAAAAAACACACACCTGAAAGGAAAAATGAGCAGGTACAGAACGTAAAATGCAGAACTCACTGGAAACTATTCTTAAGGCAAAAAAGTTAAGATTCAGCAATAAAACCATTAATTTAAAGGGATACAAAAGCAGAAGGTTTTTATGTCAGGAGAAACAATTGTGTAAGTAGGGGTCAGAGTGGAAATCAAGGGTAGATAATACTTACAATGATGGTGAAAATGACTTTTTAGCAATCACGAAAAGAACAGAAACCATTATAAAACACTTCCCCCACACCCCAAATGGTTTGAAGTCTTCTTGGAATCTGGTGGAAGGTGAGACTATGGAGGTAAGATGAGGGAGTCCTGGGAAGATTTCTTTTTCAAACAAAGGAGCTTTGGAAAACCTAAAAGGAGGCAGAGAACAAAAGTCTGGGGTGTGTGTGTGTGTGTGTGTGTGTGTGTGTGTGTGTTGCTGTGTGAATAAAGCTGAGTGCCCCGAGGGCTGCTGCAGTTGGAGTCTGACAGCTGACATGGAGGGGAATGAGCTGTGGCCAAGGGCAGAGGAGGCGCGGGTCATGGAGGGCGTGCGGAGGGGAACATGCCACAGAGGTGATGAAAGGCAGCTTTGTGGACAGAAAGCAGGGAAACGTCATGGGGAGATGGGAGATATGGAACTGTGGGATGTTTAGGGTCACTGGAACCATTGGCTCAGTGGGGCCAAGGCTGGACGGGGGTACTGAGGGACAACGGTGGAGGTTTCAGCTGGTGACTTCATGGCAGGTGCCTCTTTTATCACCTCCTGGGCCAAGAGCTGGAGGGGTTATCTCAGCACGCCCTGATCCTGCAGTGGGAGCCTTATGCATTTCATTCCTCATTTGCTCCAAGAGATTAGCGTGTTCTTCACTGGGATCTCCATGAGGAGGGTGGGGACGGCAGGATTTAGAGGAAGCCCGGGAGACCCAGCCTATGGGAGTCTATGCATGGAGGTAGAGGGCATCCTCAATTTTCCCCCCAAGATTAAGTGAAACTGCAGAAAGCCAGAATAGACTCCAGCTTCAAGACGGTATTTACACAGGACGCTCCTAACAGTGGAGGCAGAGCCTGGGGCACGGCTCATGGGACCAGGACTTTTAGGGGCTTAGCATTACCTGGTAGTCCTGCTCATCATGTGCTTTTGATCAGCCAGAGAGTCCACACACGCTGAACAACCAGTGTGTGGTCAAGTCTGAATGTTCAGCCACTCTACTTTGTATGGCTTTGCCCATGTGCAAATGACCAGATCTTTATGCCACTTCCAGGGTGCCATTATAGTGGAAGTTGCTTCTAAAAATGCAGTGGTGAATGCCATATGGAGCAAAGTGGTGTGAAAAGCACAAGAGTTTTAGCACTAAAATCAGATAACAAATCTGGCCCAGCACTCCTTGAAAGCCTCTTAGGCCAGCTGCTTGACCTCTGAAGGTTATCCCCTTAGGATGCTGTTGTGGATGCAGATGAGGTCCATCTCTTGCTCCTGGTGTTATGAGTAACAAAGTGTGAAGGGTCGTGTGAGTGAATGTCACCTATTCTTGCTCTAACTCAGGGTTCAAATCCTAGACCCACCCCATCTGGCCCCTTAGCAGGGTTTCCTAAAGTCCGGCATGGCTGAGTTTTTCATGAACTTGGTGGGTGCAGACACACTTCGGGTTCCAGGGAGACCCATCGCAGGCTCCACACGCAGCCCCCGATGGGTGAGACGGTGCTTCTCTGCAGACACGGGGGGTAGGATTGGGCTGAGTGTCTTACTGTAAAAGAAGTTCTGGCCAGGCGCGGTGGCTCACGCCTGTAATCCCAGCACTTTGGAAGGCTCAGGCAGGCGAATCACAAGGTCAGGAGATCGAGACCATCCTGGCTAACACGGTGAAACCCCGTCTCTACTAAAAAATATATATATATGTAAAATTAGCCGGGCATGGTGGCAGGAGCCTGTAGTCCCAGCTACTCAGGAGGCTAAGGCAGGAGAATGGCGTGAACCTGGGAGGGAGAACCTGCAGTGAGCGGAGATCGCGCCACTGCACTCCAACCTGGGCAAAAAAAAAAAAAAAAAAAAAAAAGACGTTCCACTTCACATTAGCTTTCAGAAATTACAAACTGCTTCAGAAGTCTGATTCTAGATTCGCTAGTTTTGAAACTTGGATGAATAAAATCAATGGAAAACCGACCGTTTAGAAACTACCAGGTGGCTTCCTCTCTTGTAAGAGATGAAGACTAAATTAATGGTTGGAGGAAAATTGCTCTTCTGTTTGAGAAAAGGGAAGAAAGACACTTCACTATGGGTTTCAGTTTTCGAAAGGTGAAGCCAAAATCCTACTCTGGAATAACTTTTAAGACACCACAGAACCACACGATTTTCTATAATAATGTCAAGGGTGGTCTTCACTGTGGGTAGAACTGCATTTCTACATTCATTCAAGCATTGTTCATTGAACTAGGATGTACGGAACCCAACCATGTGCCTTACACCCTCCAGGCCTGGGTGCTGCCTGCATGGGGCCTGCAGTCTAGTAAGAGGAACAGACACCAATCTGCCATCACATCACTGCCACCAAGTGCTGTGACGCCAAGGCAATGCACGATGAGGCACCGAGCCTGGTTTTGAAGGGTTCTCTGAAAAAGTGACTTTTAAGCCCAAATCCAAAGATGAGTCAAAGTTTATAGACAAAAGGGGGTAAGGTGCTCACTTCGGCAGCACGTGTACTAAAATTGGAGCAATTCAGGAAAGATTCACATGGCCCCTGTGCAAGGAGGACTCATGAAACATTTCATATTTCTGTACAACAATGTGAAGGCATTAAATGCCACTGTACTGTACACTTACAGTGCTTAAACTGGTACATTTTATGTTATGTATGTGATAATATATATCACAATTTTCAAAAAGAGAGAATGGGTGGAGTTGCAAAAGCCCCATTGCAGGCAGAGGGAGCATCAGGTCCAAGTGTTCCTGGACCAAGAGGAAACCCAGCAGCCAGGACTTGTGTGCTGAGATTTGTGGGATGGCGGGTGGCCCAAGATGATCCTGGAGTTGCAGAACCTGGTTATTGGTCTTTGTCTCAAGGCCAGTAAAAGATTCCTGAAAAGCTTTTATTAAGGCAGTGACATAATTTGTGTTAAAAACAAAAGTCCCCCTGGACTAGGGTGAGAGTGTTTGGAGGGGCAGTGAATGTGGCTGACCAGGTGGCTAGCTGTCAGAGTTCTTCAGGAGAGAGATGGCTGTCACTTGGAGTAAGGTGCTGGAGCTGAGATGCAGAAAAGTGGGTAGATTTGAGAAAAGCTGGAGGACAAATGGCTGAACTTGTCGATGGGTTGCTCTGGGGGTGAGAGAAGGGACTCATTGGGACGGATCTCCACGTTTCTGGTGGACGGTGGTGCTGGTAACTGGGGCAGGAAGCACAGAGAGAAGGGGTTGGAGGATGGATAGCTGTGCTTGTTTTGGGTATGGTGTTGGGTTTGTGCCTCAGTGAGGTTTGCAGCTGCCAGAGGGGGAGGATCCTGTGCACGGGTCATTGACTCAGGGCTCACTAAGGCCTGCACTAATTTCTGACGGAGTCTCTGGTGATTCTACCCACTCACGTACTGCACTGTTTTCTGAGGCACGTCTGTCATGGGACAAGTGAGAACTCAGGACCACTCCCGAGAGAAAACAGATGGAACACCCCATCTGCCACACACGGCGGCCAGGCCTGCTCCCAGCGCAGCTGACAAAAACAATCTCTTCTTCTTCTGAAAGGCTGCTCCAAAGAAACCACACTGGCCTCACGACAGCATCCTGACTGGACCGTCCGTGACATGTTGGGATTTCAGGCCTGCCAATTAACCGTGTGTCCAACTCTGGGTCCTGTAGACCCCAGGGTGGGCAGCTCTCAGAGCACTTCTGAAACATCGGCTTATAAGGCAGACACTGTGTGGAGTGATTGAAGCTAAATATTTGTTGCTTCAGTGGCAGGGCTCGAGTCTCTGGAACAGCTGCCCTTTCATTTAACAATCTTGGAAAATAAAAGCATACCGGCCGGACGCGGTGGCTCATGCCTGTAATCCCAGCACTTTGGGAGGTCGAGGCTGGTGGATCACCTGAGGTCAGGAGTCTGAGACCAGCCTGACCAACATGGTGAAGCCCCGTCTCTACTAAATACACAGAATTAGCCGGGCATGGTGGTGCATGCCAGTAGTCCCAGCTACTTGGGAGGCTGAGGCAGGAGGATTGCTTGAACCCGGGAGGCAGAGGTTGCAGTGAGCTGAGATTGTGCCATTGCACTCCAGCCTGGGCAACAAGAGCAAAACTCTGTCTCAAAACAAATAAACAAAATCATACCCAGTTGAGATCCACCAGAGGCAGAAGTGGCCTTGTATTTGTAAGTTTCTCTCCTTCTCTTCCCTCCCTCCAATTCCTCTGCAATCCCCGGTCCATGCTAGGGCCATTGTGAAGGAACGTCATTCTTTATTCATGCCCTGCTGCTGAAAGATGTATAAAGGTTTCGACTGAACAATCAAATGTCAAGAAAACAACATTTAGGACATACCACCGAGACCACTAAGCATGTAATAAATTCCTGCAATTAGTCACACATGCCTCGGGGAGTAAACATGGGCTGGAATGAAGGACAGCTTTTTAATTACGGCAACAGATGAAGTCTTCTTACTATGTGCAGAAGCTTTCAGGCCAAATTCTGGGGTAAGTTCAGAAATTTAACTCCCTAAAAGTGGCTGGTCATAACTGATTCGGAATTGGATAAGAATAGGAGATAAACCATTTTTAGCAATGACTCACTCTCACATTTAAGGGTAAACATGTACTGAAAGAAACTTGTTAATCTGTGAAGGTCAACCAAGATGATCTTGATGTGTCCTCAAGAAAACACAACATGATATGAGTAAGGTTACATAGAAACGAACATGATAGGCATCTCTAAGGACAACATTCTGTTTTGAAAATGAAGGTAAGTAGTGCACCCTGAGTGTTGGAAAAGAGCCCCAAAGTGAGAATGTGTGGTGTTTTGCAATGCTCCAGTTCCACACTCACCAAGCACCACTCTCTTGTAAATTTGCCCTGCTTGTTGGCTTTGCTGCAGATGGAAGAAGTTATTAACAGGCTGGTACAAGGATTCTGAATTACCTAATCAAAATATTCCTGACTATAAATTGCTACATTGTAATTTAGATTTACACAAACTCCTTAGGTTAGTGCTGGCCAGGTAGGTATCTTCCAAACTGCTTGGATATTTCCCATGAGCCCACAGCCTATGGGGTGACAGGAAGCTTCACACTTGCCAATTAACAGCATTTTACTTTAAATAGAACATTCTGAATTTGAGCATTTGTGCTATTTAGAGCTCCATTTCATATCAGGGCCGGCTTGAATACTCTCTTATGTATGGCTCTTAGACGAAAGCTGTCTTTGAGATGGCAGGATCCTATTTTTCTCTTTCTGGACATGGTGTCCCAGAGCATAAGGCTTATTGGATCGTAAAAAATCTGACTAGCCATTGTCCTTAGCTCCTGGGAGGGAGACTTTAAATCCTAGGAATTTCCTGAGTCATTTGATGAGTCGTTTGACTGTCTTAATTTACCTAACAAGATGACTCAGAATGCGGCTTGTCATAAAGACCAGTCATGTGATTACAGGGTTGGGGCTTTGAGCCAGCCTGGCCCCCAAGGAGGGGAGGAGAGCTGAAGGCTGAGTTCATACACATGGTCAATGTTTCAGTCAATTATACCTTCACAGAGAAACTCCGATAAAACATGGACATTGAAGCTCAGTGGCACTTTGTGGTTTGTGAACACATAGATGTATTGGAGGGTGATGCACCTCCAATATAATAAACCTCCTGCACCTTCCTTTATAATAAAGCTGTTATTCCTAAGCATAGGGCTTTCCTGAATTCTGGCAGTCATTCTAGGGAGTTACTAAAACTGAGGGGAGTTATGGGAACCTCCTGATCTTACAGCATTTGGTCAGAAGTGTGGGTGGCATGGGGATCCCAAAACTTGTGACTGGCATCTGAAATGAGAGTAATCTTGTTGGGTATCCTGCCCTTTAATCTGTGGAGTCTGCTCCTAACTCTGGGTGGTTAAAATCAAAATTGCAGGGTATAGCAGTTCAGAAAGGTTGCACTCCTGGCAGGGGACGAGGCATCACTGGCCTGCTCAGAGGTCCTGTGGTCCTGGATGTGTGTGCCATATTTCACAATAAACGGATGTGAGGCGGATGTGTGACACACATCCCCCACGTGAGATGTGTCTCTCTTAACTTCATTTTGTACCATGTCTTTTGTCTCTAGAGGCATACGTATTTTGAGAAAGACTCATAAATGTATAAACCAGCATTTTCATTTATTGTTATATCATTGAAACGTCTTGTAACTTTTTTTTTTTTTTTTTTTTTGAGACAGCGTCTCCCTCTGTCACCCAGGCTGGAGTGCAGTGGCGTGATCTCTGTTCACTGCATGCTCTGCCTCCCGGGTTCACACCATTCTCCTGCCTCAGCCTCCCGAGTAGCTGGGACTACAGGCGCCCGCCACTACGCCCGGCTAATTCTTTTGTATTTTTAGTAGAGACGGGGTTTCACTGTGTTAGCCAGGATGGTCTAGATCTCTTGACCTCGTGATCCGCCTGCCTCGGTCTCCCAAAGTGCTGGGATTACAGGTGTGAGCCACCAAGCCAGGCCACGCCTTGTAAATTTTCTAAGTAGTTAAAAAGTCAGAATTTCTCAGGTCTGAAAACCATATTTGCGACCATTGGTGTCTGTGCATCCAGTATGTGGCCTGCTATTCAGGATGATGCTGAGCCAAGTGATGTCAGTGCCGTTCTTTGAAAAATTAATCCCAGGATCAAGCCTTAAAAGTGACAAGGGACAGATTCATGAACACAGAAGTGCTGCTGTCTCAAGAAACCAATTTTTCTCAACTTTTCATTCAGAGGAGGCAGAGTTAGGGATCAGCCACCCCCGTTTCTACTCATCTCAGCCTGCTCCACGATCTGTCAGCTTGGGGTCTACTAAAGGCCCTTCTGCTCTACCCCTGGGATAGCTGTTCTCCTCGGGGGCCTCTAACAGCAGCTTCTACCTCCCACCTCAGCACTAGTGCAGGTTCCGCAACCCTGGTTGCAGGTTAGAATTATCAGGGAGGTTTAATAAAACACCCGTGCTATCTCCACCCTCAGAAATTCTTGCCTCTCAGGCTAGGTGATTCTCCTGGGCTCTGCTGGGTGTGGCCTTGCAAAGCACTGTGCCTTGCGTTTGCCTACAACCTGCTGGTGTGATTAACATCTCCAGGAAAGGTGGCTCCATGACTGTGTCTCCTGACGCATTCTTGGGCCAGGCACCTTATGTCTTACTCTTTACTTTTACAAGAGGAAGAGTTGCCAGTTTGAATTTCCAGCTTTTCTGCCCTGCTTTTTCCCCATCTTTGTGGTTTTATCTGCCTCTGGTCTTTGATGATGATGGTGACGTACTGATGGGGTTTTGGTGTAGGTGTCCTTCCTGTTTGATAGTTTTCCTTCTAACAGTCGGGACCCTCAGCTGTAGGTCTGTTGGAGATTGTTTGAGGTCCACTCCAGACCCTGTTTGCCTGGGTGTCAGCAGCAGAGGCTGCAGAAGATAGAATATTGCTGAACAGCAAGTGTACCTGTCTGATTCTTGCTTTGGAGGCTTCCTCTCAGGGGTGTACTCCACCCTGTGAGGTGTGGGGTGTCAGACTGCCCCTAGTGGGGGATGTCTCCCAGTTAGGCTACTCAGGGGTCAGGGACCCACTTGAGCAGGCAGTCTGTCCCTTCTCAGATCTCAACCTCCATGTTGGGAGATCCACTGCTCTCTTCAAAGCTGTCACAGTCGTTTGCGTCTGCAGAGGTTTCTGCTGCTTTTGTTGTTATCTGTGCCCTGTCCCCAGAGGTGGAGTCTACAGAGACAGGCAGGTTTCCTTGAGCTGCTGTGAGCTCCACCCAGTTCAAGCCTCCCAGCGGCTTTGTTTACCTACTTAAGCCTCAGCAATGGCGGGCGCCCCTCCCCCAGCCTCCCTGCTCCCTTGCCTTGATATCGCAGACTGCTGTGCTAGCAATGAGGGAGGCTCCGTGGGCGTGGGACCCTCCCGGCCAGGTGTGGGATATTATCTCCAGGTGTGCCTGTTTGCTTAAAGCGCAGTATTGGGGTGGGAGTTACCCGATTTTCCAGGTGTTGTGTGTCTCAGTTCCCCTGGCTAGGAAAAGGGATTCCCTTTCCCCTTGCGCTTCCCAGGTGAGGCGATGCCTCGCCCTGCTTCACCTCTCGCTGGTCGGGCTGCAGCAGCTGACCAGCACCGATTGTCTGGCACTCCCTAGTGAGATGAACCCAGTACCTCAGTTGAAAATGCAGAAATCACCGGTCTTCTGTGTCGCTTGTGCTGGGAGTTGGAGACTGGAGCTGTTCCTATTCGGCCATCTTGCTCCGCCCCAAGAGTTGCCAGTTTGAAACGCTTCATTTAGTTTTGCAGTTCTAATTAAACATCTCCAGGCTAATATTCTTGAAACAAATAAGTATCTCATTTAACAAGAACTTATACGGTGCTAAAGGTTTGACGTGCATTTTCTTTTTTTTAGCCTTTTTTATTGTGAAATATGGCACACACATACAGAAATAGTTTTCAAAGCAAAAATACACAACTGGGTGAATTATCAAAAGCAAATATTGGTATACCACCACTTAAATTAAAAAAGAAATACGATATGCCTAGCATCCCAGAAATCATGCCCATCTCCCTTCCTTGCCACTAGCCCCTCTTTCCTCAAGAAAGGTAGGTAATCACTTCCCTGACATTTGAGGTAATCACTTCCCTGTTGCTTTTGATTGCCAATCACCAAATATGCATCTCCAAAGTTGAATTTTGTCTTGCATTTTGTGAATTTCAAATATATGGGATGTATGTGTTGTGTCCAGCTTTTTCTGCTCAATATTTGGAATTCATCCATCTTGCTGCATAGAGCTGTGATCCATTCATCTTCATCGCTGTTTAATATTCTGCTGCATGACAAATGGTCCACCTCTCCACTCTATTGCTGAATAACATCTGAGCCAGTTCCAGATTACGGTTATTGTAACTCATGGTAACAGTGCTGCTCTCGGCCAGGTGCGGTGGCTCATGCCTGTAATCCCAGCACTTTGGGAGGCCGAGATGGGCAGATCACGAGGTCAGGAGATCGAGACTTTCCTGGCCAACACGGTGAAACCCCGTCTCTACTACAAATACAAAAATTAGCCAGGTGTGGTGGTGGGCGCCTGCAGTCCCAGCTATTTGGGAGGCTGAGGCAGGAGAATGGCATGAATCCGGGAGGTGGAGCTTGCAGTGAGCCTCCAGCCTGGGCAACAGAGTGAGACTCCGTCTCAAAATAATAATGATAATAATAATAGTGCTGCTCTGAACACTCTTGCACATGCCTCCTGATGCCCACAGGAATTGCCGGACCACAGGCCATGTGCAGCATCCTCCACTCCAGTAGACAAAGCTGAGACATTTTCCAAAGTGGTTGTGCCAATTCACAGCCCCATGCTTCATACTCTCTCCAACATGGGATGTTGCCAGTTGTCCTCACATTAGCTGTCCTGTGGGTGTATATAGCCGCTCTCTGTGTTTTGCCTGGCATTTTCCATTGTCGGTGAGGTTGAACACTCCTGTGTTCCATTTCCACTTGAGTTTGCTTCTCTGAAAAGTGTCCATTTGGTTCCTTTGTTCATTCCTCCCCTGGGTTTTCTGCTCCTCCTTTATGACCCTCAGGACAATCTGGATGCCAGCCTTCTCCGATGTATGTTATAAACCATCCCTTCACTGTAAGGCCGGACTCCTCATTCTCCCAACGACGTCTCCACATGAACCAAGGCTCTGATTTTACAGTAGATCAGGTACATTTTCTTACGTCATCCTCCCCAAATTCCTGTGAAGTAGAATTATTGCCCCATCCCGAAGGTGTGGAAACTGACGTTTAATGCTTACAGAAGTTAGATAATGTGCTAATAAGTGGCAGCCCTGAGATTAGCTCCCACATCTGCCTGACGCCAAAGCCCGTGCACTTAATCCCCAGGCTCTATGAATAACAATTGGCTATTTGTATTTGAGTCTTGGTCACAGTCCCCGCAAGCAACCAGTGAAAGCCAGATTTGTAGATTTCTGTTCCTTTCCTAGCCACTCTCCCACCCACTGCTCCACAATGGATAGATGCACATAAACTGTGGACTGCTAATTACTACATATTTGCTTAAAAATGTGAATTCAGTCCTGGGAAAAGTCTTGAAAGAGAAATGTGATCAGGCCATACTTGGTAAAAAGTTAGCTCCTTAACCTCTTTTTTTTTTTTTTTTTGAGACGGAGTCTCACTGTGTTGCCCAGGAGTGCAGTGGCTGGATCTCAGCTCACTGCAAGCTCCGCCTCCTGGGTTTATGACATTCTCCTGCCTCAGCTTCCCGAGTAGCTGGGACTACAGGCGCCCGCCACCGCGCCCGGCTAGTTTTTTGTATTTTTTAGTAGAGACGGGGTTTCACCATGCTAGCCAGGATGGTCTCGATCTCCTGACCTCGTGATCCGCCCGTCTCGGCCTCCCAAAGTGCTGGGGTTACAGGCTTGAGCCACCGCGCCCGGCCCTTAACCTCTTTTATTTATTTTTTAACCAAATTTTAGCACCCAAACTCAATCTCTTGGCCTGGTCCTCCCATGCATGACTTGATAGGGGAAAGATCAAACATAGGAATTGAAGTGACCTCTCTAGGTCCCCAGATGCCCACTCAGCATCACAGGTAGAGGCACACGAGGAACCTGGCAGGAACCCTGTCCTGCGCTGCACTTGGGAGCATTTCGCTGTCCCGCACATGGCTGAGCAGGCAGTTAGTAGAGACAGAGTGATGTTCACCATAGTGCATCATCCTTGTGTACAACGCGGGACAGTGGAAAACAGAGAGATGGAAAAAGAATCCACGCAAATGCCAAGCAGAGGAAAGCCACAGTGGAAATATTAATATCAGAATAACAAGAAACATTCCCCAGCCTGCCTGCCAACCACCTTGCTCAGTCTTTGGTGCCCACCCGGTGGGAGAGTTCTCGCATTCTGATACGTTGTCCAGTGGTCTTTCAAGAAAGGGCTTAAGGATAAAGGAGGGCAATGTGCCCTTCTGACTTGGTCACTTTTCTAGTGCTAGGCCATGATAAGGCTCTGCTTTGATTTGACCTCGAGGCATTACCATTGGTTCAAGTACAAGGAGGCCTCCCTGGACACCTGTGCCTGGGAATGGACGTAACTCTTAACGAGCCATTCCCATATTTATTGGGCTGAGTGCGATGCTCTGGGGCATCAAGGAGGTGTCTGAAGAGGGAAGAATTTTCTCCCTGGGAAGAACTGTTCCATATTTTGATACGGGGGTGGGGGTGGGGTATACCACCCAGCCAAAACCAAACAAATGCTGTTTAAAATAAGGATCTCTTGGCAGAAGTTCACAGGCAGGGTGTCTGATAGGAACCGCCACGGAGAGGTCCTTCTGAACTGCAGTTCGAGTGCCAACAGCCCCCTCTCTTGCCCACTTGCCTCTTCCTCCCCCAGGAGATCAGGGCGTGTGGAGTCAGGGATGCCAAACACCTCCATTTACTCCAGTTACTCCAGGGTGCACCGTTCCAATAAAAAACAACATTCTGAGGCTGAAAAAACAAAAGTGCCCTGAAGACCGGACCTGAGTAAACCTCAGGGGAGAAGAGCCGCCCCGCAGGAAGGCCCTATCCCGGCACTGGGACTGCAGTCCATCCACAGAGAACCCCAGCAGGACTACGAGGACAGTGTGGAGGCCAGACACACCCGAGTGCAAACAGAATGCAGAAGAGCTTGCATTCCGGTCAGGAAGGCAACAGTCCTCAGACAGGGCAACGATGGAAAGAGGACACTCTAGACGTTAATGCTAAAATGCTAATAGCTGACATTTATTGCAGACTGTTTATGTTTCCAGTGCTCTTCAAGCACTTTGCATAGGTAATCTTCACAGCAGCCCTATGAGGTAGGTGTTTTAGGAAGGAGGAAATGGAGGCTCTGAGAGGTTAAGCGACTTGTCTGAGGTCTCCAGGCACTGCCTGGCACTCTCACCCAGAAGCCTGGAGGCTGGCGGTCCCCAGAGCCCGCCTCCTGCTCCGCACACTGACCACACTGAGCCTTTGGAGAGTCCTGATGCAGATTAGCATGCTAGTGACTCTGAGAAGTCCAGCAGAAAATATCTAAAAATGAAGTGGTTTCTATTCTGTACTCCAGAGTTTGTCACACTTAGTTGACGAGTCATGCTTGCTTTTAAATGGGGTGATCAGACCTCGGGACACAGAAGGGGGTGAGCCCAGGCCACGGTGGGCTCTCTGCACAGGCGCCTGGGAGAAGCGTTTCCTCCTGGTTGTGCGGTGGGGTGTCTCTGAGCGCTTGGGTCTCTGTGCCCGGCTCCGCTCAAGTGTCCCGATGGGAATCAGTCCCTATGGCCGATGGCGGGGCAGGAAAGATCACTAGATGCCCCCAGGGTCCGGGCGCAGAGGCCCCTGTACTGGGGCCAGTCCCAGCGAATGACCTTCCCCCCCTCCCCCGGTATCCAGGAGTTTTAAATTACAAGAAATAGACAACTACAATGATTTAAGAAAAGAAAATTAAAAGATTTAAGAGATAAAGTTGGCTCCAAATTGCTTGGGTCCAGGGACTAAAACGCTCTGTGTCTCTCTTTCATCTCTCTTTCGCTCCCTGAGCTTTGCTGGCTTCATTCCTGGGTAACACTCTCCCCGGGTGACTGGCAGCAGCTCCAGGCCATCATCTTCACTGCAGACCCAGCAATCTCCTTTCCTGTAACTCCAGCCCAAGCCTGGGCCCTGGCTCTTCCTGGACTCAACTGGGTCAGGAGACCATCCCTGAGCCAATCGCTGGCACTGGGAGGCTGTGGCATTTCAATTGGCCAGGCTTGTATCAAGCACCTAGGGGTGGAGTTGCCCTGTCCTCACCGCAGGGAAGGTGCGTTGAGTTGGGTGTCTTCCTCCTCTCTGCCCATCACAGTCTGTTGTAAGGGAAAAGGGGGACTAGACACTGGTCAGGCACAACCTACAGTGTCCACAGGGCAGAGGCAGGGAGAGGTGGTTGTGAGCCAGGAGCTGTCTATTCCGTGGCTCGCCTTCCACGTTTAGACTTTATCCAAAATAGACAATTGGACAAGCATGTGTGTATGTATACACACAGCGAAAATCCAGAAAGTCGGCCGGGCACGGTGGCTCATGCCTGTAATCCCAGCACTTTGGGAGGCCGAGGAGGGTGGATCACGAGGTCAGGAGATTGAGACCATCCTGGCTAACACGGTGAAACCCCGTCTCTACTAAAAATACAAAAAATTAGCCGGGCGTGGTGGCGGGTGCCTGTAGTCCCAGCTACTCAGGAGGCTGAGGCAGGAGAATGGCGTGAACCCGGGACTCCAGCCTGGGCGACAGAGGGAGACCGTCTCAAGAAAAAAAAGGAAATATTCTAACAGGGCACATACAACCTTTCTATGTTATCATATCTGCAATAACATTTTCAAGGAATTCTTTGTAAATTCTAGTAAAGTAGAATATGCTTAAGTTTTCTTAAGTAGAATATGCTTAAGTAACTCTGAACTTTTATTACAGTTTTATTAAAAAGGAATTGTTCAGGTAAGGCGCGGTGGCTCACACCTGTAATCCCAGCACTTTGGGAGGCGTGTGGATCAACTGAGGCCAGGAGTTCGAGAACAGCCTGGCCAACATGGCGGAAACCCTGTCTCTACTAAAAATACAAAAATTAACCAGGTGTGGTGGCGCGAGCCTGTAATCCCAGCTATTCGGGAAGCTGAGGCAGGAGAATTGCTTGAACCTGGGAGGCAGAGGCTGCAGTGAGCCGAGATGGCACCACTGCACTCCAGGCTGGGCGACAAGAGTGAAACTCCATCTCAAAAAAAAAAAAAAAAAGGCCGGGCTTGGTGGCTCACGTCTATAATCCCAGCACTCTGGGAGGGCGAGGCGGGTGGATCACGAGGTCAGGAGATTGAGACCATCCTGGCTAACATGGTGACACTCCGTCTCTACTAAAAAATACAAAAAATTAGCCGGCGCAGTGGTGGGTGCCTGTAGTCCCAGCTACTTGGGAGGCTGAGGCAGGAGAATGGCCTGAATCTGGGCGGTGGAAGCTGCACTGAGCTGATCGCACCACTGCACTCCAGCCTGGGTGACAGAGCGAGACTCCGTGTCAACAACAACAACAAAAAGAATTGTTCAAATAAATCATTCACATCTAAATATTATGCAACCAATAAAAAACAATGTAGATCTATATTTGTCAAATTTAAGATGTCCACAATATATTACTGAACGGAAAAACAGTAAAGCCTCAGTTTTGAAAAATTATTTATCATTTTGAGTAGGTATGACTGGAGAGATGTTAGATAGTTTTCAAAATATTAGGAGTGTTTATTGCTGGGTGGTGGCAATGTGGTTATTTTTACACTCTTTTTCCTTTTCTGAATTTTTACCACAAGCATATGTTTTTATAATCAGAAAAAGTCAAGTTGTTTATTATTTTCAAAGCAAACTCATTATTTTCTAAGCTAATGGGAGATTCTCAGGGTGGGAGAATCCTATCTTCTTCCTTTAGAATCTGCAAGTTTTCAAGGAAAATGTTACAATCGCCCTGGAGCTCCTTCCCCTGCTATTGTTGCTGCTGCGCTGTTGTTGTTGTGATCATCCTGGGAGGCCTGGCTTTGTGCCTTGTTTGCACTTGAGCACTGCTTCAGTTCTCATGGCGTCTGGGGGAGGTGGCTCAGTGTTGCAAATAATCCTCTGATTTGCCCAACTGTCTTTGAGTGCTGCCCATCTCGGCCATCCGCATGCCTAGGACAGTAAATCTTTTCTAACCAGTATCTCTCTCCTTTTCCCTCCCCCTCACCCCATCTGTAATGTCTCCCACAGCAAAGCCTCCAAGTGCCATTGTGTCTCGTGGGCTGGGCATGTGCATTTCAGCAGTCTGCACCAAAAACAGCCTGAGGACCTGTGAACTGGTCTGGAAGAGTTCTTCTTGATTTCATCATTAAATTGCTTTGCAAAGAGGGACACTTTCTGGTTTAAATTCTTCTGTCACTAATACTGAATCATGCGTAGCTGTCCAAAAGAAAGAAGGATCTGTTGTTGCTGTTCCTTGTCAAACATAAGTAAAGTTATGGTTTAAATTCAGTAAAGTTTTTTGAGCAGCTGAGGTCACCTCTAAGTTGGTAGAATAATTTTGCCGTCTTTCAACCTGTGTTTCACACAAGGTTGTTAAAGGAAAAATGCTAACAACTTGGAAATGAGAAGTCTTTGGTCTCTGTGCCTCATCACTTAGACCACATTCTTATTTTTGTACTTTCACTCACCTTGACCAGAGTAGAGGATCACATAAAGGGTATATTTTCCAAATAAAGCTGTTTGGATCATCATAGTTTTAACAAAGACAATCCCTAACATCTGTAGAGTGCATTCTCCACACTGCTGCCAGGGTTGTTTGACTAAGTCACTAAGACAAGTTCTTAGCACGTTACTTGCTTGCTTAAAAACCTTTGATGAGCCTCCATTGCCTATGTGATAAAGTCCAAACTCCTTAGCTCACCATTCAAGGGCCTTCCCCATTTAACCCCAACCTTGCCTCCCTCCACCCTCTACTGGGACAGCACAGAGGCCACTTCCTGGCTTTACGCAGTTGGTTCTTTTGTCTGGGCTGTCCTTTGCCTCTACCTCAAGGCTCTGCCTCTGCCTCTCACCCTCTCTGGGAGACTTCCACGCTTCCCCCCAGAGCACCACAGTGCTCTTCTTAAAAACCTTACCAAGCAGACGCAGTTTATATCATTCTGTCTTCTCCACTAGATTCTGCACCCTCTGGGGAATCAGTTTCCAAGTCTGGCTAAGCATCTGGTCTCCTGGGCAGCATGATAAAAATACCATCCCTGAGCCCCACACAGATCAACAGAACTAGAATCTCTGGGAGCAGAGCCCAGGAATCTGTGCATTTAAAGCAGTTTTCCTGGTGATTCTGACTGGCAAGCAGGCCTTGTAACCACTGCCCAGGATGAGCGTGCATTTTCTGTGGGCAGGTGACAGCTAGGAGGGAGCAGAGAGAGAGGGAGGAGGCCGAGAGCTCAGGTGCACTGAGGGCCCGCCTTGTGCCAGGTTCTGCTCTGGGAGCTTTTATACCTGCTCATTCAATTTCAGCCACCTCAAGAAAGAGAAGATGGTATGACTATGACTCCAGATGAGGAAACCAAAGCTCAGGGGGTTCGTCTGAGGTCCCCACTAGTACATAGTGGAGCTGTTAACTGGCTCTGCTTATCTCTTGGGACTCACATTCTTCTTTCTTAGCCCATATTAAATGAATGCTAGGTAAAATACATGAATATCTGTGTTTGTGGATGCTCTGTGCCTCACTCCCCTGCATTCAGTCAACCTACAAGATCTACCCATTCTGTCTGCTCACGTCCATTCTCTGTCATGGAGACCTGGGAAACAGCCTCCTAATCCATCTCCTACCATCTACCATCTTCTCTTAAATTCATTCTCTCAGCTGTGGTGGAGTGATCATTGAAACTTGCAAATCTGCCAGAGCTACTCTGCTTATGGTACATTTTACTACATACAAGCTTTTCATTTTCATATAAATAAAGGTGTCTATTTCTGCCTTGATAGCTTTAAGGTTTTCAAACTTAATAATGAGTATTTAAGCAGGCCTTCCCAGCCCTCTAGACTTCTAATGTAAATGACAATCCAGGGGTTAAGTTTTATAATATATTAAGAGTTTGTACACGTTGACACGAAAGACACATCTTAGAAAAATGGGCAATAAAGTATGCATAAGCGATTCACAGATGAGAAAATTCACCTAATCTACAACCAAATGAAGGGACTCCAATTACTGATGTCACTCAACCCCCCTCAGACTACAGAAAATTTAAGCTAGCTCTGACACTTAATGTTCACAGCAGCGTGGGGAGAAGCATACTCTTGTAAACTGTCTGTTCAAATGGGAATTTCTCCAGCCTTTCTGGAAAGCCTTCTAGTAGCATGTTAAAAGTAAAAATTGCAAATACCATCTTCTAATTTTCCATTCCTGGGAATCTATTTTCTAGTATCAAACCCCTGGGATAAAAGACCTCCAGACGAGAGTATTTACTACTGCATTGTTCAAATGCAAAACCCGGAAATTATGTGACTGTCTATGTCTAAAAGAAATGTTAACTTTATTACGGAACATCCACATCATGGGATAACATGGCCCCATTAAAAATGTGAATTTGAATTACATTGACCTGGGCGCATTTGTATGAGGTATGGTTGAGTGAGGAACACAATATACACAAAACAATATGATCCTTTGTAAGATGTTACCCCATGAACACATCCACACAAAGCCTTTTAGATGTACAGTGTGTGTGAGTGTGTGTGTTTATGTGTGTGTTCATATACGTTATATGAACGTGGAGAAAACTAGGTGAGGTTGTTACTGAGGCGTGAGGGTCGCTGACAGTTGGGAGTAGAGGAAAAAGGGAGGGAGTAAGTCCCAGCCACAAAGATGAGGGAGAAAAGGTTAGCAAAAATTGTAATAAACCGTATTGGCATGCATGATATGATCATATATGTGCACCTACACAAAGTTACATACACATGTATATGTGTGTTTGAAAAAATTAACAATGCACATCTACTCAGCTTATTCCTCCGCCTGAAACCTGTCAATGGCCTGCTGTTACCCTGTGGTTAGATCCAGAGTTTCTTGTCCGGCTGCAGAGGCCCCTGCACCCCTCCCCCTCCTATAGGCTAGTCCCCTCCCCAGTCTCTGGGCTACAGACACATCTCCCCAGGGACCTCTTGTCCCCCACCCTCTGTACCATCTCCTGCTCCTCTTTGGTTCTTCACACTTACTTATGCCCTCTGCCCAAGACATCCTCCCTGATGCATTTTCCTGGAAGATTCTTACCTGTTTGTGTTTCTTTATTCTATATATGTAGGGTGCACACCATGATTTTCTGATGTACACATGCGTAACGAAATGACTAATACCATTTAGACTTCAGACTTCAGCTTAAGCATCCATTTCTCAGGGAGCTTTCCCTTTTCCTTGACCCCCAGATGTGGTTAGCCTTCCTGATGTTCATTCCCATGGCCCTCTGCCCTTGCCGAAGTTCTATTTCTTTTATTTCTTTTTTATTTTTTTTATTTTTTTGAGATGGAGTCTCGCTCTGTCACCCAGGCTGGAGTGCAGTGGCGCTATCTAGGCTCACTGCAAACTCTGTCTCCCGGGTTTACTTAAGCTATTCTCCTGCCCCAGCCTTCTGAGTAGCTGGGACTACAGGCACCTGCCACCACGCCTGGCTAATTTTTTGCATTTTTAGTAGAGACGGAGTTTCATCGTGTTAGCCAGGATGGTCTCCATCTCCTGACCTTGTGATCCACCCGCCTCGGCTCCCAAAGTGCTGGGATTACAGACGTGAGCCACCGGGCCTGGCCAGTTCTATTTCTTTATCAGCCTCCGTTTCTGAACTTTGTGCAGATTTTCCCAACTGTAGTTTACGGCTAATTTGTTGCATCTGAATTGAATAAGAGCCTATGGCAGGGGCCAGCACGGCACCCTGGATCTCATCACGGTGGGCAGGGTAGAACACTTCTCCAACTCTTCTTGTCACCTGTGGCTCTGTCAGCTGAAATGAAGCTGTTTAGTTTCCTGTGGAAGCAGAAGGAAGCAGTTATGCCAGCGCGCATCATCTGCGAGGGCTGGGATCCTGTCCAGCACCGTCTCAAACTATGCCCCCACTGCACCTCTGTGTGGCTCTGGCCTTCTGTGCTTCTTGGTCCCCCAGGGATCTCCGTTTACATCCCTCTGCTGCAGCCCTGCAGGGAGGAATCCGGGCAGTGGAAGCCCCATCATTACTGCCTCCATAGAAGGCCACCTGCCCTGTGATCGTGTTTGGGGCCTGAAAGGAGGCTAACGTGAGGGTGACTTTAAGTTCCAGAATGTGTCTGGACGCCTGCTGTGCCACCAGATAACTAACTCAACAAGTGTGAAGGGAGTTCACACGGGGTACTTGACCTTGAGGGCGCAGCAAGTTTATGCGCATGCTGTCATTGCAGGTTTCTAACTAAACCCGTTTATGAAGAAAAAGCAACACATTTACAGGAAGAAATAAATTAACTGAGTTCCTTTTCAAGCCATATTGGTAAATTCTTTTTATAATAATAGCTTTATTTCTGCAAGCAGTTACATTTCTGTGTTCACAAAAAGCGGGGAAAGAAGGACAAGATTTTATGACTCTTTTTCCAGGAGACCTGGGGAAGTCAAATTTTCATCAAGGTCATTGCCCTCAGTAAGCTTGGAGAAAACACTCCAAACGTCTCGAGACTTGAAACATTTCAAAATGAGAAGGAAATGTGGAAATACACTAGGCTACATGGGTCTGTGAGACCTGGGGAGTGCTAATTCCAAGAGCTTTTTTATTAAATAGCTCGAGCGTCCTATCCCACTTGCGGTCATCCTGTCCTCTGCGCGGAGGGGATTGAGCAGGATAATAACTCCCATTAGCACTGCGGGAGGTTTCACATGTAAATCCCCTAGCAAATGGAAGCACAAATAGAGAGCGTCCTGTTTAGTAAGTCAGCATAACTTGGGTGTTAGTTTTTTTCCCCTAGAAAAGTGCCCGTGGTCGCTTGCTATCTTTGAAGTCGGCGAGGCAGGCAGCGCTCAGTCCGCGGTGTTTGCAGGCTTTTCCTTCTCTTCAGGGTTGTCCAGCATCCTCAGCCTCCTCTCCAGCCTCTGCCTCCATTCTTCTCTGAGTCTGCGGAGGGGAAACCGTGCACATACTCAGTGCATTTATCTCCAGCTATGCTCGTCCACTGAACCGTGGCTTTTTCTTCTCAAAGTTATTTTTAAAAGAAACCCATTTGTGTGTTCCCCTCCCTGTGTCCGTGTGTTCTCATTGTTCAACTCCCACTTATGAATGAGAACATGTGGTGTTTGATTTTCTGTTCCTGTGTTAAGGGTAAGGAGAGCATTAGGACAAATACCTAATGCATGTGGGGCTTAAAACCTAGATGACGGGTTGATAGGTGCAGCAAACCACCATGGAACATGTATACCTATACAGTCTGCACACGTATCCTGGAACTTAAAATAAAATAATAATTTAAGAAACCCAGTGCTGCCAGGCACTGTGGCTCACGCCTGTAATCCCACCACTTTGGGAGGCCGAGGGGGGTGGATCACGAAGTCAGGAGATGGAGACCACCTTGGCTAACATGGTGAAACCCTGTCTCAACTAAAAGTACAAAAATAAAATTAGCTGGGCGTGGTGGTGGGTGCCGGTAGTCCCAGCTACTTGGGAGGCTGAGGCGGGAGAATGGCATGAACCCAGGAGGTGGCGCTTGCATGAGCCGAGATTGTGCCACTGCACTCCAGCCTGGGTGACAGAGCGAGACTCTGTCTCAAAAACAAACAAACAACGCCCCCCCCCCAAAAAAAATGCTTTTTACAAATGAATAAAGAAAAAAATGAATAGTCACAGGGCAATGTCTGTGGATAGATGGTTTCATCCCAAATGTAATCCTTCCCAAACTGATAGGTGGATTTCATGTAATGTCAATCAAAATCCCAGCAAGAATTTTCTGTAGCTCTCAACAAGATGATTCCAACTTCTATACAGAAAAGCAAAAGTAGATTAGCCTTAATAAGTTTGAAGAACGCTGTTGAAGGACTCACACTACTTGATTTGAAGCTTAACATAAAGTTACCATCATCAAGGCAGTGAATAAACAAATAGATTATTAGCACAGAACAGAATAGAAAGTCCAGAAATAAATACACAGTAATATGGCCAGTTGATTTTTGACAAGGGGTTAAGGCTAACTCAATGGAGAAGGGATAGGCTTTTTAACAAATGGTGCCGGAACATTATGTATCTATATCCAGACAATAGGCTTGGAATCTGCTATGGTCTGAACGTGTGTGTTTCCCCTCAAATTCATATATCTAAATCCTAACTTCCAAGGGGATGGTAATAAACTCTGCTCGATTATGGGCCCGGGAGAGAATGGGAAGATTCTGGAGTCATGCTCGGAGGTCCTGGGGGTTAGATAATGCGTGCATATTACAGGAAAATCAGAATATACAGAAAAGAATTTAAAAAATTGAATTCACTTTCATCTTTCATTCTTATAAATAGCCCTACAAGGAGTATAATACTTAACAGTCTTTCCACATCCCGGTCTATTTTCCTCGGAGTGGGTCCCAGAGGTGAAATATTACCACTTAGAAGGTATAAATATTTTGAAGGCTCTGGGCACCTATTACCAGATTGGCTTTAGGAAAACTTCTTACTTACAACTGTGCTTAATTATGGGCCCAGGAAAGAATGGAAAGAATCTGGCACAAGGGCCTGTTGCTGGTTGGTGCCTGTTGCATAAACACATGAGCAAGCGGGGCCTGAAAGTTGAAATACTGTCAGAGAATGAGGCACATGGGGCCTTGAATGTACCGTCAAGGCATTCACTTTGGGAGGCCGAGGCGGGCGGATCACGAGGTCAGGAGATCGAGACCATCCTGGCTAACACGGTGAAACCCCATCTCTACTAAAAATACAAAAAAGTAAATTAGCCGGGTGTGGGGCGGGCACCTGTAGTCCCAGCTACTCAGGAGGCTGAGGCAGGAGAACTGCTTGAACTCGGGAGGCGGAGGTTGCAGTGAGCCAAGGTCACGCCACTGCACTCCAGCCTGGGCGACAGAGCGAGACTCTGTCTCAAAAAAACAAAAAACAAACAAAAAAAGAAATTGATGATTTATTGAGCTTATCTGACCTTCTACTTTGATATCTACAGATTAGTAATTTTCATAATTATATTTCTGCATCATGGTTATTAAGTATTTATCCTATATTTTAATTTGTAATCCACCTCTCCAACCTGGAGAATACTGAGGTTCACAAGCTTTTTTTGTTACATATCTCTAAAAGCCTCTGTAACTAAATCTGCCTTCACATACATGACTTTTGTCACCTAGGATCTAGCTCACTAATAAGGGCTGCTGCCTGAGTGTTTCATTGAACTTGATGCACTTCTTAACCTCATGTGGGTTCATTGATTAACAAAATGGACTGTAACTTTTACTGGGTGTGGTGGCCATGAAAATGCACCACTCAGATGTGAGGAGCAAAGCTGACTGGTGGCTGCAGCTTCTTTCCTTTTGTATTTGCCTCAGATCAATGCCAAGGCCAAACTTCTTATAGGTTGCTCTCAGACAGTGACTGGGCATGGTAGTGGTATTAATGCAGACCTGTCCCAGCAAACTGCAGAACTTCTTTAACAGGTGGCTTTGGCTCACTGACTCCCCATTACTCTGGCCAAAACTTTTTAGGGCTGCCCTGCTATCTTCCCAATCCTAATTCCTTCTTTTTCTCCTTCATGAAGGTCAGACCTGCATCACAGTCTGATGACTTTCTTTCATTTCTCTGGCTTCGTGGTGTGCTGAAGCTGGCTCATAGCAGTTCATGACAACCAATTATTAACTTTTCAGGAATTTTATAAGCTAATTATTAAATACAGACATTATTAAAAGTAAATGATATAAACTTATAATTAAATTATGTTAAAACAAGGACACTGACTATGCAAAATTCATTACTTCCTAAAGATTTTACGGCATTTTACAATGTATGCTCTTCAGGTTACTTAGGTCTATTTCACCTGTATGGTGAAAGTACTACATGATGAGATGTTACTGCCAAACACCTCTTCTGAACTTGTCTTCATCGACATCTCATTGGTAGCTTGAATAGACTGTGGTGGTAATATTTACACTATGGAAGTCAGCAAACACTATAAATCATGCATGACTTGATGTATCATTTTGTTCATTGTCTGAACTAAGGTTTGGCCCTAAGGCCAAATCTGGTCAGCCACCCATTTTGTAAATAAGGTTTTATCTTTTATTTATTTTTATTTATTTATTTATTTTGAGATGGAGTCTCACTCTGTCGCCCAGGTTGGAATGCACTGTTGCATCTCCGCTCACTGCAAGCTCCGCCTCACGGGTTCACGCCATTCTCCTGCCTCAGCCTCCCACGAGCCCGCCACCATGCCCAGCTAATTTTTTTTTTTTAAGTAGAGATGGGGTTTCACCGTGTTAGCCAGGATGGTGTCGATCTCCTGACCTTGTGATCCGCCCGCCTCAGCTTCCCAAAGTGCTGGGATTACAGGTGTGAGACACCGTGCCCAGCCAATAAGGTTTTATTGAAATACAGCCCTGCCCACCTATTTATATATTTTATTTACATATGGCTATAGCTGCTTTCACACAACAATGGCACAGTTGAAGAGCTGCAATGTAGATCATATGATCTAAAATGTCAAAAATATTTACTGTCTGGTTCTTTTCAGAAAATGTTTGCTGACCTTTGGTCTAGACTTAAGAAAATGATGGACAAAATCTTAACATGGATTAAATGTAGAAGTGTGTCATGTCTGTAGCTAATACATTATAAATAGCAAAAAAAAAAAAAAATTAGGAAATATTCTTTCAGTACTAGAAAACTATTATCTTCAATGACATGACTTTTTTTCTGAATTGGATAGTAATCAAACATTTATTTGTTGTATGATTTTTTCAAACTATGGTTGAATTGCAACTATCAGTTGGCCCAGATACAAGAGGCTGGCAAAAATGAATAAAATCACATTTCATTATTATTCTCTGAGAATCAGGTGACTATGGGATTTATAATAAAGTGCATTGTGCATTTTCTTATTGTTTATAAATTGTGTGGTATGCAGCTTTCATATCAGTCAGATTTATAAACATATGTATGTATACACACACATACGTTTTTCCTCCAGAGAGCCAGTTTTAAACATTCATCAGCACACCAGTTTCCTTCCAATTTTTCATTCACAAGTGCGTCCTCCAATAAATCTCGTACACATCTGATCTCCTCTTGCCCTCTGCTTCTTAGAGGACCTGAATTAACACATTTGGCGTGATGCATTCATTCTAGGAAAAAAAAAATTAAGAATCTGGGGTTCATAATATATTTATTCACTTTTTATAGCAGTTATACACTATTGCTAAATGGTAAAGAATCCAGGTCTCCATCTACCCAAATGTCTTTTAAATCTTGTTTTATGAATATTTAGACACTTTGCTGCTACGTTTTGGTCAATATCTTTCATTACTGTGTTGCTTCTGTTTATTTTGGGGTTCTCAGTAAACCGGTGAATAAAAATTTATATATGGTGCTTGCCTTTTGAAGTAGGGAAGGTCCACAGGAAGAAGATAATGCTTAAAACTTGGCTTACAAATTCCAATACATCAGAAGAGCCATACGACTGGCATTAAAGCTCAGAGAGCACATTTTTACCTTCAGCCTGGAAATATTGGCCTCACTTTTCAAATGGAGACGAGGTAATGTTTACTATTTCGTGTTCCAGATTCTTTTAATTTGTGGAGGAGTTGTTAATTCCTAGGAGCACAGATTGTCCTTGTTAAGTCTGGGGCTTACCTAGAGGGCAGGATGATATTTGTGAGATTCTTAAGTCATAATCATAATGTTATTCCTGGAGTGGGTGAGGACAACTGGATCCATAATTATATTTTTCCTATCATATGCTGGGCACTAAACATATGGGTCAGTTTGGGTCCTCCAAGAAGCAGATTTGTAGGAAACGCCTGCGAAAAATCAGCAAGGGGGGAAACTGAAGCAGTCAAGAAGAGCCTTTAGATTTCAGTGCTGGTCTGACATCCGTGAAAACAGAGTGGGGAAGTAAGATTGAGTAGGAAGAACCCATCCTACAGCACAGTTCCGAGAAGTTTGGGCTGGGCTGGTGGGAAGTCCCTGAGCAAATGCTGCCCCCAGAGGAGCCATGTCATGCAGGAATTGCCTGGAACTAGCACCCCTGCCACCCTCAGTAATTGGCTGGGATCGGCCTGGGGGAAGTATGGCTTTGGCTCACACATGATGGCAGAGCCAGAAAGGGAGCAGCCGGCACTGTCAGTCAACTGTGCTCGCAAAGCAAATGATCCTGAAGGTCCTCTGAGGGGGCATTTCTGTGGCTACCAGGCTATGCAAAGAAAAGCAATCGAATACTCCCTGTCCTCAAGGAATTTACAGTTGACCGAATTCTTGATCTGCCATTTCAGATCTCAGAACTCCAATCTTGATCTCTGTGCTTTTACTTTAGTATGAAAAGTCAGATGACGATTTTGCCGCACCTACTCCATTCTCATGGGCGGGAAGCATGCCTTGACAATTGTTTTTTCACAGTAGGGAGAGGTGGGCCTGAGTCTGGTTTCCTTGTGGCCTGCAGCTCACTGGCTGCGTCTCTGGTCAAGGGGCAGAGCTCAGTCCGTCCACACAGGCTGACAAGCTTTGGCATACTCATTTGACCAACTCAGTTTACCAGCTGTATTTCCTATCCTTTCAGTTTGAATGAGAAATCTAACTAAAAATTTTCTCCCTGCTTATTCTTTGTAGACTAACTCTTGTCTTATATAAAGTTTGAAATAGCGATTTCATCTGGCTGGTAGATTCTGAGTCCAATATCTTATTGCCCGAAGCTGAAAACATCCTAATTGATATAATTGATAAGCAGTTTTCAGAGCAAGAAGGAGGTGAGTGGTCTTGGGATGAGGCTTGATGCACTCCCAGATTTAAAGTCTACTTGACACTGTTGAGATCTCCTAAATTATGAAGCAGTATTTTGAAGACCACACTTGTTGCCTGAAAACATTAGTTGTTCACATAAGCACTGTCCAGTTTCTTAGTGATAGCTACCGACTGGGCACTTAGGTGTCCATAAGACTTATTATCTAAACTGAGATACTTCTGAAAATAAAAGAGACTGTAGTCAATGATTATACCAAACTGATAGGTGTCCATCCACACTGCCCCAAGCAAACCAGGAGCTACGGTCAGACATCATGCCTACGCGGCGCTCGACTCGTCTCGAATGGCCTCAATCAGTTGTTTGCAAACACTTTCCAACTTCTTTGGGGGACTAACCCATCCATGTTCTGTTGCTTTTC
This sequence comes from Macaca thibetana thibetana, assembly GCF_024542745.1. Taxonomy (NCBI): domain Eukaryota; kingdom Metazoa; phylum Chordata; class Mammalia; order Primates; family Cercopithecidae; genus Macaca; species Macaca thibetana. The sequence continues at coordinate 107,745,251 of NC_065592.1, read as the reverse complement.
TCTATCCAGACTCAGAGAAAGTAAAGAAGTTCCCAATTCTGGGGCCATCCACTTTGTCTTGTGATCTCACCCCGGGACCTCTGCCAGATACAGCACATGAGTTCCTAGGAAAAATGGATTCTCTCCATCCCGGGCTTCCTTCTCTGAGTCACTGAACCCACAGGTGTGTGCTTAACACACTTCACCCAGCTCTGGCACAGCATCTTGCCAGGTTAGCCCAGCAGAGGGAGAGGAGCATAAGGCATTATTGGATTTGTTCTCCTGTCAACAAAGGGGTTTGGTGGAAAATTTGGAAGTTTTGTCTCTACTGCTCACTCAGACACTTAGGACATTTCTTGATTGCACAGTGGATTAGATTTGCCTTTTATAAATGGAGGGTAGATTAAAAAAGGTGTGGGTGTTACATTTATGTGTGTATGTGTGTGTGTGTGTATGTATGTGCACACTGGAGTGTGGGCATTTGTGTACAGTGGAGTTGGGAGAGGTAGAGCCCACAGGGGTGGAATAGGGACTCATGGGTCCATGATATTCATTGGTCTGCAAGTATATGCTGGGAGATTATTATTTTGTTAAGACAGTGTTTCAAACTATTTGCTCAGATCAGCGGGGATTTAAGCAAATGTTCTGACATTTTGGTTCTGATTTAAAAATTCTAGATCTTTTGTGAAACCTGGTTCATGTGGGATGTGTATGTGTTTTCTCTGCTTCTTTTCCCAGCAAAAATAACAGTAAAACCACGAGGTTTTCATTCATTGTTTACCAAATTAAAAAGGCTTTTGAGATTTTTAATTCACAATTGATAAGCGTGATGGCTCTGGTGGGTGGCCTCAAGGCTGAAAGAGAGACCACAGGGAGCCACCTCGCTTCCCCAGCTCCTGGTGGTATCCTGGTTCTGAGTCCTGTGGCTGCTGCAATCATGTCTTCAAACACTTAGTTGGGGGAGACTGATGAAATGTTTCATGATGAGCACAAAGATTGATTCTTTCAGTCATAGAAGGTAGAGAAAACTGCTCCAAACTTTAGAAGAGGGGATCATTTCTAGGGAACATGGGAGCCTGGAGAATTAATGCATTTTGTTCTATGGACAATTTGCAATTTATTGCCATTTTTATAACTTATTTTTTACTTAAAAAATGGCACAGGATCATTATGGAAACTTTGGAAAAAATAGGAGAACACACACACACAGACGATCTGCCATCCTATTATTCAAAAATAACCACTTTTAGTATTTTAGTGTATTTTCTTCTAATCGTTTTCCTTTACATACTATATATATATACCCACACACACATATATATATAAAATATATAAAAGTTTTACTATCTTGACAAAAATAAGATTATATTGCAAGTTTTGCTTTCTGGAAGGGAAGATACAGCACAGGGCTCAAGATGAGATCTGGCTTCCAGTGGGCTAGCGGGCCAGGACTGGGAGACGGAAGATGGTGGGGACCACACAACGGACTCTCTTCACTTCCCTGAGGATCTACAGGATTGGATGCTCTAACATGAGACTCTTCTAGCATGTAGGAAGGCCTAGTTCGGCCCATTAGGCCACCAGGAGTGTGGCTGGAATGTTGGCAGAACTCTTTGCTGGGTATGGAAGGAGGCTCCTCTCTGGGGCTTAAGGAAGGATTTTGTTTTAGAAATTAACTTTGCATTTTACACAAGTGAATTACTCATGTTTTCAGCCCAGCATGCACTAGGCAGACACAGAAACCTGGAATCACGGTGCTCTGCTGTGGAGAACACGGACTATCATTTCACCTGTGAGTGGACATCCTAGCAGACAGACAACCTGGCTAGCCTCTCCCATTTTAGGGACCGAGAACCTGGACAGGCCCAGAAGAATGGAGCTGATCCTTCTGCTCCAAGGCATTTGATGTGTGAGGGTAGGTGCTGGCCCTGGCATTCAGATTGAGGTTGACACACATGACACATCTTCCCACATAAGCAAACCTTCATCTCTCAGCAGACTCCTTGGACTAGAACAACAAGTTCATTTGCCAGCGAGAGAAAGACCACATTACCCTTCTCCCAAGAATCTTGATACATGTTATCCCAGATGAAGGATTTTTATTAAACTAGTTTTTCGCACATATACATATATTGTTGACCTAACCCTGAAATTTAGTGTAACCACATGTGCTAAAGATTGTAACAGAGAAAGGTGGCAAATAGATTGTTTTAGTTTATCAAGACATAAATAACATAAGTTCATTTTTTATATTTAAAAAGTCTTGTCCATATCTGTAAGCCATTGATTCTCAATCAGGGATGACTTTGCCCTCCAGGTGGCCTTGTTTCTCACAATGTGTGTGGAGATCTTACAGATAGCTAATGTTTTGAGGCCAAGGATGCTGATAAACATCTTAGCACAGAACAACCCTCCACAACAAAGAATTATCTGGCCCTGAATGTCAACAGTGCTGAGGTGGAAAAACCCTGGTATACTTGCAAGACTGAATGAGTGGATGTATTGGTGATGTTTTGTATTTTCTGTGTTTTATGATGTTTTGACATCTTACAAAGTTTGCTGGCTAGGGAGAGACTGCCCCTGCTAGGACAAGGCCTATTTTAGAGATAGCAAAAGGCTTGGCCAATCTCCAGACCAACCAATCTCAAGTCTGTAGCCCTAGCCACCTCCTTGTCTAACTCTCATACACTGAGCCACTATTTCCCCTGCCCTTGATTATCCTGGGGCCAGGTACCAGGCAACTGGAAACCAGCCCTGTAGCCCAAATCCTGCCAGAATGACTCAGACTAGCCAATCCTGAATTATGCACTCTGCACTGCCTTCCTTTTTCATAGAAATCCCAATAAAGACTCTGGCTGAGAAGTTCCCACTAGCTCTTCTCCCACCTGACCAAAACCAGGGAGCTTCCCCTCTGGCCCTGTGGGACATGCAAGTGTGACCCCCTGTCTGGGACCTGTGAGTACAGTGAACTTCTTCCTTCCAAGCCTTACTCCCATTTCCTCATGAGAGCTCGCATTTCCGCCTGTCACTGCACAGTGTTCACGTTTTCATGTCCAGCATATGTACATTCCTACAGCAGTGGGTACCAAAGAGAATTCCCTACCTCCATCTTCGTATCTGGCATATCTCTGGGAAATCCACTTTAAAAGTAATAATAGAGAAACAATTCACATACTTTTTCAGGGCGCTTCTTTCCTGACGATCTTCCTCCAGTTCTCGGTAAAAAGTCTGTTTACTAATTTCTTTTTCCCAGAAGCTTTTGAGCTCATGACAAGTTTCACAGCAGAAGACTTCTCGACGGACGTATTGATTGTTCATCCCCTGAAACATACAAGTAAAGCACATCTCAGTTCTTTAAATAAAGCCACTTTAGCTTTGGAGTGATAGAAAGATGAATTTGCATGTAGACACTGCCATTTACACTTTTTTTTTTTTTTTTTTGGTGACTGTAGATGCGTCACACACACTTGTATTTTGAATCTGTTTCCTCAGCTGCAAATAGGAATAATAATAGTTATGCCAGAAAACATCAGGGAAAATTTTGAATTAGACAAAACCAAAAAGGATATCTGGTAACTCTTCCAAATTATCTGATTTTAAAGCTTGCCCTTTTCACTGTCTTTGAGCTATTTGACAATTTTGTAAATTATAGAAAAAGTATAGTAATGAAAATGATTCATAACAGAGAAATCCAAATAAATTTTGTGGAGTGGAATGCAATTGCTATACCTACGAATATCAATTGATTTTTTCATTGATGTGTTTTGACAATTTTCTTTGGACTCAGTTGTAATATCTTACTAGTTTTTTCCTTATGTATAAGTTAAATGAAATATTTGATACATGTTCATTTTATATTTGAACGTGATTCATTATTTTAGCTTTCTTTAAAAACTATCCTTTAACAGTTACTTCCCAGTTGTGTGCATGTGTAAGATGAGCATCGTCAATAAGTGCTAAGCCTCATGCATGACAAATGGCCCACACCCAGCAAACAGTGTGCTCTTTCCATCCTTCCTCACAGAATAGCAAGTGCCTCTGCCATCTATCGAGCACCCAGCGTGTGCCGGGCATGCTTTACACACTGTCCCATCTGACGCTCACTACAGCTCTGTCTCCACTCACTGTTCAGATGAGGAAACTAGAGAGAGAATCTGCTTGTGGCCATCACTGCAAATGGAAGAGCTGGCATTTGAACCTAGGTCTGTCCCTCTTCAAAGCCAGTGCTCTTTGCTCCACAGATCCTCTTTGCTCACAAAAAGTGCCCACTGTGTTTGGAAATGGGTACGTCTGGGGCAAGCTCGTTCAGCATATCTATATACATCCTATGAAGAGACACATATGGAACCCAAAAACCTTTGCTTTTTACCTGAACGTGGCCCACTTTCCAGATCTTAGTAGCACCATCAGGCAGGTGGACACAAATGTTTGCACAACAGATTCCTCCCTGCCTGCTGGCAGCTCCTGCTCAGAGAAGCGCTTCAGCCCTGGCTGGAGACTGGAAAGGGACCTGGTCCCTTACTCCCCAGCTACAAAGTACCTCTGATCCCATGCAAGCTGGGTTTTCCCGGGGCATCCAAAGAATTGGGGGCAGCAGAGGAGTTTAGAAAACGCTTCAGAGAAGAGGCCGGGCGCGGTGGCTCATGCCTGTAATCCCAGCACTTCGGGAGGCTGAGGCGGGCAGATCACAAGGTCAGGTGATCGAGACCATCCTGGCTAACACACTGAAACCCTGTCTCTACAAAAATACAGAAAATTAGCCTGGCATGGTGGCGGGGGCCTGTAGTCCCAGCTACTCGGAAGGCTGAGGCAGGAGAATGGTGTGAACCTGGGAGGCGGAGCTTGCAATGAGCCGAGATTGTGCCACTGTACTCCAGCCTGGGTGACAGATCCAGACTCTATCTCAAAAAAAAAAAAAAAAAAAAAAAAAAAAAAAAGAAAGAAAGAAAGAAAAAGAAAAAGCTTCAGAGAATAAATAACATTTGTTATTTTATATTTATGGTATAGCATAATTTATATTTCATTTATATTATACTTATGTGTATAATAGTAGAATATGATGCCCTTATCAGAGGGGCAGCAAGAGCTTCCTGCGTGAAGGGAACAGCATGTGTAAGTGTCCTGAGGTAAGAAGAAGCTTGAAACTGAAAACAGCTTTGGGTATTGAACAAAGATTTTAAGAATCCGCTTCCAGTGTTCTTCCTCCTGGACCCATCTTCCAATCACCTGCTTATTTCTGTAGTCAGGGCTGCCCTGGAGAAAACTGCTGAGCATGTGGGTGGGTGGTGGCAGCGAGGCAGGTCCGGGTGGGGACGATGGAAGGGGATGCGGGAGAGAAGAGGAGAGAACATTTTCCTCAGTACTAGCTGCTCTGCGCGTGGTTCTCAGTGGTCACACACAGCTACGTGAGGGCCATTACTTTTTTATTTAAAACATTTATATTTTGTATTAAACGTTTAAAAATAATTCTTAAATATATTTTTAAATTGACAAAAGCTGTATGTAATTGTGTACCACATGACGTTTTGAAATGTGTACACATTGTGGAATAGTTAAATCGAGCTAATTCACATCTCATTTTGCACATAAAGGAGCTGATTTTCAGAGGCATTGACAGACCGTGTCGAGGTTCCACAGCTTGAGAGCGGTGTGGCTATCAGGACCTGGAGCCTGCACTCTTCCCTCCGCTCCAGGACATTCCCTGGAAAGAGGAAGTTTGATTTAAGTGCCCTCTCCCACTTGAGGTGCTCAGTGACCTTACCCTTTCCTGTGACTGATGGATGCTGAGGTGTTTGTGACTTACAGGTGTAGAGCTTCTTGAACAGAAGCTCAGTCTTATTTTCTTTTTAATGCATTGAAGCATTTAATGGGTGTTATTCAAGTTAAATGAAATGACCCCCTTCCAAATTATCTTCTTCATATGAAGAGCCGGCCCCTTTGGAGTAGCTCAGACATTGAGGGTCTGAGCGTGGATTGCTTTTCTACTTTTTGGGTAAGGGAAACGCTCACATCCAGTCACCTTCTGCAATCTGCCAGGCTGGAGTTGTGCCCTGGAGCCTCTGGAATTTCTCTCTGAACCCTGGGGCCATCCTCCAGCCTGGCCCAAGCACACACTCCTGTCTTTCAAGGGCATATTTCTCACTTATTTTCTTTCCCAGGCTAATCATTCAGTGCACAGAATTCTAATAAATTTCTAGCCACGGGACATTGAAAGAGAAGTCACTAACAAAATACATCTGATTTTACATTTTAATTCATAGAACTAGGGTGTGGAATGCATGCCCTCCTCTAGCAATTAGGCTTCCTGTGGATTTTGTTTAGGCTCCAGGGATATCTAAGGCATCTCACTTTCCTGATGTACAAGTTCAAGATAAGAAGACAGTGCTTGCTTTTAACTGCGAGGAAAGTGTTAAATGCAGAGTTTGCAATGTAAGTATGCAAAAGGTAATGCCTTTAATGTGCATAATATTTTCACAGATTTTCTAAATTACAAAATACCCCTAAAGATTACAAGTTCATATTAGGTACCTGGTATTTAGAAAAAGGATAGCTTGGTCAAACAGGTACTGACTGAAATGTTCTTCTTTACTCAAAATTGATAATGAACATTTATTCTAAAGAGCTTCATTATGAAGACAAGAGAGGCCCGTGCAAGAACACAGCCTGCTCACATCTGCATGGCATTTTGCATCCTCTCTGTTTGGGAGGAAGGTGTGGTTTGGATGCAGAAGGAGGATTTACTCTAGCAGATACTCTAGGTGCACCGTCATGAGCTGAGTTACAGAAAATAGCTGGAAGCAGATGGTGTCCACACACCCAAGGAGTAAATTAAATCAGGGTGAACCTGGGCCGGACGTGGTGGTTCACACCTGTAATCCCAGCACTTTGAGAGGCCAAGGCAGGCAGCCCACGAGGTCAGGAGATCGTGACCATCCTGGCTAACACAATGAAACTGCGTCTCTACTAAAAAAAAAAAAAAAAAAAAAAAAAAAAAAAAATTGGCCGGGCTTGGTGGCACATGCCTGTAATCTCAGTTACTCAGGAGGCTGAGGCAGGAGAATTGCTTGAACCTGAGAGGTGGAGGTTGCAGTGAGCCGAGATAATGCCGCTGCACTACAGCCTGGGTGACAGAGCAAGATTCGGTCTCAAAAAAAAAAAAAAAAAAAAAAAAAAAAAAAAAATCAGGGTGAACCTAAAGGAAATCAGGCTATGAAGAATCTGATGCATGCAAGCTCTGCTTCTCATTCGTTGTCGACCAAAAAAAACACTTCTAGGGTCTCTGTTTTCATAGAACAGCTTCAGAGTAGTGGGCAAGTGGGCATGAGCTTTGGAAGGACTTAGGAGGGGACATGAACTCAGACACCTTTAGGGATCTGTAAACATCCCAAAGGAGTGAAGCTACCGGGAGCAGTTGCACTGGGTCTTGAAGGGCATGTGCTCTGCTTCAAGGCATGCATTCCAAAAAGGGCCAACACCACACTGACCGAAGAAAACACGGCCCTGAACTTTTTTGCTTTCGCTATGCCTTCCTCTTTCCTATGCTGTCTCACAAGGCAGCCCCTATCCTACTTCTGCACCCAAGCATGCAGATACCAGTCTGGCTGGCCAGGCTTGATACTGCTGTCATTCCAGCAGGAACTGGGGTTGGAGTTCTTCACCAAGTCGCAGCCCACCCGCTAGGGGTCATGTAGACACAGCTGTCCTGCCTGTGAAACACAGCTGCATCCCTACCTCCCTTGTCAGGCCAGGAGGCTGCATCCTGACAACCAGGGTGGAGAGAAAGCTCAGTGGAGGACTTGTCCCTGTTGTGACTTTGGGCAAGCAAGCCTTTCACTTGCTCTAAGCCCCTTTCCTTAGCCATGTAGTGGAGATGAAGTGTAGTAACATACAGTGTCTACATAAAGTGCCCCAACACAGCCCACCATTCATTCTCCAAATGCCCCTCCCCACATGCTTGTTCAGGGAACTCACAATGCATCTCCTTATCCCTGGCAAGCATCAAAAGTGCTAACTGAATTTGAACCACCACCTAAATACCGTCTCCTTGTCTTTAGTTTATACCTGATATCAAATGCTTTGCTTCTTATTGACTCAGCCCATACTGAAGGCTTATTTATCCCTGTTGCTGGGCTGTAAGAATTAGAAAGCCTTAGATCATGGGGATAAGAGGCTTCCCATCTTGTCCCAGGCCCAGTGCCGGACCATGTCCAGAGAAGCCTTTAGTAAAGCTCTTGGTGATGAGTTTCACCCTTACATCACTTAGGATGTTATATTTGTGGGCTCTGTGTGGTCAAGCCCTATAATCACATTTACTGAGTGATGCTGAACATGTTTAAGGAGTGACTGTCTTACTAAAACTGACAGTTGCCACTGTGCTGACTCTTGGGCTCAACCCCTCCATGTTATTTCACAGCCTCACTGCTTGTTTTGCTGAAAACTGCTGGTGAACCTAACTTCAGCAGTTAGAATTATGACAATGTGCAAGATCTTCTGTAAAAGCAAGTGCATTTTGTTTGAGATGAGCTGTGCCATCTTCTTCCTTCCAGTTTTAAAAAAACTTGTTTTATATGTATTGCTCCCATTTACTGGGCTCACTGTAGCTGGTATTACCCTCTTTGAACAGAATGGATAGCAATTTTAGAAAAGCATTTTTAGGAAAACATCAAAATAAGGCAGGAAACAGGAAATAAAAGATGTCTACGTTTCCCTGGGGGTATTAATGGAAAACCTAGGCGCCGACAGTTGCTCTCTCTGCCTCTGCACCTGGCCCAGGCAGAGAAAATCATTAGCTATATGCCATATGCATATGCCATATGCCAGGGTGCTGCCCCTGTTGGGGCTCTAGTGAGAGTGGAAAGGCACTACTTTCTCAAGTTGTTCTCTCTGTGTGATCGGGAAGAAGGGAAACCACCGTGATCTCCTGTGGGATGGATCGGTAGGGTTTCTATTGTCACAGAAATAAGAAATACAAAGCAATGTGCAGACACATAAACCCATTAGGTACCTGAACCCTCCTGAGTCACTGTTAAAGATCTGTAAGCTCCTATTTTTTCACATGAGCAACTTTTCAAATTCAGGTGTCTCCGTTCTGTTCTTGTGCAATTGACTTTTGTTTATAAACTCAATTTCAGAGGTGCACACTCAAGTGCCTTCTAAGTTTCCACATGCTACTTTCATCCCATGTGTATGCAGATGGAAAAGAAGAGACTTTTCAGAGGAGTGTGTATGTGCTCTTGATGTCTTTTTGTTGTTGTTGTTGTTGTTGAGATGGGGTCTTGCTCTGTCACCAGACTGGAGTGCAGTGGCTTGATCTCGGCTCACTGCAACCTCCGCCTCCCAGATTCAAGCATTTCTCCTGCCTTAGCCTCCTGAGTAGCTGGGATTACAGGTGCCCACCACCACGCCCAGGTAATTTTTGTATTTTTAGTAGAGACAGGGTTTCTCCACGTTGACCAGAGGTTTGTCTCAATCTCTTGACCTCGTGATCTGCCTGCCTCGGCCTCCCAGAGTGCTGGGATTACAGGTTGTGAGCCACTGTGCCTGGCCTTGATGTCTTTTAAATTCCCTCTAAACCTGAGATTCTCTCAGAATATAAGATCATTTATTTTTCTTAGAACCCAGATCACTGTGTTGTCTCCCATTCCCCAGGGGATCAGAAAGCAGGAGCAGCAAATTTAAATAACTGTAGTGTCCAGAAAGCCACATACTTATTATTTTTATAATAAACACTTAGGAATATTATCTGCTTCTGACTCCCACCTCTAAAATTCAGGTTTACTGCATTTATCTTTTCGTTTCCCCAGGTTTTATAAACTCATGGGTAGAGGGCAATAGTTCTCCTTTTTAAAGTATAGACAGTAGGGGGAAATGCATTGGTTTTGGCAAATGAAACTCAGCCCTGCAATGACAGGGTGTGGAAGCAAGTTCAGAAATGGAGCAGGTCTGCCCCCACTAAGTGGTCAGACAAAACTGGCCACCGTAGCTTTGCCTACTGGCTGGTGGGCTGCAGGTCTGTGGTCTCTGGTTTATTTTTATGCTCTTTATTGAGTACTTACTGAATACCTTTTATTCTTCAAAGCACTCTACATCTCACCTTCATTTCTCACAATAACTGTCTTCTTATCCTCATTTTACAGAGGAAGTACAAAGAGGCAAGCCATTGCCCGAGGGCACCTTGTTGATGGTGATGGAGCTGGGATTTAAACGCACCCAACTCCAAAGCCCGTGTCATCACCAGCAAACCACCCAGCCACAGGACAGAGAGATGGAGGCTCATGACAACAGCTGGGTACTGAGAAAGCAGGCATCCAGTTAAATCTGCTGAGAGCAATGCACAAGTCATCACTGCTTTCTCAAAGGAGAACTAGATTAACTTTCTCCCAAGATGATTCCCTGTGCATCACATCAAGACACACATCCCTTTTTCTCTCCACGCGTACTGTCCAAGTGTTCACGGTGGCCAGTTTCATGTGGGTCATGGTAAAGATAAACAAACAGAAACTAGACTCCTTCTGACACCAGCACCAAATGTGTTTGTTGGTTTAGCCCCCTCACCTGGAGATTCTGCCTCCACAGATGCGGGGGACTCACTGTCACTCCATTTCCATGCAGGTGGTCTTTTTCACCCACGGTGAAAATACCTTTAGGTCCAAAGTTTCTAGATCTGGGAGCTTAGATGGCTTCACCTGACTGTGGCCCGTAGGCATTTGGACAGGTTTCTCCTCCCACCCCACCTTCAGGCCCCACTGGGCTTCCTCCCGTTCCTTTTTCACTTTCTCAGATGGAAGCTGGAGTGCAATGTGGGAGTGCTCTCCTTAGTTTCTTAGTTTAGCACTTTTTCAAAACAACATTTTCTTTTTCTTTTTCTTTTTTTTCTTTTTTTTTTTTTGAGACAGCATCTCCCTCTGTCGCCCAGGCTGGAGCACAGTGGCTCGATCTCTGCTCACTGTAACCTCCGTCTCCAGGGTTCAAGCAATTCTCTTGCCTCAGCTCCCTGTGTAGCTGAGATTACAGGCACGCGCCACCATGCCCGGCTAATTTTTTTTTTTTTAAGTAGAGACTGGGTTTCAGCATGTTGGTCAGGCTGGCCTCGAACTCCTGACCTCGTCATCCACTGCCTCGGCCTCCCAAAGTGCTGGGATTATAGACATTTTCTTTTTAACTTCCCCTCCAAAATTCCGTCAGGCTACTTGAATTTCAATCTTGAGTCCCTCTGCACAATCTCCTTATAATTAATATCCTTCAAAGCCACCTCAGATTTTGCCGACAGTATATTTGAGCCTTAGGAGGAGGCTCAGGGGAAATACAACATCGTCTGGGCAATATGAGTGAGTTCTCGGGTAGCTGGGAGTTTTAACTAAAAAAAGACTTACATGGGAGAAAAAAGTTTATACTGGATGTGTCCACAATAACAGCCCTGTTATTCCCTTGGAGCTTACCCGAATTGATTGGGGTGACACCAAGTCATGAAAGAGGGACACCACAATTATGAGAGAAGTCCCTGTGACTTTTAGTCCATATGACCTTTATGAAGCTTTCTTTTATCACATGAAAAATGCATTGTTCTGAGAATTAAATGAGACAATGGAGCATGAAAAGTACTTAACACAATATCTGCTCCATAATAAATATGGATCATCATCATCATCTATATTTCTATTAGCAACCTGCATTGCGGACAGTACCAAATGCCATCTCATTCAATCCTGAAAGTGAGTCTGAGAGGTTGACTTTCTCCAAGCTCCAGAGCTAATGATGGGGAGAGCCAGGAGTCCAGAACTGCTGATTTCACAGCACCCAGAATGTCTATTCATTGGGTGCTGACATCACAGAAGTGACAGTGGACAATTAATCATATCTGGCAATTGCTAATGTGATCTTAAAAATTATCTTACTTAGGCCGGGCGCGGTGGCTCAAGCCTGTAATCCCAGCACTTTGGGAGGCCGAGACGGGTGGATCACGAGGTCAGGAGATCGAGACAATCCTGGCTAACAGAGTGAAACCCCGTCTCTACTGAAAAATACAAAAAACTAGCCGGGCGAGGTGGCGGCGCCTGTAGTCCCAGCTACTGGGGAGGCTGAGGCAGGAGAATGGCGTAAACCCGGGAGGCGGAGCTTGCAGTGAGCTGAGATCCGGCCACTGCACTCCAGCCTGGGCAACAGCGCGAGACTCCATCTCAAAAAAAAAAAAAAAAAAAAAAAAAAAAATTATCTTACTTAATGATATCAAGAGCTCTGGGAAGTAAATCTTATTGTTTTCCCTGTAACCAGACAAGAAGCCAGGGGTAGAAGGTTTAAATTCTTGTCTAAGTCACAGAACCAGTAAGCGCTGATACTGGGCTCTGAATGCACAATGTCTGATGTCAAAAGTCCTGTCATCACCTCCCACAGATTGAACCACTTCCCTCCTTCATTTAGGGAAAAGTTCACGTGCCCTAGAAAAATAAGGACTAGAAAGCATCTGTCATCATAGACTATAATTATTCTAAGATGCTCTACAAGGGCCTCGCTTGGATCCATCTAGGTCCAGTCTGCCTGCTCAATCCTGCCAGGCTGAGGGTGGGGTCAGGGAGCCTTGCTGACTAAATTAAATAGGAACCTCACCCAGGAGAGGGGTGATAGGTGCCACTCTAGGGATCAGGACGAGTAGGCTCGTAAACTTAGTCTAGTTCAAGAACTAGATTTCACCATCTGTTCAAGAACTAGATTTCAAAATGCTGTAAAGGTCAGTATTGAATCAACAGACAAAACTGGAACATGGACAATTATAGGATTGCATCAGTGTTGGAGTTCCCAAAGTTGATGAGTGTGCTGCAAGTATGTAAGAAGATGATTGTGTTCTTGGGAAGTACCACTGAAGCATTTAGAGGGGAAGGACTATCATGTGTCAACTTATCTCAAGTGATTTAGAAAAGATATGTAGATGGACAAGGCAAATGATAAGCAGGGTAAATGGTGATGATAGGTGCACTGGCTAATGCTATACAGGAATTCTTTGAATTATTCTTTCTGTAATTTTGAAATTACTGCCAAATGAATGTTAAAAAGTAAACATTACTGGCCGGGCGCGGTGGCTCACACCTGTAATCCCAGCACTTTGGGAGGCCGAGGCAGGTGGATAGTGAGGTCAGGAGATGGAGACCATCCTGGCTAACATGGTGAAACCCCGTCTCTACTAAAAATACAGAAAAATTAGCCAGGCTTGGTGGCGGGCGCCTGTAGTCCCAGCTACTCGGGAGGCTGAGGCAGGAGAATGGCATGAACCTGGGAGGCGGAGCTTGCAGTGAGCGGAGATCGCACTGCCGCACTCCAGCCTGGGTGACAGAGCGAGACTCCGTCTCAAAAAAAAAAAAAAAAAAAAAAAAAAAAAAAATAAATAAATAAATAAATAAAAATGAGGAAAAGAGAAAATCACCATGAGAATACCACAGTAATAATTATTGCAGGCAGAATCCATTGATCAGTGGTAAAATAAGTGGATGACATTTTATGGAGGAATAGAATGCTTGCATGACATCAAAGATATGTCTCTAAAAATTTAATAATTACTGTGGTGGTTTTAACATACAATCACAAATTGTTTGATACTCCCTCTCTCTCTAGAAGGTGGAGTTAAGTCCCCCTCTCCTTGAGTCTGGGATGACTTGGTGACTGAGGGGAAAGTAGTCACTTTCCAGTGGAGAAACAAATACCCCCTTAAATGAGTGTGGTTAAGGCTCTCAAGGCTACTAAGTATTGTGGATATCATGTGTCCCTTGACATGCTGTGACACGCTGACTCTGTGATGCACTTCTAACACCAGAACGCTGTCTATTCATGAGAAAACTGAAGACTAGCTCAAATTCTGGAATATTTTACAAAATACCTGAACACTGCTCATTTACAAGTGTCAAGGTCATGAAAGATAAAGAAAGGCTGAGAAACAGTCACAGGTTGGAGGAGAATAAGGAGATATGATTGATATATATATACACCAATAAATGCAACATGGTATCCTAGATTGGATCCTGGAACAGGAAAAACAGACAATAAGTAGTGGTAAACTGAGAGAATCTGATAAATTCTGCAGTAAATTTTATTGTACCAATGTTAATTTTATTGTTTTGATAAAGGTACCATGGCTCTGTAAGATGTTAATATTAGAGAAAGCTAGGTGACAGGTATATGGGAACACTCTGTACTATCTTTGTAACTTTCTCTAAATCTAGAATTATTTTGAAATAAAAGTAAAAAGCACATGCATCTTCCTGACACCATGAGCAGACAGGAATTAAGGAGCCTTGTTTGCCTGAGGCACATTTTCAGTGCACACAGAGATAGTCCGTCCTGGAGCCAGCAGCCTCCTGCTGTTTAGCCCTGGGTCATGTGTCCAGAACTAGGAGTTAGGAGACCCCTGCACACACTCTTTATAGGGCAAGTTACTTGAACTAAGTCTCTGCTTTCTCATCTGTAAAATGGAACAGTATGTACCTTCCCAATTAACCAGTTTTCAGTGGAAAAGGCTGCTGCGAACAATGTTTTGCCTGACACAGTAAGTACTTAATGAAATCCTGGACTGCCTAATTTATATCCTTATGTGGATTACTGATAGGTCAGAGGCCACAAACTCGGAAGCCTGTGGAGCCCTGGTGTGTTTCGAAGTCTCTGTGGCAAATTCTCGAATGCATGGCTTGTTCCAAACAGACGCTGCCACTCAACTCCAACCCACTGTTGCCCGTGGGGTATGGTCCCAGTGTTGCCTGATATTCAAGTTTTTCAAAAGAAGCTGGAAATCTGATTTTTAAAACATTACGTAATTTCTTTATTTTTCAATGTTGATGATAATTTACAGACATTTCAAAGCACTGTGCAGAGCATCAGAATACGTCTGTTGGCTGGACTTGGCCTTTGGGTCACTAGTTTTTGAGCCCCACATGGATTAATAGAGAAAACTTCTGAGTTCCCCATGGACCACGTAGCTACTATGCCTTAGATCCTGGAGAAACATACGCTGGGCGCACTTAGAGTTGAAATAAAACAAAATGAAAGCAACGAGAGAAAGCACCACCCCTCCCCGGTTACTGCTCAACACTGCAGGTTTATTGGTCACAACCAGGCTGTTCAATGTGATGTCCAGTCACCTAATTGTGACTAGAAGGGAACTGGGAGGTCCTTAAGCTCATTCTGCCATGCTCAGAGATGCCCCTGGGTTTGCCTCCATGCCTGTTTGGGTTGGGACCAGGAGCCAAGGCAAGTCTCTGTTCTCTGGGGCTTTGACCCTATAATCTTGTTCCTTCAACTAGACCCTTAACTACCGTGGGGCAAGGACCTTATTTAATATGGGGCCCTTGGCCTGGTGCGATGGCTCAAGCCAGTAATCTCAGCACTTTGAGAGGCTGAGGCAGGCAGATCACCTGAGATCACGAGTTTGAGACCAGCCTGGCCAACGTGGTGAAACCCCATCTCTACTAAAAATACAAAAATTAGCCAGGCATGGTGGCCTATGCCTGTAATCCCAGCTACTCGGGAGGCTGAAGCAGGAGAATCGCTTGAACTCAGGAGGCAGAGCTTGCAGTGAGCCGAAATCGCACCACGGCACTATAGCTTGGGTGGCAGAGTAAGACTCCATCTTAAAAATAAATAAATTAATTAAATACATAAAATAAAATTTCAAAAAATGGTCCTCTTCACACAGTGTGCCCAGTGGACAAAGAACCCATCATCCGCTCATGCCACTTGCCAGTCAAAATTCTCCAAAGAATTTAGAGCTAAAAGCAATTACTTCTCCAGAAAATCTTATATTCTGCTCCTATTAAAAGCTTTTAAAAAGGTAAGGTG
Organism: Macaca thibetana thibetana; assembly: GCF_024542745.1. NCBI lineage: Eukaryota > Metazoa > Chordata > Mammalia > Primates > Cercopithecidae > Macaca > Macaca thibetana. The sequence continues at coordinate 107,729,456 of NC_065592.1, read as the reverse complement.
GCTAAAATACAAAAATTGGCTAACATATTGTTTCTCCCCTCTGCTTCACCAAACTGCCAGCCCAGTGGCTATCTGGCTTTCCCTAATCAACGTTAATTTTTTCCTGAGCAGGAAACGGGCTATGTATGTATATTTCTTAAGCGTGGGCCCTCCCCAGGGTCTGACTTCCCAAAATAGCTGCGTTTTCAGAAACATTGTTTACTTTTAGAAATGGACTACCTGGAACGAAGGCTCATTAGTGATCTCTGTCACCCTGTTGAGTGAGAACAGAATTGTGGGGTGGGTGTCCCACATTCCTGCCCCACACTGTGTGCTTTCCATCAATCAAGTGTAACTCCTCAGACATTTGAGGCGACCTAGAGAGGCAGCCAGGTCAAACGGGACAGCCCCCGGAGGACACAGTGAGGCGTCTGGAAGAGCAGCACACTCAGCACCCTCGGGGAGGTGTGGAGGGAAGTGCTCCGGGAGGCAAAGAGCAGGGGGCTCCTAGCGGCTTCGGCTTCCCTCTCTTAGGCTGCTTCTCCCTTTGCTTCCCTTTCCTTGGGATGCTCCACATATTTGGGATGCACATGTAAATTACTGCATGCCATCATTTATTCAAAGAAAATCCCAGCATAATTTGGTCAAAGAGTTACAAAGTTGTGGCCGGGCGCGGTGGCTCACACCTGCAATCCCAGCACTTTGGGAGGCCAAGGCGGGCGGATGATGAGGTCAAGAAATCGAGACCATCCTGGCTAACACAGTGAAACCCCGTCCCTACTAAAAATACAAAAAATTAGGCGGACGCCTGTAGTCCCAGCTACTGGGGAGGATGAAGCAGGAGAGTGGCGTGAACCCGGGAGGCGGAGCTTGCAGTGAGCGGAGATCGCACTCCAGCCTGGGCGACAGAGTGAGACTCTGAGTGTAGTGATCTCATCCTGAAAAGTTGTTGTTTTTTTCTTTTTTTTTTGAGACGGAGTCTCACTCTGACGCCCAGGCTGGAGTGCGGTGGCGCGATCTCGGCTCACTGCAAGCTCCGCCTCCCGGGTTCCCGCCATTCTCCTGCCTCAGCCTCCCGAGTAGCTGGGACTACAGGCGCCCGCCACCGCGCCCTGCTAATTTTTTTGTATTTTTAGTGGAGAGGGGGTTTCACCGTGTTAGCCAGGATGGTCTCCTTCTCCTGACCTCGTGATCCACCTGCCTCGGCCTCCCAAAGTGCTAGGATTACAGGCGTGAGCCACGGCGCCCGGCCAAGAGTTACAAAGTTTTACACTGTTGGCAAAGATGATCCTTTAAGACTGTTTTTTAAAAATGTGACTGTCGTTTTGGGCACATGGTAAAATATTTCAAAAAGCACTGAAGGATATGAAACAAAAAAGTGTTTCCTGCCTTCCTTTACTGCTGTCAGCAACACTTCCCAAAGACACCCACTGTTAATGATGTCATATTTATATTTCCATCTTATTGGAAGCATGTGTGTGTACAAAATATTGTCGTTTTTGCGAGCAGGGCCATACAATATACACTGTTTTGCATTTTGCCTTTTTCAACTAAGAAAATATTTCCTTACCAGCATACACTGTTTTTCATGACTGTGTAGTAATCTGTTTATGGATATGCCATAATTAACCATTCTAGTATGGATGGACATTTAAATTAATTCCTGCTTGGGTCTATTACAAAAAATTCCAGAGTAAATCATGTTTTGTTCACATCTGTAAGTATATCTGTAGCATAAACTCCTGGAAGTATAATTGCAGGTCAAAGCCCATGTACCTTGAAATGTTCACAACATAATTCCATATTGCCCTCTGCTGTCACAGGAGTGTTGGAATGTTTGTGGACTTAGCAGAAGCTCAAAAGCATGGGCTGTCAGTGTACTCATCTCTTAGTGAAAAGACAAGCACAGTTTCAGGTCGTGGACTCAGGAGAACATATCTGAATGGACCACCTTAAGACAGACCCTGGAAAGCAATTGGCTTTTCTAACTCAAAAAATACGTGCTGTATTAATGAATGGATGAGTCATGGCAGGGCCCACAGAGAAGTAACCAATACATTTCTCAGTTCAATTTTGCATCAAAAATAAAAAGAAATAATTATCATTTACATAAATAAACATAAGCTTTAATCAGTTTCATTGCATTCTTATGCTTACAGGACAGATACATAGTTTGAGATAAGTAAAAAAAAAAAAAAATGTTCAAAGTCCTAACTGTAGGTAGGCATTTTAAATGGTCAATTAAAATTTCTGTTTCTCCTGTTTGCTTTGAATGCTATTTGGCGTAGAGTTACCATATTAATACTAACATACAGTTATTTCTAAAATACACGTTTGATGCTTTTTATTTTATGAATTTCATTCACTTTTTTTGAAAAGCTTTTTTTTTTTTTTTAAGAGTTTGGAAAAGATACGCAAGTCTCCTCATCTGTGAGTTGAGTGTTAGATCTACAGGTTCGTTGAGGTCCGTCTGGCTGTAATAGGAAAAAATCATCAGCCTCTAGTTCAAGGGAATAATCCGTATCCTCAAAATTACAGGGGCTTTGTGTTTCAGTTTTTTCACCTTCAAATGAGGATATCTAGTTGCTTTGCACACATGTGAAGGGCAAATATCAATAATTAGATAGGCTTTAGCAAAAGGAGACTGTTCTTTGATAAAGAAGCAATTCTGTTTTTCTGCATCCCCCACCCCAGCAAAAGTAGTTTTTTCTACAGTGTACATCTATTGAGAGGATTAGTTCTATTTTCAGTAAAATGTTACCAATTTGGAAAAGTCAAAATTCCAGTGGCAGTTCTTAAATGTACTTTTCTAATTAACTTATACTTAAAGAGTGCTGGAACTCACTTTTATAATAAAATTTAAATTAAATATCAATGTAATCAAATAACATTAAATTAAATATCAATGTAATCAAATAACACAAAACATAGCTTGACTTTGTGTGAGGCTCATGCACTTGAGTCCATCTGATGAGGGGCTAGGGAAGAGTCAACTGTATCACCTCAGACGAAAGGGAATTCTACAGTTGAATTTCCCAAGTCTCAGGTTAGTCAAGTAAAAACCCCAGATTAATGATTAATCCGCCCATCGTCAGCTTTCTGAGAAGCTTCCATGATCCAGCACCTACAATGAACATTTCCTTGGGACTAAATTATCCGTCAACCAACATGAGACATACCTTTATTTTGGTTAATCTCAAAAAAGCCCTGCTCTGTGAGATTGACACTAATTTCTGGCTTTCCCCACAGTCTTTAACATGAAATTTCTGCATCATTGACATTTAGGAAAAGATGGAAAAACATCAGAGATGGAAAAAAATCTACTGGCCCACCTGTTATTCCCAACTGGTACAGCGTAGGTGTTCAAGGTGAAGAGAAAATGAATTCAAGTGGTCAATAAAGCACACACATATAAGGGGTGATATCTGCTTCAATTTTCAGCCCAAGTTGCAAGATGTTCCCACACTTGACAACACAAGCTCAATGTACTGTACCTTAAAGATGAATTTGCAGGTGGACTGATACCCGGCTAGGGTGCAAAGGAGGGCAAGACTCCTGGGCCCGCTCTTGATTCCTCAGCTCCGGCTCGAGAAGGTCACAGATGCTGTCCTGAAATCGCATTGTTGCAGCCCTTATATATGTAGTGGAGGAGTTACAGAAATCCCTTAACCTTTCAAGGTCATTTGAGCCAAATTAGTACCAGAACCAGACAATATCTTTCCAGGGACATTGTAGCCTTCTCTCGTGGTGAGAGATGGCTCTAAACAAATCCCATCTCTTACTACCCCACCCATCCCAGAGAAGGCGAGCTTCTGTTTTGGCAGGTCCCACGAGAACTATGACTTGGCCCAAACCAAGAGAGATGATTTAGAGCATGGGCTGGATTATCCATGTGCCCTATTCCCCTGTGATTTGTGAAAAGCCAGTCTCTGCACCTTGGTGTGTAAAGGGGACTGGAATGGTGGGACGAGTCACACTTGGGTGTAACATTACAGGAAGACTTAGAGAGGCATCTGGTTCTTTGGAGCCATTAATCCTTGAATGGAATCTGGTGATGACATATCACGGTCTGCTGAGTTCTCTACCAGTTGGAGCAGGAATTGACCCTGGTGAGTGTTTTCCAATAAAATGCATCCAAGTGAGATCGACTTCTCATTTTAGAGTGGCTCTTATCCCATGGTGGAAGAGCACATTTTGTCCTTAGGAAAAACATTTAGAATCCTCACTCATCTGATAACAGAAATAGCTTTGGTTTTTATCAAATCCTTTGACTATGCTACTAATTGCATACCCATTACTTGGTTCAGTGGAGTATAAATTTATAACTTACATTATACATGACAACCTCATCTAATATTGATACTCAGATTTTATCCTGCTGAAGTGATATTTAATGTTGAGTCTGTAAAAGTATTTTAATAGGCCCATTTACATTAAGCTGGATGCTTTATTTAATAGCAGAACCAAATTTTATAGATGAAATTTTTTTGGGTAAGGAAAGAGAGGAGTTAACTCTGAAACTATCATGCAGGGTCCCACCTATATAAAAGCAACAATTTAAAGAGAGAAAACTCAATAAAAACATTTGTAAGGAGTATAATAAAATCACAAAAGTGAAGTTATATACATATTTGTATATTTCCACTTAAGAAAATATACTGAAACTTGAATAATTAGCACCTAACAGACCACTAGATGTTAGTTTTCCTTCCTTCCTTCCTTCCTTCCTTCCTTCCTTCCTTCCTTCCTTCCTTCCCTCCTTCTTTCCTCTTTATTTACCTCCCTCCTTTCCTCCCTCTTTCCTCCTTTTCTTTTTCTCCTGTGAAAGTTATTTTTGCTACAAATGATGTATCATTGTTTATTGAAGCCATTAGCAGGACTCCAAGAGAAAAGTTATCAAACTATTTCTTCTGTGGTATTACTCCACTTGGCTTACAGCAATTCTGTAAACACTTAATCTACTAAAACAGAATCTTACGCAATCAACCATTTATTCCACTTCAAAGAATGAGCATTTATGCTCTTCCTAGTTCAACTAAGTTTTTAATCTATAAGTATAGGGTTGTCCACATTTTGATCTTGACTTTATCTTTGATTTGATTGAGAAGACAGAGACCACGTAGCCAGGAAGTGGCAGAATTAGGATTTGAACCCAGGCTGTCCGACTCAAGCTCTTACTAAAGTGAGACGTTCAGCACATGTCTCTGCCCAAGCCCCAAGCACCTCCACTATTCATTCTCCGACCAATAAAAGGAGTTTACCTGAAAGAAGAGACAATAGAACATGTGCTTGGGTCAGAGCCCCTGCAGGACCCTACTTCTGGGAGGAGGAGCAGAGACTGCAAGAGCTGCCCGTGGCCCAGGCTCCCAATGGGTGCAGGAGCACAGCGGGGAACCCAGGTAAGAGAAGCCTCTCAGATCCCACGGGGGAGCTGGTTTCAAGAATTTAAGCAGGGATGTCCCCCGCATAGCTTTTAGGACAAAAGCACACTTACTCAATGGAAACTATTATTACCATTATCATCAACACAGTTATTACTACCCTGAGCCTTTCTTCTTTCTCCTTATTTTGAAACAGGGAGTTTATGCCACTTCACTTTTTGAATTTTATTTTTTTTCCTTCCTGAGGTTGCCCCCCACAAAAGAAGGGGAGCCCCAGGGATTACTGAACATCTTCACACTTAGTGGTAGTGTACACACCAACTGGGCTCTGGGACCCAAAAGATTATATGCAAAGGAGAGCAAAAAAGAAACAGCACAGACAGACAAAATATCCTGTAGAAGACAATCAGGTCTGTATTTACTTAAAAATGTTATCTGCCAAACAGGCCAAGGAAAGCCTCCTCAGTGATAGGCACCACTGTATACTAGAAACCTAACCCTTCTCCTGAGTACACAGCCCTGGGAATTTCCAGCTCCAATCTACATTCACAGACGAGCCCCAGGAAGATTCCTTCTGGGAGCAGAGGGTCTGGAGGGTGAGAAGGGGGTGATAATGATACACCTGCAGGCCTGTGTGGGGAGGGAGGAAACAAGAACCAGTAAGTAGAGAGTTGGAGGTCTCTTGCTGGATATTTCATTCCAAACTTCCTGTTTTCACATCTTGCATTGCAAGATATAATACCAGTGGCCTGGACACGTGTGATATGTGGATAGCATAATAAAGGGATCCAGCCCTTTATTCCCATCATCATGGAGCTAGTCTGAGGTCCAATTCCTTTGTGTGTGTGATGACCAGTTCCAGTATAGCTGTGAGGTATGTGTATTAAAATCTGTACCTAGGATTTGTTTTAATCAAGTGTAGTAAGACATGTAGGTGTGGAAATGACTATCATGAGGGAAGAAGTTCATATTCACAAATCCCTAGGAAGAAGAGGTACGGCCATTGTGTCCCGCAGGGCCATGCGGCAAGCACCAGGGTTGGTCAGGAAGCAGAGAGAGGCGAGAGGGGAGGGTGTGGCCCAGAGCCTGTTTTGGGGTTTTTGCAGGAAGGGATGCGTATGGTGACCTTAGGATTGACAAATTTGAATAACTTTGGTGCGCTCTGGGCCATTGGGTGATCTCTTTTGCCTGGTTCCTGGTCCTGGGTGGTTTAAGGGAAATACTGGCTTGGTGTAGAGAGTTTGGGGAAGGAGTTAGTGGGGCATGGGCTCTGGGCTGGTTGATTTGCATATCACAGGAGTGCCTGCAGTGAGTCATGTGCTATCTCCAGGAATTAGCTTGCCCTGGAGGGGCAGGTTCTCCAGGATCAGGGCTCCAAATGCCAGTGTATACAGAATATGGAAAATAAGACATTAGAGTTGATGCGGTCTGGATAACAGCTGGTTAGGCCCTCCTGGCTGGCACCTCACTGTCATGCTAGCTCTGTCTAAGGCAAAGTGTGCCAGCCCTGCCCCCCAACCGGCTGTGTCCTGGATGCAACTGGCCACTGTGAATGGTCAGGGGAAGCTGGCCATAGCAGTGTCTAGATAAACCGCCACCTGGGCAGAGTCTGACTCTGACTCTGAGACCCTCCTGTCCTCTTCTCAGGCACCCTCCCAACCTTCATTTCTGTTTCCTCTGGCCTCCTCCTGATGGCCGTGCCTTCCCAGGTGGAGACACCTGGGACCTCTTTTCTCTCTCAGTCACTAAATCCTGCTGATGGTGTCAGCTGGGTGACACAGATGTCTAGGGGTTCTAGTTAGGCCCCTGGCTCTGCCTGGGCTTGTAACCTTGTGGAACTTTCTCACATGTGCATAGGTGCATTGGTTTTTCTTAGAAGGTTCATAATTTTCCTTAAATCCTCAAAGGGCTCTGTGACTCTAAGAGGTGTACTATTAACAACAACAGTAATGATAACAGCGAGCTACTCTTGCATATGTCCTGTGTTCCAAACACTACTTTAAGCCCTTTGTAAGTATTAACTCTTCTCATCCTCACACAACCTTCTGAGGCACAGCAAGGCTAAGGAACCTGCTGTCACACAGATCAGCAGTGTGGCTGCAGACCTGGGAGCAGCAACTATGGCCCTCAGGCCAAATCTGGCCCACTGTCCTTTTTGAAATATGAATCAATCGCCCAGGTGCCATGGCTCACGCCTCTAATCCCAGCACTTTGGGAGGCCGAGGTGGGCGGATCACAAGGTCAAGAGATCAAGACCATCCTGGCCAACATGGTGAAACCCTGTCTCTACAAAAAATATAAAAATTAGCTGGATGTGGTGGCACACGCCTGTAGTCCCAGCTACTCGGGAGGCTGAGGCAGGAGAATCGCTTGAACCCGGGAGACGGAGGTTGCAGTGAGCAGAGATCGAGCCATTGCATTCCAGCTTGGAGACAGAACGAGACTCCATCTCAAAAAAAAAAAAAAAAATTAATTAACCAATTAATTTTACTGTTACAAGATACACATAACATAAAATTCACCACTTTATCCATTTTAACGTGTACAATTCAGTGGTGTTTGGTATATTCACAATGTTGTGTAACTGTCATCACTATATGATTCCCCAACAATTCCATCATCCCCAAAGGAAGCCCTGCACCCATTAAACAGTCAGCCCCCATTCCCTTCTCCCCCCAGTCCCCAGCAATCACTAATCTGCCTTCTGTCTATGGATTTACCTGTTCTGGATATTTCATATACGTGGAATCATAAAATATGTGACCTTTAGTTTCTGGCTTATTTTGCTTAGCAGAATATTTTCAAGGTTCATTCATGTTGTGGCATATATGGGAGCATCATTCTTTTGGTAATTAAAAATATAAAGCGACTGTGATCTGTTAAAATAAGTTTAGCCTAAAGCTATCTCCTTACTTATTTCAGATTGGACCTAAATATTTCTTCGTATACAGTGAACTGTTTACTAACCGGATGTGTGAACAGACTGTGAACTACTCTTGTACCAATCGCTGTGTTTCGGCAAATCACAGGCAGCCAACTGTTCAAACCATGTTCAAATAAGGCAAACACCAAGCTGTAACCCATCCAGCTGTTTCTGTACTTCACTTCCTGTTTCTGTCCATAAATCCTCTTTGACCACGCACAGCACCACAGCTGCTCTGAACCTATTCTGGTTCAGAGGGGCGTGTAGGGAGTGGTGGGGGAGCTGCGCGATCTGTGAATCAGTCTTTGCTCAGTTAAACTATATTAAATTTAATTTGCCTAAAGTTTTTTCTTTTAACAGGTTCATACAAGTGAGTGGCCCTGAAGCTTAGTGTCAGTAGTTCCTCACTAAACGGTTTCTGGTGCAATTATTTCTGTAGGACCAACTCCCCAAAGTGGAATTGCTGCGTCAATGCGCGTGGCCCCTCACATTTTGGGCAATGACATCAGATGGCCCACCAGAAAGGCCAGAGCCCGTTATTCTTTCACTCTTTTGTAATTAAGGAAACTATTTTTCAGAGGGTAACTTGGCAATATGTACCAATATTTTACATAGCAAGTTAACACTGGAGTCTTATCTCTGGCAATTGATTATTTTAATTATTTTACATAGTAATTAAATTTTTTTACATAATAATTAAAATTATTTATTTTAATTATTTTACATAGCAAGTTAACATTGGAGTCTCATCTCCAGCAATTAATCCTACAGAACTGATCAATAAGTGGATATGGATATAGGTCTAAGTGTGGTCAGAACAGCATTGTTCATTACAGCAAAGAATTGGAAACCAATCAATGTCTAACGACAGGACATTGGTGAAAGGAATTATGCAGACTTGTGTTGATATACAATTATACAATGTGTTGATATAGAAAGATCAGACATGTCAAGTGGGCCTGTAGCTAAGGGGTATTTTTTTTTTTATTTATTTTTATTTTTTGAGACGGAGTCTTGCTCTGTCGCCCAGGCAGACAGACGGGTTTTCACCATGTTAGCCAGGATCGTCTCCATCTCCTGACCTCGTGATCCGCCTGCCAAAGTGCTGGGATTACAGGCTTGAACCACTGCGACTGGCCGCTAAGGGGTATGTTGAAGGCCATAAAACATTTCAAAGCCTAATGCTTGTAGCTCCACAACTCCCAGCTGCCTCTGAGTCTCACTGACAGTGACTTTCTCCTTTCCCTACCAGATGAGACCTAGGAAGATGGTGACAGAAAACAGATTTGATAGTATTAACTTGAGGGTTCTATTTGGCGCTCAGACGCTCCCAGTGGTTTGGCCCAGCTCTAGGGCTGGAAAGACACAGGATCAGCCCCTTCTGTGAGTAAGAACCATTCGGCTTCTTATTCCTATTACCTTACTTATTCCCATCACCCTTACACAGACTTTAGGGCAACAACATGATAGAATTATTACATTAGGACCGGAAGAGGCTTAGAGATTACCAAATAAAACTTCTTATTTTGGGGGGATTTTGAATGTTCACAACATAAAGAAGTGATAAATATTGAAGGTGATAGATATGCTAATTGCCCTGATTTGATCATTACACATTGTATACATGTGTAATATCACTCTACATCCCATAAATATGTGCAATTATTACTTCTCAACTAAAAATAAAAGAAAACAAGTCGTGGAATATTCATGTGTATATGAGTTGTATGAACTTGCCTTGGTGAAATGAACATATTTTATATGCACATCAATATGAATGATATATATACATCATATATGTATATATGAAATGTGTATATGTGTATAAAAATTGAAAGTTAATGTTTCTATTCCAAGTTTGTTAATGATGATTATCTCAAAAGTATGGGCAAATAGGAGAATTTTAATCTTTTCTTTGTAAAAAAGTGTATTGCTTTTTCTTTTGTTAGGCATATATTGCTTTTGTGATTGGAAAAAAATAAAGAGAAAGAGGGAAAAAAGTCCATAGCTTTGACCCTAGAAAGAAATAAATGAAAAATGCTACCACATTAGGCTGTGAACATATGAGTTAATAAAAGATTTTTAGAGAGATGATAGTGTACAATTTTCAGTTATATTTCATATCCCTGAAGGCATGTAAGAAAAAATAGGGGCAAATGAGATATTCCCGGATGTCTGGACCCCATCAACCCAAGGACTGGCTGGATGTCAGTGACGCTGGGGTAAGGAAGGTTGTCAGGGTTGGACGAATGCGTGGTTCCCGGGGCCATGAAGCCACTAGAAGGCAGCGTTGGTCTGCTACATTCTGGGGCACAAATAGCCTGGTGTTTGTAGAGGTGGAGAACTAACGTCCACCAAATGAAGTAACAGCCTATTCAAATGGACTCAGCAGCTTGTGGGAGGAAGATCAAGCTGAGCAAACCCATTCAGTGACCCTGCCAAAGGTTGTCCCAACTTCAGCCCGCTGCTGCTATCGCCCCCAGCTTCCAAGCTAGGTGAGAGCTGCGTGCTTGTTGTGAAAATTCATTTTCAATGCAAATCCCAACCATTCCTTTCTAACTACGGCTACTGCTAGTCAATTCTGACATAGACATAAGGAAGCCGCCTGTCCATGGGACACGTGGCCAGCTACCAGAGTCTGAGACTGTGCAAAAGAGTAACAAGACCGCTCGAGGAGACACAACTGCAGAAAAAATCTGGCATTTACAAAGCATGATTTCTGGAATCGTAAAGAAATTAGTATACAATCGAAAAAAGGAGCGTGGTAACTGAGGAGGTCCAAAGAGCTGTTCTGGAGGATGAAACCAAGTCATGATAGGAAGGAAAGCGTGAGCGAAAATTTATATCCTGTGATACCATGTGAATAGTGGGAGAGTCAGAAGGTGAAGAAGCCGGGCGCGGTGGCTCACGCCTGTAATCCCAGCACTTTGGGAGGCCGAGGCGGGCGGATCACGAGGTCAGGAGATCGAGACCATCCTGGCTAACCCGGTGAAACCCTGTCTCTACTAAAAAATACAGAAAATTAGCCGGGCGAGGTGGCGGGCGCCTGTGGTCCCAGCTACTCGGGAGGCTGAGGCAGGAGAATGGCGTAAACCCGGGAGGCGGAGCTTGCAGTGAGCTGAGATCCGGCCACTGCACTCCAGCCTGGGCGGCAGAGGGAGACTCCGTCTCAAAAAAAAAAAAAAAAAAAAAAAAGGTGAGGAAGGAACAGATGGAAGAAAAATGATTGTTCAGCATATATTAGGAGCAACATTTTCTTTTATATTTTTCTTGAGGCGGAGTCTCGCTCTGTCGCCCAGGCGGAAGTGCAATGGTGCGATCTCCGCTCACTGCAAGCTCCACCTCCCGGGTTCACGCCATTCTCCTGCCGCAGCCTCCCGAGTAGCTGGGACTACAGGCGCCCACAACCGCGCCCGGATAATTTTTTTGTATTTTCAGTAGAGATGGGGTTTCATCGTGGATGGTCTCAATCTCCTGACCTCGTGATCCGCCCGCCTTGGCCTCCCAAAATGCTGGGATTACAGGCGTGAGCCACCGTGCCCGGCCAGGAGCAACTTTTTCTAACCTAAGAAAATTTTGATTTAGATTGAATAAAACCACTGATCCCCAGGGCAGAATTAATGAAAAACAAAACCAAAGGAACTCCCCTGGAAATATCCTGGTGAAATTTCTGAATCATAAGGACGAAGGAAAAAAATGGCTAAGATTCAGAAGAGAAAGAACAGGTTACTTAGAAGATAAAAGAAATCAGGCTAGACTTTTAGCTCACTGAGGGAAATGAACCAGGATCCAGAATTCCTATGCCTGTCAAGGCAAAAGATGCACACTCCTGGACATGTAGATCCTCAGAGTGTGCATATCCATTGACCTACCTGAAGAAAATCGTAAATGAAATCTTGTAAATAAATGGCTTTTAAATCAGGAAAGTGTTCTCAAGCAGGACAAGATGAAGAGGATGAGAAGTGATGGTTGAGAAATGGATCTTGTAAGATGGCTAATAATGATGACAAATAGGGATTATTAATCAGAGGTGACATACTCTAAGGGAAAATTGAATAGAAGCAGGGAAATGAAAACCATAAATTACCTGGATTTGAAAGAAGAGTGTTTGTGGGAGGGAGAGATGCTGAAGAAAAGAAGGTGGTCTCAGGTCTGGTCTTGGAGAAGAGGGGAGGTGGTCCAGTCTTAACTGGAATTGCTGCCTGGTGGAGTGGATATCGGGGATGAAGTATTTAGGATTTCTTTTTTTTTTTTTTTTTTTTTTTGAGACGGAGTCTCGCTGTGTCACCCAGGCTGGAGTGCAGTGGCGCGATCTCGGCTCACTGCAAGCTCCGCCTCCCGGGTTTACGCCATTCTCCTGCCTCAGCCTCCGAGTAGCTGGGACTACAGGCGCCCGCCACCACGCCCGGCTAGTTTTTTGTATTTTTAGTAGAGACGGGGTTTCACCATGTTAGCCAGGATGGTCTCGATCTCCTGACTTCGTGATCCACCCGCCTCGGCCTCCCAAAGTACTGGGATTACAGGCTTGAGCCACCGCGCCCGGCCTTAGGATTTCATTTTTATTAAACAAACGTTTTCTCTGTAGACCTGCATTGTGCTGGGCACTGTGCTGGGTTCTGGGGATGCAGAATCTCTGTCCCCAACATTAACATGGGGAGTTATGAAATTGTGTTCTTTAGTTAAAATTTATTTATTTTTAGACCAGATGCGGTGCCTCATGCCTGTAATCCCAGCACTTTGGGAGGCCAAGGGGAGGCGGATCACTTGAGGTGAGGAGTTCAAGACCAGCCTGGTCAATATGGTGAAACCCTGACTCTACTAAAAATACAAAAATTAGCCGGGCGTGGTGGCCAGTACCTGTAATCCAAGCCTGTAATCTCCTGCCTCGGGAGGCTGAGGCAGGAGAATCGCTTAAACTCAGGAGGAAGAAGTTGCAGTGAGCCGATACCATGCCACTGTGCTCCAGCCTGGGTGACAGAGTGAGACTTTGTCTCAAAAATAACTAACTAAATAAATAATATTTATTTTTAGAGACAGAGTCTCACTCTGTTGCCCAGACTGGTGTGCAGTGGCACAATCAGAGCTCACTGCAGCCTCAACCTACTTGGCTCAAATGATTCTTTCACCTCAGCCTCCCAAGTAGCTAGGACTACAGGGGCATACCACCACGGCAGGCTAATTTTTTTAAACTAGTTTTTTTTGTAGAGATGAGGTCTTGATACATTGCCCAGCCTGGTCTCTGACTCCTAGCCTCAAGCAATCCTCCCCGCTCAGCCTCCCAAAGTGCTGGAATTACAGGTGTGAGCCACCACACCCCACCTGGCTGACACCATGTTCTTGTTTGTTTAGTAACTAGCTTGGGCTAATCTCTGGCGTCTTTCTTTTTTATGGTGTGTGACTGCTAATGCCTAGGCTCAGTTTTTAATTTTCATTCTTGCTTTTATTTTTAAGCCTGGCTTTCTAGGGGTTGCCCTTCTGTCTGCTTAGCTTAGTGGGCAACCAACGATAGGTCACGGTTTGTGCTCAAACATCTTGAGCCAGTAAGTCTTCCGCTGTTTGTTGATGGAACGTTGTGTGGTTGAAGAATGCATTCAAAATTTAAGCAGTCCACAAATGTTCTCTGGATTTTGATTTTTGCCACATTCCTCACGTCTCTTTTGGGTATCCACATGGCCTCAGCGTGAGCCATGGATAAGTGCACAGCTAGTATTCTTTCTGGTTTCCTGCTCAGGGAGCCAGCTATGTACATGCCTCCAGACCGTCATAGACTGTCTGAGCTCGCCAAAGTCCCCTGTGGCTGGCGCGTTCCTGGATCTCACTGTTAATTTCTTCCTAGTCTGCCATTCTTCTGTTTTGAATTTTCTGAGCTCCACTTGAAATCAAAGGAGTGCCCTCTGGCAGCAAAGTTGCCAGTTTCCACCAAACGCTCTGCCCGGGTAGAGCTGAAGATCACAGACTCCCACTGTTCTCTCCTTCAATTTAGTGGTTTTTCTTGAATAAATGCTTCTCAATTTGATCGATGTTGTTGGCTGATTTTCAGGCTCCTCAAATGATACTTTTTTGACAATTTTGTCAAATTTCATTATTGTTTTTTGGGGAGAGGATTTGATGAGCTCCTGACTCCACTGTTTGGGCAGTCCCCACTTTACTATTTTTTTTTTAAAGACACCCAA